>NC_064427.1:5230833-5855000 GCF_023375975.1 Astyanax mexicanus
TCTTTGGTCCTCCCTCGGCCCATGAGACTGGCGAGACCCATAGAGATATCATCCTCCTTACTGGTAGCTTGAGTAGGGGCTTTGGTTGTTTTGGGCACAGATGTGGGTGCTGGGGCAGGTTTTGGTGGTTCTGGGGCAGGAGGCGGTTGCTCCTCCACCCCTGGTCCTGCCCTCCTAACCACTCTGCGCACCAAAGGCCTTGGCACTTCACTGCCATTCTGGTTGGGGCTGCTGATGGAGCTGACGCTCCTTTGGTCTGCAGGAGGGCTGGCAACCCTAGGAGTGGCTGGGGGAGGAGCACGGGCAGCTCCACCACCTCCATCCACTACAGACTGAGACTGACCACTCATACTGCCCTCGCTGTCTGACTGCACACCCAAAAACAAACACACACACACACAGTACATATACACACAGAGAGTGAGATGATACCATTAAATGACTGGAGAATGTCAAAGGTGAACAACTTGTAAGAAGCATGGGGTTCAATTAGACGTTTAACAAGGTTTAGAGAATCGCCTTCACTGTTCTGTTTTGTAATGCTTTACAACATAAATGAGTAAATGTTCTTAAAAAGAAAAAATAGAGATCACAGACTTCAGGCAGCCACTTTTTTGCTGTTTAATATCCAGGATTGACACTTTCCTAAAATATCTAAAACTAGTTTCTACAGGATTTTAGGACAAATTGTCCAGACACCAACTTTCTTGGAAATTGCCAGCAAAAGTTACAGGTCAGAAGCAAATCTCCGTGCTGGCTTAGTTGATTTGTCGCTATGTGTGAAAAGCTAAAATGCACAAAACTATTGCTAAGTGACGGCTAAATGTTTGCAGATTCCTCACAAGCCCAAGACAAACAAGTTTGATATCTCGACCTTTCATACATTTGGCAGCTTTAAATTCAATCTAGTAGTCTTAAAGTTGTTGTGACTAGAAGGTAGTGCAGTGAATATTTTTCAGCCAATGAGAGTGCAAAACACTGAGTCAGTAGAACTAGCTGAGGGTATTATATTACTTATACTACTATTCTGGCTGCAAATCAGACACCATTTTAAAGAAAAAGCGCTCGGAGGAAAGCGCAGCGACCCAACAAAACTCTGATACATCAGCTAACAGATGCCTGTGTTGACCAACATCACACTAACAGTGATAGGGGACTAATAGAGATGAGGAGATGAGATGCCACAAGCCACAGACCAACCCACCCTTAAGAGAGTTTGGTCTACTGTGCTCTCTCGCACTCTGGCTGCTGATGGCAAGTAGCATGACCTGGAAATTAAGCAGCAATCCTCATATTGAAGGAAGAATCTGCAATGAGTTTGTTTGCTCTGTTCAAAAAACATTTTTAGAGTGAATTTTTGTTCGTAACCTAAAAGAAAATGTTTTAAGAGAACAGTCAGACTCATCATGGTTTCCTCCTGGTGAAATACAGTGAATATAATGAAACTGAAACACCTGTCATTTTAGTGTGGGAGGTTTCACGGCTAAATTGGAGCAGCCTGGTGGCCAATCTTTAATCATTAATTGCACATTGCAGCAGTAAGAGCAGAGTGTGAAGGTTCAATTAGCAGGGTAAGAGCACAGTTCTGCTCAAAATATTGCAATGCACACAACATTATGGGTGACATACCAGAGTTCAAAAGAGGACAAATTGTTGGTGCACATCTTGCTGGCGCATCTGTGACCAAGACAGCAAGTGTTTGTGATGTACCAAGAGCCACGGTATCCAGGGTAATGTCAGCATACCACCAAGAAGGACCAACCACATCCAACAGGATTGACTGTGGACACTGTAAGAGGAAGCTGTCTGAAAGGGATGTTTGGGTGCTAACCCGGATTGTATCCAAAAAACATAAAACCACGGCTGATCAAATCACGGCAGAATTCAATGTGCACCTCAACTCTCCTGTTTCCACCAGAACTGTCCGTCACCACAATACATTATTGTGGTCTAAAACCAGGTGTTTCAGTTTTATTGTCCAACCCATGTACCTTCTATTTCATAACCTGTCAACCACAAACACTAAAATATATCAAAGTACCCAGTACAAAATGTTGTGTAGTTATCCTCGCACAAATCTTGCATCCTCAACCAACAACTTAGGGTGATTTGCGCATGCATTCACTCAGCACACCTCCTTGTCTTGTCCTGCTGCTGCACAACTGAGAAACTCATTAGGTAGTGAGACGCCAACTTGACAGTTTACAACCCTCAGCATCATTTAGTGCACTGCAGTGCAAATGTTGGCTCGCAGCCCTGAGACATCCCTGTCCAGAGTTTTCCAGAGGGGAAACTGGACAGTTGCCTTGCATTTACTTCTTTACACAGCAGAAAAAGTCCACATGATCTGAGATCTGTCTGAAACAGGGAACCAGCAAAGATTGGAAGAGCAAGAAATTGAGTCTTTTAGAAGATTAGAAGAAGTAAAGAGTAAGATAACATCAGACAGACCTATTGTATCTGAACACACACCTTCATATCTATCCTGACCGTGATGGTGCTGGTCCTCTTCCAGGTGGGGGAGGAATCCGGCGCTGTGCTGAAGATGGAGGTACTCGTGGAGCGCTGCACGGGCCTCCATCCAGCCTCCATCTCTGAACCCATGCTGAATCATATGTCCACACATCCACTGACAAGACTGCCTCATATACCCTCCATTCGCTTTGACCTGCTCAGTTCATGCTCATCTCCTGCTATTTCTGTGTTTTCCTCTACAGACCTGCTCCTTCTCTGCTCCCTCTCTCTCTCTCTCTCTCTCTCTCTCTCTATTCATTGCCCTCTGTCGTTCCTAAAGACCCTCCCACTCCCAGAGCAGCTGTGATTGGTGGAGGTGGAAGGCTGGATGTGTCTATCAGTGGAGCACACCGCCCAGCATGTGGGATCACGTGCGCTCCAGCTCTGAAATAAATCAGCCCTGCACCACAGCTGCAGCACCATCAGCTGCTGAGGTGGACTGCTGGTGTTCAGTAGACTGCTATAACACTTCAATGCAACGGCATATGTAATACATAATGCTTTACAATAATTGGCATATGCTTGTATAATTACTGTACAGTCCTATTTTTTGGGACTGTAATTTGGTTCAGATAATTTTTTTATTTTTTGCCTAAAATTATATAAATTTTGGCTTCATTTTTTCATTTTTTTTTCATGTTGTTCCAATACACACAAAGGAAAGAAACGTTTAGTGGTTCACAGGTTACTTATTAGAAGGAACACATGATGAGACTGACTGCTCTCCAAAAACACTTTCTTTTAGGTTACGGACAAAAATGTACATTTTGTTGCATCTCTAAAAAAATGAGTTGTTGAACAGAGCAGATTGCGGGTCAATTCCCAGATCATGCTGCTCGCCATCAGCAGCCAGAGTGCGAGAGAGCAGCACAATTGGCCATTATTAGCTAATATCTATTAGCTGAATTATCAGAGTTGTTGGGTCGCTGCGCTTTCCTCCGAACACAAAATGCGCTTTCCTCTTTCAAAATGGTGTATGATTTTCAGCCAAAAATCAGTAGACTGTCTGGTAGCACTTCAATACAATGGCATATGTATATGTAATACATAATGTCTTACAATAATTGGCAAGCGCTTGTATAATAACTTACTATAAGTACTTACTGTACAGTCCTATTTTTGGGACTGTAATTTTGTCCAGACCATTTTTTACATTTTTGCATTAAATCATATAAATCATCATTGGCTTAATTTTCCCTGTTTTTTTGTGTTGTTCCAATACACGTAAAAAAAAAATGTGTATGACAAAACATAATAAATAGTAATTGCAACACTTTTCTGTAAGAAACACAAGTATGTAACTTTATAAAGTTACATACAGAGGTTTATAAACCCTCATAATATCTGTTCATAAGAACACTGTACATATTATTATTATTATGAAACATCTTTATTCTTTATAAATCAATATGTTTGTACTTTATCATGCATTGTGTGTACCTCTATAAGTACTTGTGATTTAGTATTTTTATTTTTACTACTATACAAGATCACAACACAACCATCATTATAATTGTATGTATGCCCTGTAATGCATTATGGATGCAAAAAAAAAAAAAGGTAACACTTTACTTGGATGGTCCATTTGATGGCCTCTTTGATGCTCAACTGACTTTCAACTAACATTCAACTACATGTCTATTAAATGCAAATGAACTAAAAGGTGAAAGTAAATGATTCTCTATTGATTATAACCCAACATTCAACTCTAACCCAAACGCTTATCTTAATATTTTAGGATTGGGTTTAGGGTTAGATTTTAAGTTTAGGTTAAGGTTAGGGTAAGGGTTAGGTGTAGGGTTTGATTTTATGGTTGATTAAGGGTTAAGGTTAGGGTTAGGTGTAGGGTTAGGTTCTATTTTAAATCATTTACATTCAACATAGGGTTAAGTTCAATTTAATGGACATTCAATTCAGTGTTTGTTGAATGTCAGTTGAGCATCAACAAGGCCATAAAATGGACCATCCAAGTAAAGTGTTACCAAAAAAAATTATAGGACATTTTATCCAATGTCTTAATGTGTCCACGTCTTCATTATTTTGGCAACATTTTCTATGAATGTCATAAATGTCTAGGAATTTTCACTATAATTTCATTATTTTGGTAACACTTTCTATGAATATCATGGATGTCTAGGAATTTTCTTTACTATAACTTTATTATTTTGGTAACACTTTCCATGAATATCACGGATGTCTAGGAATTGTCTTTACTATAACTTCATTATTTTGGTAACACTTTCTATGAATGTCTTGGATGTCTAGGAATTTTCACTATAACTTTATACAGTAAGTGTTTGATTGAACAGATTAGAAGCAAATCATCCCTCTGAACTTTTGATCTCTCAGATTGGAAATGTCTTTGTCTTCCTCTCTCTCCCCAAGTGGATTAAACTGTTTTCCCTGAGACGTACAGGTAATCATTAGGAGCTTTGACTGGGATCACTTCGCCTGCCAAGAACAAATCTGTTTTTCTGCTTTTACTCTTTTTATCCAGAAACAAAATGAAGAAATAAAGAATTAAACTGAAGGCTTTTCCACAGTTTATCCTACTCCTTCACTCCTGCTTTCACTACAGCACTCAAATCACTTCTCCTCAGACGAGTGGAAAACCCGTCCTCTGCTAAACCTGACAATTACAGAGAATGCAAAGCAGGCAGGCAGCCAGCACCTGGCCTGTAGAGAGAGAGAGAGAGGAGGAGCAGCTAATCGCTTCATTTGACATTCCACCCATCACTCACACACACTGACCTCCGCCGTGTCCTGCTGTATTATCACACAGTGTTATCATAACCATAAAACTATACACATCATAGACAATGTGATTTAGTTCTCATCTCTCAGTTCTCTGCTCTCAGATCAACAAAACCCGCACTGAATTAACTGAGCAAAATTATAAGGTTTACTTGGTGAGATTCTATAGATTATATTCTTACCTAACAATAACTGTGATCTCAATCCATTCTAATTATACTAATCATTGCAAAGTGATATTCATCCAGTACGAATCTGTATAAGTTTGATTTCTATAGATACAGTAAGAATTCAAAATTCTGACAGTGATAACTGAATCTACAGTTGGTGGCAAATCTAAAGTCTAGTAATGATAACTGTTCAAGGTTTTTAATCCAGTATGAATCGGTAGTGTGTTCGGCTTTTACAGTCAGATACTTTATGTGCAATCCAGTATGAATCTACAATTTGTTGCACATCCAAAGTTTGGTAATAATAACTGTTAAAAGTTTTAACCCAGTATGAATGTTGTATATTGTAACAGTTTGAATTTAATAATTGTGAAGTCTAGTATGAATCTCTACACTGTGTACTTTTAAAGTTTGAGTAATAATTGTGGAACAAATATATTTTTGTGTGAATATGTAGTGTGTGTGCTTTCGCCAAGCTGTCAGCAACAACTGTAAAGTGTTTAAACCAGTATGAATCCAGAATATATATATATTTGCATGGTTATTACTGGTAGTAATAACTGTTAAGTGAATTTAATCCAGTATGAATTGACAATGTGTTCATTTTTTAAGTGTGATTGTAATAATTGGGGAGTGATATTAATCCAACATAAATCTGCAATGTGTGTAGATTTAACAGTTTTTAACTGCTTGTGAAGTGATTTTAATCCAGTATGAATCTGTAATCCGCAACATCCAATTTTACATTCTGACATTAATTACTATGTAGGGACTATTGGATTACAATCTCTGGTTATTTCTGGTAGTATTACTTGTTAAGTTAAATTTGCAGTTCTTGTACTTTTTCCCGTGTTTGTATTAAAAAAAAGTCTGATAGTAAAAATAGTGAATTTAATTGTATCCGGTATGAATCTGTAGTACGTATGTGTAGCTTTACAGTCTGATTATTATTATTTTTTTACTGTAGCAGTAATAACTAAGATGTGCTTTTAACCAGTATGAATCTAACTGAAACTTTACATGTTCTTTATCCAGTACAACAGTGTTACTGTAAATATCCAGAGATTTAAATCCACCAGGGTTAAATACAGACTAATGTCTATCTCTAGAGTAAAAAAATAGATTACAGATGAGTTACAGTATCAAGATTTAACCCAATAAAAACAGCCAGCTATCTGAAGTCTGTGATCTCTATATTCAGATCCTGCATTAAGCTGGAAAATCAGCACTGGAATAAGGAAAATACGATTAAAGGGAGGGAATCTGCTTCAGCACTTACATTAGAGCCTTTGGAACCTGGTGGGTTTTCATCTTTAACCTATTGGAGGCAGGTAAATAAATAAAAGCAGTTTGGAGGTTAAACCCAGGACCAGGACCACTTATATCACAGACATCTAGGGGTTAAACCTTTAGAAGAACTCAGTACACTGCAGCTGTCTGAAAGAACGAGATGATACAGAGCTCACACTATAAATATAACTGGATTTTTTTTTGTCAGTAATCTCACAGCTCAGACGCCGGCCGCTCAGAGATAAACTGGATTGGATCTGGATGAAATCACAGCTCTGACAGGTCTAGCCTGACCACATCTCCCATAATCCGCAGGAACATTCTCATCAGGTGAACCACAGCTTAAACACACTCTCAGCCAATCAGCTGAGGGCCTCAGCCTCCAACCTCAAAAATGAAGAGTGATGGTGGAGGATTTAAAACAACAGTACTGCTCAAACTGACCTCTCTGTAACATACAGTCAGTTACTATGTACATACTATGCATTTCTATGTAATTGAAATACTATGTATTTCAATTACAGAAATTACAGGATTATTTATCCCAGTTTAATCTCTAACTATAAAAACTGTAAACTTTTAAAAAAACTCAGCTTGTGCAGTTTGAACAGTGTAAAAGTAAAAAGTACATTTTTTACAGTATGAATCTGCAGTTGTTGTATTTTTTATAGTGTAATATTAAAGGCTGTGGAGTGTTTTTTCCCAGTATGAATCTGTGCTGCAGTTTGTGTAGTTTTTGCAATGTATAACTACTTTTAGTCCAGTATGAATTTGTTGTGTGTTCGGTTTTTACAGATTAAGAATCCTTGTGTAGTTGTTATAAACCAGTATGAATTTGCAAGTGCAGTCTGTGCAGTTTTTACAAAGTAAGGATAATTGTTGAGTGATTTAATTCTTTCCAGTATGAATCTGAATTGTATTCAGATTTGTGAAAAATATATTGCAGAGTGATTTTAATCCAGTATAAATCTGCAGTTGTTGTAGTATTTATAGTGCAATATTAAAAAGTGTGGAGTGCTTTGTATCCGGTATGAATCTTCGCTGCAGTTTGTGTAGTTTTTTTGCAATGTATGTAGAGTACAACTGTGGAGTATTTTTAGTCCAGTATGAATTTGTTGTGCAGTTTTTACAGAGAGAGAACAATTGTGGAGTGGTTATAAACCAGTATGAATTTGCAATGCAGTTTGTGCAGTTTTTACAAAATAAGGATAATTGTGGAGTGATTTAATTAATTCCAATATGAGGCTTCAATGCAATCTGTTTAGTCTTTAGAAATAAGAGTAGTAAATTTGTTGTGATTTATATTCAGAATGAATTTGCAGTGCAGTTTGTGTAGCTTTTATAGGGTAAAATTAAAAAATATGCAGTGTTTTAGTCCAGTATGAATTGGCAGTGTGTGTACAGCTTTTTGTAATTAGATAAATATAGAATAACTAAAAGTTCAAGCTTTTTTAAGGAAACAATGCACAACTAAAATATCAAAAAAGGGCAAAAACAACCAAATTCCCCACATTTCAGAGTAAAATCTGCATGCAGTCAATGAACATAAACACACAGACAGAAAAATCAAAGAGCACAGATGAAATTCCACTTCCCTTTTTTTCCCAGAATGAAAAGCGTGATGAGAAAGCCATGGAGGCAGACCTGCGGTCATGGGCCGAGCAGGACGAGAGGAGCAGAGAGCAGCGGAGGAGAGAGAGAGAGTGAGAGAGAGAGAGAGAATGAATGAGGAGAGAAGAGAGGAGAGGAGAGTAAGGAGGTGGAGGAGGGGTGTGAGGTGGGAGGATCACAGCGGGCAGGTCTTCAGTATGAATCGGCCGGGCGGGGGGGTGAAATGATCAGCTGGGGGGAGCAGAACAGAGGAGAAGAAATAAAAGCAGAATGAATCAGTGCAGCATGAGGATCATTCAAATCTGACTCAACCTGTTTGAATGTGTTTAGACAAACAAATAATAAACCTGGAGTAAAAGCGAGGGATGCACAATAAAAAGAGCTGCGCAGAAAATTATGCAATTCTAAATAAGTGAATGCAATCGTGTTTTTGATGATGCAATCAAATCGCAACTAACATGGAATCATGAAGTGAGGTGCCCTATGTAAATGCAGCTGTGGTGAAAAAAGTGGCAAAAGTAAATGAAAACCTGCAAAAAAACTTATGTTGAATGGTCAATTCTGCGACTCCAACTCATTCCAAAGCTACTACATGGAGCTCCATCACCCATACTCCTATATAATGTGAACACAGTAACATTAAACACAGTTCTGAAAAAAAGAGGCCACTTAAAATTATAGGTTTCTTTAATTAAAAAGAATTAAAAACCTCTGGAATATAATCAAGAGGAAGATGAATGATCACAAACCACCAAACTGAACTGCTTAAATTTTTGCACCAGGAGTAAAGCAGTATAAAGTTATCCAAAAGCAGTGAGTAAGACTGGTGGAGGAGAACATGATGCCAAGATGCATGAAAACTGTGATTAAAAACCAGGTTATTCCACCAAATATTTATTTCTGAACTCTTAAAACTTTATGAATATGAACTTGTTGTTTTCTTTGCATTATTTGAGGTCTGAAAGCTCTGCATCCTTTTTGTTATTTCAGCCATTTCTCATTTTCTGCAAATAAATGCTCTCAATGACAATATTTTTATTTGGAATTTGGAAGAAATATTGTCTGTAGTTTATAGAATAAAACAACAATGTTCATTTTACTCAAACAAATACCTGTAAATAGCAAAATCAGAGAAACTGATTCAGAAACTGAAGTGGTCTCTTATTTTTTTTCAGAATTTTTATTTATGAATTTATGAGGTCATTGCTTTAATTACTTTAGCTTCTCTAAATGAAAACCACACAGAGAGAAGAATTCATGAACTAAACATAGGAGATAAATTAGAAGTTCAGTCATTTTATTTTTTTATTTTAAAGAGAGTGTATACTGCTTTTGTTGGAGTAACTGTTTCTAATGACAGGGGAAGATTTTGGAGACTCATCCTAACTTCCTAACTCATCCCAAAAGTATTGAATGGAGCTCCATCATTCCAGAGTACACAATTCCGCTGCTTTATACTGATTTATACCCCTCTAGCCTACACCTGGCATTAAGCATGAAGCCAATAGGTACCGTTTTAAATACTGTTTAAAATACAAACCTGTTAAATAAGGTTTACTTTGGGATAATACTATACTTTGTATGCATGTTAGGCCACCTTGGACCATAGTATAGCACTCAAAATCACATTCAAATTCCATTTTACCATTTAAACACTCTGAAAAATGGCCAACATACTCAATAACGTCCATAAAATGTAAATAATTATCCATTTCGGCCACAACCATGATGTTTGTGGTGGATTTCTAAGAAATGTTGATTAGTGAACTTCTATATAAACCAACCCAAACACTTACCTGCTACTCCAATCAATCAAACGTGCCAAAGCGTAATGGCGCCTTGTTGACACAGCTGATTTCCTCAACACCACCAAACCAATTGCTCAGAGCAAGTCAACACTGATGCCTAACTGACTCCAAGTCCACAGACAATAGAGATATACAGACAATCTCTCTTTCTAAACACAAGAAAACACTAAAAACCTAAAAACTCCACAGCTTACTATTACACTGAGCTTTCATCAGCAGCTCATGGCCCACTATAAATAGAGCCACAGGCCTCAGTGAAGAAGCATGGCTGTCTTATCTCTTCCAACATTGTTAGCCTGACCACCAGCACACACTCACATACCCCCCACACACACAAACCGTCAAAAATCAGCCTAAACCCAAACATCAGCCTGTAAAATGAATATACCTGTCAAACAATACCTGTAACCCACAGTGAGTCTGATGTATCCTTGATTCCTACAAGTGAATTAATCCCAGTCCAAGTCCACTATGGAAGTCTTCCAGGCTAAAGGGAGCCGGGACGTGGGGGCAGGACGTCACTGCTGTGGGGAGCACTGGGGTGAAGTAATGCCTGATACTGAAGGCACAAGCAGGAGGGAGGGGGGTAAAAAAACAGCTGCCGCTGCTTACAGGAGGGGGGCTAAAAATAACAGCCAAACAGCACCATGGCTGTTACCCCCACCACCATCCCCTCAACTCCACTCAACCACAACTCTGCCGCTCTCCAGTGCACCAGAGGGGGCAGGGTTTGGCTGGTTGGGGGAACCCAAATACTGTAGTTGTAATCCTATCTATACCTGTATCCAGGCCTGTCACAATAATTATTCTTGTGTGGAGAATATATTGTCCCAGAAATAATTGTGATAAACGACAATATTGTTAATTTAAGATGACAGCATAAAAATACAATTACATAGTAATAAACATACAAGTAATAAACTTTTGAATATTAAGAATATTTATCCATTTGATTTGCAATAAAAAACGTTTTTTTAAATATCCTTAATATTAAATCTACTCTTAAAGTATATAAAAGCCGACGTTCTGGCTTAAATCCTTAGGTTCTGGAAAAACATAAGGATTTAAGGAGATTTTATCGTCATTCACATCACATGTCATACATGAGGAGGAACAAAATAGTTTACACCCAAGAGCTGTTGTTAAAATAGATAAATATAGATAGAATATATAACAAAATAAAAGAACACAATAAAAATAGTATAGAACAAAATAGATAAAGATATATACACAGTAGGAAAGCAGCAGAAAGTTTTGCTATAGCAGCATGATAATGTGAATTAAGAGCAGTACAAGATAAAGTGTCTCAGTGCGGTTTAAGGAAACAGAAAAAATTACTCTGTTCAAATCTGTCTGCATTGCATAAAAACAAAACCAGTGTTTTACTGTTGATAAATTATTGTTGACAAATGTATGGGCATTACTCGATTAATACAATTATTGAGGTTGTTCAAATATATTGTACGATAAATTGATAATATAATTATCAATAATCTATAAAATTTTAAAATATATAAAAGTTTGCTTGAGTACAAAAGCATTGCTGGTTGCATTATGTTAATGCTATGTCATTGAGGACTTCTCAAAATCAACTATATAAACCACATGATGTTTAAACTCCTATCTAAAACCTTATGAAACCAACCAACTCTTATGTGCTACTCCAATCACTCAAAATTGTCAGTCAAATTAATGAAATAAAGGGTGTTTTTTATGGCTGATTTTATTTGTTTGAGGACATCAATCAGTCTCAGAATCTGTGTTACACTCAAGTGACCTTTCTGATACTGGAGTCACCACCAGGGGGCTGCAACTGAAAAATCTCACTGTTTTTCCTCAAATTACCGTTAGAGGGAGACATTCGTGCACAAGTGCCATCATGTCCCCTCTTCTGTCCTCCAACAGTAAACAGATAAGATAATGAAGCTCTGTGGGTCAAATTCACCTCAGGCCTGAAACTCCTAAAGAGAAATGATGGCTTTAAATAGGATAAGGACAAATTGATGAGAATTTAGTTTGGTTATAATGCATTGATTAAGGCAATTTAAACCAAAAACAAGCTTCTTATATGTACAAAAGTATTGGGACACCTACTCATTCATTCCTTATCAATCACATGTATTAAAAAAAAGAGTTCTCCTGCTTTTATAGGAAAGTCCTTCTAATAGATTTTGAACCATTGCTGTGAGGAATTGATTGATTTAACATTAGCAAGACAATGAATGAGGACAGAGTATTAAGTGACCACCAGACATGCTGGAGGTGTCCAAACTACGGCCCACAGGCCATTTGCGCCCATTTCCTTTTTTTGAAACGGCCCGCGAGGTTTTTTTTAGAAATAAAATGAAAGTTGGCCCAATAAACCCAATCTAAAATGCTAATAATGTTCCTGAGCTTTTGTGAGAACAAGGTAACTCCAAAGAAACAGAAAATAGACAGCGAATGCAGAAAATTTCAGGCACGTTGGGAAAATTACTATTTTTTAACTGAGTTCAAAGAGAAATGTGTATTTTTAATTACTCAGGAATAAGTTGCTGTAATAAAGAAGTAAAATATGAAGAGACATTATGAAACGAAACATCAATTTAAAAAATCTTTGTTTACACAATACTGTTAAAGATAGATAAAGATAGAAACTCAAGTAAATGGTGTGTAAATGGTAGTAATCAAGAGAATGTTTTATAATAAGAAGTATATTTAATTATTTATTTTATTATAGAGTCTGTGGCCCGTGACTGCACATATATTTCTCCTTCTGGCCCCCAACAAGAAAAGTGTGAACACCCCTGTGCTGGACTGAAGCAATGGTTATAACGGAAGCTGAACAAAAACTGTCCAAATATACTGTATTTGACCCACACTGGCCTTCATTTTCTGAAATGAACAAAGCCAGTGGCCTGCAAACAGCTGTATAGCTGATCCATGCAAGTGGGCAGGTGGCCATCAGTCCAGTTGGCAGGTCAACCTAAAGGACAGAACTGCAATAAATGACACAAATTTGTAAGGACATAAATCTGCTCCTCCAGCGTTGCTTATGTAAGCAACAAAAGCACAAAAGCTATAGTAGAATACAGTAGAATCGTTAACATTAGAGGGAGGCTAATAGTGAGGTCAGGTGATTATAGATCAAAAGAAAATGGCAGTTATCGCAAAGGGAAATGGGTAGAGGAAAAGATAAAAAAAAATCAACTGTTCTTGTTCCCCTTCTTGAGTGGTGCAACTGTCTAAGCGCTGGCCCAATAACAGAGAGATCGCTGGTTCAATTCTTTGGGGTTGCCACAGCCATCCATGGGCATTGATCTCTCTTTCTGTGGTTGCTCCCTCAAATCACTTAGCATAAGGGTTGAAAAAAAGGAAAGGGATACACTTCTTAAAAGTAAAATTCAACTGTATTTCATTCCCAATACCACAAGCCCCAGGCCAGGAGGGAAAAACAAGAGACCTAGACCAGATTAAGATAAAAATCAAGTTCCATTCATTTTTATTCTAAAATGTAAAAAAACAAATACAATTTGCCCTCAAACAGCTCATCACTAACATTAGCTAGCTCATTGCTAAGGTTAGCTAGTTCGTCACTAATTAGTATTTTAGCTAGCTAATTGTTAAAGTTAGCTAGCTTGTTGATAGCTTTAGTTCTCTTCTTGGTAACATTAATGTGTAATTTAGCTCATTTCTAAGGTTAGCTAGCTCTTTGCTAGCTTCAGTTCACTTCCAGGTAACATTAGTGTGTAATTTAGCTTGTTGCTAAGGTTAGCTAGTTTGTCACTAGCGTTAATACTCTCCAAGGTAGCATTAGTATTTTAGATAGCTCGTCACTAAGATAAGCTAGCTCGTTGCTATCTTTAGTACTCTCCCCGATAACATTAGTATTTTAGTTAGCTCATTGCTATGGTTAGCTAGCCCGCTGCTAACATTAGTTATCTCGCTAGTTTGCACTTACTTCTTCTTGTGCTTTCTTTCTAGATGTCTGGAAAAATTTATTGTGGTCCCATAGGTCACAATGATTCACATAAACAAAGGACGAGTCCGAGACGAGACCGCTCGTTTTTGGTCTCGAGACCGGACTTGAGTACTACAACACTAATAGTAACCCAGATTAACCTCAGTTCATCAGAATTCATAACATTTCTCAGACTCCACATCAGTCATCTCATCCTTTTCTCTCTCCCAGCACTGATCCACTCCCAGACTGGGCTGGAAACAACGTAGCACAGATAACGCGCCAAGCACACGCTGCAGGGGTGGGTGCCACGCAGACAGATGGCATGGTGGCAGGACCAGGACCTGCCATTCGCGCACAACTCAACCCACCCGACGCCAGCCATAATGACACATGAACAACAAGGCAACAATACAAACAGTATGGACTCACTCAAAACTGTGACTGGACCGAGTTTTGTGGCAAAACAAGTGACAGGAAATATACTACTGTGACTTTCAGCAGTGTATAGAAAAAATATTTTAAAAATTTGTATTGATAAAGTTTTAAAAATACATATATATGCTCCTGAGTGGCACTACTGTCTAAGCGCTGCTTAAATTAGTAGAGATGCCACAGTTACCTCTGACTGAGAGTTATGGAGCTTTTTTACATCTAGAGTTGTTAAGTTTGTTGGTCTGTGGTCCAAATCTATCTCTGAGTGATTTTTGTGCCAAAAGTTTTACACAAAAAGTAAAAAAAATCTGCAATCAAAATTTGAAGAATCAAAAGAAAAAATGTATGTATGTTGCAAATTCAAAAGAGAACAAATATATAGCAAATACATATTTTTAAATATAGTTGGTTCCTTTATTATCATTTAAAAATTATTTCAGTTTGGATTTTGCCAGTCTCCGCTTTCATTTTTGTGTTTTTGTGAATTTTCTGTGATTTTTTCTTTTCTACTAAAGACTTTTGCTTCTGAAATCTCGTTTGCTTCTGCTTCAGTTTTTTTGGTTTGGAGGTAAAGGGTAAAAATATGTTAAACATGGGGCAGGTAGCTCATCACTGACACTGTGACTTTATGAATTGGACTGTGCAGCACACTGTGCAGAATTTTCTTAAAATTCAGCATTTAAAATGAATTTCGCCTTGTTTTAATGAGCACTTGTTCAGTAAAATTAACAAACCAACATTTTGAATTATGATTTCTCTGTAAACTACAGCCACTGTATGGATTTGTAGCTGGAGACCTCGCCTTTTTCCAGGAAAACGTTGGCCATGGTTAAGATAACCTACTTTCACACACAGCAAACCACAAAATGTATTGTTTATTTCTTTATTTGTACTTATTTAAAAAACAGCTACGGTACATTAAAATCAGTGGCTGGCCCAATGCCCCATTGAACCTTCCACTGTCCACAGTATTAATACCACGCCTTTAGAACAGTATAGCGCATTAAATGCGTCTGAAGATTGCTCACAGTAGGAGGTCTGAACTCTGACCGCACCCTCACCCTGACCACACTACGCACAGACAAACTAGACTGCCGGGTCATTGCTGAAAGATCCTATTGGTCCACCCAAGCCACGCCTCCATTTCTTCCATAATCCTCCAGTGTGGCTTCCTCTCTTTTGTAAAGCCCATTGGCTCTATTCTTAGCAGTGCTGGATAATCCGCTGCTTGCTAATGCCGAGCGATCATCATCATCATCATCATCGCCCAGCACTGGCTGATGGTGTCAGAGATACTGGTGGACCAGCAGGAGATTAATCCCATCTGCTAATTTCCACACAGCAAAGCTCTTTGATTTAGAAACATCATTGGCACAAGAGTTTGATTAAATGATCAAGTATTTATGCTATCCTTCTTATCATAAATCAAAATTTATGTTTTCTCTGATTTAGCTATTTATAGGTTTATGTTTGAGTAAAATGAGCATTGCTGTTTTATTCTATAAACTACCGACAACATTTCTCCCAAATTCTAAATAAAAATATTGTCATTCAGAGCATTTATTTGCAGAAAATGAGAAATGGCCGAAATAACAAAAAAAAAAGATGCAGAGCTTTCAGACATCAAATAATGCAAAGAAAACAGCAAGTTCATATTTATACACTTTTTAAGAGTTCGGAAATCAATATTTGGTCAAATAACCCTGGTTTTTAATCACAGATTTTTTCATGCATCTTGCCATCATGTTCTCCTCCACCAGTCTTACACACTGCTTTTGGATAACTTTATGCTTTTACTCCTGGTGCAAAAATTCAAGCAGTTCAGTTTGGTGGTTTGATGGCTTGTGATCATCCATCTTCCTCTTGATTATATTCCAGACAGAGATTTTTAATTTGGTAAAATTGAAGAAACTCATCATTTTTTTAAATGGTCTCTTTTTTTTCCAGAGCTGTATCTCTGCCTTAAAAAATAACAGTCCACAATTCATGAAAAAAATAAATGAGGTAAAAAATCTATAAAACTAACTAATGAAAATATACATTATGGGCATTGTAATCTATCTGATTTGATCTCAATCTAGTTGTCTGATCTACATTGTGTCACCGTTAAAAACTATCCAGGGTCAAACACTGAATAAAGGCTGAATAAATAGACAAATGCAATGTGTTGGATTTTATGTTATCATAAAAACACTGAATATAAAATTAGACATTTTAAACATGGGAAGAACTGCATGTTTAAATAATAAATCAAATTTATTTATTAGTTTTTTTACGTGATATTTGTTCATTACGGTGAATTTTTATACTGTTCCTACTATGTATTTAAACCCCTTTGTGGTCAAAGTTAAATTAATATCTGTATATAATATTCTGGCCTTTGTAGGATATATATTTAAGGCAAATTAAAGATAGATCTAATAATAATAGGGTCTGACCACACAGACAGGTAACTCTAAGCACTGTGTAGGAAACTGAAGCCTCCAGTTCTGCTCCACTACTGTTATCAGTCCAAATACAGGATCAGGTGAATGTGCTAACATGGCTGTTCTCATGCTGAGCCAGTGCTGAGGTTACAGCGGCTCCAATGTGTGACTGTAGAAGCACTCAATCCTGCCGAGCTCTGAGTCAGAGCTCAAAGGTTGGAGGGCGAACCTTACAGCAAGTTTATCCACAAGGCCAATCAAAGGGCAGCGGTGAGAGAGCTGCCAGAGCGAGCTCAGGTTTGATCCCCTCTCTTTTACAGGACTGTGGGAAATCTCACTGCACTGATTATTATTAAAAAACTGCACTATTAGTTCATAATAAACAGGCTTATAGACCAAAAATGTATTATTTATTAAGTAAAAAGTGGTTGGTGTGGCGCAGTGGATAACACCACTACCTGCCAGTGAGGTATATAAAGATAACACAATTAAAGAAATAGAGGACTAAAATAACACCAGAATTATAAAAAAAAAAAAGTAATTGATGGAACTAAAATAAATAATAATAGTAATAATAAGTTACGAAATTATAAAAAAATTAAATAATTAAAAATAAATAAAATAAAAAGGTAAAAGGCCAAAAGGAAAACCAATAATAAAACAAATAAAGAGATAAAATGAATAAACTAAATAAAAAATGGATGATAAATAGTGTTATCCAAGTAACTATTTTACAATACTTTCTACTTTCTTTATTCTTTAAAATTGAACAGACTGTTTTTTTTTTTAAATAAGTTTATTTTTATCCCATTTTCTCCCAAATTTACACAGCCATATACCCAACACACTTATTAGGACTGCCTTATTAATAGTAATGCCCCAACACCAGGAGGATGAAGACCAGCACATGCCTCCTCCGATACATGTAAAGTCAGCCATCGTCTCTTTTTTAACTGCTGCTGATGCAGCATTTCCGAGTAGCATCACAGAGCTAATGCTGGGAGGAAAGCACAGCGACTCGGTTCTGATACATCAGCTCACAGACGCCTCATGCCGATCCACATCAGCCTAGGAGTGACGAGGGGAAAGAGCACCATCTACCCACCCAGAGAGAGCAAGGCCAGTTGTGCTCTCTCGGGGATCCGGCAGCTGATGGCAAGCTGCATGAACAGGATTCAAACCAAACAGACTGCATTTTTCTATTTCTGTGTCTTTGGCCCTGTGTTCATAATATGAGTCATCGACTGTCCTTTACGACAACTTCATTAAAATAAATTATGATATAGGGAAGCGACTATTTTACTAATTTGTTCCAATTAATATTTTGGACCAATCGTTGACCCCAGCTTTGATTAAATAAGTGAAGGTAAATTGCACTATTATGTACCATGAATAGCTGGTTATATTTAAATGTGTTGGGTTTTTTTTTTTGTTTTTTTTGGTGAAATCTCAAAAACGATGCATTTAAAAGTGTTTTTTTTTTAGCTTAGATTTTTTTAAATTACGCTGTATATCCTTAGGGAGTAAACATGCTGAAACTTAAACATCATTAATTCCATCATGTCATTTCAATTTTTAGAGATATGAGCTCTTTAACAGCAATCTGACAAATCCTGTACTGTACATCCTCCTTCACAAACACGCACACGTGCACTACAGCAAAACAGCAAACAGGTGTCTTCCTCTGCACTGCACTTATTCCCAAACAGCCTGCGGATGTGGCGGTTCATGCCTCACAGAGATAAGGTCGACACGTCTAGACTTGCTGGCACGATGCAGTCCTGTACATCTAAAGCTTCATACAGAACCACCGTAATCCTCTGAAACACACAGATAAGACTTCACACGCGCCTGCAGAAACACTGCCGTGGCTTTTCTGGATCGTCCTAATCCTCCTGTGTGGACAGAGACTTAGCATTACCTTCATAAAAACAGAGGATCATACAGGCCTGTGGAAACATTGAGCTAACCTGTGTGGACCATCTTAATCCTACACTGTGGACAGAGACCTGCAGATACCTACAGATGAAGAAATATCAGACAAAGACACAAATATAATGAATCACATTCAAAATAGAGGCTCTGGGAGTGGGAGTTTATACAAATGATTCTCAAATATGCAAAATGATCTACTGTGCCAGCTGGAAATTGATCAGTATGACTTCCTTCTGGTTTTTTTTTTTTTTGTCTTCTTTCCCCAACAATAAACATCAATACACCTCTTGTTAAAATTTCAGCGTACCTTAATTTTAAATTCAATTCAGTTTAATGGTAGGACTACTGAAACGAAGCCAGAAATGTAAATATGCATAGCCTGGTCCACCAAGCCTCATACCAACTTTCTGCAGAGTCACTACATCACTACACACCTCCAAACTTCATGTAGCTTCAGATTAGATCAACAACAGTAGAGCATAGAGAGACTCATGGAAGTGTTTCCATAGCCAAACAGCTCCATTTAGGCCTTGCATCACCAAAAATACAATGCAGGGGGGAGAATATTTTTGCATATAATTCATATGCTGCTTTTTACCACAACTCACTCCCCCATGAACCAAAGTTTTACTAGCTGTGTTCACATTACAAAGCTAAAGTGACTCGAAACAGATTTTTTTGGCTTAAATGTGACACAGATCATTTAAAATCACATTTTACTTGTTATTATAATGTCATATGTAAAAAAATATTTAAAAAAATATTTGAGGGCATGCAACATGAATGTAAAAGGTCAGATTGGATTTCATGAATTTTGCCTATAAACGTGGCCTAAGTGGTTCTGGTGATGGAGACAAAAGTTCTTAAAGAAAAGTCTGTTTACTTGGCGGCCATCTTTGTAATGTCATCAGTCATCATTTCCAGTCACACCAGAAGCCCAGACTTCTATCTTTATAAATGGGGAAAAAAGCAAAAATACTAGAAACTGTTTTAAAGGCAAATTTTAGGCTCAGAGGGCTAAAGTGCTGCCACTAAGATCGAGAGATCACTGGTTTGAATCCCGATGAATCATGTAGCTTGCCATCAGCTGCCAAAGCCCTGAGAGAGTACAATTGGTTTTGCTCTCTCTGGGTGGGTAGATGGCTCTCTTTCCCCTCATCACTCCTAGGGTGATGTCGATCAGCACAAGGCTGCGTCTGTGAGCTGATGTATCAGATCCAAGTCGCTGCGCTTTCCTCCGAGTGCGCTGTGATGCTACTCGGCAATGCTGCACGTGTCGGAGGAGGCATGTGCTAGTCTTTACCCACCTTGTGCTGCAGCATCACTAGTGATGGGGAAAATATTATAATTAGAAATAGAAAAAGGGACATCATTTGTAAAGAGTGACCCAGTGACACTCTGCATTTTTACTGTCTCCCCTAATTTACGGTAGAATCTAAATGCACTGATGACTTTTAGGCGTTTTCCTTATTGAAAGCCATCTGGTGTGAAAAACAGTGACAAAAAAAAAGTGAACTGAAACCACTGCTTAGAAACACACCAGTGAACACCACAGGCAACTCTAGTGAACGTAGAGATTTTTATTATATATATATTTTTAATAGAAAAATTCTGCTTTATAACGTCCCAATCCACCCAAAAAATCATTTACAGTTAGAGATACCGATACAAGAATCTGAAACACTGAAACCCACACACAGGCCAAAAGAGTTCACAGGGTTAAACATGAAGCCTGGCACCATATAAACTCATATAAACTGCCCAAGCTGAGCTGTTGAAGATGCAGCAGCTGTTCCTCACACTGGGGCCACTTCCATCATCCACTGGGGAGCCTTATATGACACTTCCATTATCCTGTCCATCTGAGCACCAGGACAGTGACCCGTGCCAGACCAGTTTCCTGTTCCTGCTTGTGGCCGAAGCCAGCGCTAACTGTGCTGGGCTCATTCTCTGTGCCCCCCCTGTGCACCACTGTCTCAACACTGGCCCAATACTGACAGATGATGAAAAGCAAGAGCCAGCTTGGCCGGGACACTGACCGAAAGCTTTTCACAGAGTGGAAAATGAAGTGAGAATGAATAATGAAAGGGAGGAGAGAGGAGAGGAGAGGAGGTGAGGGAAAGGGAAAGGGAAGGCCGGACTGGAATAGAGTAAAAGGTGGCTCTGATCCAGCCAGACAGACACTACATGAATTCGGAAGCTGGGCCACAGCCAAGATTATCTATTACATAATCTAATCTAATCCAACGTTTAATTAATGGAGCCATTGACAAACTAATGATGGCGGAGCAGCCAGAGGACAGTAAGGGGCTGCGCTGGGCAACTTAATCTACAAGGTTACGCTGAAGTGCTGGCAGAACAAAGCTTGTCCTCAGTTTAATTATGCAGCACATTTCAATGCAGTCAAACAGGCTGCGTGCAGATTATGAGCTTTACTGAACAAATAGTGAAAAAACTAGCGCTAACAACCGGCACCCTGAAATGACCCTCACGCACACATTCAAATTAATAACGTCACACAAACATCAAAAATGGATTATTGTCCAAATCGCATTTGAAAAGATCATATTTGAGGGTCCATACTACTCTCTACAGTTCACCTCACCTTGCACCAAGCATAGCAATTTACCAAGCATGAGCAGAACAACACAGAATAATAAACCTAACTATACCAGAAAGTTACATATTCATATAAGGAAAAGGCTTAAATTTAGAGGCATATTATTTAAAATTAGCTGAAATACTAGAAGAGATGCTAGCTGGCTAACTCATTGTCCATAATATAAACAGTAAAAACACCATACCACAAATAGGGCTGCATTATTCAATATAATCAAAAATGTTAATTACAATGTAAAATGTGTTTTGTGCATCTAAATGCACCCAAATGGAAACATACATGTTCATGTTCATTCAATATTATTTAAATCATATATATATATATATATATATATATATATATATATATATATATATATATATATATATATATATATATACTGTATATATATATATTTATATACACAAACTATATAATAAATAGAAATATATGAGGAATGAGGAAGAATGAGGTCAGCTGACTACCTGAATATAGTGAATATAGACCAGGTTATTCCATCAATGGATCAATTTATTCTTCCCTGATGACACGATCATATTCCAAGATGACAATGCCAGGATTTATGGGTCACACATGGATTGAGAGAGTTCACCACCTTAACCTCACTGAGAATCTTTGGGATGTGCTGGATGGAGAAGAGCTGCTTTGTGCAGTGGTCAGACTCTACCATCATCAATGCTGCACTAATAAGGCACTAAGATCATAGATCATCTCTGCAAGGTTAACCTGGGTGTGACAGAAGGACAGGAATTCAAGCAGAACACAAAGCTTGAGCAGGAAACCAGAACATGCGACCTTCTCCACTTCACAGAAAAGCTGAAAACCTGTAGATCTAGTTCAGACGTGACGAGTGGCATGCGTGAGGCATGTGAGACACCTGCACAGCACTGAAATTACAGGCAACACGTTTGACGCAGGCTTTGGGAGGGCTTTTGTCAACAGAAACTTTTCTGAGATTTTACAACTGTGATTGTGACCTATCTGTAGTAGTGTGTGCTAATACCTGCAATTCAGGCTCCCAACAGCTTTTAAAATAGTGCTTTCACCTCCTTCAGCAGATTAATCTGGTCGGTGTTTGCAGTAGAACCATGAACAAATTATTTCATCATATTGTACTTATAGTATAAATTAACTTGAATAAATAAGCAGAATAAATAAACTGCAATTGTATATTACCATAGAGTAATAAAGGTCTGGTCTAAAAAAAAGACATAAACCCAGAAAGATAAATTTCTTCTCCCAGTCCCTCTTTCCACAAAATAGAACGCTGAACACAGCTGCTGCAATGCATGATCTAGATTTACAAATCTCTGTATCTTTTTATAGTGCTGTTGCTTCTAGGTCAATCCTAACCGCCATCATTTTCTCAGCCCAACACTGTGCCTGTGACGGACTCTATCTGGGACAGTAACGGGTCTTTTGTGAGGTGGGCCTGTCCTATAGGGAACTATGATGCTTCATAATCTCACATGTATATCAGATGGCCCAATGATTTGGCCAGTCATCATAAAGGTCAAGGTCTCCAGGTCTCCAGAGATCATCGCTACTATGATAACCAACAATATAACATTTATAAATGATAATATACTAGTATAATAATGAATTTATACCCTTGTAAAGAGCAATGAACATGTCTTTTTTGTGTATGTATGATCAGTGGAGTAAGAGACCATTTCAGTTTCTGAATCATCTGATTTAGCTATTTATAGGTTTATGTTCGAGTAAAATGAACATTGTTGTTTTATTCTATAAACTACAGGAAACATTTCTCCCAAATTCCAAATGAAAATATTGTCACTTAAAGCATTTATTTGGAAAAAATGAGAAATGGCTGAAATGACAAAAAATATGCAGAGCTTTCAGACCTCAAATAATGCAAAGAAAACAAGTTCATATTCATCCACTCAAGTTTAGAAAGAGTTTAGAAATCAATATTTGGTGGAATAATCCTGTTTAATCACAGTTTTCATGCATCTTGGGGTGTTCTCCTCCACCAGTCTCACACACTGCTTTTGGATAACTTTATGCTGCTTTACTCCTGGTGCAAAAATTCAAGCAGTTCAGTTTGGTTTGATGGTTTGTGATCATCCATCTTCCTCTTGGTTATATTCCAGAGGTTTTCAATTTGGTAAAATTAAATAACTGATAATTATTAAGTGTTCTCTTATTTGTTTTTCAGAGCTGTAGATCATATATAAATAAAATAATTAAATAAATTGTTTTAAATAGTTAAAAAGTTGACATACTGTCTCATTGACATTATTTGGCTCTGCCTTGCTAAGGACATAATGGACACTATAGAGGTCAACAAAAATGATTGAGGTCATGTCAATACATTATATGATAAGTCAATAATGTAAATATTATGTCATCTACAGTCATCACAGAGCTCCTGCAACCGTCACGTTCTGCGTGCTGCATTTCAGATTGTTCAGATAGTTTTGCTCTCTTGCCCTCCTGTTTGAACTTGTGTATCCTCCTGATCAGCTCATCTCTATTGTCTAGGCAGCTTTTCCAGGCAGCTTTCTCTCTCTCTCTCTCTCTCTAATCTCCAAGGCGCGAGCACATGGCGGGCGTGGGGGAGATCAGCTCCTCTACAAGGCAGCGACTTAAGAGCGCTGAATATCTGGAGTTAAATCACTCCAATCTCTGCTCAGCGGTGGTGCAGCACTCATCGCTCGAAGCCAGTATTGTCTAAAGTAGTGAAATCTGAAAGCCGGCCAGCTGAGCGGGATCTAACCATTCCACCGCACCTCCAGAGGTGAAGGCTGAGGAACGGGTGCACTGACCTGGGAATGAAGGGGCCAAACGAGAAGGGCCAGTGGCCCCTGTAACAAGAGATCAGAATCCCACCCAGCAGAGAACTTCAATACTCAGATACTGAGACTGCTACATAGACTGCCAGGTTCATACAGGGACTTAAAGATCTTGTTTTTCTAGACTTACAATAGACTGAGTCCACTGGTCATCTGCCCATATCCTACAGTAATGTTGAAATGTGTGGGTGTTTTTCCTCATTAAGCACATCTTCTACACTGCAGGGAGTGTGTCCTGTGTGTGTGCCTCCAGAGAAGCAAGGAACCTGTGTATATTCCCTGCTAGCTCCTCCACCACACGCTTTTCTCCCATTACAAAGTCCAAGACTTGGCTTATTTTTCATTTTAAGGTTGAGGATCAAATTGACATTTACAGCATTTGTAATTTCCTTACAGCATTTCCATTTAATTTACAGCATTTCCTAAATTTCAGTGGGATTTATAAGTAAGTAAGTCTGTCTGTCTGTCTGTCTGTCTGTCTGTATCTATCTATCTATCTATCTATCTATCTATCTATCTATCTATCATTTGTCTGACGCTTTGTCTGATCAACTTAAATATGGTGTACCATGACTTTCCCAGCCAGTGAATTAAGCCAAAACATTCCTATTGAGCAACATTACCTTATTCAGCTCAGCAGTAACACTAACATTGTAGTGGTATGGTAGTTTCAGTAAAACTAGTACAAGAACAGGAGGCAACCTGGTGTTGATGGGGCTTTTTTCTAATGCTAGCATCACTACTTGTCTGAAATGGGTCCACTACCCCCAAAATATCCAGCCTAGAGTGTCTCTGTGGTCAGAAAGCAGCAACAGTATTAAAGTTAGGTAAGGTAAGTCATAATATCTTACTCTTTTTTAAGTTTTTGACCAAATATTTCAGAATATTTTACATTGCGTTCATGAATTGCATATTCTTTTACCGGGTGCAGTGAAACCGTAGTGTAATGGTACCTGGTACCAGTTTTTTGTCCACCAGGTTTTTGTGAATTAAAGAAAAATGTGCTTTAAAACACATCAATGGAAAAGCTAAAAAAAAAAATTTGATTTAAAAAAAATTGATTATGATTTTATTCTAGAAAGTCTCTAAAGACAAATTGTACAAAAGTGAACAAGGGAAAAAGTTTATGTAAATATATAAACTATATATATGTGTGTGTTAGACTTTCAGAGTTGCCAGATTGTTGTACCTTTTACACTACACAATTTTTTTTTCTTTCCAAAAATATAGAAAAACCTAAGCTAATACTGGGTGAATGGACATTTTCCTCAGTTCTGAAGTTTTTGTCAGCAATTTACAAAAACAGTCTATCATTTTAAAATTGTGTGAATTAAGCTTACTTGACAATTACAGTGTAGCATCTGAATAAGTGCAATACATCACCCTAAGACCTCCTGAACATTTGACCCCATCAAATTAGCCCTAACGTCTGCAAGACTGGTGTCCACCAGCCTACAGCAACCATAGTCACGTGACAGAATGCCTCACCTGCTTATTTTCTAAAGAAAATACAGCCCTTATTGAATAAAGGCATGTTCCACCTCCAATAGACAGGCTTTACTGGTAGAGCACCTAAACGTGAACGTAAAACAAAAGTGACAGTCCATCATTACCAAAACTTCTTTCCAGCTTCCTGTCTGTCCACCGGTACAGCTCACCACACCTTCATTCTGCAAGAGCATTCCTTATTAAGCTATGCGAAAGTATCTCTCCCAGTCTCCTCCAGAAACAAATTGCTTGTGTTTCTGAACACAGTTTTTCCTCTAAATGTCATAAACACTGATCCAATACAGGTTTTGATGTTTGCCTGAGGCTATTATTGGCTTTTGGCCCGTGTAAGGGATAAACACATTTCCAAGCTTCAGACTTCAGTCTTTCTGATGTTCATACAACTCCCCAGGCTTCTGTCCTCTGCCTCCAACAGACGAGTCTGTGAGAAAAACACTTTGTAATAGGAAACATGCCCTTCAAAAAGACTAGAAAATGGATTACGCCATTGAGATTTCTCAAATATCTTATTTATAGGACAGGCAGGCAGAAGATCTCTGGCTCTCACTGTATGATTAGTCACACCTGCTGGTTGCACCTTTCAGCTACTCTAAAATATTTGGCTGCAACGATTGAATTCTGCCGTGATTTGGGCAGCCGTAGGTTTATGTTTTTTGGATACAATCCAGGTTAGCACCCGAACATCCCTTTCAGACAGCTTCCTCTTACAGCGTCCACAGTTAATCCTGTTGGATGTGATTCGTCTTTCTTGCTGGTATGCTGACATTACCCTGGATACGGTGGCTCTTGATGCATCACAAAGACTTGCTGTCTTGGTCACAGATGCGCCAGCAAGACGTGCACCAACAATTTGTTCTCTTTTGAACTCTGGTATGTCACCCATAATGTTGTGTGCATTGCAACATTTTAAGCAAAACTGTGCTTTTACACTGCTAATTGAACCTTCACACTCTCTCTGCTCTTACTGGTGCAAAATAAAGATTGGCAACCAGGCTGCTCCAATTTATTATTTATTAACTTTCATTATCCAACCCCTGTACCTGATAGTGATAGGCCTTTATAATAAAACTGCAGGAACTCAGGAACTTGTACTTTTAAGAGCTCAATATCTAAAAACTGCACAATTAAACAGAGAAGTTCTCCAATCTCACTCGTCACAAAGGCCTTGGTCTTCACTTCCTGTAAGCGCAAGGCCACAAAAACATCCACTTTCAGTCTCATGTTGAAGCTTTGCTCTCAGTTTCCTCTAATGCCCTCACATCACAGAGCTGTGGACTACCTCAGCTTACAGAGAAGAGCCGACACGACAGAGTAGCCCATATACTCAAACTGGGCCAACCTGAACGCTGGTCCAGAAGGCAACGTGAATCTGTGCCACAGAGCAACAGGGGAACAGAGCAGTGAAGATATGCTAATAACCCTGAGTTTAGTCTGTTTGCAGGAAGAACGGCAGCATCAGGAGCTCCACCATGGAACAGCTCTTATTTATTCAATGAAACCACAAGTTATATGTTAACTCTGATCAGTGGGTGTATTTACACTTTACACTTCACGTATATATTTCTTCTGTGCAGCACTTAGGAACACCACACCTACACACACAGACACAAACACACACACACACACACACACACAGACTGCCCTGTAACAAGAGACATACCACTCTAGGTGACATAACTCTGCAGGCGTGAGGTAACCACACGAGCATACTTGTGTAAAAAAAAATGTCACCACCCTGAGCACACACACACACACACACACACACACACATACCTGTGCCTGTATTCACACTGAGTGGTTGTAACTACACTAGATTTGCAACGATATGATTAATCTCAGAAAATATCAAAGTACAGCATGTTACACTCTCACAGTACGGTATGACAGTATTTCACTTATATTACCCTAAGGTAAAATAAGGGCTTAATGACATAATACAAATATTCTATTACAATATTTTAAAGACATATTCATAATATTTTACAATATTTATCACACTATTAAGACACAAAGAGGAAAAACATTCTATAAAACTGCTTTTAAATCTCTTTCAAAAAAAGAGTACACAGATTTTTTTTTATAGTACATCATTCAGTTTTTTAGGATGTTTCTCCACTGTGTGTGTTTAATGTAGTTTCTCTGCTTTGTGTGTTTCTGTGCGTTTCTCTACTCTGTGTGTGTTTAAGTGTGTTTCTAAGCTATGTATGTATGAGTGTGTTTCTCTACTGTGTGTTTGAGTGTGTTTCTCTGCTGTGTGTGTTTGAGCGTG
Organism: Astyanax mexicanus; assembly: GCF_023375975.1. Lineage (NCBI taxonomy): Eukaryota > Metazoa > Chordata > Actinopteri > Characiformes > Acestrorhamphidae > Astyanax > Astyanax mexicanus. Next base: position 5,258,931 of record NC_064427.1, read on the forward strand.
TTTCTCCACTGTTTAACTGTTTCTCTACAGTGTGTTTAAGTGTGTTTCTTTGCTGTGTGTGTTTCAGTTTGTTTCTCTGCTCTCTGTGTTTGAGTGTGTTTCTCTGCTGTGTGTGTTAGAGTTAGATTCTCTACTGTGTGTTTGCGTGTATTTCTCTGCTCTCTGTATTTGAGTGTGTATCTCCACAATGTGTGTTTGAGTGTGTTTCTTTACTGTGCATATTTCAGTGTGTTTCTCTACTCTGTGTGTCTGAGTTGGTTTCTTTGTTGAGCGCATTTCTCCACTGTTTAACTGTTTCTCCACTGTGTGTGTTTGAGTGTGTTTCTCTGCTATGTGTGTTTGAGTGTGTTTCTCTGCTGTGTTTGTTTGAGTGTGTTTCTCTGCTGTGTTTGTTTGAGTGTGTTTCTCTGCTGTATGTGTTTGAGTGTGTTTCTCTGCTGTGTTTGTTTGAGTGTGTTTCTCTGCTGTGTGTGTTTGAGTGTGTTTCTCTGCTGTGTTTGTTTGAGTGTGTTTCTCTGCTGTGTGTGTTTGAGTGTGTTTCTCTGCTGTGTGTGTTTGAGTGTGTTTCTCTGCTGTGTGTGTTTGAGTGTGTTTCTCTGCTGTGTGTGTTTGAGTGTGTTTCTCTGCTGTGTGTGTTTGAGTGTGTTTCTCTGCTGTGTTTGTTTGAGTGTGTTTCTCTGCTGTGTGTGTTTGAGTGTGTTTCTCTGCTGTGTGTGTTTGAGTGTGTTTCTCTGCTGTGTGTGTTTGAGTGTGTTTCTCTGCTGTGTGTGTTTGAGTGTGTTTCTCTGCTGTGTGTGTTTGAGTGTGTTTCTCTGCTGTGTTTGTTTGAGTGTGTTTCTCTGCTGTGTGTGTTTGAGTGTGTTTCTCTGCTGTGTTTGTTTGAGTGTGTTTCTCTGCTGTGTGTGTTTAAGTGTGTTTCTATGCTGTATGTGTTTGAGTATGTGTAACATCAGCACTAAAGTGCGACTGAAGTAAAAAAGGACATGCATACGTGTGGGCAAAGTTCTCTGTTCACATTCACCCCCCCCCCCCCCTCCAATACCAGTGATAACCAAACATCCACAATATACCTCGAAACCGGTTACTGCTGCAACCCTAGACTACAGAACTGAGTGAAAGTGTAGAGGTATCGGTCACAACAGTGTACTGAAAGGGTTAAACGCCCGAGGTGGATCCGCACCACTTCAGCGAAACTCAACACTGATGATATCATGATCTCACTCCTGCTTAACAAAGGCCTTTTTAGATGTCAACCGGGCCACAGTGTACTGTACAGCATCCTTTCCTCACAGGATCACTCAGGCTGCCTGTGACCTGCTATCTCCCAATACTTCACTAAGCAGAGCATGCTCACACTACATACGTCTGCAGACATCAAAGAAACGTTACTCTATTCTATTCACAGAGAAATTCTCTCTGACAAAGAGCGATAAACAGATAGCACATGGTGTCTACAGTAACCTGAGTCTGGCCTCTCTGGGCTTCTTCTTCTTCTCAACAACAATAGAGTGGAGTTACTACTCAACCGTACTGTACTGTAATCGCTGTCAGAGAGGGACGTTCCCCTGCAATTACTGACACAAAGAACAAAAGATTAAACTCGCTCTGCTTGGCAACTTCAGAACATTTTAGAAGATTTTAGAGAAGATATCAAAGAGGAGGATGAGAGCATTGTTCTGCCTTGCTGGTATGCAGTTTCAAAATATGGGCAAGGAGTAACAGATGCTCAGGATTCCTACAAAGGAATGGTATGTTAGAGAGAAAGGAACGGAAATGTCAACACCTTGTATTCGTAGGACAAATGTAGTTAAGGACAGCTTTGACAGTTCTTGCTTAAAACACTGTGAATATTGTAATTAGGGTTGGACAATATGTTGGACAAAATTAGCTAGCGCTAGCAATTAGTTGCTAATGCTGCTGCACCCAGCCTTAGTGGAAATGTGTTTAGAAAGTATATAACTGTTATTAAACCATTTTCTATTGTCAGATAGACTGTACACTGACACTGAATTGTTTTTGTCCATTGCACATTCACATTCAAAGATGATGACCATAGGATGCATATGTGGGTCCAAATCAATCATGTGTACTTCAACGTCTGCTGTAAGAGACATCATGAAATATGAGGACACAATGACTGACCACCAAAATCACCAGATGTCAATCCTCACCTCTGACTTCTCAATTGTAGAGTGTTAGGACTTCCTAAGAGACGGGCAGGAAGTGTCTCTTAAGTAAGTGCCAGATATAATTCTTTCAAACACTGACTGAACTCCATTTATCAATGGAAATAATGCAACAGTTCATTCTAAGGAACATTAGACCGAGTAGTGGATCTTCTGGACAGGGAATCCCCAGAGTCAAGAGTAACACACAAGGCACCCACATGCTTACCTCATACACCTCCCTCCGCAGCCCAGTGCTGTTCCTCAGCCAGCAGCGGCTCAGCTCGCTCAGCTCCACGATGGGCTGCACCTTCAGTCGCACCATCTCGCCGGACTGCCGGATCATCTCCACAATCTCGTCCCTGTTTTTACTCTCCACATTCAGCCCGTTAATCTCCACCAGGCGGTCTCCTGGCACCAACCCCAGAGCCAGGTCCTTGGTCCCAGCACCCGGCTCAGCGAAGTGGACCACTCGCCGGAAGGCCGAGCCGTCGGGCTTCTGATCCAGCATGGTGGTCCTTCGCAAGGAGAAGCCAAAGTCGCCCGTGTTGCGCCGCTGGAGCTCCAGCTCTCGGGGTTTAGGTACTTGGGGAGGAACCACAGCAGGTAAGCGTAAGTCTGCGGAGAATTCTTTTTCCACCAACTCGGGTATCTGAACCTTCTTAAGTTGGGCACGTCTGTGGGAGATGTATCTGTGTTGGGGGTCAAAAACCTTGACTTCCACTTGAGGAGAAGGTGCAGCAGAGTTAGGTCCTGATGGATTTGAGCCTTCTGAGGGACTCTCCTCTTTGCTTCTCTGGGAGAAAGACAAGCGTTTTATGAGCTGGCCCACGTGGGAGTTCTGCTTGGTCAAAGCCCCGAACTTGGCAGCCTTGTCTTTGACGGAGGACCTCTGGCCATCCTGCTGCACAGCCTCCACCTTAACATCATCACTGGAGCTGGAGGCACTCATGGGGCCTGCATCCATCACCACACTGCCTCTGTTATAGAACCGCTCAGCATCCACATCCGTCAGGGACAGCTCCGTGTTGCTGACCACTTTGATGGGAATGGGGCTCGAGATCTCCAGCTTCCCTCTAGACTCCCGCTTGGAACTGACGCGGTGGAGGTTGAAGAAACCTCGTCTTACGCCCACCTCCTCCAGGCTCTTCAGCTCAGCCTGGGACATCCTCTCCTTCTTGTCCTTCTTCTCCTTCTTGTCCTTCTTCATGCCATCTTTCTCCTTGTCTTTGTCCTTCTTGATCAGGTTGAACATGTTTGGTCGTGGATGTCAAACTCCACCGACCCAAAGGTGCTGTTCTTGCAGAAGTATGGAGGAACTCTTCCATGCAGGTGCAGAGCGTCAGAGCTGGTTTTCGGTCATGTTTAACCTAATGTCCTTCAGTTGCAATAACATGAACAGCACAGCTGGAAATGAACTCTTAAAGAGAGAAAGAAGAGACAATGAGTCAAACAGTATGAATATAAAATTCATTCAACAAAAGATTTAGACTTGCTGAATGTCTGCATGTGATGATGATGATGATGATGATGAGATTATTAATACATAGGCTTTATCAGTATCAGTAACAGTACACTGACACAGTCCAGACAATGCAGTAAAATAAAGCAACAAAGGTTTTTTTTTTCATTTTTCAAAGCAGATTTCACCAGAATCAGTACACTCATTTGCTTCAGTCATCATATATTAACATTTTCATTATCATTATGTCATCACCTCAATTACTGCAGCTACTGTATTCACAAATCACCATCTTTACCCTTTCACAAGTACATCCTGGCTCCCTGGGTCAGAGTATTTTTATCACTTTAATTTTAAAATTTAGTGTAAATGTTTTTATTCATTATTCATTTTTTTTTATTTTCTCCTAATCACAATAGTTGAATTTTACACAAAAATTAAGAACACATCTTTACTCGATTGTCTGATTTTTTCCTTTAAACTGATAAAATAATCCAACCAAGTTCAGCTGCAAGATACAAAAATCAATTAAATAAATAAAAATTATATATATATATATTTTTCTATGAAATCATGAGAAAAATTTGAAACGGAATTGTAATGAAAACTAATTTTTTATTATTATTATTATTATTATTATTATTATTATTATTATTATTATTATTATTATTATTATTATTACATCTGGTATCTACAGGCATGGTTTTGAGGAATATATCTATATTTTTTACATTTTTATTTATTTCATTGTGAGGCATTTTGAGCTGCGGTTTTATGTAGGATTTTTTTTTTAAATAGCATTACTTTAATTATTATTATTATTATCGTTATTTTAATTATAACTTTTTTAGTAAAAAATATTTTTAAAAAGGTACATTTGACATGATCTGCATGACCTTTTCACAGACATTTTCATTCCTTTTTCAGGAATATTCTCTGCTATGTTTATTAAATACCCCAGGACGTAAACACGCCCTCTACGAGCCACCTGCGTGACGTGGCGCGCTCCCATTGGCTGCTGCCCACTTTTAACGACAGGTAGACAAAGACGAAGGAAGAGTATAGTTTCAGCTGTGCTTTACTTTTAAATCGTCACTTTTACACAAAGAATCAAAGCGATTTTTACCATACATATACAACAAATATGTAATAAAATCGATTCATTGATAAAGCTTTAGATGCTCTCAGTAAAGCGCTGGTAATGCTGGAGTGTATAGACAGACTCACTTCCTGTCTATAAAGAGCCTTATGTGAATAAGGCTGCTGAGGGATCTGTACACCTGATAGATTATATAGTAATATTAATATTTATATTTACAAATATATTTTTAGTTTATAAAGCATGCATTGCGGTTAAAGTTTGTGAGGACAGATCTGTGTGAGCTGTGGGGTACATTAATTCATCACCAACAGTCATACTGTACAAATAATAAACAAGTTATTTATGTTAGCCTCAACAATAATTTAAATAATAACTTATGCAGAATAAGTTATTATTTAAGTTATTGTTGAGGCTAACAGTCCAAAGCTCGCTCTGAAATCTCTCTTTAAGCCTCTTAACCTCTCTCTCTCTCTCTCTCTCTCTCTCGCTCTCTCTCGCTCTCTCTCCTGTCACCTGAAAAGCTGAAACAGAGAAACAGGTAAAGCTGTGGTTATAAACTCACCGTTTTGGACGGAACCGGGCCGGGGAGGTTCTGGCTGTGTGCGCGGCGGAGTTACGGAGTTCCAGAGTTCCAGAGTCCAGCGCGACTCCAGCGCTTCTACAGGAGCCTGAATGCGGGAGGTCTGACGGGCAGGGGAGGCAGAACCGGGTTAGCGTGAGTTGTGTTTTTTCCCTACCCGTTTTCCGCAGGACACGCCCACCTGTACTAAAACCACCTTGATAGCAAAGAACACTAAATAAACATTATGTGATATTTGATTGCATTATATCGCTTAATGTTGATGGTGTTGCAGAAAATCAACTTTTAAACAGCCTTTAATTAAACACCGCCTAACTACCTGTTATGTAGAGTTTTGCTACCCTGTCCAATAGGGGTGGGCAATATTATATCGTATACAATATATCGTGACACAGAAATATCATGATATTAAAAATCCATATCGTGATAATAGAGATGTTCTGTCTTAAAAGTAGTCTATTATTTACTGTGAAGCTTTAGGTGTATTTATTGTATAATTGTTTTAGTTTGCAGTTTATATGCATGCACTAAATATTCTACAATATTATTAGCTGAATTGTATTATTTTATGCTATATTATTTATTTTGCCACATTATGATTATACTGTTATACTATTGTACTATATTCCTGAAATTAATGAATTATTTTAGTTTTCCTATGTCGCCAAGTATATAAAATACCCTGAAATATTGTGATATTATTTTAGAGCCATATCGCCCACCCCTACTGTCCAACCCTGCTACCCTAGTGGGTGTTTAAAGCAAAAAACGATGCCAAAAAAGCACTGTATTTAATTTAAAAAAAGTTCCCTGCAGTAGTCTCAGTATAATTTTTGGAAAGCCTGAATCAATATATCAGTGTATAAGTTAAGGAAAATTAAACCTGTTTCTTTGGTATTTTTGTGGTCTTATTATTACTTTTATTAGTAACTGCCACTGACACAATTAATTGGTTAATTGTTGGTTAATTAATTGGCATAATTGGTTCATGATGAAAACTGATTGAACATTAAATTAACATTTATTTAAAGGTTTTAAAGAATTAGGCTGAGCTATGAATCAATACTCACAAATAATGTTTTTAGGTGATATTATATTTATTAATAATAATAATAATAATAATAATAATAATAATAGTTTTGTTGTTCTGGTTTATTACTATTATTATTAGTATTAGTATTAATAATATCTGTGTATGTTCCAAACTAAACTGTACACTACCAGCCAATCCCAGCGCAGGGGGCGTGGTTTGCCGGTAAACGGGTGGGGAAATAAAGTCCGCCTTCACAGCGCATTAACAGCACCGACCTCTGGTGGTCAGTTGTTCTCGAATAAATAAAAACAAACATCCCTTTATTTTTGCTATATATAAATAATTAAATGGTTAACAGCTTACGGTTTACATACTGTTGCAATGGAAGTAAATTAAAACTTGGAAATGGATTAAACAAATTCCATTTTGAGAAATTACAGATGAAACCAGAGAGTTTCCTAAACATTAAAAAAACTCAAGAAACTGGTACCGGAAGACGAATAACACAGTTTTTAATCACAGTTTTCTTGCATATTGGCATTTGTTCCTCCACCAGTCTTACACACTGCTTTTGGATAACTTTATGCCACTCCTGTTGCAAAAATTCCTGCAGTTCAGCTTGGTTTGATGGCTTGTGATCTTCTTGATTATATTCCAGAGGTTTTTAATTTGGTCAAATAAAAGAAATTCATAATTTTGAAGTGGTCTTTTATTGTTTTCCAGAGCTGTATATGTGTGGGGGGGTGTAATTAAATTAAAGTGGTGTTTCTGTTAGGGTGTCATCATTAGCAGGTCGACAGTGCACTCTACTGGATGAAGCAGGACACAACATGTAAATGCAAATCCTAGTCAAAGCTAAAAAAAAAAGCTAAAGCTAAAGCTAAGGAAAAAGAGTTCCTCTTTTTTTTAAGCACAAACATATGATTGCTAAATCTGCTAAACGCTGGTGTCAGCAGGTTTAAGGTGGTCTTTGGTTAATAGTTCAGGTGTACGCTGCCATTGATTTTGGTCACTCTTGGCCATGTGGCTCATGTTGGTCAAGCAGGATGATTCTTCAAAGAAGCAATCTAGTGTTTTTCAGTTCAACCTCTACCTGCACGTCTTTGACATTTGGTTGGTTATCACAAACATTTATTTCAATATGCTTTAATGTTCTCAGAAAAGAACAAACAAAATACAGGTTGCACCAAAAAATACTAAGGAAAAATTAGTGTTTGAGTTGATTAGGACATAGTTCTTTTTGCCATTAATGGAACAAAATAACAAAATCAATGATCAATTTCTGTGATAATCAAGAATAATTTAGATTTCTTTTTTTAATCAAATGTTGAAATTTTAACAGTTTGTCCAAACACCCTTCAGACTGGGTGACACGGGGCATAATTTGCCCCGATAAATTGCTTTTTCCAGCTCAAAGTAGGTCCACACCTCCTTGCTAGAATCCGGTGAGCCCTGACATTTAAAATGAGGCATTAATAACTTAAAAAGTGCACAGAAGCTTATTAAAAACCACTGTTTACATCCCATAACGCTAGCTTCAGCTCCAAGCGCCGCCATTACTGCAATGTCTATGACATTATCAATACCAGTATGGCAGCACACAGAGCTGAAAGCTAGCATTAAGGGATGTAAACAGAGGTTTTTAATAAGCTTCTTGTGCACTTTTTAAGTTATTAATGCCTCATTTTAAATGTCAGGGCTCACCGGATTCTAGCAAGGAGGTGTGGACCTACTTTGAGCTGGAAAAAGCAATTTATCGGGGCAAATTATGCCCCGTGTCACCCAGTCTGAAGGGTGTTTGGACAAACCGTTACAATTTCTGGATCTCTGAACGATGTGGGAGAACAGAGGTGTGCTATTCATCAAAGGTAAGTACTTTTTATCATGTTTTACTACACCAAAAGTCTAAAAGTCCATTTTTAACACAGTCAAGCCGAAAGAAAAGCATAAAAACAGTCAATTCATAGCCAAGACTTCTTGCATCTGCCCAGTTTGGCTCTCACACACTCCTGCTCGTCTGGCCCTCTCGCATACTGCACGGTGGAGTCCGCCTCAAAGGAGATGGAGGGACTGTGCAAGGTCATTGGGCGGCAGCGTTCCTTCTCCAGGGTTGCTGGAAGTGGAGGCTGCAGCAGCACGTGGCTCCGCAGGGAGTGGGTGAGCTTCAGGAGGAGTGGCCTGTGGTTGGCGTATTGTACCCGCGTGCGCCGTGCAGGGTTTGGGTCTTTGTCCGGCTCGCAGCACGTCGAACACGCCAGGCAGATGATCCGGAAGACGTAGACCCAGCCGAGGTAGTGCAGCTCAACGATGTTGAGCAGGAAGCAGCCCAGGCCGATGCTGAACATGAAGTTGAGGAAGATGGTCTTCTCTGTAGATCGCGACACAAAGCAGTCCGTTCGGTTGGGGCACGGGTACGTCTCGCACTGGAACAGGTGAGGAACCTCGAATCCGAACAGACAGCACTGACCCACGAGGAACACGAGCTCCATGATCGAACGCAGCACCACGTGCACGATGTACGTGAGCAGAACGTGACTGGACAGCTCGGTAGGGTCTTTAGACACTTCGCCAAAGTCCTCATCCTCCTCCAGCAAGGTCTGGTCCAAGCTCTCCACTTCCTGAGGGCCCCAGGATCCCTCAGATCGAGCCATCAGGGTGGGGGTCTTGAACTCCAGTGCCTCCTGGTGGTTGGTTTCAGGTGAAGTCACCTCAAGCTCCTTCTCCTTTGCCTCTATATCACGTTTCTCATCTTTAGCGATCTTGTTAAGCACGTAGATGACGTAGAAGATGGACGGCGTGGAGACCAGCACGATCTGGAAGACCCAGAAGCGCAGGTGGGAAACCGGGGCAAACGTGTCATAGCACACGTTGTTGCAGCCGGGCTGCAGGGTGTTGCAGGTGAACTTGGACTGCTCATCGCTGTACACAGCGTCGCCCACCAGTGCCACCAGCAGGATGCGGAAGATCAACAGCATGGTCAGCCAGATCTTGCCAATCACAGTGGAGTGGTTCTGCACTTCCGTCAGGAAACGACCGAGAATGGACCAGTCTCCCATTCTTTAAGCTGCTTTGAGAAACGAAAGAGGTACAGAAGGAGAAAGAGAGAGAAAATCAAACATCTGTAATGAGCCTGTTTAGGTTTTTAATACAGTGAGTTTATACATCTGCAGAACTATAGAACTCTGTTTTAAGATATCTTCACCTCGGGTGCTTAATTTCAATTCAGAAAATTGGGCCATTTAAAAAACTAGGAGGCCAAATATGTTGTCAAGTGTAGCAGAAAAATCTAAAAACTTCGAAACAGTGGCAGGTCCATGCTGAGAAATGGCATGTCCAGAAAGTCATCCCTTATAGTACCTTCATTGACCCCTGAAATTGGGCATAGTTTTGAAGCCAACAGAGTCCCCATGTTAAAAACTCTGGGTCCATGTTTGATTTCTCTACAGCTTCTCAAACTACAGTCGCCTCAAACTTTTCCAGCCTTCCATTTCCAGACCTGTGTAATGTGAGAGAGAGTGCACGTGTGAATGGAACAGGTCTTGCCATGTGAAGCTGACCAACATCCCACTAGGAATGATGTGGGAGGGGAGTGCCATCTACCCACCCAGAGAGAGCATAGCCAATTGTGCTCTCTCTCGACCTCCAGCTGCTGATGGCAAGCAGCATGATTCAGGATTCAAATCATTTTTTTACTGACGTAGAAACATACAACTACCTGCTGCTGCTGCAGTAAAGAGGCTGAATGTTAGCTTGAGGCTCTTTGTTTTCACCCATGCAGGGTCATCTCTGGAGCTCAGCCACATATACTGACCTCAGCTGCCCTTTTCCAGAGGCTGCTACCAAGTTACAGCATCACAGTCCTCCATGGATAACAAACAGAATCACTAGAACAGTGATAAATTAAAAAAAAACTTCAGTTTAACTACAATAAACTAGAATAGATTATTTGGATCTGGAGCTTTGAATCAAGAAATCTAAAAAAAGTACTTCACAACAAATTTGACAATGTTAATTTACCACTTTCCATAATAATACTACTAATACTGCACTGTGGCAATTACTAGTTCTATTTGAAAGCGAATTCCTTAAAATAAACAGATTTTAGAATCTCAAAATGCTTGAAGTAGGGTAAAAAATGTCGGTACCACTTTAAAATAAGACTACCTTTATAAAGGGTTTATAAATGGTTTACAATTAGTTTAATAATGGTTACTAATTAGGTTGTAAATGCTTTAAAATCATTAATAATCAGTTATAACACATGCATAGAAAGGGCAACCATATAGATGGCTGTGGGTTCACTATTTGGCAAACAGCAAGCCATTGTTGCCCTTTCTATGTATGTGTTATAACTGATTATTAATTATTTTTAAGGCATTTACAACCTAATTACTTACCATTAATAAACTAATTGTAAACCATTTGTAAATCCTTTATAAAGGTAGTCTTATTTTAAAGTGGTACCAAAATGTCATCTCTGATTTTATATCTTTGGACACAAGAAGCAGAAAAACTTGACTGGTGACTTTTTGTGATTGTTTTCAGTTCAAATTACTTTTAATAAAATGAAAAATTCAAACTGAGACAAATTAAGATCAAATACAATAACTTACCATGTTCACATTTTATTAAAAAATAAATATATATTAATTTTAAGAAGAAGAATATTTGATGCCTTGAAATTAGATCATCTTACTTGCTAAGATTTATTTTTTTTGTAGTATAATGTAGATTTTAACCCATATGAAGCAGATCTGACCATGTTCACCTTTCCATTCACAACTCAAAGACACGTTTTCTCTATTCTCACTGACACTCGCACAGATCACTCTCCTCATTGTGGTTTTGTGAAGGGACTCACCTCTCTTCCTTCCCAATCCAAACCTGGAAAAATGCCAAAGCATCCGATCTGCATAACTACATCCGAAGTGGGTGCCAGTGTCCGGCTGTTATGGACTCCATTGAGCTGGTGAGGTGAGCTGAGAATGGGCTGACCAACACATATTCCCCTCAGTGCATCTGAAAAACACTCTGTATTGTACTGTATCTGGACAACAGGCGCCCAGAGTACAGTGGAAAACGTACAATGGGGCCTACCTTTTCTGAGCGGCCATTCACAGCCAAGTACAGAGTTCAAAGAATATCCTGGAAAATGACAGTATTGGTTATTTGATTGAATAGGCTTAAAGTAAAACAGAAATATGGAAACAATGCAGAAGATATCTACAACACAGATTGACAGTGTGCTAGATTTAGAGCATGGGTATATACTTAAAGGAGAATGAGATTTAAATAAAACCATTTGTTAATGATGACAAAATAGTTGTCCACCATGTTTTTAAATTTGCAACCAGAGTCTGCACAGTAGAAACCAAAGTGTGAATCAACACTTGGAGATCCAGCACGTCTAACTACACTAACGTTAGCTGGCTGTGTCACGCCTAGTGCTGACAGTGCTCCTGTATCTCCTACACTCAGCTCTGCCTGCTATCTCCAGTTTCCAGACTACAGTGCCCAGAATGCACCACAAAATCATATCACTCCCATTCCTCATCACATGACACTGCATACGGCACTATCACCTGGAAGCCAATCACCTGAATACTGACTGAACATGTTCTGGGTCAACTCTTTAGTGCCGGATGCAGTCCTCCAAATGGACGGTGGTTTCTGGTTGAGAGTAAGCTGTGCGTGATTGGCTGCCACTTCTCAACAGTGTGTGTTAAATGTGTGTGTGGAAGGTAGTTGTACGCGAACTTGAGTGGCAGATGGGAGCTATATAAGTGTAATTGTAAGTAAGAAAGTTAGGAATATGTATCCCCAATTAATGTAACTTAATGAGCAACATTTTTGAAGAGGTTAAACTCTTTACATTAAGCTGTTTTAACACTGTAAATTGTTATGTTTTCTCCAGGAAAGAACATTTCACACCAACCCACGCCTAATTTATTGACTTATGTACCTCTTATGGTTAAATGGATTGATGATTTTTATAAAAATGGAAATATGTGGAACTACCTATTATGTGGGATGTAGATAGAAACTTCTTATTGTAGATAGAAAGTCTTAATAAATATAATTATAAATAATAAAATGTAATTATATTATATAAGCATTTTATGTAGTATATTTATATAATGCCAACTGACAGTGTAAAAACACATGCTGATGTTCTAACCATGCTCTTATGGCTGAATAAAAGAAAAGGCAGCTGTTCAGATGACTTGAAGAGGATCATTATGGCTTCTGTCTCATATAATACTCTGCCAGTTCCCTTCATATAAAAAAAAGGAAAAAATATTACACAGTATTGGATCATCCAGCATCTACCTCACACATCACCTACTGCTGTTGGTTTAATATTGCTGCTGTATAATACTGTTAAATATACTGATCTCCAACTTTAATATGATGTTTATTAAAACAGTACACTTATATTTACTATTTTACTTTTAAATAATTATTTAAGCAAATGAAATAATGTGGATGATAACTAGATGGCTAGAGCTAATACTGTTCTGACAACCTGTATCAATACAGCCATCGCACGAGGACACTGAAACACCACTGAGTGATGAAACAGTTTAGCAACAAGGAGACACCATTGCAGAAAGTGAAGACTAAAGAAATAAGCATTTATTAACTAGTTAGATTTGATTTTAGACTTATGGTCTGATTACATACATATTATTACTGTTGTTACACTTAAACCTGGAAATAATCAACAGAAATAACTGACAGTTTTGCTCTGTTTTTAGAAAAAACATTAAAAACTGACCATCTCAAAGTCTTTGAACAGAAAGATAAGATGAGTTTTGAGTGTGATTTCTCTTAGCTGGGTCCAACAACAGAATAAACACTTTTACACTGATTTTACTTGAAGTCTATGCAGCTTGAGGGATACAAGCTTCTATATACTAGTGGATCTAAAAAAATGAATATAATTGAAAAGTTACTTTATTTCAGTAATTTAGTTAAAATGTGAAACATATGAAATTATTATATATATTATATAGATGTATTAAACACACAGAGTGATCTATTTTAGGCGTTTATTTCTTTTACTGTTGATGATTATGGCTTACAGCCAATGAAAACCCAAAAATCAGTGTCTTAGACATTTTTAATATTATATAAGACCAATTGGTACTTTTGGCAGTGTGGGCAGTGTACCAAGTCCTGCTGGAAAATGAAATCCACATCTTTATAAAAGTTGTCAGCAGAAGGAAAGCATGAAGTGCTGTAAGATTTTGCGGAAAAACACTGTACTGACTTTAGACTTGATAATAAAACACAGTGGATCAACACCAGCAGATGACATGTCTCTCCAAACCATCATTTTACATTTCATTTGTACATCAAGGGAGCAGAGTCTGGAGGAAGAGTGGAGAGACACACAGTTCAAACTGCTTGAGGTCTAGTGTGAAGTTTCCACCAATCAGTGATGTCATCTGCTGGTGTTGTCACAAAGCGGCTTCACAGAGATATGGGTCCAAGCCTCTTATGTGTAAGAACACAGTGATAGTCCCAACAGTGGCAAGGAAAAACTCCCTCACAGAGGAAGAAACCCATCCTCCATCAATGATTTCACGATTAACCCGTACAATTATTTAACATTTAAAATGATGTATGAATTCAGATTGTATGATATTTTAAGTCTGCACAAACTGATGTAGTTTTACAGTATATATGAGTTGTGTTGGGCTCTTATCCTGAAGAGCTCCAGTGCTGCAGGCTTTAACATTAACCCTAATTGACCCCCTTATCTATGTCAGTGCTGCCTTCGGGAAGTGCTTGATGAGCTGAAAGTGTGTTAGACTTAAGGTGGCGGTGAAACCTGCTGGATGGTAGACCACTACCAGCTGTATGTACAAGGGGGACATTCCTTTATTATGGAGTAAATGGGGCCAGAAAACAGTGAAAGCTGAGGATAGACATCCAAAAAAATGGCCCTAGATTTGTTACAGAACTATTTCAGGTTTACACACTATATTATACAATATAATATATACTATTATAATTACATTAGATATATGATATATACAGGTGCTGGTCAACGAATTAGAATAATTTGAAATAGTGCAATCATGAAATTCTTTGAATGCATTTTTTGTGCAGAAAGCAAATCAGGTGTTCACCGCACCTGTCCTACTCGTTAGACTAATCACAGAACTCGTTACCTGGAAAAAATTTGCTCAGCTGAGCTTTCCAAAAGGCCCATTTAGGCCATTTAACTGTGACACTGTTGTTTTATTGAATTAGAATAATGGAGAAACCGTTTCATTGAATTAGAATAATTTTTATTATAATTACAATCATCACTTTCTCAGTATTTTGTGGCTGCCCCCTTGGCTTGTATGACTGCCTGAAGTCTCCGCGGCATCGATTTGACCAGCTTGTCGCAAGTTTCCGCACTCACAGCTTCCCAGGCAGTGGCGATGTTCTGCTTCAGTTGGTCCAGCGTAGTAGGCTTTCGCGAATTTTCCGCTTGACGATGGCCCAAAGGTCTTCAATGACATTGAGGTCAGGCGAGTTGGCCGGCCATGCCAAAACTTCAAGCTGTTTTTTAGTGAACCAATCTTTGGTCGACTTTGCCGCATGAGCGGTGCAAGATCCTGTTGAAATATGAAGTCTTCTTCGCCGAACTGTTCCTCAACAGTCGGAATCAGGAACGTTTCCAGAACATCTTGATATACGGCAGCATTGACAGTCTTCTTGAGGAAGCAGAGTTTCCCTACACCTCGAGCGGACATGCATCCCCAGACCATAACGCTCTGGGGAAACTTGACGGATCTTTTCACGCACTCGTGGTTGTAGGTTTCGCCACCACGACGCCAGACACGAGGACCTTGGTCACCGAAGGAGATGCAGAAGCGTGATTCGTCACTGAAGACCACTTTCTGCCAGTCTTCAGCAGTCCACTCGCCGTGTTCTTTGGCCCACTTCAGCCGTTTCTCCATTTGTTTCTTGTTCAGCATCGGTTTTACTGCTGGAACGCGAGATTTGAAGCCGAGTTCGCGCAGACGACGGTAAGTGGTTGATCTGGAGACGTCAGCGCCGGTCTGCTTGTTCCACAAGTCGGTGAGCTCGGAAGTGGACTTGAACCGGTTGCTGACTGCGATCTTTCTCAGCTGCTTGTTGTCGCGAGCAGAAGTTTTTCGGACGCCGGAACAGTTGGTGCGCTTGCTGCAGTTTTTCTTGAGAGCTTTGCAGACGGAAGACTGGCTGATGCCGAGCTGCTCAGCAATTTTAGTTTGGGTCAAGCCTTGTTGGCGAAGGGCTTGAATTTGAGCCACTATTCCGGTTGAGAGGTCGCGCTGCTTACCCATGATTGATTTTACAACTTAGAAATTCTACTCAACCCTGACTTTATACTGCACAGTGAACACTCTTCACAGAAAACAAAAATTCGAGCATTTATTCTAATTCAATGAAACGGTTTCTCCATTATTCTAATTCAATAAAACAACAGTGTCACAGTTAAATGGCCTAAATGGGCCTTTTGGAAAGCTCAGCTGAGCAAATTTTTTTCCAGGTAACGAGTTCTGTGATTAGTCTAACGAGTAGGACAGGTGCGGTGAACACCTGATTTGCTTTCTGCACAAAAAATGCATTCAAAGAATTTCATGATTGCACTATTTCAAATTATTCTAATTCGTTGACCAGCACCTGTAATTAAAATACAAAACAAATATATATACAATACCAGTCATAAGTTCGTTCCTTTTATGTTTTTTTTTTTACATTGTAAATGTTATATTAAATACATTAAAGCTATACAGGAACAAAATTGGAATTATTTAGTAAACAAAAAGTGTTAAACAAACCAGAATATTTTTTTTATACTTTAGATTCTTCTTTACCCACATTTATCTTTGAGTACAGATCTGCACACTCTTGGTATTTTAATCTCAGTGTCTCTATGAGGGAGAGTCACCTGGAATAGTTTTCTCAGCATCTTGAAGGAGTTTCTGGAGGTGCTGAACAATAGTTGCAACTTTTCCTTCATGCTGTGGAGCTCCAGCTCCTCCCAAATCCCAAAAAGTCAAAGAGAATAGCTTCAATAACTTAACAAGTAAAGCTTCAGACACCAAACTTGTTTTGGTTGATGAGCTATATTTGGTAAAAGGGAACGATATTTATATAAATGTCTAATAAAAAAATCATAAAAAAAAAATCTGTATATAGCGATATATAAGTATAAAGATGTTTTTGATGACAGAATTATATTTGGTGGAAGGGAACAAAATATGTTATCATGTTTCAGTGAACTTTTAATTTTATTATTAGTACTGCTATTAAACATTATTATGTAATAAACATGTATCATAAAAAATATTTATATAAATGTGTGGCTATAAATAAAATGAATATATACAAAATAGTATTACATTATATTGAGTATTGGGGATTTTAGGGGAAAGTAGTTTCTTAATTGAAAGTACAAAGATGTTTAAATTAGCTTTACATTAGATTCCTAACCTAGTTTTAGTAACTTATCCTAGTTAATAAGTAATACTTTAGAAACAAACCTGTTTTGGTTCAAGAATTACATTAGTTGAAGGGAAGAAAATACGTTTTTATTATTATTTTCAGTGAACTTTTCCTTTAAATCAGAGCTGATAACTCTGCTGCAGTGAAACAATGTCTATCAAATCTTCACATTATAGTAAATCTCCCCCCGGGCTGCGTGGAGGGAGCCCTGCTGAAGTAAACACGGTAAGCCCGTTAACCCAATAGGCTGCGAGGCTTGTGTAAGAGCGTAGTGTCTACAAATAACAGGCGTCGATCCTAATTATGAACCGGGTCTTAAAATAGACTCCATTTTGGAAAAGGAGGCGAGAGACTTTCACTGCAGCGCTAAATCCGCTTTCTGAAGGAATGAGCGGCACAGAAATGACTGATATCTGCAATTAACCGCATTATATTGCGCTGTGGTGGAAAATGAGGGTTTGGTTTGGAGCGAGAGGGAGAGAAAACACGTGTATATATATTGGATAAAAAGTAGGAGGGGAAATAAAATGAGAATTTGAGCCAGCGCGGAATTGATCAACTTCTTGGCATTTTTTATTTTTCAGCTAGCTTATAATGTCCCCAGAGAGTCTGTTGAGCGTGTTAAAGTTAGCATGAATAGGGGTGTCGTGGGTGCATCGTTTTAGCTTATAAACATAATTAATTAAAGCAGCAGTATGAAAGATATCAAAGTATGTTAAACTGCATTATTTAATATATTTTAACATTTATAATGTATATCTAATTAAAGCATATTGAAATAAATGCCTAATCTAACAGATCTTCACTGGCTCCCCCCCTACACCGGATTTGGTTCAGCCCTGGGGTTACAGGAAGTTGTAGCCGCTGCCATGTTTAGCTGCTTTGTTGTAGATTTCTTGCAGATTTTTTGAAGTGTTGCAATGGAGCCGAGCTGGAGTTCCTTCTTATTTCAGGTACGTAAAAGCTCTTTGGGACGCTAAAAGAAACGAGTAAGACGGGAAAATCGTCAAGGGGACGCTTGGGCTCCTTCTCCGCTGGAGTTTTGATTTTTGAAGAGATGTTTTTTATCCAATTCAAGCAAAACAATGGTCCATCAATCCCGGGCTTCCAGCTGTGAGGCAGGAGCGGGACACTGGAGACGCTGGAGATAAAACCCCTCTCTTCTCGTCTACGAGTCGTTTAAAATCCGCTAGTGTGCTTTTGGACGTTTCTCCTGTCTTATAAGCTTGGATTAAACCCGCTCGCCACGTTCAGAAACCCGTATTTTTAATTATAACGCTAGTTTGCGAACCTAAAGAGAGCAAACACGAGTCGTCGCCTGTCTGTATCTCAGTCTCTCCCTCGAAAACACCAGTCTCTTTCTTTCTGCTCTCTTTCTCTGTGTGTGTGTTTCTGATTTGTTTTGCTGGTTTTATGTGAGACTGAATGATCTAATGGATTTAAATTCCCCGCTTTCAACTTGTTTAACTAGCTAGCTTACTTACTCGACAGGCTTTAAATGCTTTAAACTAGACTGTAGCCAGTAGTTAATGGGGACTCCTCGCTGGGTGCAGGACGTGCAGCTCCAGCTAGCTAGTTTGGCGCTGCTCGCTGGATAACTAACTTTTTGGGATTCAAACGGAGATGTGTGAGAGTGTGTGTGTGTGTGAGCCGCGGGTTTCAGGAATTCCAGCTATGCGTGTAAAGCGGTCACAGGTTTTTTGTTTCTATGGCGAGCCGTTTTAGCCTTAAATCACACCAGTCCTAGTTTAGCAGTAAAAAAAAAAAATACACTTTAAGATGTCTTTAATGTAGGTTAGCTAACGTTAACCTAGCCTAGAACCATCGCTCGTTTCAGGCATCATTTTATAAAACTAGGATTGAATTGGATTTAAGTTTATTGATCCCACATCGGGGAAATTCACTTGTTATAGCAGCACGAAAAATATTAAACATATAGAAAAAGAAATGTAAATAGTGCCCAATAAACAATAAATACTAGCATATAAGAACATGCACAAACAAACAAAAACAAGAAAACGTTAAGTAACAAGACAAAAGAACATAAAAAAAATAAAATTTATGTGACTAGTCATGTTTTTTTTTTTTTTTTAAGGTTAGGGTTAATTACCTACCAAGACATAACGTTACCCTTATGTAGGCTAACTTTAACTATCACTTTTGCTAGGTTACCAGTCATATGATTTACAATGGCTTTTTTTTTATTGAATATATTTTCTAGTAACAGCTTCAGTAGCTAGCTAACTAGCTAGCTAAACTACTTTATATTTGTTGCTAATTACTTTTTTTTTTACTTTTAATTCAACTCTAGATATCTCCACTAACTTGCTAGCCTAGCTATAATCCTGACTACTAAAATTCAGGTCCACATAGAACCTAGCTAGGTTAACGTTACCTAACTAAACAAATAAATTGACTAACTAGCTAGCTTACTAGCTAGTATACATGCTAATACAGAATATCTCTGATATCTAACGTTAGTAATGTAAGTTTAGGATGTTAACTACAGTTAAGATATCTGCAGTTACGGTTTTGACTAATAAAACTAAGTTTAATTATTTATTACAAAAATAATGTAAATTAGCTTAACCTATAAAACGTTAGGATTTAGGATACGTCGCTCTGGTACCTATCTAACTAATGTAACCTGATGTTTATAATAAGAATGGATTTATGAACCTGACTAGCTAATCCTTATATCTGATGTAACTTAGTTAGCTACTAGTAAAATTTGTAATCTGAAAATTTACTTTACTAAAGTAGTTAGAATTGTGATTTTCAGACTGAAACGGGTTGTTATATGTTTCTATTGTTGGAGAGATGTCCAGGCTGCTGCTGCTGGTGAATATGGGGTAAAGCTTTGGCGCTAACTTTTTGGTGCTAAAGCTAACACCGCTCTTTACCTCAGACTAGCATAGCTGGCTAGCTAAACTAACGTTAGTTAAATAAGCTAAGCAAGTTAGCTACTGTAGTTAGCTTAGTTGTTTTAGCTTTTGAGCTCCGTTTTTTATTTGTAACAAAATACATTTTTGGTAGTTTACTAGCTAACATTTTCAGGTTTGTGTTTGGCTGAATGTTCTTTAAAAAGCTACCCAGTTTGCTAGGTTAAGGTTTCACTTGTAAAACGGTTGAAATGTATAGTTTTTTTTGTTAGAGGTTGGGAGTTTTGACCACTTCATTTAGCTTTTTAAACTTAATATTCTCATTAAAAGATTGTTTATGTATTTTTGAATGTCTAATAGGACATTAATAGTCAAATAGTTGTTACAGTAACACTTATGTAGCCATAGTATATTACATTAAATGGCTTGTGTATGTTTAGTCTCTTAGGATTAACATTAAACAGGTAATGTTCTAGTATTTCAAATATCCAAGACATTACACAGCTAGAAATGGTGTGCTGCAGTTAGCTAGCTTAGCAAATTTTACAGACCTTGGTTATCATGAAGAACAATGCAGAAGTTAGAATAAAATAAGATAAATTAAAAATACATTTAATTTTTTTTTTTAAAGCTAATATTCAGAGGGGCTTGCATATGGATGGATGTCACTCATGTAGGCGATTGTAGTCTTGGGAGTCTTGCTCAAGAATTGTTATTGATTGGTGCTGTGTGCTTGCTTGTTATGTCTGGGAAATCTACCCCCACACCTTCCACACGCAGTGTTATCCACTGTGTTACAGGGAATATTGAATATTATTCCTAATGTAATATGAAATGATGAGCTCTCTTCAATAAAATGTTTAGGTGCCTACCATGTTTGTAGGCAACGGTGACTCAGAACTCACTGTGTCACCAAGTCTGGCAAAGCAGGGTAGTAAACAGCCCTCCTCTTTTAGTATTATATGCCTGGTGTTGATTTCATGTCGTGCCTAGTGTGCATGGACTGAAGAGGAAGCAAGGCTGACCTTCCTGCACAGTAGCATCAGTGCACAGATTTCTTTCACTCTTTCTTTCAACTGGCAGGGATTCTTAAGCAGTTTTTGTGATTTAGGATTATGTTGTGGTGAAATGCTATTGAACAAGGAATTGGGCAACTGGGACAATTGGGGCAACTTTAGTCAACTAGATTGGCCTAGTCCTTGGGAAACAGAGCAGATAAGATCTTGTCTTTCCATAGGTGGTCCTTTTAGCTAAATATAAATTTAATGTCAAGCCAGTCATTTCTTTAACTATAGAGACCGAGGCAATGGGGTCAGGAGGTCAGCTTTAGCTGTCTTTGAATGTTTTCCCAGGTAAAGTGTGGGATTGCTTGAGTTTACGGTTTGATGTAGAAATGGCGGAATCAGTGGTGGAATGTGTCTCTTTTGCAAAAGTGATACATTGGTGTGAAACTGAACTATATTAAACATTGTTTGCTTGTTGTTTAATAGAACTGAGGTAGATTACGCTAACTGTTTGCTAAGGAAACTGCACTTAAGGCAAACTGGACCATTTAAATCACACTCTGTATAGCAACGAACAGAGTAGGCACACATGTGTGTATCACTTTCTCCTGCATACTCACTCACTCATGCACAATTTGAATAGCAAACCTGATTATTAAAGTGGCTCAAATGTGTATCCTCAGGGCAAGCTCCTTTCCCCGCCACCTTCTGGCTTTGAAGTCGTTGCTGTAATTGTGACAGGTAGAGCTACAGTATTCCCAGCGTAGCGCAGAAGTGCAGCTGTTACCTGCTAATTGGCCCGGCACGAAACCTCTGCTGCAGGCAGAAGTGGTTCCAGCTTGCTGATTTACCTTAAAGTGGTGCTTGGAGGTGAGAGGCAGAGGCCTTCCTTCTCTGAATCACCATGGCAGTGGCATTGTGGGTAGCATTCAGGAGTAAAAGGTCAGGTCTGACCAGACTGTGCTACTGTTTAGGCATGATCTCACCATCATCTGTTTTTTTCATAGTTGCTTCTGCAGAGATTAAAGTGTCTGTCCTGTCTGATCAGTGGTTTATCTCTAACTTCAGTGGAAGGCGTAAAGATAGATAAGAACCTGCACAAGCGACAGCAGCTGGGAAGTTTGCGGGTGAAAATATTGGGGGGGGGGAATCAATTTTTTTTTTGCCGAATTCAGCTTGAAACAACTTCTGAACAACAGTGGACAAGGGCCTGAGCAGTGGAGCAACCCTTGGTGTTTTCGAGAGAGAAGAGAGTGAGAGAAAGAATTTCATTTGGTGGTCCTTTCATGTGAATGGTTGTGCATAGCAGGCATTGTGCGAGTCCTGAGAGAGTGGAAGTACATGTAATCCCTTTATTACTCAGCTGAAGCGGAGCGGAGAGAGAGGGAGCGAGCGAGGGCACCAGCCCGTTACCGGCAAAAACACGGTGCTACCGGTACAGCCCCTACTGAATGACTCATGCGCTTACTGCCCAGCGGAGGATTGTGCATCTCCCTCTCTTTTCTCTCACTCCATTATCTTCTCTCTGTTCTCTGAACGCCTACAATCATTGATCTTAAGCATGCTTCCAGCACACCAGCATGTTAATGAGGTGTTGCATGGCCTGAGTGACCTTTCTGTGTATGGCATAGTTTAAGCATTGGTTTAATTTCCTCATTCTTAAGGCTGTTTTATGATTTTGGTCTCTTTTTTTATTTCTTATTTTGGATATTGAATATAAAAACTTGATTATTGGTTGATGTCAAACTGAGTTGACTTATTTTTTTTTTTTTTTAATCAAACTGGTACTGGTAATTGTGTTGGGCACTGGAGAGGTTTTGTTGTACATTCATGATGAGCGAGAGGATGATTTCCATGTTGCTAGGACAAATATTGCCTTTAATAGGTTGTATTTCAAAGGCTGTTGACTGTAGGCCAGTGTCTGCCAGTGGGAAAGAGAGGACGACTCATCAGTCTGGAAATGTGTTCCGTCAGGCAATAAATGAAATAACATTTGTTCATGGTGAGCTCATTCTGGAAAAGTATGCTTGTGCTAAACAAAATGGTGTGAAAGTTGAAACTAAACAAGGAAAAGTTAGTATATTATCATTATATGTAAATTTTACAGTACAGCAGTCTGAATCGCCTAAGCACTAGGCTTCTTTTGAGCCTTTTTTCAGGTCTTTTTGCTTAAACACCCATTCTACTTTCTCTTGTTTCCTTTCAAATTCAAATTTAAGAAAGCTTTACTTGAAAATGAATTACCATGTGCTACAGCGTTCAGTCTCGTCCCTGAGCGCAGTCCTCCATTGTGCCTGGGCTGCCTTTTCAAAAAAAAAAAAAAAACCCTGCTTATTCCCGAGCCAAGCTCGTTTTTTGGGATGTTATTTACGTTGGAGTGACCTCAGCCTTCAGAACCGATTTGGATCAAAATTGTCAGAGTGGCGTGAAGGCACAGCAGGCTGCAGTCACCATGCCTGTGTCTGGGAGCATGGCTGCCCTTCTACAGCCTTTACACACATGAAAGGGGCACGCACTCTGGCCTAGTCCAAATTCTAGTTGCACAAAAAACACCTCAGAGCCTACAACAGTGAAGGTCCTGGAAGGTGCCGGCTCAGGCAGGTGTGCAGACAGTTGGGAATCTCCCCCACCCACAAGCCACAGCCTGAACTTCCATGTTCCCAGATCCCCCTGCATCTGCATGGTGTCTCACTAAGGGGTGTGTGGAGAAATGCAGCCGTTCTGCCCATGAATAGAGGAACCAAATCAGCGAAGACTCCCCGACAAAGACCCCCTGGTGGGGCCTGAGTGCATCACTGCTCGGATTTGGGGGACGTAACAATAGAGTAGATGAAATAAGGAGTACAATGTGGAATTCATTTTTCTTCTCTCTCTCTTTCTCTGCTCCCCCCCCCCCCTCTCCGTCCCTGTCGAGACTGGCTCTGCTGGATGGTTGGCTGAACCCAAATGCAAGGGGTCAGTTGTTTAACCCTGGCCTTTCGTGATTGCGGAAGACAACACGCTTGTCTTAATTGCGATGCCCTCCTTTCCCAGAGCCCTGTGGACATAAGCGGGTTCAATGTATAAATGTAGGTTGTCATTGGCACTAAAGTGAACGATAGAAACGATTGCTCAGCCAGTTGGTCAGTTGACCAATTTATAGTGGTGGTCTTTTCTTAACCTCGCTGTTCTAGAGTCTTAAGATGGGCCTTTTATTTGCATAGTAAATCTCAATGAAGGGGCTTGTGTTGGGTAAGACTTTGCTATAAATAAGTTTCAGGAGGAATGCCAGTGGACAGTTCCGGTTGGTTAGTTTATTTGGACCGTGTTCTGTTGTGTCTGGAGCATCGAGAGCCATTTTGAGAGGCCGTTAGGCAAGAGCCGCAGCCATAATGGAGATTACGAAATGATTGTTGCCGTGGCTGGACCCTAATATGTGCTGGCCCTCGCCTATTTGGGATGCTCCATTGAACAACAATAGTGCAAGAAGCACAGCGCTTGCTCCTTTATTTATTTTTTCCCCTCCTTCTCACCCAGTGGCATCCCTGGCTGCTATTGTGCTGACGTACCGTCTGAAGTGTTTAAGAAGCCCCCGATGCTGTACTCGGGGCAGGAGAACAAACATGAGAGAATACTTTCTGAGACTTCAGCAAATCTGGATAACTGCGCACACCTGCTCGGATTAGTTTGTGGCTTAAATACAGCCAGTGAAATACTGACCGTTTTATTTTTCTCACTAATTATCCCCCCAATCCCCCCCTTTCACCATTCTTTTCTGATATCTTGAATATTAGGCAATACTTTTTAAAATACTTTTATTTATTATCAGGCAATACATTTATTTAAAAAATGTCAAAGCTCTTTATTTAAGACCAACCGCTATCACACTGCACTGCCTCAAAGGGAAATAAATAAATCCACCAAAAACCTCCAGGTTTTAGTTTTGTTCAGCATGATGCTCATCTTTACCCAACTTCTTCTTATTATTATTATTTCGCAGTATGAAAAGAGATTTCGGGCATTTACAGGACATTGAGGCAGGTTGTTGGAGTCTGGCAGGGCGGCAAATCTCTGCACAAACGAATCCTTGTCACGTATAAACAAATACATAGTACACAGTCAGATTACATAATGCATGTTGTTAGTAATGCTGGACTGTGAAATTGTTGAATTTGCTCAAAACAGACATTCAGAACCTCTAGTTGACAATCTTACACATCAGTCTTTTTGTATTGGTGCAAGATAAAAATGCATGTCTGTTTGTTTTTTTATTTGCTTGACCATTAATTGTGATTTAGGTAAATGATTCAGTTAATCGTGACATTGATTTACACCCAGCTCCAAATCCTGAAATCTGGTTTTGTTCAACAACTGTATCCTGTATGTAAAACATCTGATATCACCAGGCCCTTTGAAAAACAGGCTGCCCCCACCCCCCCTCCCCACTTCCTCAAAAGCAGCAGCTTTTCAGTAAAGGACTCCATTGCATTGAGGCTGCAGTAGTAACTGAGCTGTTCCATAAAACCACGTGCTTTGGCTCTCTTTCCCTGTTGTGTCTCTGCTGCTTTTATCTGGGGTGCTGTTTAGTCTCGGTGTGTGAGTTCACGTGCAAGGCAAAAACTGAGGCAAAATAAATTGCTACTGTGATCAATGGATGCATTGTGCATTGTGGAACAAGTAGAGATCTGTCTGAGCTCATTCTGAAGTTGGGAAGCATTTAATGCTTTTGAGAGCCATTGATGAGTCCTTGTCAGTTAGTCTTTAAAGTTTCTAAGAAAGTGTGTCTGCTGGTTTAGAGTATTATTTTTGAAAAGAATACATCAAGGCCTTGGCAGAGGGAGAAACTATGGACAGTATTTGTGCTTTAGATCATGCTGTGAAGATTTGGCAATGCTAGGGCTCTGAGTGGTCCAGTGGTCCAAGAGGATGGAAGGGAAGGGAGGAAAAACTTGACCAGCTGACTTGTTGCAGCAGTTTCATCCCATCAAAGTACCATGTCCATCCTTTTATCAATGTTTAAAAAGACAGACTGCATGACTGTGTGGTTGATGTTATACACCAGTAAGAATAGCACCAAATAAAATCCCTGTTCCTGTTTAGTAATTTATGATGTTTGACCCAATACTGTTGTATATAGTGTACCTTTTACTAGATTTTAAAGGGTATTTAGGCCACCAGTCTTTCACATCCTTGCATCAGACAAAACTGTGGCTTGCTTTCATGCGCAGCTACGGTTTACATTTAATCTTTGAGTTTGTGGCATTTTTTGAGCGGAAAAATATGCTCCATCTGTTAAATGTTTAAAGGCTAAATAGTTTTGGTGGTATATCACTTTATTCTTTTTTTATTCATGTAATTACCAGTATCATTGTCAATACTAATTGTATTGTACATTTCTAACTTGTACAAAGTATCACATGGTATTGAAACACCATGAAACCTTAGGGCAAGATCTATATTTCATATTTTGTTATTGTTTTTTAGGACTACTAGTAGATCCTTGTGGATTGAGTTGAAAAATTGTTCAACTTTGCAGAAAGTTCCATCATGCATCATGGCTCTTTTTTTAATGAGGCAGATGAACAAAGGAGAGGGTTGGCACAGGATGTCGATGATGATTCCAAAAACATTCAGCTTGAAGAATTCTTTGCATTGCTGTACTTTTATTTTCCTCCAGAAAATCTATTCATTGATGAGACAACATCACTGTAAAGCTTGGCAAGTTCATTGCTTTGCTTGTATTACAAAGCATTTTAATTAAACCTGCAATTTAAACCTGTTTGTTCTAAATTGTACACTATTTATTGGCTTGATTGAGATTGATTAATTGATTATTTACTGCCGAACAAATTGGTGGTGGTAATTGCTTGTGGTGCAACAAGATGTAATTTAACACTGTTGGAGAGTACACAAGACTAAAGATGGATCAATTAGTGTTTTAGAGACCAATACCAATTGTCTTTCGGCTTGATTGGCCAATACCATTCAAGAATTAGGCTGGATGGCATGTTAAGGCATCATTGTGCATGTCCTCTGTAGCATTCTGTGTGTGGTCTTTTAATATGAAACATCCTTTGTTTTTTGGAATTGGCTACATTATAAAACACTGTTAAATTCCAAGCACAAGCTGTGAACTTGTGAATTCCCATCCAAAACTGCACTGTCATCATTACTCATCGATACACATTGTCGAAGGCTGAGTGATGTACCCTCAAGAGTGGTATCTGGTTATTGTTCTGATATACACTGTACTGCGGTGAGACATTGACTCGTGACAGGGTTTTCCTGTTAGTGTTATTTCTTTACTCTAATTCCTTATTAGTTATATAGTTTAGTTTTAAACGTTCTACAAAAATTTGAGTCAATTGCTGAATGGGAAAAACATGAAACACTGGCTTCAGGTGGGGTTCTGCAGCCTTGTGTTGGTTTTGTACCAACGAAAAACTGTAGTATCTTGTGACCTGGCACAATACAAATTATTGCCCATAACATTAAACCAGCTCTCTGGGATGGCTAAATTATCCACTGTTTGCATATTTGCGCTGATAATTGGCTGTAACAGACACAGAGCTGTACAATTCTTTCATCTACAGTAAGTAATATACAGTAAGTAATATATGAACATTCAATATAGAAGTTTCACAGAAACTTGCACCTTAGTTAAATTTTTGGGTTCTTGCAATTCCTGGAAATTGTACAAACTGTGTTGTGTAAGTTTATCTATAGTTTTGAAGTAGCTAAAAATATACCTGCATCCACCAACTCTCTCATTTCTAGTTTAATCCACACCCACTACTTTCGATTTGCAAAGTATAGGAAATGAGTAAAGTTCTTGAGCACTAAAAAAGCCCCATCTTGAAAACTTGGTTTCAGCAGGTTTTAGCAGTGTGTGTAAGAGGTTTGTATTTTGCGGATAACAGCTTTTTCATCTCCTTAAAGAAGTGGTGTTTGGGCAGGACCGCTGTGATGTGGTTGTGGTTTGGGGTTCTCCGATGTGTGCCTCAGACAGGTTTTCCCCCGGCTTTGCGAAAAGGCTTGCCGAGGGCTGTCCCGGCACGGCCGCAGGCCACACAGTGACTGAGACAGCGCTGCAATTGAAAGCAAAGATGGATGTTCTCCCTGGTGCTACCATAAACAAGCGCCTCTGCTGTGGGGTCACCAGTGGAGCAGCCTTCATTTCCTCCTACCACAGATTCCCAACCTCCCCCTCCTCCTAAGGGCAAATGGCTTGATCCAAAGCTCATGTGTGGTCGCTTCTTTGCTCCTTCTCTCTCTCTTACACTCTCTGCTTGTCAGGTCTGCCTCACCTCAGTGTTTGCGCTGAGCTCATTCTCACCAAAAGCGGCACTGGCTTGTCGCCCTGCTCCACATGAGTCGGCTACTTTTGCGGTCACATGTCCCGTCCTGCACATCATAGCGGGTGGGATCGGTTTGCATCGGCCTGATTTAGAAGCTTTATTGGCATTGGCCTGCTTTTGAGCCACGCTGCCGAGCAGGAGAATGCCCAGAACTATTTCTGTCCCCTCTGTAGGAGGCCCAGCACAGACGGACCCCCTCTTAATTTTTTATGTTTTTTTTTTTTCGTGCTTTGGGTTTGCCGTATGTGCAGCTATTGTTGGGATTGCCCTGCTCCTCCAGAGCATTTCATTCATGAGTCTGGAGCTAAATTCGACTGCCTGCCTGCCTGTCTGTGTGAGTCAGTCCTCACCAGAAATGCCGGATCGAAAGATTTGCCAAAAAAACAATTTGTGTCTCAAAGGGTATGAGTACACTGATCAGACAGAGATAGATTCTCCTAATTTGGAGCATGTTTTAGTGTTTTTTGCCTCTCTTTGCAGCTTGTTTGTGTGTGCGAGTACGAACAGATCACACTCATTATTGGTCATAATAAACAGACTGGCGGAAATGCTGACCAGGCCATGCTGTTGCTCAGTCAGCCTGAGAACGCTGTGCCCACTTCCACACATTTGCCCAGAATGAATCACTCTCTAATTTTGAATAGGCATTAAATGCTCTGCTTCTCTCGCTCTCTCTTACTCTCTTTCTTTGCTTGCTTTCTTCCTCATTTACACTCATCCTCTTTCCCTTTGGCTTTTCTTCATGTGCTGTTATCTTGTAGTCAGCTTCATAGCTTGTCCAGTGGTAGATATTAGAAAACAGGTGCTTGGTTTGTAACAGGGATAAATGGGATGCATTCAAGTCCAGTCATTGACAGTGGTTTAATGTGATGTGATGCATTGTAGAGGAATTAAACGAGTCTGCATTCTTCACATTACTGTTGACGGGAACCCTGTATGCCTCTTAATGTTACAAGCTTCTATGCAGTTCTGAGCAACTTTACATCAAACCACACTAAACTACTTTATTTCTGAATTTCTCAGTAATTTAATTTACTGAGTTACCTTTCAGATGTTGACCCATTACAATGACCTAAACCTTGTTTACACCTGTTTACTTGGTTGGTTAGGAGTATCAGGATTGTGTCAGGATAAGGCAAAGCCACATAAAAATGCACCCAAGAAGTTTAAAATATACAAATCAGATCTCTCAAAACCAAAACTCTTTCTCATGCAGTTTGTTAGTGCTAATATTGATTTATTCAGTCTACACAGTACAACCAACAAAGCAGTTTCCTTCCCCTATGCTTGAAATGCCTATTGATGTTTAAAATTGTGAATTTCATGGCCAATTTTGCCAATTTTGTGCATACGAATCTAAAAAGAGCCCCAAAACGGATATTTCAATCTGCTTGCACTGTGTAATGGCAGCTTCACCCACTGCCCAAACTTTTCTAATTTATAAGCCACTGTTTGTGAATATAATCACCTGTGAGTAGGTGATTATCACCCTCTTAAGTCAGCGCTCATTAAGGTGTCCAGTCAGAAAACATAATAAACACATGCATGATTAATTCCCTGTCCAACTCCTCTGCAGAAACATACATCATATAAATGTGTGTAGATATGTAGGTTGAACATTTTTAAAGAGCCTGCAAACAAAAGACAAAGGCACCATTATGAGATTGAGTAATTCCCAAGACCTCACTGTGCTTTGAATGCAGTTTTGTGCTTTTAGGGGCAACCAGGGGAAGCCCACACTTTGTTTTTCTCTCAGTACTTGCTACCTGTCATCTGTATTGTGCTGCTGTAAGCACATCTGACTGACTTTGCTTCCGCTGACAATGCTGCTTCTTTCCTTTATCTGAGATGTGTGGGACGTGCCCCATTTTAGAGATTTTGTAGTTTTATTAGAGACAGCCCAGCGTAAGTTTTAAATATTCTAAGAGAATCGACAGAAAATGTTACCACCCCACCTACCCACACACTCAACCTCAGGGGGGTTCTAAACAAATATTACATGTAAAAATGCGTAGAGAGCCTTTTTGAAAGGCAAGGACCAGAGGCACTCTGATGTATAAAATGTGTATGTAATTAAGGCTACTTTCCTTTTTTGTTGCCTTGTCTGATCGAAAATAGCAGGTATGCACAAAAATTCTGTGCCACAAACCACTGTCTCAAAATTTGCTCCAATGTCAACACATTGAATGTCTCAGTCCAGATCAGTTGGACCCTGATTTACCTATTATTGCCATGTTAAAACCCATTTTCTTTGGTTGGACTTGGTTTGGCAAAATGTTGAAGTAGGCTATGTGCTAACAGTAGAAGAAGAAGAAGAAGAAGAAAAATTAGTGCAAGCTAGTTTGAGTTTGATAAATACATAAAAAATATACAGTAAATTAGACAAAGTAAAATAAAAATTTAAATATACAATTCTATGTTGTAAATATTTTCTACATACTACTGGGAATTTGCACCCAGGTTTTTCACTCACCTGTACACCTGTACTCTTGTGTTGTGACAATAAATAAGATTTTATTTGACCTCAAATACTAGTTTCAAATGTATCACAATCCAAAGCAGATTCTTTCAATCTTTGTACTTAAATGTTCTTTTTTTCTCCATTTTTTAGCAGGCCAATGAAGCCCTCCACCACCAGCACCAGGTGGCCCCCAACAGCCTGCTGCCTCTGCTTAACTCGGGGAATGAGCCGCAGGATCAGAAGCCCATCATGCCCATCCCACTGGACCAGAAGCCCCCAGTCAGTGCGGCCGAACTCCTGAAGGACAACGTAGCCAGTGGGACGGGGGCTGGTGGAGGGGGCGGCGGGGGTAATGGTGGCGGCGGGGGGCCCATGCCCATCATCAAGAAGGAGCACAAAACCAAGACGCCTTTCATCTGCGGCTACTGCAACAAGGCCTTCCGAGACAGCTATCACCTGCGGCGGCACGAGTCGTGCCACACGGGCGTCAAGATGGTATCGCGGCCTAAGAAGACGGCGCAGACGGCGCCTACCATGGTGCCCCTGATCTCCACCATGCCGCGGGAAAACAGCGGCAACCCCTCCTACATCTCCACCATCGCCGGCATCCTTACCACAGCCACCACCTCTGCCTCTACCGGCTCCAGCGTGATGACTCCTGCCTCCATGACCGGTGTGGGCCATCAGACTGCACCCAAAAAGCCAGCCAAGCCTGTGAAGAAGAACCACGGCTGCGAGATGTGTGGCAAGGCCTTCCGCGACGTCTACCACCTGAACCGCCACAAGCTGTCGCACTCGGACGAGAAGCCCTTCGAGTGCCCCATCTGCCAGCAACGATTTAAGAGGAAGGACCGCATGACGTACCATGTGCGCTCACACGACGGGGGCGTCCACAAGCCATACGTCTGCTCAGTGTGCGGAAAGGGCTTCTCAAGGTATGGAATCAGGTTTTAAGCCGTCTCTGTAGTTCTATTGGAGATAAAGACATGCACAGTTAGTCAAGTCATTCTGAACACATCCTAAAAGCCTAAAAGATAGACCCCATGACCCAACTGGAGCAATCAGAGTAAGAAATCACAAAAATATTTGTATCCAAGGACGAGGTGGAAAAGTTTATCTGGTTCAGGGTTCGTACAGTTAAGAAAAAACTGAAAAAATAGCACTTTTCAGGCCTGGATAAGTTTTACAAAATTAAAAATACCCAGAAAGTTTTTGAAAAAAGTCATGGAAATTAGGTCTACAAATGTTTGTTTGTTTATCGATAAAGTAAATCGTCAAAAAAAGTTGTTTGAAATGGGTTTTTAAAAATGTTAATTCTTGCGATGGTTATGGATTCACAGCAGGTGTTGTGATGGATCTTGTGTAAAGGGCTGTCCAAATTTGTCTAGAACAGTGCATTTTGCTTCAGTCTGCTCTGAATGACTTTGTTTCTCTCTTAATTTAATTATTTTGAAATTTAGGAAAAGTGCTTCAGTTCAGGAACCCTATATCTTTGCCTGTACCTCAAAGAGGAATCTGTGTTTGAGGCTCAGACTTGCACCACATTATGTTACACTAATGTACATTATTGGTGCTACAGCAATATAAGGAACTTTTGCTGTGGTGAAAAGATCTGGGAAGATTATGTGCATCGATTAGCAGTTTCGCATATTTGGTTTGAACATCATTAGTGGGTTTGCCGGCTATCAGGTTTTAGCTCTTTTTGAAGAAGATTGAAAATTCAGAAATTTCTCAATTGTGCTTACCTATGTAAATCATTTGACTTGAAAACGTGTTGTTGAGTTTAATTTCCCGCCACTGATTTATAGAAATGAAGGCTAAGGATCAGAGGATGAAGACAATTTAGAGTATTAGACAATTTAAAGAAGCACTGGAATGTATTTTAGGTTCTTGTATGAGTAACCCTTTCTAAACAGGCTACTTTGGAACTGTTCTCAGTGTTTGTTCACAGTGAAACATGGTGATGTCAGTGTTTCTGTTTTCTCTTTTTTTTTTTTTTTTTTTTTTAAAGCCTGGTGTTGAAATATGTGTACAAAGATGTAGCCGGCTCCACCATCTGCTCCTCCATATGACGTTAACATTGTCTTGCTCCCGTTGGCTGCAGTCGGCTGATTTATAGCTGCAGTGAATAGTTGTGACTGGCTGCTTTTGTGCTTCCCCAGCACGCGGCGGCCTGGGCTGGGCCTGCCTCCTGGAGCGGCCCCTACCTTCTCAGGCCGGGCCGGGGGGAGGGGACGAGGGCCAGCTGCTTTGATTCCTGTGTCACGCTGTGGATACGTTGAGCTCACCAGTGAAAAAGCTGTAAAAAAAAAATAAATAAAAAATGGGCCCTGTGAGACATGAGTCTGGGATTTCCTCTTGCTCACGGTTGCAGTCCCTGCGGACCACACGTACTCGGTGTGCCGAGATTGTGGCTTATTTAAGAGAAAACGACGCTGCATCATCTCTCCCTATTTCCAGGCAGAGACGAAGGCCGAATGCGTCACTCCGGCTCCCTCCACATCCTGTTCCAGCTCGCGGCACTGCGTGACTAATAATCTGAGGATTAATTTCAGGGTGAGCAATGCAAGTCAGAGCGCTGAGAAGAAAGGAGCCGTTTTTAGCCCGCCAACTGTTCCCTGGCTTGTGCAGCGTTTCAGTCTGTAACGGCCTGGCCTCCCTAGAACCTATCTATAAAGATAAGAACCAGCAGAGGATGGTCCAAAAGCAGCAGAACATTATGAGGAAGGTTTTATCTTCCATGTATTGGTTTATTTATTGAATATATCCATCTGTTTATCTATCTATAACAGTAAAATAAAAGGGCTGCAGGTTGTGGTCATTCCCTGAGCAGCACTGTGCTCTCCTAAGTGTCAGCATGCCGTGGCTGTCTTGTCCTGTCTTGTCCTGTCTGGAAGCCACCATCCTCTTCAGCCAACAGCTAGGGAGCAAGGAAGCGAGGGCAGGAGGGGGGGAGGGAGGGATGGGCGGGCGACCATTCCAGTTCACCGCACCGCTGAGGAGATCCCACTTGACTCCTCTCCTCAGCAGCAGAAGCACAGCCAGTGTGAAACTGGCCCTCCCATGACCAGCTGGCACGGGTCTGCTTCGAGAGGGCAAACGGCTGGTTGTGTTTGCCCCGTTCAAGCATTTCTCACTGTCTTAAACAAGTGCGCACACACACACCTCACACCTTGCCTGGCTCGACCAGGTTATGCAGGTGGATTTGAAGTCCTGTTGCTTTCGTAGAGCGAAAACTATACATTAAACGCTCCCTTTTATTGTTTTTCACTTTTTTACATTTGTATCTCAATTGTATCTGGTTGTTCTTTATATTGTTTTCTGATTTGGCAGATTTGGTGTGATTTAAAACCAACCCTGCTGCGACTGCTATGTTGATGCTTGAGTGTTCAGACATGAAGTGATTTTTTTTCACGATAGTGTGTGAAAAAAAAACATTGGAATATTTGGTTGGTCTGTGATTGATATATATATTTTCAATATATATATATATATCTATATCTATATCTATATATCTATATATATATATATATATATATATATATATTGAAAAATACGGGAGGTCAGTGATCCAGCATGTCAATGATGTGACCGTTGCGCATGTGTACATTGCTGTATCAATCCTATAACTATGTATTGTCCTATGTAAAAATATGAAAAAGGAAGGTTTTAGTTTGATAGCTAGTCTTTGATTTCTGTTTTACATTTTATTGCATTCTTCTCCTCTCTTAGGCCTGATCATCTCAGCTGCCATGTCAAACATGTGCATTCCTCAGAGAGACCGTTCAAATGCCAAGTAACGGTAGGAGACGTGTCATTTGTCACACATACACAGTATTGCCACATTTAAAGCCGGTTGTTTAAGCTTAGCATGTCCTATAAAACACCACAGTTCTCCCAGAGCTCTAAACATGTGCAGTTTCCAAGATATCTGTAGTCTACGACAAAAGCCTTACAGTGTTTCCTTACAGTAGTTCATTTTAAAATAGACCATCCAAAGACTACTGCAGTATTAATGACCAGATTCTCTGCTCGGCTGCAGGCCTGCACTTCCGCCTTCGCCACCAAAGACAGACTGCGTTCGCACATGATCCGGCACGAAGGGAAGGTCACCTGCAACATCTGCGGCAAGATGCTCAGCGCCGCCTACATCACCAGCCATTTAAAGACGCACGGCCAAACCAACTTCAACAACTCCTGCAACAAAGGTAAGTCCGCAGAATTCCACCGAAACCCGTGCGCTTATTCCGGCTGGTATTCAGAGAGTTCCCGAGTGGGAGAGCTGATAAAATCACGGTAATCCCAGATCAGCTTTTCTACGCGACTCTTCCAATACCTCTCCTGATCCTGATGAAGGATCAGTCATGTAGTTCTAACTGTTAGTTCAACATACTGGTACTAATATTAACTTCATCCTGATGTAGCCTAGTTCCACCCCCTCTTCAGAGAGCATTCTGACGTAGTAATGTAGTTGATCTCCGTCGTTCTCTTCACATCATTTACATATAGTCACTTCATGTGACTAGTATAGGTGCATCTCAGAAAATTTGAGTATCATCGAAAAGTTAATTTATTAACTCTCATATATAGATTCTTTACACAGAGTGATCTGTTTCAAGATTTTACTTCTTTTATGTTTGACTGTGCAGCTCATCCGCTCTTCTTCCAGAACCTGGGACCTTGATTTACAGATTAAATCCACTGTCCACTGCCAGTACAGTACAGTACAGTGATTTCCTGGAAAATCTTACAGCACTTCATGCTTGAAGATGCAAATTTCATTTTCCAGCATGACTTGGCACACTGCCCACACTGCCAAAAGTACCAGTTGGTCTTGTTTTATGTTCTAATATTGAGATACTGACTTCTGGATTTTCATTAGCTGTAAGCTATAATCATCAACATTAAAGTAAATAAATGCTTAAATAGATCACTCTGTGTGAAAATGTGAATTGAATCTATAGGTTGAGTTTGACTTTTTGAATTGAACTACTGAAATAAATAAACCTTTCGATGCTATGCAAATTTTTTAAGATGCACCTGTATGTGGTTGCTTTCTGAGAAGATCTTAACCACATTCATTTAAACTTGGTAGTCAAATGCTTCTTTTGTTAGTCAGATTGAAACCCAGTTCTGACAATCCTGTGTCAGATGGAATAGGAAAATTAGCTTGTTCTTGACGGTTATTGCTTGTGGTTCGGTTGTGCTGGGTAGGGTTTCGGTTGTGCTGCGTTGAGTATGTTTTGGAGTGACCCGATCTGTATCTGTTTTAAATACGTCTTGGGTGCGATTATACTTTGTTTGCTTGGATTTATCCAGGTTTAAGAACGGAGAATGTTGTGATTTTGGTTACAGTCTCTTTCTTTTACGCACTTCATCTCTTCTTATTATTATTTTCTTATTGTTTTTCAATCTTTGCACATTTTCTTCCTTTTTACACTCTCCTATTTTGTTTCTCCACTTTCTCCCTTATTTTCTATTTCTCTCTCTCTTCTCTTTTTAATCCTCTTTTCTTTTTGTTTTTGCCATCTTATCCCCTTTCTTTCCTGTTTCTTTAAAATCTTTAATTCTCTTTGTTTCTATTTCTTTTGTCCCTTCTTTTCGTGAATACAGTTGTTCTTTGCTCCTCTTTTCACTTTACTTTTCATCCTTTACTTCTGTCTTCACTTTCTCTGCCTGTTTTCTAATCTCTCTTGCAATTTCTTTGGATCCTTTTAGACTCTTTCTTTCCTCCTTTCGGTTTAGTTTGCTTTATTGACATTACATTTACACGTGTATTGTCAGTGCATTTCTCTTTCTTTTGTTCTTCCACTTTCTCTGTCTTTCTTAAACTTCTCCTCACTGTCCCGTTTCTTCTCACTTTCTCTGTTCTTTGCTGTGTGAAGGAACCTCTTTTGCTGATGTGTTTGAGAGAACTGCATCCTCAGGCCTGTTCTGATGTGCTTTGGTTTGGTTTGGAAGTGTGTAGGAGCTTCAGGGCAGACTTTAAAGTTTTTCTCTCTTGTCCAGAAGCCCCTGTAACCAGCTAGTGGGAGAAAAGAAGCCTCTTACTCAGCTAAAATCTTGATCCCCTGAAAAAACATCAAGGAATATCTGGGATCAGATGTGGATTTGTAGGACTTGTAGTGTCTACTTTTGGCTTTGCCGTTTCTGTTGTGTCCCATTAATTGCACCTGGCTTGCCGGGACATTCCTTAAATTAGCCCAGCTTGTAAGTAGCATGTTTGTGCCACACATTTAGAGCAGGACCTTAGCTGCCCACACTAGTCACCTTATGAGGACAGAGTTCAGATTAAAGTACGTCGTAAGTAGAGGCGAAGGCCAGCGACTGATTGCATCACGCAGCTTCGTAGAACAGCTGCTTAATTCTCTCCTGCAGGTTGATGGAGTGGTTTTAGGCTGCATGCTGTGGCTGATGCCCTTCTTTAATGCAGCTGGGTAGATTAGGTTCATTAGGGAATCTGCTGTGTGGTTCACATTTTAAAAGATCATTCCAAAGGTTATCCGCAGACCCCCATTAAACTGGGTCACTTCTAAGTATCATCGTGCTGACTTTGGCTTTCTCGTGCATGGATGGATGATGCACCTCCTCTCGCGTTTTGTGTGTCTGTAGGCTCAAACATTTAATTGTTTTCTTCTTTTTTTTTTGGAACTAGTTAAAGCTTCATTCTCATAACCCTTGTAGTCTAATAGTCCCTTTCTTTCATACATTAGATCCATAGAGCCATTCATTTTGTGTGATCATGCTAAAATGTACTAAATATTTACTTTTTTTACTTTTTTTTTATAGGAAGATTCCACTGATTGATCAACATTTTTGTGTAATTAATTTAAAGCATCTTGAGTTGGGGGTTGGTGTGAAATGGTTAATAGTAAAGATTTTGTTTACAGGAATCCAGATGTCTGCAGTTATGAAAAAGCCATTTTATTTACCATCAAAAAAGATTAATTCATAATGGCAAAATAGTGGGTTTTATGTGGCAAATAAGCCTGTCTACCCACCTACGAACCAGCCAATGCATGCTTTTGTTTATATTTGTACTGAGACCTTTTTAAATCCATTCCAAAATCATCTCCACTTATATTCTTATTCATAACCAGTCCATAGTATAATTTCACAGTCCTGATTAAATATTGATATACAAACAATAAACTACAGACAACATTTCCTCCAAATTCCAAAAACAAAATGAATTTAGAGCATTTATTTGCAGAAAATGAGAAATTGATTGATGAAATAACAAAGACCTCAATATAATGCAAAGAAAACAAACAAGTTCATATTCATAAAGTTTTAAAAGTTCATAAATCAATATCTGGTGGAATAACCCTGGTATTTAATCACAGTTTTAATGCATCTTAGCATCATGTTCTCCTCCACCAGTCTTACACACTGCTTTTGGATAACTTTCTGCTACTCCTGGTGCAAAAATTCAAGCAGTTCAGTTTAGTGGTTTGATGGCTTGTGATCATCCATCTTCCTCTATTATATTCCAGAGGTTTTAATTTGGTAAAATAAAATAAAAATCATAATTTTTTATTAGTCTCTTATTTTTTTTATAATGTATTTTTCTGTATAATGGAGCATTTCACAACAACCCACTAAGAATGTGTTTGTTTACTGCTTTTAACCATTTAATCATACAGAACATGTGGAAAAATCATTGGAATTCCTTGCAACGTCTTTTTTTTGTTTGTTTTTTTGCTATGTTTTTTTTAATGCCTTGGATTTGTAAAACACCAATAACAACATTAAC
This sequence comes from Astyanax mexicanus, assembly GCF_023375975.1. Classification (NCBI taxonomy): domain Eukaryota; kingdom Metazoa; phylum Chordata; class Actinopteri; order Characiformes; family Acestrorhamphidae; genus Astyanax; species Astyanax mexicanus. The sequence continues at coordinate 5,297,207 of NC_064427.1, forward strand.
AGTTTTTATTATTATTATTTTGTTTACATCATATCTATATATGCGTTAATTTGTCATGTTATGTTTTTTTGTTTGTTTTTTTTTATATACACTTTGTACACATTAGTTTCAGGTCCCAATTGTATCAATGTTGCAATAAGGCAAGTTTTTAGCAATAATCTCCTCTTCAGTTCTTCATAGCTCAGTGATCAGACAGGTTTGCCTAGGCTTCTCTGGCATCTATCTTAGCACGTTTAGAAGCGTGTCCCACACACAGGCTAATTTGTGTCTCTGTGCATGGAGTGGAAGTGTGACGCAATACTACGCTGACTGTGATGATATGGTGACACTTGGAGTTAGAGTATTAAGTCCCCTAGCTCTGAGCCTGGTGTAGTGTGATATCATGTACCTCTGCCCACCCTCACTCACTCACACTACTGTAATGAGGCTGTTTTGCACAGCCAGCTAGATGAGGGGGGGTACCAAGACTCCCCAGCATCAGCCTCAACCTCAGCCTTGGCTGGCTGTCCACCATAACACTTTGTGTCTGTATTTCTGAATAGGAGACTGGCAGTGGAATTCCTCAGGGCTGCGAAAAGGTAAAAAAGTAGTTTCATGTGAAACACCAACCCAGGCATGGGGCAAATGTCACACAAACACAGTCTGGGACACACCGATTTTATGTATTTGTGTTTTTTTGTTTTTTTTCTTCAGTGTCGTTAATATGTGCTACAGAAAGGCAGTGAGGAGGGGTGTGTAACTTGTGCAGCTGATTAGGGCTGAAGTGATTATTCAACATATGATCGACAGTGTTTATTATAAACAAATATCAGTGTCAACAACTTGTTAATTTGTACCGGTAACTGCACCACACTACACAGAGTGCTGGGAACAGAAACACAGTAGGGTATGGGAAATAAAAGGGTAGGGCTCTCTTACTCTCACATGGCAGGAAGTTCCTAAAGGATCAGATTGTCCACCAATGCCTAAATGAAGGCCTGGATGAGTGGAGTAAAATTAAAGGATGGATAGTTTTGTGCATTTGTTTAGAAAAAAAGATGTGGTTGGATATGGACTTCTTCTAGTGTGATGACCACGTTAGCTATGTAACTCCAAATTCTGTGCATAACCAAGGAATGAACATTTTTTTCATCTGGTTGTAATCATTCTTTAAAGAGTGTACTCTTAAGTAGTCTAAAATTAACTTTTTAAACACACATTCACTGGGTGGGGCTCTGAGTGGTCCAGCGGGATAAGTGCTGCCACTATGATCGGGAGATCGCTGGTTCGAATCCCATTCATGCAGCTTGCCATCAGCTACTGGAGCCCTGAGAGAGCAAATTTGGTCTTGCTCTTTCTGGGTGGGTACAGTAGATGGCGCTCTCTACCCTAATCACTCCAAAGGGTGATGTGGATCAGCACAAGGCTGCATCTGTGGGCTTATGTATCGGAACCGAGTCGCTGCACTTTCCTCCGAGTGCACTGTGATGGGAGGAGGCATGTGCTAATCTTCACTCTCCTTGTGTTGGTTACGAGGAGTCCTTAATAGTGGGTTAGGGGAGAAAATTGGGGAGAAAATGGGATTATAAAAAAAAAAACTGCCTAAACAGGTCTGGGTGGGAGCAGGGATGAAAGATTTCATAATCATTTAACACCTCTCCTCTGTCTCTGCAATCTCTCTTCTGTTTTTTAGACAGCAATGAAGTCTGCAACTCTGCCTCCGCCACGCCCATCACTGTCTCTGCCCCGATTACCTCGGTGATGAACCGCGGCAACACCAGCAACCCAGTCACCATTGCCGCACAGATGAACATCACCACCAACACGGTGAACATCACCTCTCCGGTGAGCCTGCAGCACCCAGTCACGATCACGGGGCCGGTCAACATCGCCTCGGTCAACATCCCCACCTCGGCGCCCATGAACATCACCCACCCGGTCGCCATCACCACCCCCATGCCCATGAACATCGCGGGACCCCTGAACATCGCCATGAGACCCATGGAGAGCATGCCTTTTCTGTCCCAAATTCTGCCTTCCTCGCCGCACTGGTAAACGAGGCAGAACTGACTCCTCAAGCCTCCCAACTTGAACCTGATTCTCCTTACCAGCTGACCTGCTCCCCCTGCACCCCCCCCTGACCGAGCCTTCCCCCCTCCCCTCCCTTCCCCTCCCTGCCCAAAACCCTGAGAGAGTGTTTACTCTTGCAGTGTGGTTGAAAGCTTTCAGCTGCATTGCGAGCGTCGCTGCATCACAAACCCAGCTGAGCTGATGGAGTTTTCTACACGTTAGAGAGGGTTTTTCTTCTCTCTGAAGGATTGCTTACCTAGTTTTCGATTGTGATGCGCAGAACACAAGTTCTTCCGACGCCCTGAGGGAGTTGGACGACTCTTTAGCAACACTGAGCATGGAGGAGACCTTGGTGACTGGAGAGGTTTCTTCTTAAAAAAAAAAAAGGACAAATGCAATAAGTGCTGATTTTATTTTTTTTATATATATAAAGTTTTCGATGGTTATTTTTCCCAGAGCTGTGGGAGATTTTTGAGTTTAGCTGTAGTCTGCTTATCAGTATTTAAGGTTTTTTTTGTGGGAAATGAGTTCAAAAGGGACAGGCTTTCATTGGGAGGGATTTGTTTTAAAGGATTTTTTTATTATTATTTTGGGGGTTACAGAAAGTGGTAGGTGTGAGTGTTTATGATTTTAAGGTACAGTATGTTGTATCTTGTACAGTTGCCTATGCTGGCTCGTTGTGTTGTTACCAACTACAGTTGAGAATGGTTATTTTTTTTTTTTCTTTAGCACCGGTGTTAGGACACTGTTGATCATGACTGTTATTTTTTTTTTTTTTGTCTATGCTCCGTTTATTAAGGATGGCTGGGGTGTGCTTTGTTTACTCATGTTTTTTTTTATTTTATTTTTATTAAACAGGAACAGAGGAATCTTGCACTGAAAGCATATCCCTAGTGTATGAAACAGTATTATCAGAGATCAAAATTGAGTGTTTAGGTAGCCAGCCTAGGTATGACAGGGCCATCTAGTGGTTGGTGTGAATCTACACCTCAAAAGTTTTTATTTGGACTCTTGATTATCAAGTTGACAGATAAATTAGTATGTAGTATTTTATACCCTTATTTTTAAATCGTATGATCTTTTAAAACTTTATTATTTTTCTTTTTTCAAGGACCCTGTTAGTACGGATGTTCTGCTCAGGAAATGTGCCCAGTGAACCCAGTAAACTCTTATTTCTATTATCTTTTTATTTTTTTCTGATTTGTTTTGTAAATATTTCTCTCCATTCATCACTTTTTCTTCCTGGGGGACTGAAGAACCTAAACCATGACTGATCTCACCGTCCATTATTTATGGAATGCTTCCATCGTGGTCCTTCATTCGACTCCATTGACTCTCCCCTCCTCCCGGTGGCTTTTGGGGGTTGTAGTCCCTCTCAAAGCCCTCAAACCTGGAGACCCACCAGTGTCCTACTGTGGGCCAGTGACCTGTTCGAGGTCTCCGATAACTAAGGAATTAGCTTGGCACGATTCTCCAGAGCACCACTGCCTTGGGTGCCGGTCCCTCCTCTGCTCTGCCTACGTTTGGACTCAGGAGTTGAACTACTTTTGAACACACTTTATTATTGTCTGAGGGGACGGGTCTGGAAGGACACGTCCACCATCAAGTCACTACGAGGGTTCGGAGCCCTGCCAATGTGATGCTCGGTACACTGTGTTGACCACTGTTGGTGCACAGCTTTTGTGTTTTATGGTTTTGGTTATGTTTTGTTTGATTTGATTTATCATGTGACTCGCTGCAACACTTGCGTGGTCTGTCGCTCGAGCAAAAAGGAGGAAGTGAAAACACTAATTTAGACTTTTTTATTTTATTTTCTTTGTCTGTTTTTGATGTTTTTGTTTTTTGGGGGTCCCCCAGTAGTGTGTCCTGCTACAGTCAGTGCCCGCTTTGTGCAAGGCATTATGTTTTATCACAGAGGAAAGAAGAAACACATGCATGTGCTAGTTTTTATTTTTTTATGTTTTTTATTTGTTCCTGATTTTAGGTTCCACGGGAATGTCTGTCTGCGGAACGGAGAGAAAGTATTGATTTTATGTATTTTTTACGGAAAAAGAAACTACATGCATTACAATTGCCTCTTTGCCAAATTCAAACCAGTCTTGAAATGCAATGAATTGACCAGTATGAATTGAGTCGGACGTCATTTTTGATTGACTGTTTCGAACCCCTGTGAAGGCAGTTGAATGTATATCTTTGTACAAAAAAAAACAAAGCAGCTTAGATCTGAGGATGTGGTAGTTACAGTACAAATAGACACGTGAAAGAAGAAAAAAGCAAGATAACCTTTTTATAAAATAAAAAAAAAAAAACTTTTGTATTAGAACATTAACAACGGTAATTTTGTACATATGAAGACTAGGCTTTCTGAGTAGCAGAAAGGAAAACATTCCTACATTTTTTTAAATGTATGTTTGTCAGAAATAATTATGTAAACATGCGCAATGTTTTATGTGCCTTTTATTTGGGTTGTCTAAATAAAAGAAAACTATAAAACATGGTCCTGGGTGACTTTTATTTGTCATCCTAATATTTCATCTCTTATTTGCAATGTTTTAATGCAACTAATATTTTGATTTGTTGCTTTGTCAGTGAATGTCTTGGTAAAGAGCAGCATGCATCACACTAGTCCATACAGGGCAATTCTTTAATAACATTTTTTAAGTATTGGAATTAAAACTGTCAAAATGCAGATTGTGTAAAAAAAAAAAAGTGTAAACACACTTAAAACTTGTATAAAAATTGTTTTTACAGGTTTGAAAAGCTCAAGGCCCTGAACGTATAGATGTTCATATCTGAGGGATATGTGCAGGGTGTTATAAGGTTAAATAGTTCTTAAAGTAATGATTGTTACCAGTAGTAACTGGCTAGAAGTGTTCATTTTAGAGGACATCACACATGCGTGTCCCTCAGGTCTGTCTCAAAAATTCTGTTATTATACAATATGGGGGTATGACCTCAATACTGCTTATTATGGTTTCTTAGCAAATTGAGTTTTATAACATTTAATAGTGGTTTTATTATTATCATTATTTTTTTTTACTCTTTTAATTCTAGTCCCTGAATTGTCCAAATAATTAAAAAATTTAATGTCTTTAAGAGTGTAATTGCTTTATTATGCTATAATTAATTAATTATAATAATTGATTTTAAGTTCTTTTAAAATTTAAACAAACAAAAAAAAATTATCGCAATTATTTCAGGGAAGGAATGGCATCCAAGCAATAACTGTTGTTGTAGCAGGCCTACCCCAAAAGAACTTTGGGATTTTGTGGTTTTATTTTATTATTGTATCATCCTCTGCATTTTACCTTAGAGGACACACATGGGTTCATACCTGGTTTTGGGTAGAACAGGTATATTTACAGTACAGGCCAAAAGTTTGGACCCACCTTCTCTTTTTCACTGCGTTTTCTTTATTTTCATGACTATTTACATTGTAGATTCTTAATGAAGGCATCAAAACTATGAATGAACATGTGGAGTTTTGTGTACTTAACAAAAAAAGGTATATTCTAGTTTCTTCAAAATTATCCCCCCTTTGCTCTGATTGCTGCTTTGCACACTCTTGGCATCATTCTCTCAATGAGCTTCAAGAGGTGGCCACCTGAAATGAAAAGTTTTCTAACAGTCTTGAAGGAAGGAAGGAGTTCCCAGAGGTGTTTATTAGCACTTGTTGCTCCTTTGTCTTCTTCACTCTGTGCTCCAGCTCACCCCAAACCATCTGGATTGGGTTCAGGTCCGGTGACTGTGGAGGCCAGCTCATTTTTTTAAGTTAAGTACATAAAACTCCACATGTGTTTATTCATAGTTTTGATGCCTTCAGTGAGAATCTACAATGTAAATAGTCATGAAAATAAAGAAAACGCATTCAATGAGATGTTTCCAAACTGTTGGCCTGTACTGTATATTGGTTATACACCTTTTATATACCTTTTGAAGCTGCTATATTCTCTGTTTCTAACTGTGCTCAGGGTCACTAATTGCTCTCATTCCATCACATTACCTCTGGCCTGAGAGTGAATCCGGGGACAGTTCACAGGAATCTTCCCTTGAAGTGTCCATCCGTCTCCTATAGAGTGATTGTGAGAGAAGCTCAGGCCGACTGTGTTCCGTCTTGGAGACTGTGGCCCCGGTCATTGCTCACTGGTTCAGGTATGTGTGGAATAAAGAGCCCATTCATACACACCAGCCTCAGCTCTCTCACACACAACACACACACACACTGCAGGAATCAGCCTTCCTCCGCTCAGGAAAAGGTTGCAGGGTTGCTGTTTATAACCAGAGCTGGAATTTAGTCTGATTCTTCTGCTCTCAGGAAACTAGGCCAGCTTCCCCCGACCCCGGCAGCTGCTGTTTACTCTCCCTGTTTGCTTTCGAACCCGCGCTGAAAAGACCGGTTTGAGTCTAAGCTGGTCTAAAGCTGATTTAGCTGGTTGGCTGTCATAGTGAAGCTAGTTAGATCTGTATGGCCAGCTTCAACAGCCTGGTGAGTAGTGTTGGGCGATATGGAATATTTTATATCAAGAATATATATAATGATAAACCACATTTTAAGTATGTTTTCAGTTATTCTTCGGAAATTATGACAAAATAATATCATTGCTTACTTTTTTTCCAACTTTATTTCAAAGTGACATTAAACCAACCTTTTTTTGACAATAACTACCTTTTAGTGCAGCAATATATATGCATCAAATGAAAACAGATGAGGTAGATGCAGTAGCTATTTTCATCAAAAGAAAAATACGTCTCAATTGTTCAGCTCTAATGAGTTTAATAACGTAAAGCATTTCGCAAACTGGCGTGTCCGCACATGACCGTCAAATAACGCAAAGCAGCTTCATGTCCAAAACCACATTATGAAGCTTTTTTTGAGAAGCTTACTTTATTATCACTTATATAAACCGAGTTTATGCAAAGAGACCACTAGAGGTGTCACGGTTTTGATATTTTATTGAAATCGATCGAAATTATGTCATGGTCTCGAGCATCGAAGTCAAAAAGAGGATCGACAATCCCTCCCTCTAAGGTACGCAAGCACATGCGCTCTACGCAAATGGCGCAGCACACTAACCGATGCTGGGAAAATTGTGACTGCTGAAGGAGCAGCCCTTGCTCCAGAGAATGTGGACATTCTCATCTTCTTAAAGAAAAACCTGAAAATATAAAAATAACAGTTGTTTTGTCGAGCCTCAAATATGTTAATAGTTTTGGTATCTTAAGGAGCATCTTTCTCTCAGATAAAGTTAATAATATATCTTTGTTAAAGAAAAAAACTTGTCATTCTCAGGGACCGAAAAAGTCTTAGTCATATTTTTTCATGTTTAACTGTTACAGTAGGATAGAGTTCAGTTTGTTAAGGCTCTAATTGTTCTATTATTTTGTACATGACTGTTCCTGTATTTTTTTATTATTTATTTTGTTATGTGGCACATTGCTGTTTTAATAGTGCACACTGCTGCTACCAAAAAAAAAGCCACTAGAGGGCATTACATATATATCTTAATTAAATTATTAAAATTTGACCATCAGTGCCTAATGGGGTGTATTACAGATCACTTGTATCACTTTGCATCACTTATATCGAGCCCATCAAGGACTTAGAGAATCGTGACACCCCTAGTGACCACGCCAATACATTTCATGGTAGCGTATTTATAAAAAATGAGGTTAGAAGTAGTTAGTTAGTTAGAGGTGTTAGGAGAGTAAGTGCTCTTTAACGGGCTCTGTCTTCAGGAGTTTCATAAAAATAGCGAGGGATGCTCCTGATCTGGTAGTAGAAGGAAATTGGTTCTACTATTGGGGAACGATGAAGATGAAGATGAATGATGTCTGCTATACAGAATGTGCAAGTAATAATTGTTTTTTTTTTTTTTTTTTTTTTAGTAGTGAAAAATAAATCGAGTATTTACTGTGGTGATTTGAGTATGCAAGTTTTTTCACTACATCAAACTTTTCTGACAGATTCTTATAAAATTTAGTTTTTTGTAATATGAGCCCTTTCAGTGATGTGAAAGAAATTTCAGTTTGAGAGTCTGAGAAAGCCGACATTTGACCTGAACGGCATCAGATCGCTGCTAATTGATCTGGCAGCGAGAAATCACAGCCCTGAAAGGTCGCAGACACTGTAACAGCACACACACACACACACACACACAGAAAGCTCCACAGCTACAGCAGAAACAGAGTAACATGCGATGACGTACTAATAAGCAAGGTAAAGCTTAAAGCAGTACACGACTCTTCCCGGACTCCATTCTTTAATCTTTTATTCATGGGCCTCCATCTGGCGCAGGCCCTCTCGCACCCCTCCCCCCGCCCCGCCGGAGTTTGCCGGGACTGTATGGGGCATCTCTGGTGTGTGTACTTCTCTTCTATGGAAATTCCGAGTCCAGCAGTTTCATCAGCGAGGCCCATTTCCATCTCCATTGGTCCATAGAGTCCCTCTCATAATTTGATCAGGCGTGACGCGCCCCGCGGATCGCAAACACAATCAGGCTGCTGTAATCTCAGCCCGGCCCGAGCTGCAGGCCTAATCTCCCTCTCTGTCCGGAGCAGGTGGTTGGGTTGGGGCTCTTTTGTTTTTTGGCCCCTCTGCTCGGGACGGGACGGGGGGAGGGGTGGAATAAAGACAGCGAGCCATGCTTGAAGGAACAACTGCATGGGGTCTCGGGACACGGCGCTGCTGTTCACCATCTGCCTGCTGTAATAAAACATCCCGGGCAGCTGCATTATGATTCGGAGCGCTGTTGGTCGTTTAGGTTAATTAGGATGTGTGATATTGGGGACGCTGGTTGGGCGTCGCTGTGCATGTCATTAAAAACTGTTCCTGCACGGGGTGCACTCAGGTTCACGAGTACATACTTGCTCGAGCAGTGCACACTTTTGGAACACTTCAAATTCCACTCTTATTGGAGCGTTACAGTTATATACAGTAATGTAATATAAATATATATATATATATATATATATATATATATATATATATATATATATATATATATATATATATATATTAATTACACACTTATTCAAGTGATATTTCTGGATACTGTTACACTTCAGTCTGAGTAATAAAGGGTGAAGAAATTTTATATATATATATATATATATATATATATATATATATATATATATATATTGTGTATATATATATATTGTATATTGTATATATATATATATTGTATATTTTGATAGATTTGTTTTGCAATAGTGTATACATTTCCAAAAAAAACAGTATTGATTTGTAATTATTAGTTCACATGTAAAGACTCGTGTTAGACAGTGGTTCATTTGGAGTTGTGTTTAAACCCTGACCACTAGAGGGCAGTGTTGTTGTTTTTTAAAGTAAACTTTTTATAGTTTTTAAAATGGATTTTTTCTTTTATTTAAACAATTGCAATATATTGCCATGCTTACAGCATTAAAGTAAATTATGTATTGAATCTGTCCGTTTCTCTATTTAGTAATACTGTAATCCCTTCACACTTATTATTTCGACATTTTCAATGTAGCCATCATTTATTATATTTACAACTGTTACAGTTTGATGAAAGACACTCACAAATACTCAAAATTGCTGTATTATTACTTTTTGGAAGTATTGATGTGAGTGGTAAATTACCATGTATTAGGACACCTATTTTTTGGTTATTAATTTTTTTTAAAGTACATCCAGCTTTTTTGCTGTTGAAATAACTGTTTCTACTCCCCAGGAAAGACCTTCTACTAGATTTTGGAATGTTGCTGTGAAGACTTGATTGCATTCAGTGACTAGAGGGTTAGTATAGTCAGATGATCACCCCCTCACCTTCATTATTCCAGAGAACACAGTTCCACTGCTTCACAGCTCAATACTGAATGTTATACCCCTCTAGATCTAGATCTCCAGATTATCCTGTTCTATTCGCAAAACATTTCTGAGGTATATTCTGAATGCATTCTTTAGAGGTGTTTCTTCAAACATTAAGAGAACTTTCTGCAAAGTCAATCACTACAGATCTTATGTTTTTAAATTATAGAATGAAATTAATCAACCAAATGAATGAATGGACCAATTGAGACACTTTAAAATAACTATGAACCTTTTATACTGACTTAATGTTTATTATTATAATACTATGATCCTAAAGTGTGATGAACCATATTTTATATAAATATGATATGATATTAGTAGTGCAGCCGAGAGCAGTGCTGTGAAGCAGGGACAGCAGACACGTTTTTTAAGGCGCAGTGCTGCTGAGTGACCGCTGGGGGGCGCGCCGCTTCTAGCGCCTGTGAGCATCCCTACTAAAACCTGAGAAACTCACTGTTTAGAGAGAGAGAGAGAGTCTGTGATAGATAGATAGAAGTAGACAGAAAGAGAGAGAGTGAGGAGGAGAGAGAGGGAAAAGAAGAGGGAGAGATAGAGAGTGGAAGAAAGTAATAACACCAATAATAATAAGACCTCCAAAATCCTGGGACCCCCACCCCACAGAAAGTGATGATTATTATATAATTAAAATTATGGATTAATAATATAATTATAATAATCATAATGATTCTTTCTGTTATAAATGTTATTATTGTGTATGTTATGTACTGTATGTTCATATAGGCATGATAATAAAGCTACACTTTGAATTGAATTAAAAATGACTGTGATAGGTAGAGGGGGAAGAGAGAGATTTGGAGGGATAGAGAGAGAGAAGTAAAAGAAGAAAGAGGGAGGAAGAGGAAGAGAGAAAAGGTCTGATAGAGAGAGGAAGGGAAAAGAAGAGAGTTAGAGGAAGAGATAAAAAGAGTCTGTGATAGAGATACACAGAAAGAGGTAGAATGTGAGAAAGAAAACAGAGAGGGAAGGATATAGAGAGAGAGGGAGGGAAAAGAAGAGAGAGGAAAAGAGAATCTGTGATAGAGAGAGAGGAAGAGTGTGAGAGAGAGAAAAAAGAGAGAGGGAGGGAGGGAGGGAGGGAGAGACTGTGAACGAGAGAGAGAGAGGGAGAGAGAGAGAGAGGGAGGCAGCAGCAGTACCGGTCTCTCCTTCACCGCATCGCCGCCGTAGGAGCGCGGACCCCGGCGCGGATCCCCCGGACTGCCTCGCGCTTCACCTGGTAACGCATGATGTCGGTTACGGTACAGCGGCGGAGAGTCTCGTGCACAGGTGTGTGTTTGATTGATTGGGGGGTTGATTTGACGGAGCAGCGGGGGCAGTGCTACCGGTAGGCAGGACCTAATATGCCCCCCTCCTCCTGCCCCACGCCCCCTGATTGAGGGTTGGGGTGGTTAACGAGGTGGCGCGTGCCAGAGGATGACGCCCTCCCTGCACGGGGCAGTGGTGTGCTGCTGGCTGTATGTAGGTTATCTCTGGGTATGCAGCTCGCGCGCTGTGGTGCGTGCTGTACGTGTTGCATGTCTCTGCGGATGCAACTTTACACACCGTGCTGCAAATATGGCGCTGCGTGCGCGTGCAACTTACGTGCGATACTGGGTAGTGACTGGGATTCTCGTTAAATGGGACTTGTGCACATTTCAGCAGTCCCGACATGGCAGGCTGTGACAGACTGTACTGTCACACCATGTTCCTGCAGGTGTTGAGGGTCAGCAGGTACTGGGAGTACTGGTAGAAGCTTGCTGTAATGCTGCCTGCTGCTGTCTAATGTGGAAGTGGGTCTTTAGTGGTTAAGGTGGTGGGAAAGTTAAGGATGGTTGGAAAAACATACTGGTAAGATGATAGTCATGAATGAATGAAGTTACACTTGTATAGCGCCTTTCTAGAAACTCAAGAATGCTTTACAATTTACACGTTTTACACACAACCATTTATACTCAGCACTCATCCACACACCAGTGAGAGGCTGCAGCCAATAGAGCACAGCATACTCTCAACCGGAAACCACTGCACTGACTACAGTATTTACAGAGGACGGAGTGCCAAATCATATCTGGGCATAGTCAAACACACACACACATACATACATACCACACACATACACACGGTGAAGAATATTGGTTCTCAAATTCTGTGAAACTAACACTAATAAATTCACAATTCCTGGTATTTGCTTATTTATGATTATTTTATTTTATTTAGTAACACAGATGCCGTAAACTATCGAGTATAGCAGAATCACAGTATTGGGATATCATTGTTATCGATTCCCACTCCTATTGGTTATTCTGGCCATATTAGTCAACCCTATTGTGCAAGCTGAATATGCTGTATTTTAGTTTTGTGGTAGATTTTTTTGTTCTTACATTTTTTATGTTTTTTATTTTGTTACATTAGTATCGTTTTATACAAAATCAGCTTTGTTGTTACTCTGTTACTCTTCATGAAATCGACATATTACATTAAATAACATTTTTTTTTATTCAGTTTGTTGCAGTAGAATATTCTTAAAATTCTGTTGTTATTAAAATGGTCATATCAACAGGAATATCCTATTGCAAAAATGATGAGGTGAGATAATGACCATCCAACACCTTGACCTCACTAACTGTCTTGTCACTGAATACAATCAACTCCTTACAGCAGAGTTACAGAATCCAGTGTAAACTCTTTGTAATAGACTTGATTTTGGAAGAGTCATTGAATAAGCAGGGTCCCAATACTTTTGTCTGTGTAGTGTAAATGCATTTGATCTGTTCTACAAGGACTGCAGCACTTCCTCAGGAGAGTGCGTCCCCTCCATTACTGCCTATAATTGATCACGGCACATCATCAATACTGCTTATCATTTGCATATTTATCTGTACTGTGCAATTTGTTAGCATTGACTGAGAAAGTTCAGCCTCAGTACGCCCACCGGAGCTGAAGCATCGAGTGCTCTGCAGTCGAGCTGCATGATTCATAGCTGCTTGTCTGCTTAGCATTTTCAGTACGCTGTTAGTAAGCTGTGAGACACTTTCCAGCCACAGGTGTCCCAAGGGGTGGGGTTGTTGGGTGTTTGGGGGGTGTAGAAGCAGCAACAAAACTATGGGCAGTTATTTTTTGGGGGGATGAAGGAGCTCTTGAGGTGGCAGCAGTGTGTGGATGAACATTGTCCTGTTGAAATATTGCTCAAGAGTTCTGGACGTATGATGTGTGACAACAAACCGTTCACGCTGGTGCTTGGCACTGATCCCAGTGCCTCCATACACAGATAAGTCTGCCCAAAAAATCTCAATAAAAAAAAATCCAAAATTGTTGAATAGCATATCCAGACAAATGAAAGAACAAGGAACATAAAGCCCTATCCAGATGGGATTAGTTTCATAGGTCACATGACATGGCGTTCAGTAGCTCCTCCGTTTCCACTCGCTGTTGTGTTTTTACATGGATCTCCATGAATACACAAGCTGCCAAAGTGTAATTATGGTGGGTGGCAGTGGACAAATAGCTATTTTATTAAACAAGGTGAGGAGACCAACGAACTCAGAGATGTGCGTCCGGACGGGACTAAAATTACCGGAGGACCACAGAGTTCAGCCAAAAATTTGTGGTCGTGCTACTTGATATCCTTCTAAACTTACCATATGCAGTAGGCTATTACTAATTGATGAGTCACTCTCCAGCCAAAGGTGTCTCAGTGAGAGGGTTAAAAAATGCTGCCACTATGATCAGGAGATCACTGGTTTGAATCCCGGTCATGCAGCTTGACATCAGGTGCCGGAGCCCTGAGAAAAAGCACAATTGGCCTTGCTCTCTCTGGGTGGGTAGATGGCACTCTTTCCCCTCATCACTTCAAAGGGTGATGTCAATCAGCACAAGGCTGCGTCTGTGAGCTGATGTATCGTAACTGAGTCGCTGCGCTTTCCTCCAAATGTGCTGTGATGCTACTCGGCAATGCTCCATCAGCAGCAGTTCAAAAAGAGGCGGAGTCTGACTTCACGTGTGTTGGAGGAGGCGTGTGCTAGTCTTTACCCTCCTTGTGTTGTGGCATCACCAGTGATGGTGGGGGGGGGTATGTATAGCTGAGTACAGTAACAGTAATTATGGCATTAACATTTAATAGTATGTCAAGAAAAAATATTGAACAAGGAAAGAAAAAGTTTCAATTTTAATGCTTCACAAGAAGACAGACTTACAACTTGATGTGAAAATGACGTGTCTATGAGGTAATGAGTGTTCTACAGTCATCATGCCACATGATTCATATCGTATAGGTCTTTGTCAGCTCACCATATTCAGTGGGCTATTACTAATTCGTGAGCCACCCTCCAGCCACAGGTGTCGCAGTGGGAGGTTTTACAGGCGACAGCAGAACCACGGGCAGTTATTTGTCTGGAACGCAGGAGCTTGGGCTTTTATAAATCAAGGCCAGGCTCTCGGAAAGCAGACCACCAACATTTGAAGAAGCTACCCCAAGGGGTTTCTGCGACGATGAAAGCAGGAATTCGCAGAGACCCTGACATCACTGCGGCACCATCTCGCTTCCCTCCGAGATGAGATATCAGCCGACGGCCGTGACCCGGTTTTCTCTCGGCCGTCCACCAGGAGGATTCTGGGAAGGTGCAGCCGCTAGTCTCCTCCATCTGTCTTGGCCGCTACACTGAGCCATCTGGGAGGTTACTCCTATATCCCATTGATCTGCTCAGACACCGATAGCTTACAGAGAAAACACTCGGGCCTGGCCAGGCCTGAAGAACGCTCTGCGGTGACAGTAGAGCCGAGCCTCTGGGTGCAGTAAATTCCTTCATTTCCTTCCATGCTGGATGTCTCCGGTAAACCCTGTCATGTTTAATGGATAATCCCATTTTTTATTTCTATAATTACATAAAATATGCAGCTGCTGTCTTATCACTAAGCTCGCACATGGCCCTCGAGAGCCAGGAGCCACATTATAGAGCCTTTTCAAGCCCAGAAACCACACAGTGCCTGGATCCGGACAAATTCCACTGCTCATGGGCGCGTTATTGAACAGGGAAGCCTTAAACTGGGAGTTCTTAACCTGGGGATCGCAACCCCAAAGGGGGTCCTGACAGTGTGTTCCTGGGAAGACAAGAGGGTGATGCTACTTTTAAACTTTTACTTTTAAAGCTCATCAATTCAACAAACAACAAACTTTAACCATTTTTTTAATTTATTTTATGCAAAATACATCAAAACATAATAAAAACAAAAACAGTAATAAAAATAATCATAACAGTGCAGGGAAACAACAAAAAAGCCAGCAGGGCTTGTACTAGGCACTTTCCCATTGTATTTAAATTAAACACATTTTAAATTAATACATATGAAGTATTGGACGTAGAGAAGTAAAGTCCATGCAATAAAGACCAGAGTTCTGTGACCAAACCATTGACCCTGGTACACAGCGCTGGTTTAGGTTAAAAAAAATATTAGGTTCAAGTGGCAGTTTAGGGACCGTAGGAAAACTGCCAGACAAAATGAAGAATGAATAAATCTGTATAACTTCCTCAAAATGTGACCTTGTTATGTTTAACCATTGATTATCTCTATGTGTACATTTAATTTTTGTTTTGCATTATTAGACATCATGATATCACATTTTTAGAAAGTAAAAATTAATTATTTTGTCTGGTGTTTTTCCTATGGTCCCTAAAGCACAGCACAGCTCTGTAAAGACGTGAAGACAAGGGAGTCAAATATTCAACCTGTGAGATATTCTTCCCATGGGGTGGAGAATTTGAAGGGAGTTGGGGTTTGCAAAATAATTAAATTAGATTTAAAAGTAATCACACAACAAAAATATACATACGTCGCTGTACAATGAAAAACACTTATCTCCAAAAGAGAGAAAAAACCTTGTAAGCCTTCAAAGGAATTCAATGTAAAAAGAGTTTATTTCAGGTAATTTTGAAGAGTTTCTATTGGTCCGTTCATCAAGAAATTTTGGCACAGTGTAAGGAACAGTGTGTCTGTTCAAATTATGTAGTAAACTAAAAATCGACAAAAAAAGGAGATAAGTGTTTTTCATAGGACAGTAACGATATATTGTGGACGTTTTGCAAAAATGGTTCCATAAAAAGACCCCTGGAGGAGATGCTCAGACCGCACTGGCTTTGATGTACAGGCCTATAAATATGCCTTTTATTTTCATGAGCAAATTTGTCAGGGTGACAGGAGCTCACGAGGCTAACCGGAGCTAAATTAGCCAAAGGCGAGCGTAAATATTTAGGTCACTGTTCTATTTTTCAAATATAGATGTTGAGGCGCATATAGATCCCAGCATGTAATCTCACTGCTAACGTCCTTTACGCTGTAAATCAGAAGCTGCGTGAGGAAATGCTCATTAGCCTGGTGGATTGTTGTGTCTGGATGACTAATTTTCTCTCTAGAGTTCTGTAGAGCCGCACAAGTGGCCAAGAAGTGCCTGAGGAAAGCAGTGGGGAAAGATTGTTATAGGCTAGCTGGGGCTATAAACATGTTTCTTTATCTTTTTTACAGGAAGTTTAGGTAAATGCTTAGTTTATTGGGCCTAACAAACAATAGATTAACTTTTCCAAAAATCAACAGTGCATCTTATAAACCGGGTAGCCTGCTGCTAACCCCGGCTAGCACTGCTGGAGTAGCTTTAGCATTAGCCACTGACTGCATTAAGCACTAGCACTTTCGCTGTTCAGAGGTGAGCATTATTGAACTTTAGTCTGCACATTTACACTAGTTAATGTCGCCCTGGTTTACCAGAAGACTCAGGGTTTCTCAGTGTAGCACTGTCAGGTGGCATTTACTAAGCACAGCTAGCGCTAGAGGTTAGCCACTGATGCTAATGCAGCTTACCGTAAATAAGCAAAAGCTTATTTTGGAGAAGAAAAAATAAATCTGTGTAGAATAACATCCATTGCTCATTTGACTTTGAATTTGACTGAGAATTACAGTTTTGTTACTTTTGTTTTCTAGCTGTACCTAACTTAGTTACCCACCACCAGGAAAACATGGCGACACCCCTGTTCCTTACTAGTGTTGCATAATGCGCCTTATAATCCAGTGTTCCTTCTGTATAAAAATAGACCAGAAAATAGACGTTCATTGATTGTGCGCCTTGTCATCCTGTTTTGTTTAATAATAAAGTTGAAAGTCAAAATTCATTTTGAAACATCTTTAAACAAATGTTTCATTTAATGGGTTTTATAAGCTCAGGGTTCCTCTCCTCGTGTAATGTATCTGACTCTACTCAGCAGCTGATTAGCGAGGCCTTTTGACTGGAATACAGGTGGAAAGTGCTGATCTCTGCAGAGCTGTGGTCTGGAAATACTCCAGTCTGACCCCCTTTTCCAGTTGTATCAGTGAGGAGTAAAAGGGTTTGTTCTCTTAGCAGGACGGAATAAATAATAAATAGGAGAGCTGAGCTGTGGATGTCGACTGCAGTTCAGAACCGTTACTGAACTAAATTTTAAACAACTGGAGAAGTGCTTTTACTACAGGAAACTACAGGACGTCTACAGCAGCTGTTGCTTCATGGCCAGCGAGGTAAAGCTGCTTCTGCTTAGTTACAGGTAGATTCTATAATATTGTTTAGTGGTTACTATGGTGTTGTCTGGTGGTTGCTCTGTGGTTTCTGTGGTATTGCTATAGGTGGTTGCTATGGCATCCCTGGAGGTTTCACTGGTGCTGTATAATGGTTGCTGGGTATTTGCTATGTCATCCTATGTGGTTGGTATGGTGCTTTGGGTGGTTGCTAAGTGGTTGCTATGGTTTTCCAGATTTCTATGATGCTGCTAGGTTTGTGATGGTTTCTATGATGTTGCTAGATTTGTGATGGTTTCTATTGTTTCTAAAGCATTGTTAACATCATACAAATAAATACATTTGAGTGATATTTCAAGCTGATATTTGGTGATTTATATATTAAAACTGGTATACATCACTAAAATATCTCTATTTTATTTGTTTTACTACAGTACATTTAGAAACCTACAGATATAAAAGCAAAAAACAGTATTTGTCTGTAAATCTCCGATGCAGGCAGATGTAGTTCTATTTTTTATGTTTTATAACTGTTGATGTATTGATGTTGGCAGATCTATACACAAATCAGCCCACTCTTCATTATAATACACTGTGAAGGATTCTATTCGCAGTATGGATGCAGCAGTCTGGAGAGTGTGCTCTCTCCAGCTCTTTGCGGTGGAGTGCAGTCTTGTGTGGCGTGACCCAGATTAGCCCCATTATGCATGTCATTCAGCTCATTATTAGCTTTTAGCGGCAGCATTAATTGCACACTGTTGGCACACAGAGAGGAGGTTTCTGCTACGGCAGGGAGGAGGATGAACACCGCGGATGCTCCGATAATGCCTCATCATTGCTCTTGTCTCCTCTTTTTCTATGTCTATTTTGTCTTTTTTTTCCCTCTCTCTGTTTTTCCCTCTCTCTCTCCGGTTCCTCTCAGTCGAAGCAGGTCAGAAACACGGGCGTTATCTGAGGCCAGTGTACTAACAAACAGTGCTTCAGTACACGCTCAGTAAGGATGCACTGAATATTTGGCAACCGGAATTAATAAGTGTGAAAATTTAATAAATTATAGTCACAGAACAGTGAATAACTTATTTTAAATTACATTGAAGTTTTTTCTGTAACATTCGCATTTTTAAAGCAGAGGTGACAGGCTGAAACGCACATTAAGCAACACTAGTAAGGTGCAGGGGTGTTGTAATGTTTTCCTTCTAATTCAGCAAGTATCACCGCTGCAGGGTTGGGGGGAGGCAGTTGGGGTAGTTAACTAAGTTAAGTAAAGCTAAGCTAAGTAAACAAAACTGTAATTCTTTAAAAAAAAGTTTACACAGATTTCTCTTCTGAAAACTGTTTTTTTTTTAGTTCTTCTGTTTATTTACACGAAGCTTGGATTTCCAAATTTCTCCAGCACGAAGGCCAGTAATGCTAGCCAGTTAGCCTGCACTTTTTTTATCTTTTTTATTTTTTGGATGACTATCCCAGAAATTATGAGAAAAATTATATTATTTAAAAATGTTATGACACTGATATAATGATAATTCATAAAATGGCATAATAATCCAGTTACTCCTATATAAAATACAATTCATGTTTTATTCAAAATAAATTAAGGACTGTTACAGTCTACTCTGTGAGGTCTTGCCATACATTAATATTCATTATACGGTGGACGTTTTGCAAAAAACATATAAAGACCCCTGGAGAAGATGCTCAGATAGTGTTTTCTTACAAATAAATATTTTCCAATATTTTCATCATTATATCGCATCATATTAGGGACAGCCATCAAAAAAATAATAAAGCAAAGTTAAAAAAGTAAAAAAAAAAAAAAAAAACACAATTATTGAAATCCTTAAAAAAAAAAACATATATTTAGTGAACATTTATTTTGCTGCATCTCTAACGGTAAACTATGCCTGTTTTTTTTCTTCTTTTTCAATTTTGCTCCTCACAAAAGCTTCATTGTTGCTCCTGGAAACAGATCTTCACTTCTTTCAGTAAAGGAAATGATGACTTCCGAAGAATTTCATTATGTTTCCAGTGTCCCTGCAGTCCCACGCAGTCCCTCGCTTCAGTATTCAAGTTTACACAACCAAACTCCGGCTACAGTGAGCTGCCTGAGGCCTGAAAAAAGTGTAAAAGAAAAGGAAGATTAATCTGTTGTTGTTTTCTTTGCTGCTGAAGTTGTCGAGGCCTTTGACTCCGGCGCTGGCGTTCTCAGACAAAGACGGATGCTCCTCTGTGAAGCTGGTCTGAAATGAGGTCCGAAAGTTCAAAGGAGTCAAGGACTGTTTTGGATCGGGAGCTTTTTAGGCGACACGTCCAGATCTTTGATGTTAGCGGCTGAAATACTGAGGGAATAAATCAGCGTCAGTGACAGCATGTCGTAGATAGATCTCTTTAGAAACAGTGCATTATGAAAATAAAATAGAGGTCAGTGGTTAAGAGTATGTTTATATTAGGAGTGTGATTCTCTTCCATCTGGACTAAAGCAGACAATGACATTGACCCAAAAGAGAGAAACAAAAAAAAAACACATCTGGGGCTCCTGGAGGACGTAGCTGTCTAGGTGTTAGCCCTGCCCGTCACCAGAATTCACAAATAAGGGAGCACAACTACTGGCATTGCTTTCTCAGAACTGATGATTAGTGTTCTCCTCCAAGCATGTTGAGTCCTCCACTAATGGCATTGCGTTATTTGTAGTGTAAAAACAAAGGTACTGGTCTGCTTTCTCTGACTCTGACCATTCCAGTGCCTCAGACTCTTCCAGCACTGGTGGTCTTGTGTATAAGTAATAAAGCAGTCCTACTATTGGTGGAAACTGGAAATGAATTATCATAGTATTCTGAGGTCACCAAAACTCAATAACTAAATATCTTAAACTTTTTTTGGCTTTTAGTTTTTGTTGGTCATTAGCAGTCGACTAACTAAAGTATTTAATTGATTTGGCCAGGTTTTGGTTGCAGTCATGGCCTAAAGGTTAGAGGCATCATCTTGGAAGGGTTTTGAAAGCAGAAGGAAGCAGAAGGTTGATGATTGGTTACCCTCAACCCACAGAAAGCAGGATTAGGTGGAATGAAAGAAAGACTGTATGCTTGGATTTCTATTCGATTACTAACTTTAAAGAGTTGAAGTTTTTTTTTAAACTAGAGCTTAAAACAGATTTCAGATCAAAAGCCAAAAATGTGAAGAAAAAAAATACTTTTTAATAGGAAAACAGACCAAATTTAGCGAAAACAGCTAAAATTGTCCCTAATTCAAATGGATGGTTAATGGAAAACGGTACATTTTGCCTTTAAAGTTGGTAAATACCGTATTTTTTGCACTATAAAGCACATTTAGAATCTTTTAATTTGTTCCAAAAATCGACAGTGCATCTTATAGCATGTTATATGCATCTGATAGCACCCTGGCTGTCGGCAGCATTTATTAGCACTAAGCGCTGCTAACCATGGCTAGCGCTGCTGCTAACCACGGCTAGCGCTGCTGCTAACCACGGCTAGCGCTGCTGCTAACCACGGCTAGTGCTGCTGCTAACCACGGCTAGTGCTGCTGCTAACCATAGCTAGCGCTGCTGCTAACCACGGCTAGCACTGCTGCTAACCATGGCTAGTGCTGCTGCTAACCACGCTGTTGAAAGTAATGGAAATCGAAGCTGTGAATAAACAAAAACGCTTTACTCCCTACCCAAATACACAGTTTTCAGGAGAGAAATCTGTGTAGATTAACATCTAGCGCTCGTTTGACTTTGAGAGACATTTTTTTAAAAGAAATTACAGTTTTGTTTATTTGGTGTAATATTGGTATGATCTGGTGTGCCGTATGTTTGAAAATAGACCAGAAAATAGACACTCATTGAAAGTACGCTTTATAATCACCTTACAATTATAGTTCTTAAAATACAGTATATAAAAAGGTGAATTTGAACTGATAATGACTTTATAGTAATTTAAACCCCAGTGTCTTGCCTCACAATTGTTTAAAGTCACTACTTGGAAAAGGGAGCAGCTAAGAGGTGTTATCTTCAGGAATCAATGAAGACTTTACCCTCATTATGGCCTCATTATGGAGCTGTAGCCCGGTCGCATGGTGAGACAGCAATTGCTCAGACTGTCAGACACCACAATCTGTTCAGCTGGTACTCGGTGCCCGCATGGCCTCGCTCTGATGTGACAGCGTTGGTGCCAGTTTGAAAGGCATCTGCTTTTGGCAGCCATGTCTTTCACATTTCATCCAATTATGCTGACTGGTAGTATTTTGTTTACAGTCGTTTGTTAATAGCGGCCGTGCCATTCGCTTCGTGCCAGCCCACCACTTCCACCCCATGCCGAGTGAGACCAGTATCTATGTGAGTAGATGACTGGTCTTCAGGACTTTGTGAAACAAATATATGTAGCCTCAGTTTTGGGTAAATCTTTGTTTGTTCTTCCATTGATTAGGCCTCTGAAATACATGATATATTAGTGTGTTTTCTATGTAAAGCAGTTTGATTGCTGGATGTGTTTTTAGGCAGTTTGCACTAAATTCATATTTAACTCTTAACTTATATAAATGTTATTTAGTAACTAACATAAATGATTTGGGAGACAATTTGATAAGCTAACCCCTTCCAGCACTTACTTGGACTGGACTAATAAATAAGTGTGTCATTTTTCAATCACAGAATTAATTTCCATACAGTCATGTCTTGGATGGATAAATGTTTCGAAACATCACAAAAAGAAGTGTCTCAATTTTACCGTACCGTAACAATTCACACATTTTAGAATTCAATTTGATACAATGTCATCTTGGTCCATAAAAGATTGGGTACATCACAAAAAAATGAGTGTCTTAATTTGACCTTATATAAAAAACTTGCTCTCTCTCTGACTCCAGCTGCTGATGGCGAAGCAGCATGACCTGAGATTTGTGCCAGTATCCAGAAGACCAATATGTAGAGCTAGGGGTGTACGATATGAACCAAAATTTGATAATGCAATAAATAATGCTGTTGGAAATCCTTATATTGAATAGAAACACTATAATTTAAGCTCCGTGAAAGGTTTTTCAGCACTTGGCTGCACTCATGTTTCCCAGGCTAATAAAAATAGTTTGATGTGAGGTTCACTGTAGACCTTTACCTTACTCTACCTTGCTCTCTCTGGCTCTACCTCACTCTACCTCCAGCCTCATTATGTCATGAGATCCTCTGTTGGCTCACTGTTATTCACTTGGAACCTCTTATCACAATAACAATAAAAAATGATATATATATATATATTATAGCCATACATAGAGCTACAATTCTTGGTTTACCCTCTAATCATCCTCCAGTTGATTAATCCCATGTAAAACAGGCCGATATTATAATATTAGTAGGTTATCCAGGTAGATCAGCTCCACAGTCCTACATATTATGAGATTAAGGAAGAGTGGGTTAAGTTATTAATTGAATCCGGCGCTGGTTAATACGCTGGTTCGCGTGCAGCGAGGGCTTAGAGGCGCAGCGCTCTGTAGCGCTGGATGCGTTTTCAATCAGTTTGCCCTAAATCCGGGGGTTTTACGCCGCATCCCTGAACAGAGGGCTTCCTCGAGGCCCTGTAATCCTTAATGAATCAATTAGTCTGAGAGTCAACACTGCGGATCATCTGCCGGCATCTCAGCTGACGGGCGGGGAGGGGTTGCCATGGAGACGTGGGGTGGTCAGACTCTGATTATATTCGCCAGGATGAGAGCGGGGGAGGCGTCGCTGAGCGTCGAGATCGGAAGTGCTGAGCTTCCTTGCTGGATGTTGAAGGAAGGGAAGGGATGGAGCGAGCGGCGTCTGTTCTGTAGGTTCTCTTCTTAGAGAGGTATGGAGGGAGGTTTCCTCAGCCTGGTTCTTCCGTTTGCCCATTTAAACATCCCCATATAGTACATAGTTCAGGTCTCTCTTGTGTTTCAGGCTGCTGCTGGCTTTGATCTTCACTTGGTGGGATTGAGGAGCCCCCCTGCTCATCAGCCTCTGGGCCCTATCAGTGCAGGCGTTAACTATGGGTGACGTCAGCCTGCGTGAGGTCTGTTATTCGCAAGGGCACGGGCGTCCTCCTCCTTCTCCTCCTCCGGCAGCAGCAGCAGGCTCCCACGGCGGTAAGCATGGTCTGTCATGGGCTCGCAGACGGAGAGCGGCATGGATTCTGCAGCTAAATTTAGCCGCAGCCCTTTTGGTTATAGGTGCAGATTAATACGGCGTGCTGGAAGCGACGGTGAGGGATGGCAGCTCTGCTTGGAGCTGCACGGCTTTTAGATGATTTAATGGAGCGCTCCGGCAGCAGAGTGTTTCGAAAGGTTATCACCCCATGCATGTGAGGCTGTCTCGCCGGCTCTGGCTGTGCGGACGGTTGGCAGATCACAGGTCTGGGTGTGCGATGTCAGCAATTCAGGCAAGTTAATATTAAGTGTTCATTATGGCAGCAGACATCTGTTTAACGAATTCAACGGCAGAGCTAGACTGCTGGGTCCACATACCTGTGACTTTTTGGTAAACTTTCTAATGTTATGTAGTAACTACTATTAATTACTCAGGACTAATATGTTTGTGTATAAATGGGTACAATGTTACATACAGCTCTGGAAACAAATAAGAGACCACTGAAAAATGATTCTTTCTTTGATTTTACCAAATTGAAAACCTCTGGAATATAGTCAAGAGGAAGATGGATGATAACAAGCCATCAAACCAAGCAGAACTGCTTGAATTTTTGTACCGGGAGTAAAGCAGCTAAAGTTATCCAAAAGCAGTGTGTAAGACTGGTGGAGGTGAACATGCCAAGAGGCATGAAAACTATGATTAAAAATCTAAAAAACTCAAACAGAATGTTACGTATAAATAGCAAAATCACAGAAACTGATTCAGAAACTGAAGTGGTTTCTTACATTTTTTCCAGAGCTGTACTTTTGAATTCTGTTCATTATAAATTTGATGATGGGGGCGCTGAGTGGTCCAGCGGTCTAAAGCGCTCCTACTATGAGCAGTAGGTTGCAGGTTTGAACCCCCGCTCATGCAGCTTTGCCATCAAGCTGCCGGCGCTCAGAGGGAGCAAAATTGGCCCTGCTCTCTCCGGGTTGGAAACCGAGTCACTGCGTTTTCTTCTGAGCGTTTTCTACTTGACAATGCTGCATCAGCGGTGGCTGACTTCACATGTATTGGAGGAAGCATGTGCTATTCTTCACCCTCCTGGTGATAGGGGTAGTCCTAATGAGTGGGTTGAGTAATTGGATGAGCAAAATTGGAGAGAAAATAGGGAACAAATTAGAAAAATAAAAATAAAATAAAAAAATAAATTTATTTGGTGGTGGACCAGGAATCAAAGCAGCAGGACTCTTTCAGTACCAAACTCTTTTAGTCCCAGAAACAAATTAAGGCCAATCCCAATTTAAGAAGTTCCCCTACCCCTTGTTTTCAGGTGTAACCGTTACCCTTGGAACAGAGTTACATGCAGAAGGGGTGAAATCCTCCATCTGTAGACTTGGAAGAAAATCTAAGAAGCTTGGAGAAGTTCCTTCTCTTGTTCTCTAATTTAGATTCGTAACTCTGCAGCAGTGTTGCTTGGTACGGAATGAAAGCTGACAGGCAGCGTGCGGGCCGGGGCTTCAGCGAGATCGGTGTGGCAGCCTCTCGCCTGCAGTGTCTCGCTCAGCGCAGCCGGCCTGGTGCCCAGCTCTTTTCCCAGTCAGGTCACTGCCAGATGCTTGCGTAGAATCATTTATCTTTGTGGCACTGCGAAGCCCTCGGGCGACCGCTGCCCCAGCTAGCCAGCGTGAGGAGCACACAGGAGAGGATGCTGGGAAGGCTCTGCAAGTTTGCTTTGTGGAATTTTAGGGGCTGAGATCACACAGGTGAAACGTGGTCACCTTGATTGTAATGGAGCTCGATTGTCGCCCTATCTGGTGTCAGAGACACGTTGTTATGGATGTGTTACTGTTTTATAGGACTGCTATTTTAGAGCCAGCAAGTCCAATCATCAGTCAGAGAAAGGAGTCGAAAAATGCATAAGGACATTGGACATTTCAATGAGGATATACCATATTATATCATATATATATGGGAGAAAAGTCGTATTTGCAAATGTTGCAAATGCTGTTTGTGTGCCTTTCTCAAACTCTGTCATCCAGTCAAGTGACTCAGCCTCTCGACTGACGCACCTGCTAAAAAGAAAATCCATGTGAAAACGTGTGCTTTAGTTAATAACTGTCTTAATTGTTCATTTATAAGTCTATTTATTAATGTTAATGTTGTATTAATGTTATTAATTTAGTGTTCAAAGTGATGAAAAATACAATAAGCTATACAAGCTTATTTTAAACAAAAATACATGGATGCTGTTTGTCTCATTATTCCACAGATGCACAGAACAATCCAACAATCCCTGTTTCCCTGTTCTCTGGCTTTTTTAGTTTCCACCCGTTCTCACCTGTTCTTGGGGTCCCTATCTCCTTATAAGGGCATTGTTTTCCCAGGTGTGTCCCAATTTACTAGTCAGGGCAGCGGTATTGTGTTGGACCACGATCCTGACGACACGGGTTCGATCCCAATTTTTTCAATCTACTTTTCTGCAGTTGGGTTCGAGAACCCTCTGGGCTGGAGAGCTCATTTTCCAAAACAGATTTTTTTTTTTTTTGTCGTCCACCACATAATGGTTTGGAAAATATCTGTTCACAAAAGCGTTCTGTGACTCTCAGCTGACTTGCTGATGTAGTGAAAAACAACACTGCATCTCATTTTCTAAATGCTAGATAAATATATAAGGGTGAAAACATAAACATGCTGAACATCCTGAATCTGATTTGATTGGTAAAAGTTCTGAGACAGCTTCAGCCCTACTGTTTGGTCTTGTCCTTCTGTCTCCTTATGAACAGCGTGGGACAATAATCTGGATTGTCTGCAGACACTGAGGGGACAGTTGGGACTTTAATGTGGCCATAAGCTGCAGCAGATGAGCCTCTAAAGCGGCATTACTGATTCATTGAGAGGCTGGGAGAGTGGAAAATGAGGCTTTGTTGGGGTCGCAGAGTGGCTGCACCCAGTTGCATTCTCTAAATAGAAGTTAGTTCTCTTGCTGTGACACAGAGTTGCAGAAGTAAGAAAGGCAGAGGAAGATTTAATACTGTTCCTGTGATCCTGAGAGAACAGGAGCCAGGAAGCCTGTGTGTGCGGGCCAAATGAAATCCTACAAGCTCCCTTGGCGTCGGTTAATGTTTATTGCTGGGTGTTTGGATCCGGGCTGCAGGGATGGGGAATATGGCTGTAATTGCTTCTGTATGGAACATCATGATATGATATCACATGATGATGATGATGATGATGCTGTTTTAATGGAGCACTTGTTTGCTTGCTAAGATCATTACATTATCTTAGCTAATGGATATGCTCTGTCATGACTAATGGAACATTTGGACAGTCCATGTCAACTCATTAAACTTCAGGGTCCACCACAACTACAGGTGTTTAGTGGTAAGCAAATTTACTGTGTAATCCCTTACTGAAGGGCAGCGATCAAAAACCATGAATGGTAAAAATGGTAAAAGATTTATAAGAGGTAACTGCAATAAGAGACACACTTCAAATTAGGATGAAATCACAGTATGGGGAAGCATGGTGACTTGGTGGCAAGCACATTCACCTATCAGTTCTGAGGTCTTGGGTTCAAGTCCCTACTTGTGTGTAGTGGTTCCATACCCCACCATACTGCACACACTGTTCTAAAAGGTTTGAGGTACCCCCAGATTCTCCAGTTCATAATCCAAAGCAGCTTCTATAGAAAGCTGGGGTCCGCTGGGTGCACACTGAGGTGCACATTGAATTCTGCCGTGATTTGGGCAACCGTGGTTTTATGTTTTTTAGATACAATCCGGGTTAGCACCCGAACATCCCTTTCAGGCAGCTTCCTCTTACAGCGTCCACAGTTAATCCTGTTGGATGTGGTTGGTCCTTCTTGGTGGTATGCTGACATTACCCTGGATACTGTGGCTCTTGATGCATCACAAAGACTTGCTGTCTTGGTCACAGATGCGCCAGCGGACATGTGGTGGACATCACTGACATCTACACAGCAAATTCAGTTTTTTGGAATAAACAGAACTCTCCTTGAGAGTTCAAATCAACTAATTTTAAGTGTATACTGTATGCGTGACCATCGAATACACTCTATGACAAAGTTAAAGTGAATCTTTTGTGGGAGTTGGCCTTTTAACTCGGTTTATCCAATTAAAATATTTGTCCCATCTAGAGTAAAATGCAGCTCTCAGCTGGAGTTCATTTTACCTGAAACAACTTTAATTTTCCAGCACTTTGACACACTTCACAGTGCAGAAGATGGTAACTTGCTCTTACAGCCAACAACAGCTAGGCAAACAACCATTAGATAAAATACAATAGAATACCCCATGGAAGGAGCCCTGGTGGGCAAGACTTCACATTAATGGTTAGCTAGGATTGAAGGACACACCCATTAGAGAGTTCAGTTATGCTCCTCAACACTTTGGAATAAACTCTGAAATACTACATCGACAAAGAATTCCCCTCAACTCAACTCAAGATGGAGAATAAACTCACACAATTTAACACTTTCACACATTTTTGTTTAACTCCAGGTTTTCGAACTCCAGAAACTTGAGTATATGGACAAACCCATGGACAAAACTTCTACTTTTCCCATTGTGTTGTTTTCTGTGGTGGCACCTTTAACCTGATATCCACAGATCAGATAGATATTTCATGGCAAAATTCATTGGTTTGTTACCCATGTTAGAGCCAGCTCAGCTCTGCTGTAGTCCTGAGGCAAGCAGAGGCACAGCACACAGAGCCGAAGTCCTGAAGTCCTACGCTGAGGATACAGGCCATGCTGGTTAGCTGTGCTGCAGAGTGCACTTTTTTTTTAACTCAGTGCCTTTTCTCGTTTCTCGATGCACTGCCTCAAGTATAAATGTGAATAGACAGCTAGAGTATAAAGTTTCTGACATGGTGGTGCGAGCGGAGTCTCACCTCGGGTAAAGTGTTAAGAAAAGAGGTCTCTCCCAGCGTGCGGCACCAGAGACAGCTGTCAGACGTCAAAGCCGCCTGCAGTTCGCTGGGAATCGGGTTTATTCGGGAGCCTCATCCTTTCGAAATTGATTCAATAAAACTGGAGCATCTCATAGGAGAGCAGTTGTACGTCCGGGGGCTTGGCAGCGCTGCGGAAAGCCTAAAGGAGGAAAAAGCTCCGCATTGGGAGCCATAATATTTTAATGAGAGCACCTGTTGAGCGTTGTTGTTTGCAGTTGGTGGGAAGGAAGAGCAGCTTGTTAGAGGGCTGAAAATAAGGCTGACACGTTGAGTTTTTTTAGCAGTATGTTACTATTGGCCTACAACCAAATCCTTCCCAGAGTCAGGATGCCGCTCTGAATCCTCATTGCTTTGGGCTCGAGTTCAAAACCTGAGTCAATTAACTGAGTACTGGAGCGGAGTCGACTCTGTGGATGCCGAGGGCTGAGAAAGTGAGAGGATTCTCTGTTCCTGCTGCTGAGGAACGGGGCGGGCTCACCACATTTAGAGTCTGGACGTTACTCGGCTAAATTTAGATTGTTCAGGCTATTTATTCTTCTGCTGTAGTTCAAGGAGTTTGTGGTTGGTCTGTGCAAGGTCTTCTCATATACTTTCTTATTTTTTTGTGATAGCTTCACTTGTTTTATTTATAGTTTTATCAGTATACAGCTCTGAAAAAATTAAGAGACCACCAAAGTTTCTTAATCAGTTAGTTTGATTTTGCTATTTATAGGTGTATGTTTATAGATATATGAGTAAAATGAACATTGCTGTTTTATTCTATAAACTACAGACATTTCACCCAAATTCTAAATAAAAATATTGTCATTTATTCAGCATTTATTTGCAGAAAGTGAAAAAATGGCTGAAATAAAAAAAGCAGAGCTTTCAGACCTCAAATGATGCAAAGAAAACAACAAGTTCATATTCATAAAGTTCAGAATTCAGAGTTCAGAAAACAATATTTGGTTATTTTGTTTTTTAATCACAGTTTTCATGCATCTTGGCTTCGCATATTCTCCTGCACCAGTTTTACACACTGCTTTTGAATAACTTTATGCCTTTACTCCTGGTGCAAAAATTCAAGCAGTTTAGCTTGGCTTGATATTTGATGGCTTGTGATCATCCATCTTCCTTATGATTATATTCCAGATGTTTAAAATTAGGTAAAATTAAAGAAACTCATCATTTTTAAGCATTTGAAAGAAAAAGAACACTACTCATCTAATATCAAGACTTGATATCAAGTGATGGGGCCAAAAAAGCCAAAAGTATGCTATTGCTATTTAATAAAAAACAAGTTTAATTTTTGGTATTTTTTTAGTTTACCACATCATTTTCACACAGTGCAATTCTCCAAAAGGACCTGAAATAAACTTATTTTAAATTAATTGGTTTTATCTCTCTATCTGCAATGTTAAAGATACATGTTTTTCATTGGATAGCGACGATTTTCGTTTTTTGAATAAACTGGAAAAATTATAAAATTTGAATGAATTGCATTTATTTAGCAGTGATCATAAATAGTAAGACTAAACTAGGAACAAATTTATTATGAATGCGATTGCTTTAACTCCAGTTCTTTGGAAGAAAAAAATATTTTCTTGTAGCGGCAATTTAAAGTCAAGGTAGTGGTTTTGTAATTGGATCACAAGTATTTATTAACATAACCTAAATCATCTGTAATTCAGTATTTACTGCATACTTTTTGTCACCCAGAATTTTGCTGTACTACACCCAGTGCGTGCAGTCTCTGTGCTTGCGTATGTGAATTGGCTGTGAGTTGAAGGTCAGGGTCCAGCTCATGTTATAAAGCAGGAAGATGTCCTGCTGTGCTACATTATTACTTTGCTAACAGCATAAACAAGAACTGGGGACAAAACTGCGCTATTGTTCTCGGCCTGAGGGTTCAGTTACACCAGCTGTTGCTGGTCTCAGACCATTAGCCATTTAGACACTTTATCTGCTGCTTTTTTCGAGGCTTTATTAGCTCTAATAAAGCTGGCTGCGGAAATGCTAACTGTGCTTGTGTGGCTGGCAGGACTCGGCATCCCGCTAAACTGCTGCAGCTGATCTGTGTTGCTGTGCAGCTTATGCAGTCTTTACCCCATACCACAAATATCACTAATATTAAAATAATTGTAAACTCCTAGTCTATAACCACCTTTAGACAGCCTGCCACTGTTAAAGTAAATTTATTTATGTATGATTTTTGGTATGTTTTAGTTGTTTTAAGTTAACTTTTTTCATTTTGGTTCAGTTTAGCTGTCTTTTTACCTTCCTTTAATACAGTAGTTTCTTATATTTTGTCTTATACAGCTCTAGAAAAAAATAAGAGACCACTTCAAAATTTGAGTTTCTTTGATTTTAGCAAATTGAAAAACCTCTGGAATATATTCAAGAGGAAGATGGATGATCACAAGCCATCAAACCACCAAACTGAACTGCTTGAATTTTTGCACCAGGTGTAAAGACATAAAGTTATCCAAAAGCAGTGTGTTAGACTGGTGGAGGAGAACATGATGCCAAGATGCATGAAAACTATGATTAAAAACCAGGGTTATTCCATCAAATATTGATTTCTGAACTCTTAAAACTGAATGTTTATGAATATAAACTTGTTTTTATTTGAGGTCTGAAAGCTCTGCATCGTTTTTGTTATTTCAGCAATTTCTGCAAATAAATGCTCTAAATGACAATATTTTTATTTGGAATTTGGGAGAAATGTCTGTAGTTTATAGAATAAAACAATAATGTTGATTTTACTCAAACATAAATCTATAAATAGCAAAATCAGAGAAACGTCAATAATTCACATTGTGTTTCTATTAATTACGCAGCCCAGTGTTGAACTTCAGTCACAAGATAACACCTCACAAGTACTAGTACTCTTGTACTAGACAACTCTACAGTGTTAAAAGCAACATAAGCAAGTCTTTACAAGATTATTTATCTGTTAGCTGAACTTGGTTTGAGATGAGTCTGATGGTATTTGCACACAGTTAACACAATGCTTTAATAATTGCTTTGCGTAATCATAACATAATAAGGGTTTCTAGTATTGCACTTTGTGACTCCACAGCAGTGCCGGGTCACGGTGCAGTTGGCAGCCGGTACCTCCCGCCTCCGCGGTCCGCTGGCCCACGCCACTCTCTCTCGCTCTGGGGAGAGTGGTGTTGCTGTGGGAACAGGGATGCCCAGAGAAGCAGGGCTGTAGGAGAGCTGGAAATACCTTATTTTGAAGTGTAATCGAAACAGACAGCACAGGGGCATCCCGCTGAACACATCATGACACTAAAAGTGTGTGTGTGTGTGTGTGTGTGTTTCACCTCCTGCTGACAACAAAAGAAGAGATGAGCCCAGTTTAGGAGTTTTTGTGGTTTTAGTGTTTCCATTTTGATGAATGTACAATGACATACCGTGACACATCTAATGTCATAGGACATGGGACTAGTATTATGTCCCATGACTTTTGCCATGTCCCTGAATATGTATTAAATGTGTAAGTATTTTAAGTCACCTCTCGGACACTGCCAGTCACTATGATTATCATTATAATTAAGTAATCCACTGTGGATTAAGAAACAACTTTAGAAATAAAATGTCCCATCTAAATCACGTAGCCTTGCCATGAGCACATTGCCCAGTATAATTCAGTTCAGCTCTAGCTTACCTAAGTTGCTTTAGATAGCTTTATGTGGTCTTGCTTCAATTTTTGTATTTATTTATTTTTTCATTTTGTTCATGTTTACCCATTCTAAAGAATCTAAAGAAGAACGAGTTAATTGTACCACTTTAGAATAAGGCTTATTTATAAAGGGTTTATAAATGTGAAGTAGTTTATAAAGGAGTTTATTAGTCAAGTCAAGTCAAGAGGCTTTTATTGTCATTACATCTGAGTACAGGTACACAGTGTGATGAAATTACGTTCCTCCGGAACCATGGTGCAACATAGAACCACAAGCAATAGACAACATAAAGTGCAGGAGTGACGACAGTGCAACATAAAATTATAAAATTATAACACTAAATAACAATAAATACAATAAATACAAAAGACGAGACAATTTAAAGACAGGACAGTGCAGTACCGATACGGTATAATAAAGTGTATAGTGGGGATAAGGTGCAGAGATGTGTGACATACTGTAACATATAGAACATATATAATCACAGCAGTTACTGAGGTAGAGTTTATAGTTTTTAAGAGTGCAGCAAATAAAGTCATGTCAGCCTCTGTGTGCTGACTGGGTGTGTGTGTGGGTGAAGTTCAGTTCTTGTGAGTGTAAAGGGGGGGGTGTACAGTTTAGTTTTATGTGAGTGTGTTGGGTGAGTGGTGGGTGGGGTGGGGGTTCAGTTCTGTCTCTGTGCGTTGAGAAGTCTGACTGCCTGGTGGATGAAGCTGTTGCAGAGTCTAGTAGTGTAGGCTCGGATGCTCCTGTATCTTCTGCCGGACGGCATCAGACCGAAGAGTCCGTGTGAGGGATGGATGGGGTCGTCCACAATGCTGGTGGCTTTGCGGATGCAGCGTGTGGTGTAGGTCTCGGCGATGGAGGGAAGAGAGACTCCGATGATTTTCTCAGCTGTCCGCACTATCCGCTGTAGGGTCTTGCGGTCTGAGGTGTTGCAATTCCCAAACCAGACGGTAATGCAGGTGCTCAGGATGCTTTCTACAGTCCCTCTGTAGAACATGGTGAGGATGGGGGGTGGGAGATGTGCTTTCCTCAGTCTCCGCAGGAAGTAGAGGCGCTGCTGGGCTTTCTTGGTTATGGAGCTGGTGTTGAGGGACCAGGTGAGGTTCTCTGCAATGTGAACACCGAGGAACTTGGTGTTATCCACAATTTCCACAGCAGAGCCGTTGATGTTCAGCGGGTGGTGGACACCTGGAGCTCTCCTGAAGTCAACAACCATCTGCTTGGTTTTATCCACGTTAAGAGATAGGTTGTTGGTTCTGCACCAGTCCGTCAGCCACTGCACCTCCTCTCTGTATGCTGACTCGTCGTTCTTGCTGATGAGGCCAACTACAGTTGTGTCATCAGCGAACTTGATGATGTGGTTTGAGCTGTACTTTGCAGTACAGTCATGAGTCAGCAGAGTGAACAGCAGTGGGCTGAGCACACAGCCCTGGGGGGCGCCAGTGCTCAGTATGGTGGTGCTGGAGGTGTTGTTTCCAATCCTGACTGATTGTGGTCTCTCAGTCAGGAAGTCTAAAACCCAGTTGCAGAGGGAGGAGTTCAGGCCCAGCAAGCTCAGTTTTCCGATCAGATGCTGAGGGATGATGGTGTTGAATGCTGAACTGAAGTCGATGAACAGCATTCGAACATAGCAGTCTTTGTTGTCCAGGTGGGTGAGAGCCAGGTGGAGCGCAGTAGAGATGGCATCGTCTGTTGATCTGTTTGGACGATACGCAAACTGCAGAGGGTCCAGTGAGGACGGGAGCTGGTTTTTGATGTGCCTCATGACCAGCTTCTCAAAGCACTTCATGATGATGGGAGTAAGTGCAATGGGACGGTAGTCATTAAGGCAGGACACTTGAGACTTCTTCGGCACAGGGACGATGGTGGTCGTCTTGAAGCACGTCGGCACGATTGCAGTACTCAGAGAGATGTTGATAATGTCCGTGAGAACATCCGTGAGTTGTTCTGCACATCCTCTGAGCACTCTGCCAGGTATGCTGTCTGGTCCTGGGGCTTTCCGTGGGTTGACTCTGAGTAGAGTTTTCCGCACATCAGCTGAGGACAGGCACAGTACCTGATCGTTTGGAGGAGGTGTAGTCTTCCATGCTGTCGTGTAGTTCTGTGCTTCGAACCTTGCGTAGAAGGAGTTCAGTGCATCTGGAAGGGAGGCATCACTGTTACAAGCAGGGGGGGTGTGACTTGTAGTTGGTGTGGTGGTCTGGATGCCCTGCCACATGCGCCGAGTGTCAGTAGTGTCCTGGAAGTGGGCGTGGATTTTCTTTGCGTAGGTGCGCTTTGCCTCTCTGATCCCCCGGGAGAGCTTGGCTCTAGCTGTTCGGAGGCCAGCCCTGTCCCCTGACTTAAAATTTTGCAGGTCTAGCAGGGTCTGTCGGTCGTAAGTTGTTCCCATAGCGAACTTTTGCATGATTGCGAGTTCAGATCGGATTATTTACACAGAAAAACAAACACCGTGTTTTGCTTCCGGAGTAGCCGCTGCGACTGCTCGCGCCGCCGACAGGAAGGATTAACCAGGTTAATAATTAGGTTGTAAATGCTTTAAAAAAATGTTAGCAGTTCAAACATATAAAAGAAAAGGCATTTGCCAAATAGTGATGTCCCATTAATTTATACTGGATACTTATCTTATTTTGTCTTTTCCATCAGTCAACATTAAGGTATCTAATTAAATTTTATAGAAAATCAGTTTAGTCAATTAGTATGTTAGTAAACACCATTGATAATTAATCAGGTCAGTTAAATTAATAAAGTTATTAACAGATATGTTAATGCTGACTGACAGAACAAAGACAAAGTAAGATTGGAATCTAGAAGAATTTGAAGTTTAAGAGTATAAATGAATGTGGGATCACTATTTGGCAAACAACAGCTCTCTGTTGTTCTTTTTTATTGTGTTGTAACAACCTAATTATTATCCATTAATAAACTCCTTTATAATCTACTTATAAACCCTTTATAAAGGACCCTATTTTAAAGTGGTACCAATTAACTATTGTAAGTGTTTATCTTGAGAAGTGGCTTTAACTGACCTAAGTAACAAACAGAAAGAAAAACATGACCAAAATTATGAAAAAAAAGTGGTACCTGTTCATTTATTACCTATAATTTTAACAATTAATTCAGTAGTTTATTTTTATAGACATTTTAGTCCTAATTTTACTCTGTTTTTTACTCTGCAGATCCCGAAGAGATGCTTCAACATGAGCGTGTGGATCAGTAGAAGACTGTCGTCTGGAGTCGGTTTCAGTGGGCGGGTCTAAGAAGGTCACCTATCAGAAGAGCAATACATGCTGCTGTTAACTAGACTCAGTCGATGCTGCTGCCCTGCACCCCGCACTCCAGCACTGCGGGCACCATGATAGGATAACAGGAGGGTGTGGTCAAAGGGGCCGGACATATATCTCGAGGGGCGGGGCTTATCATTCACTGGTGAGAGGTTGGTCTTGGCACGGGCACAGAGGGCACCATTCCGTTACGGGCGGGGGGGAGGAGGAGTGCGGTCAGGCGGCTGGTGGCCCTTTGGATGATGACCAGCCTGTTCCGCCGCAGCGCCAGCAGCAGTGGCAGCCATGGCAGCAGCTCACGAGGGGCAGGCGGCACCGGAGCCCCACCCGAACTCAACAACAGCAAAGCGCCGCGCCAAGTGCGCCGGCTGGAGTTCAACCAAGCCATGGACGACTTCAAGACCATGTTCCCCAGCATGGAGCACGAGGTGATCGAAAGCGTCCTGCGGTCCAACAACGGCGCCGTGGACTCCACCATCGATCAGCTGCTGCAGATGAGTCTGGAGGGGCAGGGCACTGATGACAGCTCTGATTCTGATGACAGCATCCCCCCAGAGGTTAGTGCCTTAAACCACAGCATAAGGCCATGTTCTTCTTAAAGGAGAACTCCAGTGTATAATTGACTTTGGATGTAGTAAACAGTGTTGGGCACGTTTATGTAAAAGCATACATTGACCTAGAGCAGGGGTGTCCAAACTTTTTTTGTTGGGGGCCAGAAGGAGAAATATATATTTGAAGTCACGGGCCAAAGACTCTGTAATAAAACAAATAATGAAATATACCACTTTAAATAATACATTTTCCTGATTACTTTCATTTACACACCATTTTACTTGACTTACTATCTGTATCTTTGACAGTGTTGTCATCATTTCATGATGTCTCTTAATATTAAACTCCTTAATTACGGCAACTTTTAGACTCATTTGCCCTTTTTCTGTGCTAAAACTGCGCACTCTCTTCGCTTTTAGACTCTTTGGCCAAGTTTTCTGCTCTAGAAATGCACACTCTCTCCGCTTTTAGACGCTTTGGCCTGTTTTCTGTGTTAGAAACGCACACCCTCTCCGCTTTTAGACTCTTTTGCCCGTTTTTTGCGCTACAAATGCACACTCTCTTCGCTTTTAGACTCTTTGGCCCGTTTTTTTGCTCTAGAAATGAGCACTCTCTCCGCTTTTAGACTCTTTGGCCGTTTTTTTGCTCTAGAAATGCGCACTCTCTCCGCTTTTAGACTCTTTCGCCCGTTTTTTTTGCGCTAAAAATGCGCACTCTCTCCACTTTTAGACTCTTTGGTCCGTTTTTCTGCGCTAAAACTTCCCTCTCGCCGCTTTTAGACTCTTTGGTCCGTTTCTGACACCTTGCGTTCAAACTTTGAATCTCATATTATGAAAAACCTGTTTAACAGCGGGCCAACTTTCATTCTATTTCTAAAATACCTCGCGGGCCGCTCCAAAACAGGAAACGGGCCGCAAATGGCCCGTGGGCTGTAGTTTGAACACCCCTGGCCTAGAGTGTGTGCTGTGTGCTAGAGTGTGTGCTGTGTGCTAGAGTGTGTGCTGCAGGACCAGATCAGATTCAATATTCTATCTTATCTGATATCCCGTCCAACATTTCGATCTTCTACCAGCCCCAGAAATGACCATTCTCTGATCCAAAACACTCCTCTCTGCAAAGCTTCACCTCAGTTCTACATTGCTAAGCTGCTCTCTCCCTCTCTCAAACCCTCTCAAACCATAATACACAGAGGACCACATGAGTCTAACTGCTTTCAGAGCTTCCTCCACAGCCCCTGTTTGATCTCTCCAGAACACTGGACATCTACACGTCAGGAAGCGAAGATAATGAATTTTTAATGCTGATCTTTCCATGGCTGTGTAATCTTCCACATGTCTCATTAGCTGCCAATTGTGCAGCTCGGAAAGCAGTGGACCCATCAGCCCGGGCTGCTCACGAGGGTTTAAAAGCATCTGAACTGCAGTTTGATATTCTGTGGGAGAGCGGAGGGGCGGGGCGCTGCTTTGGGATGCTCGCATACTTGCTTGTCATGGGGGGGTTTTAAAGCTTTGTGTTGTGCTGCACTCTCCGAGACCTCGCGCAGTAAATAGGTCAAGCAGTTCTCTCACACAATAGAGGCTCCTGCCTTGTGGTAAACTGGTGTAAACTGGGTGAAAGCAGGCCAGTATCACCAGGACACACTGTTTTACAGGCCAGGAATTATACTGGATATGGAAAAAAGCATGCATTACTACAAGGTTATATAAACCCTGTTTACACCTGGTCACTTAATCCGTCTTGAATATGTGGATTATGTCTGAATATAAAGTATTAAACACATAAAAAGTATACACATAAAAAGACACATTTAAAACGGATACAAATTCCATCATTTAAACCACTTCAGGAGGTGGTCCGAGACACATTTGAGCCACAAGTTGTAGCAGTAAAAAAGCGAATTCCGATTTGACCGTTCACATTCCTGTCTGTGGATTGGACACGTCTCCGATTTAAGACCACATATGAAAGTGACTCAAATCTGACTTGAAAAAAAAAACGGATTTGGTACGTTCACACAGCCATTAAAAAATCAGATCTGAGCCAGAAAAAAAACAGATTCGAGTCACTTCAGCCTGGTAATGTGAACGTAGCCACAGTGTGAATGCATGTGGTTAAACTCCTACCACAATACAATCCAGATAATAATTACATGAATTGAAATCTAAATAGGCTTTTACACTAATTCATTGTAAAAAAATAAATAAATAAATAAATCAGCTGAGAAAAAAAAACTGGAGAGAAAATTTTGGAGTGCCAGTATTGCACAATAATGGCACTCTGACAAAAGTCCTTCAAGTATTACTAAGCCACATTCACACAAATGTAACCTAGCAATTGTCAGTTCTTACGGGACAAAAACACCAGCTTGTACAAAGCAGAAGTGTTATATTTATTTATATTTGCGAATATATTTCCTTTGTGTTGTGACATATAATCGCAAATATACACTAAAGCCAAACGAAAGATGAAGTCTGGAGATTTAATGCTGTTTTTTAACACAATGCCTCAAAACTGCACATGAATATATATATATATATATATATTATATTAAGAAGTAAGAGTTCTAAGTAGGTGCTAAGTGCTAAGTAGGGTACATTGTGTGGTTTAAGTCATGGTCAGCCAATCAGAAAGAGAGAGAGCGAGAGAGCGCATGATCTGCTGCATTATTTAAGGTGGAATGGATCATTTAAAAACTTTTGGGATGAGCTGGAGTACCCTTTATTTTCCAGAATTTATCATCCAACATCTGCACCCGATCTCAATCAATCTGTAATGTTGTGCTTGCTCTGTGTGTGTGTGTCTCCTCTGCAGGTTCTGGAGAGGACGTTAGAGCCCGACAGCTCAGATGAGGAACCCCCACCTGTGTACTCACCACCCTCATATGACATGCACATCTACGACAGGAAACACCCGGCAGACCTGCCTTCCATTCCCCCGCCCAGGTGAAATACTCAGCATCTCTGGAGCATTTACTGTGGGTTATGCAAAAATGCAAAAACATTATAATTTATTCATTGAACAAATTATCCAACATTAAATACCTTTGTCTGAAAGGTATCTAAACCTCTGTGGTGATGGCTGAGTGCTTAGAGTACTGGATTATTGATTATGGTGCTTTTACCTCGCTGCTCCCTGGGCTCCACAGTGATTGCTTCCCACCATTTCATCTATCTCTAATATATTGGTGTTGTAGAGTCAGACCAACTTAAAATGATACAGAACCCCAGAGCTGTGATGCCATGTACATTTCTGTGTCTTGAGAAAGAATGAAAAGGTGATTTTACTCAGAAATGTAAGCTGGAGATTATGTACTGATGTTTTTTCTTGTTATTTGTGAAATACTATATGTCTTTCTGAGTTGTATATAAAACGGTTGTTTAGCTTCCGTTTGACTGCAGTAACTAGTAAAAGAAAATCCTCAGAAATACGTATTGATCAGGAAAGGCTAAAAAAGTCTAGGTCGACCAATGAGTTTATGGCCTCGCCCACCTCGGCTCAGGACCACCCTAAGCCATCCTGATCCGAGGAGGAGCTTACAGCTCTGTTTACAGAGCTAGTTAGCGTTAGCTGTCTTGTGTAAGTAACTATAGGTTTACATCGGATCTCCGGTGGATTCCGTGTTTTACAGAGACCTTAAATATACACTATGGGAGCACGGTTTGACAAGGCAGCACACTTGACAGAACAGCGGTCAGGTTTAGATTTTATGATATAGAGTGGGCTCTGGGGCTTTGACGTGGTGAAACTGCCCAAGCACAGAATCACCATGTTCTAAAAACGATGGAATGAGACCTTTAAAAACAGCATATAGTCAGTTATTTGATATACAGAGCATAGAGCAATTCTGAATCAGTTACATGGCCTCGTTTTACCTTTTTTTACAGTGTATGTTTTAAGCCTTTGAACTCATTTAGTCA
This sequence comes from Astyanax mexicanus, assembly GCF_023375975.1. NCBI lineage: Eukaryota > Metazoa > Chordata > Actinopteri > Characiformes > Acestrorhamphidae > Astyanax > Astyanax mexicanus. Next base: position 5,337,124 of record NC_064427.1, read on the forward strand.
GTTCTCCCCCTGGTGTTGGTGTGATGTTACTGCAGCTGCTGTCTGTTGAGTGTGTGGGTAGTGTAATGCTGTAATGTGGTGTGATGCGGTGCTGTGCCGGTGGCGCTGGTGTTCTGGCTGTAAGGATGCTATTAATTCATACACAGTATCACAGTATCTCACAACATCAGCCCCCCCCCCCCATCCCCTCCACCCACCCTTCTGTGTAGCTGAGCCTCAGAGGACCCCCGCTCACCGACAATAAAGGAGCGGAAGAACATCATTAAATCTAATGTACAGTGATGGATCTCTGCGCCTGCGGAGTGACCTTGGTTTTGTGTGCCCACACTAATGCCAGGTTTGATGCCCATCCCCCGCCTGGGCATCGGCAGGTCGGCGGCTACAGGAACTGGAACCCGCCGTTACTAGGCAACCTCCCCGATGACTTCCTGCGGATTCTGCCCCAGCAGCTGGACAGTCTGCAGGTAGATTCATGGCACACTTCCTGACCGATAATGGATCATTAACTTGGGCCTGGCCTCGCCCAGATACAACAGTAATTCTAATCACTTACACACACACACACACACTGCCCTGCCACACAGCCTGCTGAGGTTTCAGCCATTTGGAGCTGTCAGTAGGTCACTGGGGTATTCTCTGTATATACTTATTCCACACTTTATTTGAAGGGTGCTGACATAGGGGCTTCATAACACATTCATAAGCATTAAATAATAAATATATCTATAAACATCGTATGCCAGTAATAACAGCATGACATAAGACTGCATTCATATAACATGCATGAGTATTAAATAGTGGTATTATTATTATTTAAATTCAAAAACACTTCATATACAGCTGGTTCTCCTCCACCTGTCTTACACACCGCTTTTGGATAAATTCCTGGTGCAAAAATTCAAGCAGTTCAGCTTGGTTTGATGGCTTGTGATCATCCATCATCTCTTATTTTTTTACCAGAGCTGTATATAATGTAAGAGAGGAGGAAATTATTTTATAAGGCATAAAAAGAGCATTCCTAATATATTCCGTCTTGTTTTGTTAAGTGATTGCGCTATATGAATGTAAAATGTGTTGCCACTTCACTTTGAAGGTCTCAAAATTCATTTTAGAACAAATGCTCACAATTTGTTCACAAATGGGCGTTATATATGATCTTATAAACTCTACATCCTGTATGAATAATGCATTAATAATACTGTAAGGAGTGATGTGGAGAGAGAGCGCCATCTATCAACCCAGAAAGAGCAAGACCAGTTGTGCTCTCTCAGGTGTCTTGCAGCTGATGGCAAGCTGCATGACCGGGATTTGAATCAGCAAGCTCATAAAATGTATTATGTCATGTTGGACGTAGTAGTATAAGCTGTTCTTAAAAATTCAAATATTGCTTTCTAAATAATTTAGTATATAGTTGAAAAAAAATACATTGACATGCCAAAAGTCAAGGGACAGAAACAAATATAGAGTTCTATGACTTTTGACATGTCCCATGGAACCTAAGTGCAAAATACTGAAATCAAAAATAAAATCCGAGGCTTTGTGAAAATGCCTGTTTATAGTGTTTTAAACTATTTTTTAAATTGGGTTTTAAGTGCAAGAAACAACTGAAAATAATTTAACCCTTTGAAATTCTGAATCTGGATTTCTGTATTGACCAATAATAAAATGTGGTATGATAGATATCCAAGTCGTACTTGTTGAAAAACTAAACTACAAACACAAAAACTGTTGTACTGTTTATATCATTTTCATTAAGCAAACACCCAAAGTGCAAAAAAGTGCTAAAAAAAAGTAAGTGAATCTTTGTGTCTTTGTGACTTAATATAAATAAATATATAAAAAAGTACAGAGATCCAGGTATTCAAATAGTTTAAAAGTTACTTTAAAAAAAAAATGTATTTGTCACGTATTAAAATAATGACTTTCAAGTGAATATTAAAAAGAGTAATAGCTCTTTTTGACTGTAATTATTAAAAAGAGTCACAGTTTGAGCCTGAAACAAAGTAAAAAACAATCTAAAAAGCATAGAAATAAATCATACGTTTATGCTGTGCTGGTAAATTTTTAATTACAAAGTTGGACCTGTGCTCTTTTTTTGCATTAAACCTCATTTGCAACGTTCTAAGAAAATATACTGCAACCCACTATACTGATCAGCATAAGCATTAGCTTCTTTCTTTAAATCTGCCTCTAAATGAAAACTACTTTACTAAAATATTCTCATATCCACTCTGTTTAACAGCTGATCTGACTGTGTTTTATTTGCTCTCTCCTGCAGCGTTCTCAGAGCAGCCTGTCCCAGCCTTCCTCCTCCTCATCCTCACTGTCCTCCTTGACCCAGTACTCGTCTGCGTCGGGCAGCGGGGCGGCTCCGGGCGTGTCGGGCTGGGCGTCGGAGCAGGACCGGAAGCTGAAGCAGTACCTGGAGGACGAGCGCATCGCCCTTTTTCTGCAGAACGAGGAGTTCATGAGGGAACTGCAGCGCAACCGAGACTTCCTCATCGCCCTGGAGAGAGGTGCTGCACAGGGCTCGGCAATACACACACACACACACACACACACACACACACACTTACAATTACATTAAACACACATCTGATCACCTCACAGCTTTTATACAGCATGGTTTACCACATTTTCATCAGTTATTTATGTTTCTTGTTTTTACAAAACATGCTTCAACTTCCCACTGTATTTAGGTCTGTTTTGGCCGTTATGCTTGGTTGTTGAAGAATTTAATATTAATCTTGGTTGGCATGCTTACACAAGTTGCAGTTTTAGGAATGTTTTTTGCACTGCTGGAGATAAAAAGCTTATCTACGGGGTTTCTGCAGGTCCTACTGTATAACATAACAGAACCACACTGCAGTTCAGTCAGCTATTAAGCTCGACCCATTCTTCCACTAATGTTGAAACACTTGAATTCAGTGATATAATGTTAGAAATGTAAGAAATATGTCCCAATATTTTTTTGTCCATAGCAGTGCAGCTGTGCAGTTTAACCCCGGACAATTTGTGCTGGAGTTACATTGAATATTTTAGTTAGCTCTGCCTTTTTTTAGTTTGCTAGCCATCAGCTGCCAGAGCCCTGAGATAGCACAATTGGCCTTGCTCTCTCTGGGTGGGTAGATGGCGCTCCTTCCCCTCATCACTCCAAAGGGTGATGTCGCTCAGCACAAGGCTGCGTCTGTGAGCTGATGTATCATAACAGAGTCGCTGCGCTTTCCTCCAAGTGCGCTGTGATGCTACTCGGCATTGCAGAACTGTATCAACAGCAGTTTAAAAGGAGGCGGAGTCTGACTTCACATGCTAGGCTTCATCCTCCTGGTGTTGGTGGCATCACTAGTGATAGGGAGAGTCCTAATTAGTGGGTTGGATAATTGGCCAAGTAAATTGGGGGGAAAATGGGATTAAGAAATTGAAATAAATAAATAAATAAATAAATAGCAGGAATTGTAATAATCAAGGTTTTTATTGATTTTACACATTTTTGAAACCTTTTCACAGTTAGTAGTTGCTTATTTGCAGTGAAGTTTATCTTATTGCTTTAGAGTCACCACCCTTTTCTCTTCTTTTGAGCAAACCATCTTCCATCAGCATTGCATCATTTTCCATATGGCTTCCTGTTTCCTCTGTGCCAGCTCTGTCATGAGCGAAGCGCAGACCAGAAACTTTCATTACCAGCACATAAAACATCATGCAGGGCTGTCACTCTCTGAACAGAGAGGGCGGAGCCAGATGGTAGACTGCCCCGCCTCCCATTGACCCTTCCATGCTGCTTCTTTATGTTATAGATCGTCAGAGGTTTGAGTCTCTGAAACCCCACGGCTATCATTCATCCGCTTGCATGGAGAGATGCTCAGAAGGTAGATATCATCTACTGGCTCCACAGCACCGCTTAGCCCTCATGATCTCAAGATTAGTGTGTGTGTGTGTGTGTGTGTGCACATGTTTCTTAAATTGATAGTTCTACCATTAAAAAATACATACATACAGCTCTGGAAAAATTAAGAGGCCATGTCAGTTTCTGAATCAGTTTCTCTGATTTATCTATTTATAGGTTTATGTTTGAGTAAAATGAACACTGTTGTTTTATTCTATAAACTACAGACATTTCTCCCAAATCCCAAATAAAAATATTGTCATTTAGAGCATTTATTTGTAGAAAATGAGAAATGGCTGAAATAACAAAAAAAGATGCAGAGCTTTCAGACCTCAAATAATACAAAGAAAACAAGTTCATATTCATAAAGTTTTAAGAGTTCAGAAATCAATAATTGGTGGACTAACCTTGTTTTTTAATCACAGTTTTCATGCATCTTGGCATCATGTTCTCCTCCATCAGTCTTACACACTGCTTTTGGATAACTTTAGGCCCTTACTGGTGCAGAAATTCAAGCAGTTCAGCTTAATTGGATGGCTTGTGATCATGCTAGAACAGGCCCTAAACTGTCACTACTGTCAAGATGAAAGCATAGAACGATTGGTTACCAAATGTTGAGGCATTCTGAAGCTTTAAGAATTGCCCTTACTGAACTTGAGGGGTCTACCAAGGAGCCGACCCTGTAGCATTATCCCTTCTCCACCCAACTTTATAGACGAGTGTATACCACTTTATCCAATGCTTCGTGCACAGTTTCGGTGCTTTGGTTCCTTTATTTTTTTTGTGAACATATATATATATATGTGCCTCATACATACACAGCATTACTGAGATATGTTATAATGATTTATTACACAAATTATTCTGTGTGTGTGTGATTGTGTGTGTGTGTGTGTGTATGTGTAATTTAATATTTTCATATTTCACACTCATCTTTTCTGCAGGAGATCATTGTGCCTCAGGGGCTGAGGAGGCCTGCACCCCTGTCTCAGATGATGCATTATTCCGTGACAAACTCAAGCACATGGGCAAATGTAAGGAGTATTCCATGCAATCTCACACACACACAAACACACACACGTTTTCACTAGGGCTGTCAACGTTAAGGTTAAAATCAGTTACATTAGTCAGTAATTATTTTTTAATTACACCACCAAGTTTGACCTTGTGGTGAGAACGTGATATGGTCTCGATCTGACCCAGCTATCAAATATACTTCTTTTTAATTGAGCTAAACTGCTGATTAAGCCACAGTTTAATCTGATATATTAGCCAGATAATATACCTGCACTGCTATGAACCAACGCTGTCTCTGCTGCTCCATGCTGTTTACACACTGAGCACGGTATGTGCAGCATTCACTGCTCGCAGCTGCGTGACTCTGTGCTGCACATCCAATTGAAAACACTTTGTTTAAAAGCACTGCAGCACATTTTAAGCGTTCTGAGTTAACGTAGCTTTACACTGCACAGATATACGCACTTTTATACGCAGCAAATTCAGTTTTAAATCAGAAATGCTTACAATCAAGCTGAGTTTACAGTAAATAATACAGTAAAAAATCCTCTATCCAATTGATCAAGCATTCTTTATTCCTGCGCTTCCAGTGATGGTGTAGATAATTCAACATCCTGAACTCACTAACAATCTTGTCACTTAATGCCACTAAAACATTAGAGCAGTTCTTTAAAATCTAGTAGAAAGCCTTTCTGGACAGTAGAGACAGTTACTCTAACAAAAGCAAGATAAACTATTTTTTAAATCCCCTTAATACTTTTGTGCATATAGTGTGTCGCATATAATGTGACTTAATTTTAGACATATTTGGAAATTAGAAAACTAAAGCTCCTTATCTGTAAATGTAATGTAATGTAATAGTAAATGTTTATTTACTTTAATATCGTTAAAACACCAATATTATAATAAATAACACTAATTCAAAAAAAGTATAGGTTGGTATTACTGATTTTAATTCAGTTTAATTGATTTTTTTCATCCCTACTTTGTACAGTATAGTCTGTTCTTTTCATTTTGTATAGAGTTTGTATAGATTATATATAAAACACACATGGGCCAGCCCTGCTCCAGCCCCGCTATTGTCCCCCGCTGCTCCCATAACTAGATAATGATCAGTTTAACAGACGGACACCTGGCTCCTCCTTTGTCTGCTCTCTGTCTCCCAATTTGTTTTGCTGTATTGAATTGCAAATCAGAGACACTGTGCAGAATATAATCAGCAGCAGATTAAAGTATGAGCCCCCGCGTGGGACTGCATGTCTCTTCTGTGGCGGACGGGATTATACCCTGATTCCCTGTGTCTTCAGGCCCTGAACCGTTAGCCTGGCTGCAGCCGGAGCCACGGCGTTTCTAAATCTGGTAACAGGAGATGAAGGACGACTGTAATATATGGTGCAGCTAGGTCATTCAGCGTGACATCAGCACCTCACCGGGACACGGCCTGCTTTTACTGCTTTTACTGCTTTTTTACTGTGCTCAAAAGAGTGTAGGAGCATCTCCTCTATACACCACTTAAACCATTTTACATTAGAATGAGAGTACTACAAAAATCTAAATTAATACATTTATTAAACAAGGATTATCTAATATACAGCTCTTCAAAAAAATTAGAAACCACTTAAAAATGATGATTTGGATGATCTGGAATATAATCAAGAGGAAGATGGATGATCACAAACCATCAAACCAAACTGAACTGCTTGAATTTTTGCACCAGGAGTAAAGCAGCATAAAGTTATCCAAAAGCAGTGTGTAAGACTGGTGGAGGAGAACATGATGCCAAGATGCATGAAAACTGTGATAAAAAAAAAACAGTTTTTCCACCAAATATTGATTTCTGAACTCTTAAAACGTTATGAATGTGAACTTGTTTTCTTTGCATTATTTGAGGTCTGAAAGCTCTGCATGTTTTCTGACATTTCAGCCATTTCTCATTTTCTGCCAATAACTGCTCTAAATGACAATATTTTTATTTGTAATTTGAGAGAAATGTTGTCTGTAGCTTATAGAATAAAACAACAATGTTCATTTTGGTCAAAAATATACGTATAAATAGCAAAATCAGAGAAACTGAAGTGGTCTCTTACTTATTTCCAGAGCTGTATATGGTGATAAAATTTAACACATCCAGGAGAAATTCAGAAAACAGCTTTGTTCTTCACACTAGCACTATTACTATACTATAATTTTTTGTTATTTAGGGTTTTGTGCGCCTAATATTTGTGTATTTTGCACTCCTGCAGCTACAAGAAAGAAGCTTTTTGAAATAGCCAGATCTTTCTCTGAAAAAACACGGTGGAAAAAGTCCAAAAAGAAGGCTCTCCTCAAGCATCAGTCGTATCCTTCAAAAACATTTAATCTTTCTTTCTCTTTATTCTTTTATCTTCATTATAATTTGTATGGGCTATTAAAGTATTTGTTTCTCTATTCTCATTCTTATGAAACAGAAAGTGTAATTTACCTGCCCTATAGGACACAGTTTACACATGCATTTCTGGACAAGCTGAGAGATACAAAACCTCCACTGAAAGTAAAAGAATCGTGTGATTGGGTAATGTCCTAGTCTACAGCCATGCTTAATCTCTGTCTAGGAAGCTGTGCGATAATACTCTGGAATAAGCCATTCAGTACACTCATTCAGTGATAGAAACAAACCACAGGTAGCAGGTAGTTCATGCTGTTCAGTACAGTACTTTCCATAACTGTGCTCTCAGACTAGGCACTGCAGCCTCCACTGCCAATCTTCTGGAGGACGCAGAGGGACTCCCATCAGGCAAGCACTTCAGCACTCATACCTTCCTGCATTCTGAATGAGAATGAACCTACAGTGAGACCCATGTAGGGGCTTGTACCTAAATGTGAATAAGTTGAATGTGTGTGTGTGTGTGTGTGCGTGTGTGTGTGTGCGTGTAGAGGACGACGGCCAGCTCAGGAGACCAGGCGCTCAGGAAAAGGACCAGCTGAACAAGGAAGTGGTGTCATGGTGAGAGCATTGATTCAGCATCTGCAAAGTTCTGATCAGTCTGCACTGAAAAACATGATACATAAAATTTACTTAAAATAAGTTTGGCAACTTTTTTCATTTGCCTTTTTTTAAGTACATTTAATTTCAGTAAAAATTTAAGTAACTTCATCTCGGTTTCAATAATTAAATGTTTACATAGAGTAAATAAGTGAACTGAACTTCAGTCAATCCTTTCTTTTAGTAAACTTTACTTCATTTCTGCATACAATATTACCTAATTATAATGACTTAATTTATACAATATTATTATAAATCGTTTTTTTGTTAAAAACACATTCAAATATTTACATAATCTCAATGATTTATTTTGTAAATTGTATTGTATTGTATTTTGTAAATATTCTTATATACTAAAAAGAACGTATTACATGCCATCCATGTGTTGAGACAGTGTAATATGTGTGTTTTAACTAAAAATATTTAAATTTTAGGAATTATAATATAGTATGTATCATAAACAATTTGAGTAATATTATATAAAGTAGGTAATTGTAATTAGGTAATATTGTATGCAGAAATTAGGTAAAGGTTACTAAAAGAAAGGATTTATTCAGCAAAAATAAATGTTTGGTTCACTTATTTACTCTATGTAACATTTAAGTCTTGAAACCGAGTGATTTAAATTTCTCTGTAATTTTTCTTAAAAAAAGCAAATGCAGAAAGTTGTGAAACTTTTTTAGTAAATTTTACGCATAACTTTTTTCAGTGTGCAGAGCTGGTTATAAAACACTTCAGATATCTTGTTTTTTTATTCCTATGGTTTAAATAAATGTCAGAATTAAATATATATAGTGTATAACATATAGTGATATTAAACCAGTATCTTCAATCATAATGTTACGTTTTTTTCAAATTTCATCACCCTTATTATAATTGTCTTGTCTGTATCTTCTGCAGATTTTGTTTCCACACCACTGCCGTCGTTCGTGATGGTGGGACAGTCTTGCCCCTCCCCCTCATCATCCGTATCGGCGTGCAGCGAGTCCGATTGGGTCTTGGAGCCATGCTCAACCAAAAAGGGTGGCGTTAGCTGAAGACACTGCGCTAAGTGTCACGTTAACAAGCCAGACGACAAGGAAACCCATCCTCCGCTTAGGACTCTCATTTATTTGCACCTTGTGATAATGACTTAAGTTCACCCGGATCATGAACTCAGCGCATTTAGATGGGTGTTGTTGTCTTCATGATTCTAGCGGCTCAGTGTTGACTGTTTAGTCTAGCGCTCCCTTGTGGCCAGGTTCAGGTATCGTTATTGGGGGGCTTATTTCTGGTCAATTTCTGAAAGGGGGCTAATGTGCTGATCAGTGTCTCATTTGTGCTGAGACTCAGGACTCCACCTACAAGCACAAACTCCTCCTACATGTTCGCCACAGCGAGCACATTCTCTGCAACAGTTCTCTGCGTCTAAACTCAGGAGCATTCAAATGACCACTTGCTTCCTATGTATCATCAGTGTTTTAACATGTGTATTTATATATGTACACTCATTGACGGAAAAAAGAAACGCACCCTAAATTGGCACAAAGCTGGGCATGCAGATGTGTTTTGGGCAGATACGTAAATGATTACAGGTGTCATCTGATTAGATGATGGGTTTTGCCACAAGAGGGCATAAAAGTCCTTCCCCTGCCAACCAATAAAAAGAGAGACTACATTTTGGTGGTGTACCTCTTGGTCAGAGATTGTTGACTGTTGGAGAAGCCTCTACAATGCACCTCAAGACATTTTGGACAGTTAGCAGACAGTTAATTGTCTTTATTTGCAGTGGAGTCACAAACAAAAAAAATCTTCCAACTTCAATTCTGCCTCGTGATACTGATAATATAAGCAGTACATTGGCAATGGCAGTTTTCTGTAGGATAATCACCAGATCTATTGCCAATTGAGAATTTATAAGACCAGCTGGGATGCAAGCTTCACCAATCTACGAGTATGCAGGATCTACAGGCCCAGCTGCAACATGTGTGGATAAATATGCCTGTATGCTTCCACTCCCATCCGTATCCAATCGTTCATCCAGGCACCAAAAAGGAGACTATAGCATCTCTCAATTATACAGTTTTATTGGAATCCAACAACTCACTCTTGGTGCATTATTATTTTTGTCAATGAGTGTATATACACAGATGAGCCAAAACATAATGCCTAGTATGCTGTCCTTCCTCAACATGCTGCCAAAATAGCTCAGTCTGAATAACTCTGGTCCTGGTATTTATGGTGTCTTTCACCAGGATGTTCCATCAGATCCTCTAAAGTAGACTTCAGAGTGGACTTGACATTCCAGCGCCCCTCACAGGAAGAGGGTACACAGGTACCTGTCTGTCAACATGGTGCATAGAAAGCAGACAGGATAGCATTCATTGCTTGGTTCTAGACCAGTACCCCCTCAGACCACTCAGTAGTTCAGCTGGTGCTCACCACAAGATGACCAGGAGACCACAGGTTTGGAAAAACCTCAACCCTGGTCAATCCTGGACAAAACAATTTGTTCCCTGTCAGAGTGGCTTCCCACTGCCCATTTCACCAAATCCTGTTGAGTACAAGAATTGACAGTTCAGTTGACATCAAACGTACATCCCAGACCATTCTATGTTCTGAGGCTACAGCAATTGATGTTACAATGATTATTTCAAAAATGTCATTTGCTTCAGCTATGGGTTGTTTTACAACAGTTGCTGTTACAAAATGTTATTCACTTCATCAGTAGGTTGTTGTTACAATTTCTGTTACAACAATCGCTGTTACAACAGTTGCTGTTACAACAATGACTATTTCAAAAATTTAATTTGCTTCATCTATGGGTTGTTTTACAACAGTTGCTGTTACAACATGTGCTCTTACAACAGTAGCTGTTACAACAGTTGCTGTTACAACAATGGTATTCCCTTCATCAGTAGGTTGTTGTTAAATTTCTGTTACAATTGCTGTTACAACAGTTGCTGTTACGACAATGACTATTTCAAAAATGTTATTTGCTTCATCTATGAGTTGTTTTACAACAGTTGCTGTTACAACAGTTGCTGTTACAACTATGTTATTCACTTCCTCAGTAGGTTGTTACAATTTCTGTTACAACAGTTGCTGTTACAACAGTTGCTGTTACAACAGTGACTATTTCAAAAATGTTATTTGCTTCATCAATGGGTTGTTTTACAACAATCGCTGATACAACCCTCACTGTTAAAACAACCTCTATTACAACCATCACTTTAACAACATTACACTTGTGGGTTGTTGTTACAATTTCTGTTACAACAACCACTGTTAAAATGTTATTCGCTTTATCTGTTGGTTGTTGTTATAACAATTGCTGTTGCAACAATCGCTGTTACAAAAACTTTATTCACTTCACCTGTTGGTTGTTTTTACAATTTCTGTTATAACAACCACTGTTAAAACAACGTTATTTGCATCATCTGTGGGTTGTTGTTACAACAATTGCTGTTACAAACAATTGCTGTTACAACAATCGCTGTTACAATAGTCAATGTTACTACAACGTTATTCACTTCATCTGTAGATTGTTGTTACAATAATTGCTGTTAAACTATTACTTATAATAACAATGTTATTTGCTTTATCTTTGAATAGTTAAGTTTTGGCTCATCCGTGTATTACCAAAGCTGCCCTTTCTTCTGTCCCTTCTTGTCTGCATCTTCACTCTTGTTGGGTTCGGTGAAGCCTCCTCAGATATGTCCTCAACTCTCCATATGTCTTCATATGGTACTTCAGTGTGAATGGGCCACAGCAGCGTTGGTCACCAGACTGAACTGGAGCTCTTCTCCCTGTTGTAAATCCTCATCGTCATTCCGTCACACTTACTGTTGCCTCTTCTGTACAGATGGTCTACTTAGATGAATTCAGCTCTTTCTTACTTATTATTAAATTATATGAAATTAAATGAAAATCAATTCAATTAAATGATCTTTTGGAAAGCAAGCTGATTTTTGTGTTTTTTTTGTCACTAGATTACCAGTTATCAGTTGCTTGTTTGTTTGCAACTTTTTGATCAGATAAATGTTTTCTAAGTGCCATTTTTTTTTACCATAGGAATAAATGGGAGGCAAAAGTTGGCTAGCCACATGGGGCTGCTGTGGTACTTTGCTGTGGTTGCTGCTAAGGTGTAATATAATTATACAGTAACAATGAAATCCATTTATGTTTAGTGTCTTTCTTACACTAAGTGTTATTTTACAGTTACGGTACAGTAGGGAACAGAAAAGGAGGAATAAAGCGTTTGGAGAAAAAGAAGAAAAGTACTAAACTTCACAGAGTTTCTAAAAGATGGTATTCCAGATCTGGAGAATGCAGAGTGTGCATGTTAATGTGAGAAGGCTTTAGTCATTAAAGCTGCAGTAAATTCATACATCCAGCAGGTGGAACTAAAGACCAGAGCTTTAACTGACAGCAAGCTGTTTTTATCTGCTCTGCTGAAACACTAATATATGTAAAGACATTAAACACACACAGCAGGTGCACAGCAGACTAGCCTTCCCAAAGTCCAGACTTCAAATATATCAGAATATATGCAGACTGTGTTTAACATTTACACAGAACACATATAATTAAACCCTACCTTCTACAAAGAGTGATTAAATACCATTAGATACCAGAATTCTGCAAGAACCTTGTTCTTCTTCCTCAAAGAATGCACTAAAAACCAAATTCTTGCCATTTATGATGCTCATTCAAAGGAAAACATGTCATTTGAACCACGACCAGAAAATGAACCATTTCTGGTGGTGTTTAAAAAAAGGTATCAATTTATCCTTTTTATATATAGTTTCAGCATTAAAATAACCATTAAATATGCATTTGTGCATTTGTTGGTGTTACAGAGACTTACTAGCATCCCAAGTCTTGCCATATATATATGTACATATATATTTCTGACCACAACTATATTTATAATGGATTTAGATTAGAGCCTAGGGCATTTATGTTTGTATAAATGTATGTATATATCATTATACTTGACCATCTGTATATGGTACAACTGTTGCAAAATACCATGCATGGCTTGTTTGGAAATGGTTTGGTTTCCTAAAGAGATTCCTAAAGTGTAATAATTATGCCATAGAACCATTTAAATTAATTAAAAAGAGCAGCATAATAAATTTATTTCACCATCTCAAACAATATAATTCAGTGAAAGTGTTTACTAATTAAATATGCAATATGCATGGTTATGGTGGTAAAATTATTTATTATTTGTAGGCCTGTCACAATAACTATTTTTGTGGGAACAATAAATTATTCCAGAAATAGTTGTGATAAAGGATAAAATTGAATTTAAGATTATTATTATGCCATTTGTATAATGAGTGTTTGTTATTATACCACAATGAAACAATTGTACTCTTTTAAAGAGAAACTAACAATTCTTAATCTAATAATTAAGAATATTTATTTTGAAATATACTAATAAATAATAATTAAATAAAACATAAATGCAAAAAAATCTGATGGTATACTGGTTTATTCACATTAAAGAATTCTTCTTTCTAAGAAGTTCATAAGCTCACTGAGGTTAATGAAAAATAATTGAGGTTATGTTTATATATTGTACAATAAGCCAATTATGTTATTACTGTTACAGGTCCAGTTATATCATGGCATATCGCTTATCAAAATTTCTCTTAAACATATCGCTTGTCATTTCACTCAGCCATAATTCATATTAATAAACACTATAGTATATGTATCTATTGATCTATTATGGTTGTTTATAGGATAAAACAGTAGCTGACCCTGAGAGCTGAGTGTGATAATGAGTGTACCTGAGCCCTGCTGCTGCTGCTGGTGGTAGGTTAGATTCTGGTGGTGGTAAGCAGGAATGCACACAAAGCTGCTTGTCTCAGGTGCTTTCAGTCATCAGGGGACAGACTATCATATTCCCTCAATCCAATTTACTCCGCTGTGATGCAGAGAGAGATTCCTGCAGGCTGAAATGTGACCCGAGGCCTGGCCAATGGCTGCGCGGCCTGCAGGATTCAGACTGTACGCAGGGGAATGGCGTATAGATTAGGTGAGCTGGTTTATTAGGTACACCATTTAATCAGAAACACCTATATTACAGTGCAGGTGTGTTTAGGGGTGTTAAATTACTGACTGTAGACCATGTTTTAGAGCAGCCTGTATCACTCCCCCCACCTTTATCTGATAATTAATGAAAAAGGAAATTATTGAAAATGCAAATATCATTGGTAGTTTTCTGCACAGTAGTGGCAGGGGTCATCGTTAGGGTGACATTACATTGCATTACATTAAATTACATGTAGTGTATGCTTTTATCCAAAGAGACTTTCAATTATTTAGCAATAGAGGACATAGGTAAAAAAAAATAATAATATTTTTTTTTTGACAGGGCCTAAAGGAGGCCAAAGCGGAACAGTGGGATAGAAGAGGAAAGAAGAGAAAGAAGGAAATGAGGGTAGAAGTTGTTACTTTGTTAAAGGTGGGTAGGAATGAAAAATAGAGCTGGGTGTCATCAGCAAAGCAACGATAGGAGAACCCATGTGAGCGGATAACCTGACCTAGAGAAGAAGTTGCATATGGAAAAAAGAAAGGGGTCCCAGTACAGAGCCCTGGGGAACCCCAGTGGACAAGGAGTGGGCTAAGGACAGCTGTCCTAGCCATGACATCTTAAATGTTTGAGAGTATAGATAGGAGGAAGTCATAAATGACTGTGTTTTGACATCATGTAAACAAAAAAAGGCATGGGAACAAGATAATTAAGGTGTAAGAACAAGTTTGAAATAAATTATAGCCATTAAGGCTTTGCCACAAGGTACTTTTTTTCACAGCTAACAAAGCAGCTCTCAGGGGTTGTTAACAATATGACGCCTTAATAACACACATTAGGATCTCATGCTCATGCCTTAATAAGTAGTGGCCACACATTTATTTATTTATTTATTTATTTATTTATTATTATTATTTTTTTTTTTTATATGATGTCACCTTAGAGGCTCCAAAGTTGTTCAAAGGAAAACATTTCCTTTACTCATGTTTATGATATCAGAATACTGTGATTCTGCGAACCATTTCCTGTGGTGTTTCTAAATGGATACATTTATCCTTTTTATATATAGAGTCAGCATTAAAAGTGGCCAGTAAAATTGCATTTGTTGGTATTACAGAGACTTAATAGCATCCCATTCATCGAGTCCTATCTAAAATAGCAACTTAATGCATCAGCTTTTCTAGTTTTCTGATGTTAATAAAGGCATTTGCACCAATTACAATGTCCTGTAGTCTAAAAGACTGCACACTGCACTGCACTGCAGACAGTGTGTGTATTGTAGCTGCTTGTTGTGCACGTTGCATTAATTGGATTTGAAGCCTTAAGGCTCACAACCTCGGCTTGGCCTCAAAGGCATGGTGAGGTTAGCCCAAGCGAATCCCTCTCAGGTCTAGACGAGGGGCTGTATTCACGCAGACGGTCAGTCTCTGGACACTGCGGCCTCTTCTGATGCTCGTGGGGGACATCCTGCACATCCTGCAGGTGAGGGAACTGGAGAATTTTAGTGGCAACTTAGTCATTTAGATAGAGGGTGTTTGGAGGAAGGGCATATTGTATATACAACCAGACAGCATCTCAATATCCAACTCTTTGTGTGGGAATGACCCTCTATGGGCCTTTCCCTTTCTACATAATAGTGAAGCATAATTCGTTTATTTGTTCTTTATTCTATACTTGCAGTTTTGCTCACAATCATATAATTTCAAAATCTCATTTTGCTTAAGTTGTAATGTTTTTAAAATAAGGTTAGCACTTTTAGAAGACTATAAAATATGTGTGGCTGCAAAACAGATTATGCTAAAATCAGAGAATTGCGGCTGGTAATACCAGCAGACCCCAGTAGGTGTAGTCCTTACCAAAGCATCTGAGTTTAACATGTGAAATTTTGGTCCAATACTGTAATAATGTAGATTATATGATTGTTTGTTTTCTGAATAGTGAAGGATTTTGCAGCTTAGCACACTCTTGTTTGAGTACATTTGCTTTGTTTGTTTGTTGTGTTACTTTTTCTACTTTTTCTACTTTTACGTCATGTCAGAACATAGTAGTAACATTTTAATCCCTACACTACTAAACCTGTTTTATAAATAATACTATAAATCCTAATTTCATTTATTCATTGATCTATTGTGTTGTAGTTACTGAACGTTTCATAGTAGTAACTAAATAATGCACAGTGGACACTAAATAAATCAGAATAGGGCTTTCATAATTCATAGTGGGTACTGAATGATGCATAGTGCATATGAATAATTCATAGCATATACAAAATAAATAAAATTGTATAGTGGTAATGATTCTAAGCATTAACTAAACAATTCATTGTGGACATTGAGGAGTTATAAGTAGATTTTATTTTGAAGAACTAAATAATGAATTGCAGTAAAAGAATAATTCACAGAGGATACTGAAGAATAAATTTATAGTGGATACCGGGGATTTCTCAGTAGGTGCTGCATAATTTATAGTTACAGTAAATAACTCATAATGGATACTGAATAATTCATAGTAGTAACTAAATAATGAATTGCAGTAACTGAATAATTCATAGAGGATACTGACAAATATATTTATAGTAGATACTGAAAATTTTAAAGTAGTAACTGAGGTGACTGAATATTTCATAATAGATACTAAAGAATTCGTAGTGAATAGTGAACAATTCATAGTAATTACTGAATAATTAATAGTGGATAGTGAATAATTCATTGTAGATACTAAATATGTTTAATAACAATCTGTTTACATCAAGGACACCCCATCAACAACTTGAGTTACATACATACATACATACATACATTATGCAATATTTTTATATAAAAAATAAACATTTTCATTAGAAACACCAGTCATAATATCATAATGCAATTCACATTAATGCACTTTGTGTCTCCAATGTTGGAGTAAAATAAAAAAGTCAAGTGCATATTGTGACATTATATGCTAAAATGATGCTGAAACAGTATGTAATGCAAAAATCATTCATCTGCTGTTTTTTGGAGGTTCACTCTGTCACTGTGTTGCCTGTAGTTAGTACTAGATAGATGACTCAGGGTTCTGCAGGACTGGAGATATGTGGTTTTGGTGACAGCAGGAGAATACAGTACAGTTAGAGAGCAGAAACTGTGTTTTGGCGTGATCCGGCTCACAGAGAGGCAGCGAGGCCTTTCTGAGACACAGTGTTCGCTGAGGGACAGATGGAGTGAGAGGCAATACTTGGAGAGTGACTCAGCACTGAGACGGGAACGTTTAATATGGGAGAACATCACACCTTCACAGAGATGAGAAATATCTGCCACGGCAACACTGTCAGCGTGTCCCAAAAAACCCCAACCACCCTCCCTCCCTCCCTCCCTCCCTCTCTTACTGTCTTCTGTTTCTCACTCTCTTTCTCTCTCACTCTTGCAATAATTTACTCATCTGAAGGCCTAATTAGAACCTGTTGTACACGACTGTCAATATCAATAAGACAATATCATATATTATATTTAATTCTATATTAATTCTATATATTCAGGGTTTCAAAAAGCTTAAAAATCAGAAAATGTCTTTATTTATTTTTTTATTGTATTTAATTTAATATATGGACACATGTTTATCGTTCACAGTTTATTCAGATTTTGTTGGAGGAAGTCTACTTTTCTAATCTACTTTTGAAAAAAAGGCTACTAAATTCTGGAGCATTGCTGTGAGTATCCGTAACTCCCCAACTCATCACAAAGGTATTGGATGGATCACCATCATACCAGAGAACACAGTTTCACAGCTCTATACTGCCTGGCATTGGGAAAGTTTCATATTTATCTGCTCCATTGTCCTATTCTTTTGGAAATATTTCTCTAGAAGGGGTAGACAAGCTGTGTGTGTGCATTTGCACGTCTGTATTTTATATAGCTGAATGTGAACATGCTGGTGTTCTGACCCAATCTATCCCAGGAATACCTGAGAGATACAATGTTTGACTTTGTGACATTCAGAACTCTTCTCTTCCTCACCAGTTATTTAAAACAGCAAGCAAAAAAACTCAATCTATCCTTTATATTTCACAATTTTATTTACAATTTAATTTTATCTACACCTAAACTGATGTACAAATCTGCCGAGCTCAGGCTCAATCTTGGTCATGTATAATCATATAAAACATATGTTTAGTAAAACAAAAGCTCACTTCTGTGAATATGGTGGTTATTTTTCAAAGTTTACTTAATTACCATTGTGTGAACATTTAAACTGCATTCTGAAGTGTTTCAAGTGCTTTATCACATACACAGTATAGCATCGTGTCAACAACCTCTAATTTAAACATTACAGTTCGTAAATTTGTCAATTTTTCAATTTTACCTGCCTTCAAACATTATCTTTGCCAAATATGTAGTTTCCATATTGTTGCTTTTGTTCCCATTAGATGCTATTCACTTTTTTATGCTATAGTATATGATAAGTTTCACATATTGTTTTGTTTAATGTAGACTTTTTTATGTTTTTATTATATCGTTCTTTGTGCGCAGCTGGTTTGTTTTTTGAAGCCAAGCGTGCGGAGGGACTACATTTCCCATCGTGCACTGCGGGACCCTACGCCGTTTCTCCCAGCCAGCTGACAGACGGTCGGTTGGGGAGGGGGATAGATAGATAAATAAAAATTAAATAATAAAATGAAATAGATAAATGAACAAAGCTTCGTCGCATGTACGAAATTGTGTGTGTTTTTTTGGCTTTTATTGTTATATTTTGAATTTATTTCTATGTATATATTTGTACAGTGTACACAGTTTTATATTTATATATTTTATTTTTTTTAGAGAAGGCGCCGAGTCACAACACGAGTCGTGTGCTGCATCCAGCGCAGGGGCTCGCGCGCGCGAAAGCTCGAGAGAGAGAGAGAGAGAGAGAGAAAGAGAGCGCGCGTATAATATAATACACGCCTGCGAGTGTGTATGTGACCGAGCGGGCGCGTGTGCGCGCGTGCGCGAGCGAGCGTGCGTCCGTGCGTGAGTGTGACGGCTCCGTGCATGCGCGTTTCGGTGCGCCGTTTTTTCCCCGTGTGTTTTATTTTGTGTCTCGATGCTGAGGGGATGCAGTGCGGCTCTGCGCGCGGAGGGACGATGGTGGTGGAGAGCGATGAGGAGCGGCCGGACAGGGATGCGGCGGCCACCGCCACCTCCACGGCCGCGCTGCACCAGTGCCAGCTCCTCCAGAACATGATCGAGATCTCCATCTCCAGCCTGCAGGGGCTGCGCACCAAATGCGCCGCCACCAACGACCTCACCCAGCACGAGATCCGCACCCTGGAGGTACAGCAGGGAGGGGGGGGGGGGGGGGCTGATGGGGTAGAGGGGGGGGTTGTCAGATCAGAGCAGGGTGCATGCATGGCCCTCAGTTTCTCCCTCATTCTCTCTCTCTGTCTCTTTTACTATTCACTCTCTCCTTCATTCCCTCTCTCTCTGTATCTCTATCTGCCCCATGCTGCCCCCCTCAGCCTCGTGCATGGCTGCTGCTGCTGCTGCTGCTGGGCTGCAGTCAGGGCTTTAGCTCTCTCTCTCTCTCTCCTATTTTCTGCTGATGCTGTTTACTGATGCACGCACTCTGCAGCTGGGCTATGGGGCTGCTCTGTGCTCAATACACTGCATTTGTGCTGTACAGCCTTATAAAAAGAAAAAGAAGGTTCTTCAGGGTTCTGCTATATAAAGAAACATGCAGCTCAAAAATGCACTAACAAATTTCATTTAGTGCTTTTTTATCTATTACAGCCTGTACAAGGATTGGATAATTTTTTACTGTATAGAACCACGTAAAAAAAGGCAAAAATGAACTACATAATCTCACGTTAGTGCTACTTTGTGCTGAATGCATTGCATTATAAATAGGGTTATGCATGGTTCCTCTTAATAGGACCTTGCAGCTATTTTTAGTGCTACTAACTTTGTGCAGAAAATGCGGCTTAAAAAGAGGCCTCTGTAGGGTTTAACTATATAGAACCATGCAACTTCAAAAATGCCCTAACATTAATTTTTTTAGTGTCATTTTTCCTGTACAGCTTTAAAAAAGGGCTTTTGAGGATTCTACTATATAAAGACCCCGTAAAAATGCAAAAATGCACTGCATAATATTGCATTTGTGCTAAATGCATTGCATTATAAATTGGATTATGCATGGTTTTTCTTAATAGGACCAATGAGCTCAACAAGGTATCTCTTTTTAGTGCTACTAACTTTGTGCAGAACATGCATTTCATTTGTGCTGAAAACCCATAAAAATAGATTTCTGCAGGGTTCTTCTGTATAGAACCACGCAACTCAAGGATACATGAAAAAATGCACTTCGAAATCTAATTTAATGCAACTTTGTGCTGAACACAATGCATTTGTGCTGTACAGCTTTAAAAAAGAGAGCTCTGGAGGATTTCTACAACATAGAACCAGGCAATGAAAAAATGCACTACGTAATCTAATTTTACTGCTACTTTGCGCTGAATGCAATGCATTTGTGCTGAATGCAATGCATTTGTGCTGAATGCATTGCATTATAAATAGGATTATGCATGGGTCTTCTTAATAGGACCTTGCAACTCAACAAGGTATCTCTTTTAGTGCTACTAACATTGTGAATAACACGCATTGCATTTGTGCTGTACACACTGCAAAGTTCTTTTAAATAGAACCACGCAATTGAAAACTTTGTGCTGCACCTTTAAAAAAAGAGGGTTCTTCTGTAGAGAACCATGCAACACAAAAATGCACTACAAAATCCTGTTATAGTGCTACTTTGAGTTGAAAACATTGCATCCTTAAAAATAGGATTCTGTATGTTTCTTCTTCATAGGACCATGCAGCTCAACAAGGTACCTTTTAGTGCTACTGACTTTGTGCAAAACATACATTGCATTTATGGGTTCTGCAAAGTTCTTTTAAAAAAGGGCTCTGTAGGGTTCTTCTATATAAAACCATGCAACTCTAAAATGCACTAACAAATCTAATTTTAGTGCTATTTTGTGCTGAACTTACTGCATTTTTGCTGAATTGCCTTAGAAAGGGTTCTACTGATTCTTATATAGAAAACTGTGCAACTACAAAACATTTAAATTCCTAAATGGTTATTCATCAAAATTAGGTGCCTGTCATTAAAACAGGGTTCCACTACTACCATTTGGTTAATTACTTTGTACTAAGCACATGGCAAAATATGGTTCTATAAGGTTCCTCTTTACAATACAACTCAAAAACTACTTAAATGCATGTAAAAAAATCAACAAAAAACCATCCATGACTCAAAATGAGAGAAACGTTTTTTAATTTGCAAAATGGTTCAATTTAGCACTGTGACAACTTAAATACCCATTCAAATGCATTAATAGTTTGATGGATGATTAAATGGTTCTTGTCCGTCATTAAGCAATGGTTCAATAGCATCGTAGAAGAATGATTGTAGAACCCTATATTTGGGACTATGAGTGCAGTACTAGTTTATGCTGAGCACACGTTTGCACACTGTGTTTGTTTTATTATTGTGTCCTGGTGTTATGGTGAACACACACTCATTCTCACAGTGCAGTTGTGTCATGGGGTTATTTTCTGCTACACACACACACACACGCACACACACACAACAGACACTGTGCTGCACAGCAGAGTGCATCGAACTGTGAATAATGGCACCAAGTAGGATAAATACATACATGAGAAGCCTCATAGCACCTTAGCACACTAACCCTATTCATACTGTATATCAATGAATAGGGTTATGGCATGGCTGACATGGTGACCGGAGTTTTGTGTGTGTTTTTTTTTTTTTTTTTTTTTTACATTTTATGCTCTTACTTTATGGTTAATTGAGATATTTTGGATATTACTGCCTGTAAAACCTCCTATTATAGAGAAGTGTTTGCTAATTTAGCATCAGCGCTAGCAACATAGCAACATAGCCATAGCCAGACTGCGTAGCTTTCTGTGTTTATTAGCTTTTGGTGCTAGCTTTTGTAGCTTAAATGTATATATATTAGGGTCATCTTTGGAGTGGATGAGTATTTTTGGGATTGGATGGGATAATTGTACTTTCCGGAGTATTTGTAGGGATGTAGCATTGATACGCTGTGCTTCCACTGTTCTGCGAGTTTTGCACAATTTTAACATAACTAAAAATGTGCTTTATGTTCTTATGTTCATGTTTTAACTTTTATCATAGCGATAAATGTCGTAAAATGTAGCAACAAAAATGATTTATAGTGTCCTAATCTAACAGTCTTGCTAGCGACAAGCTAATAGCTTGCCTGAAGCTAACAAGTAGCTCCAGAAACTCATTTTCTAGGTATATTATAACAAAATAAAACGTTAATGTCTGTGTTATGTTCATTATTTTATATATTTTGGAATATTAGAGCTTTAAATATTAAATAAGAGTAAGGTATTTGAGTTAAATATTATTGTGAAATAGCCACAGCTTAATATGTGAGCACCAAACTAGCTAATGCACTAGCCACAAGCTAACACGCATAGCTAAGGAGATTTAAGTACAAACATAGTAAAATTGCTGCTTAAATAGCGAA
This sequence comes from Astyanax mexicanus, assembly GCF_023375975.1. NCBI lineage: Eukaryota > Metazoa > Chordata > Actinopteri > Characiformes > Acestrorhamphidae > Astyanax > Astyanax mexicanus. The sequence continues at coordinate 5,359,613 of NC_064427.1, forward strand.
TCCAAATGTTAGAATTATTTTTGTTTTTTAAGTAGGATGTTTTAAATGGATTTCTTACTCAGAAATTACCCTGAGTTCAGAATCAAAAATGGCCGCACCGCTCATTAATTGTATAAAACACAAAAGTATGTGGAATACAGTAAAGGATAAAATATATTTAATCCTACTAATGTACTGTGGAGCTACATTTTGTGAAAAAAGTGTACTTGAGACTGAACTTGAGGCCTATCTAGGTTATAGTCTGTATCTCTGTGCTCAGTGAGTCTTAGGATGTGGGTAATGGCACCACACAGTGTACTTTTCCCTTTGTCACTGATGCCCAACTCTCTAATCAGCAATCAAGCAGATTAAACGAAAACTGCTCTGCTAGATCATAGGCCAGCTTTTCATGTGGTCACCGCCTTTCACAGGCCTCACTTTAGAGTTGTTATTATTTAGTTATTATTATGATTATTACTTAGTTAGGATGAGTTTTCCAAAAGGTTCTTAGCACTGAGATGATTCTTAGTTGATTGAGCATCACTTTGAGCAATCTCTCTAAACTAGGTCGTGATTAACAGTTATTAAAATTATTAACAGTATAATTCTGAATATTAACATATAATATAATATAACATAATATGACATCTACATTTTTGGCTTCAGCAAAACTAAGAATGTGAACCCTTCTGAAAATCTAGCTTAAGACTAGCTTTCGCTGTTAACTGCTTTTAGAGTGCTTTTAAACTGGTCAACCATTTTAATCAATGTGTGCAAATATTTAAAATTTAAAGGTATGAGAGTGTTTAACATTTTAAAGGTAAATTGTATGTTATATTATGTTAGGCTAATGTGTTAGCTGTGTAATAGCACACTAGCTATTAGTTAACATGCTATTATTGTACCTCAAATTAGTTGTTACATTGCTAGTGAACATAATTAATTTTTAAGGGACTGCTGAAATAACCTAATAGCCAAAGAACTTGCTAATAGGTTGCAAGTGGTTATTGCTAAGTGATTAGCATTCCTTAGCCTCAAATGTGGACTTAAATGTTCTGTATTGGTTTCAGATGAGTGTTTCTGGCTCTATTTTTAGAGTCCAGTGATGAACAGCTGGTATATTGTGCCACCATCAGAGCTATTTCAGTACCACACAAGCCAAACTGCCACTTTCAGTTCTGCTTCCTGATCTAGCCGGAAATCTGCCCCCCCCCTCCCCCCTCCACCTGTAGTCCAGAGTGTTTTGGGCCTTGGCAACGTCAGGAAGCAGCAGGGTCATGACTGTTGAGGAATTGCCCTGTCAGCTTCCTTTTTGAGCCTCTCTGCAGCGACTTTACTGGTCAGCCCCTTTTCCTCCTGAGCTCTCCAGCGCTGCGAGGCTTCCTCTGCACCTCACCATATTTGATTAGTCATAGTACGGCAGGGCTGCAGCGAAACGCTCCTCGCTGTCTTAATTTACAGGTACAGAGCTCATTAGCATCTGATGTGTGAGGTTTGTTATTTTTGGCAGGCTACGTCTGAGGATGAGGAGAGAGAACAGGCTGTTAAGGAGACATGACGACTGTTTATTGTGCAATTATATTCTTTTTTATTCGCATTTTTAGCTAACTGACTTTTCCCATCAGTTTTTGAGATATTGACAGTGTTCCAAATTCAGATTGTTTGGTCGATTAGGACTTATATACAGCTTTTTGATAAGACATGCAGCAAGCAATTTTTTTGCCTTTTTTGGAGTACCTCAGTAACCAGTATGCAAAACTAGCAATCACCTGAGAAAGCATAGCAACAACTTTGCAACGAATAAGCAGCATCCTCTTGTACAATCCAGAAACTGTAAAAAACTAAATAAAAACATCATCATAGCAACCACAACCAAGAGTATGCCATAGCATCCAAAATTTAACACATAGCAACACTCTAGCAACTGCCAGAAACTATTCATTTCTTTTTAGTCTTAATTTAGGCTTAGTTTCTTTATATTTTTGATTTTCCCATAGAAACAAAGAGAGTGCAAATATTTGTGCATCTTTTTTATGCCATGATGCTACACTAAAAATAGTAACACCAAGAAACACTTACGTGGTACACCTTAGCATCCACTTAAAAAATAAAGCATGTCAACTTGCTAGCAACCACCTGTTACACCATCAGTATCAAGCACTAATTAAAAAAAAAGCAGCAACTTAGCAACCACCTGGCTTAGCCATACCATATCATCCACTTAGCAGACACTAGTGACCATGCAGCAAGAGCTTAGCCTCTCATTTAAAAAACAGAAAACAAAAAAAGAACCAATGTTGTGCAGAAATCTACCTTCTCTTCTTTTGCACAGGGCCTGGAGCACAGAAATGAATACGCTGTAATGTGGGCCATTTGGTTTGGCTTGTTTTATTAAAAAATATTACATTGACAAACCATAGGCTAGTTACGATTGCACCCCCCTTGTGTTAAAGACTGGCTTAGCTTAGCATGTTTAGAATTTTAGTTACCAACAGTCAGAAATGACAGGCGGAAAGCATTAGCCGTCTCGCGGGCTCCCGTCGGGACAGTAAAAGTGGTCATACGAGGGCCATTTAAGCAAGGACAAAGTGGAGGCTCGTCAATTCTCATTCACTGTTAACGGGCCCTAAACGGTCTGTTAATTCCCCCGCACTGAATAGCAGGAGCTGAAGTGGTTGTCACACTCGCGATACCCCCTCCCCCCACCCACCTGTCTCTCATTGACACCTGTACTTCAGCGCAATCAAGAGACGCTTGAACTCACATTAGATTCTTACAAAAAGCCTTTTGTTATTCCACTTCATGGCAGTGGGCCTTTTTTTCATAGCATGCTGTACTTGTGAGTGGATAATGGTGCTCCGACGCTCCGGCTGGAGTACTGTGAGGTGGTGCTTCAGTTTTCACACGCTAATCCCGGCCTGGCGCCAACCTAGCGCTGCCGCCTCGCACTTGTTCTTGTTCTTCTCGCTGTTGTTTGCTCTCTGTATCTTTTCTCTCTCTCTCTCTCTCTCTCTCTCTCTCTCTCTCTCTCTCTCTCCAGATCTGTCTTCATACTCACCTCTCCGGCGTCTCCATGTGGGAAGTCTGCAAGTCTGTGCTGTGTTGGTTCAGTTGTGGATCGTTCTAACGCCATGGAATCACAACACAACCGTTCAGGCGTTCCTCTCTGTTTTTATGAGAGGAGTCTGAAAGCAGCAGCTCAGAACCTCTCCAGAGCAAAGCATGTTCATGCAGGGCCTGCCAGATACTCCAGTATGTGTATTTCCCATGATGCGTTCTGCTCAAGACTGTAGGCAGACTTGTTTAAGCCTTTTAGCAGCAAGGTCTCAAATTTGTGAGAGACAGACAGACAGGAACTATTAATCCCAGTGGAAAGACTCATTTGGCAGACTTACCATAGCCAAAGGAGATGAGCAAATGGTTTGGAGAATTGATTTGAAATGATAGTGATGCTGAATGGTGGTGTAATCACGTTGGTGTCTTTAAATAGTTGGGATAGGATTTGAAGTCGATTTTGATGTATTTATGAAATGCTTGCACACCCATTCCTTGGAATTCAGGCCTTTCAGATAGCATGAACAATTGCCCTGAGCTCTGCTGATATACGGCAGCATTGACTTGCCTTAGACTTAGACATCAGGCATGTGGCCAATTCAGCCAAAAATTGGTCAGACCCAAAGAGACGGTCTTAATCTGGATCACTTTAATAATGGTTTGTTTTTTCTATTGCAGTGTGGAAACACTTTTTAGATGGTTTAAATTTTCAGATCAACAGGAGGAAACTGAAGCAAGCTATTGTTGCTCATTAAACAATAGAAGACGAAAAGGAACCAGTGCTAAAATCATATTTTCTGTGTGTGCATGTGCATCACGCAGCAGTATAGCCACAACAAAATTATGCTGGTCATTCCTGTATCTCCTGTAACTGTAGATTAATCTTATTTATAAAGAGAAATAAAATGGATCTGAGGATAATCTGTTATGCTTATTCTGCTGCATGATGTGTGTACTGTGGTCAAGACTCTCTCACCCAGTCAACAACATGCCACGTCCAATGCACACCCAAGTACTCAACCCAATCAGGGTCAAGTATAAGGAGACTCAGAGTATGTAGTGGTCAGTGCCTACTAAAAGTAGGTGAACCGATGAACCACTGACAGGCTCATGGGTGCCCAGGACTCATTGATGCCATTCATTTAGGCTCCCCATTTCACAGATTACAGGATTTAAAGAATCAGATTTAGGATCTTGGTGCCAGATACCACAGGACACCTTCAGAGGTCTTGTTGAGTCCATGCCTCGATGGGTCAGAACCATGAAGATCAGTCAGTAATCTAGATGTCACAGTTTGGTTCTCCAAGAACTGACATTTCACTTGCTGCCTAATATTTAGATCCCACCCAATGATAGATGTCTTTGGATTATTGGATCCAAATACCCAATGTTATTTAGTGGTTTTATTCATGCTTATGGATACATATTTGTATATACAGTATATTAGACTATTGTCAAAGCAGATGTCCTTACCACTTTTTAATATCAACCAAAATAAAACCAATGTGCAAGTTGATGGACGAGGCCTGTGACCCAGTTTATGTGAGGAGAACTTTGTGCTCTGTGTCTTGTCATGTCCGTGTGAACTGCTGTGGTTTTTCTTATTCTTGCTTCTCTTTTTTTCTCATTTTTATGTGAGGGACTGGGCAGATATGCAGCAGTGGCGTTTGCTGATTTGGGCCCTCGTCCTCATCCAGCGCTGGAGAGGAGTTTTGGTGGTGCGCTCGTGGCGTGTGCTATTGTGGCTGTGTCTATATTTAGCTCGTCTTTCTTCCTACGCATTTTCAGGGCTGATTGTTAAATAAGAAAATCGCATGACGTACGAAGACAGAGGAAAGGGGAGGGGCTGAGGATGGGAGAGGGCCAACCAGCTGCGTGGGGGGTGGGGCTCTCTGCAGGCCTTTTTATTTAGTGGTTGGGGACAGTGGAGCAGGTGATTGCAGCAGTAAAATACACCCCTCCCCAAACATCCAACATCCACCATCCACCCCCACCTCCCTTATTTCTGTGGTTAGCTGTAACTGACGGTCTGTATTTTTTTTTCTACTGCATTGCTATATTAGACTTGCACTGCTGTATAAAAATGGATAAAAATGGAGTGCTCTATTATTGAAGAGCACTTTTTCAGTCAGTGGCTTTCTCCAGCATTGGTTAAGACAGAATTCAGATACAGTTTTCACATACAGCAACTGATCGCTGGTTCCGTGCGAAATTTGGGTTATCAGGTCAATCAAGTCATCAATCAATCAATGTGGAATCCATCTGTTAATAATTAGGACTGTATGAGACTGTATGTAAATCTCTGTGTCGGGTCTGAAGTTGTTTAAAGTGATTCAGAGCAGACGAGACATAAGGAGACCTTGGATTAGTGGAAGCCCCTGTAGCGACGCCCACCCAGGGTCAGCCAGTTCCCTTGATTACGGAGGAGAGGTCAGATAGCCATTGTTTCTGTCTGCGTCCTCCCTGACAGGGTCAGGCTGGAGCTAAAGCCTTAGTGCTGCACGTGACCAAGCTCATCTTCACTCCAGGTTGCGTAATATAGGCAACATTTCACCACGCCATGAGCAAACAGGGGTCAGCTTACAATAGACTTAAGCAATAAGTCATTCTTTTGGAGAATTTCCAAAAGTGTGCTTGAATGAAACAGAATAATTACAGTACACTGAAGTAAAACTGAAGTCATATTTAAAGACTTTCCATTGTGCACACAGATTGCAGACAAAAGAAATTGGTAGCAACAGATTCTCAAAAAAAAAAATCTACTCTTGAAATAGTGCCATTCTTGTTAAAAAAGTGCTATTTGTTCCAATTACTAATTACACTCAACAAATTACATTGCGTTGTAATACACTGAAAGTGTCTACGGTTCAGAAAAGTATATTATGTATCACGATAATGATGCAATAAAATATTTTCATTGTTTGCAGATTTTGTTAGAGAGAAATAACTAATTTGGCTTAAAAATTGTATCCAAATGTATGGTAGCCAATTTGCCAGGGTCTTTGTTTAAAAGTTTTGCATACTCCACTAATCCTAAAATACATCATAAATCAATGCTTTTTGAGGCAAAATAATAATACATCAATATTGTTTGCATAATGAAAACTTGATGCTAACTAGCTGTAGTAAAATAAAAGTAATAAAACTAAATTGCTAAATTTGACATAAGCTAACATGTTGCTACGTTATCTGTTGTTGGTTATTTTGCTTTTGATTTTAGTTGGTTTGCTAGTTCACAGGGCTGCCTGCCCTGTTATAGCTACCACAGTGCATCATGTTGACCAGTGTGTTCGCTAACGCTAAAAGAGAGAGCGCTGGGATGAATAAGGACGAATAAGGCCAAGGGCACTAACCCTGGGACTCCATATTCCACATGCCTGACTTGTCTGCTTGATGATCAGAGCCTTCAGTCCCTCTGCTGTCAGGAGCTCGTACAGGGGAGGGTGGGTTTGAAAAAGAATGTCCAGTAGTGGCACGTGTAAATATATGTTGTGACATTCATGGCAGCACAAAATATAGCAAGTCTGTGATGTGCAGTGCTGTGTCAGGATGATTTGTGAGGTCATGGAAAGTTGCCAGGCTAAGCTGATCTTTTGCTGGATTTCTTTTAGCAGGAAAGTATTGAATTATGTCTAAAATAAATTGGGAGTATTTCCAGATAGCATGAGTTTGGTCTATATATGGCAGCATTGACAGTGACTCAGCATTGGCCATGCAGAATTGGGCCAAATGTGTGTTATACTCTGCAGCCGGGGTGTTGGCACTTGCAACTCAGGCTGAGCATGTGGTATAGAGCCTGGAAATGGCCCAAGTGAATTTTTTTATGTGGAGTGGAAAAGAATGGAACGGCTGATAACTTGTTCTAACTATTATATTTAGAAATACAGGCCTTCCTTAAAGGGTAACTAAGCCTCCTGATTTTAGCTCACTCCAGGCACAAAATGTTAGGGGTAGTTTGTCAGGGCCTCTGGGTGATGTATGGGTTCAGAGGCGGGACAGGAGTTAGAGCTAATTGGCTGACCTTTGGGGAGGTATTATTGATTGACTGAGCTGCATATTGTGTCTGCGTGCCAAAGTACGCGGACATATCATTCACGCCTATACAGTAGTACAGTTGAACCTGTGAGGGCGCTGCAGAGGCAAAAATTACCACAATTAAAGCATTTTTTAAAGGTTAGGAAATGTTTGTTAAAATACTGGTATATTTCATTACACAGGAACACATTTCATCTATTAGTGAAAAAATATGGTTTAGTGCCTCTTAAATAGTAATGCTTATGGGGCAACATCAAGAAAAATTGCTGGCTCATATACATGAGAGTGATATTCAGTAATATTTCCATCACTTCCTGTAATAAGCCTAAAATAGTACACACTTGGAGGTGGATAATATGACGATATTTAAAAAAAAACATCAGCATTCTGCATCACATACTACACTTGGTGTCAGTTTACTTAGTTTACTACCTCTTCACCAACCCTCAGTTTTCCAGCTCAAAGATATGAGCTGTACAGGGCTAGAATACACTCTAAAAAACAGAGGTACGATATAAGTACTTTTTTGTACTCAAAGGTACACTCTTCATAATTGTACCATCAAAGGTACAATACTGGTCTTTACAGGGTCAGATTTGTTCCCTCTGAAGTACAAAGTATTTTCTAACAGCAATAAGTACAAATTTGTACCATTTAACCAGCCATAAGGTACATTCAGTATTCTGTATCACTGTACTGATAAACAATATATATTTTATTTGCACATTTTTTATTTGAAAGCCAGACAATTTTGGATCATCAAGTTTTTGAGCCATATTCAGTTGATGATAATGTTTATAGCCTTTATAATCTTTACTGGTGCAAAAACCATGGGTACAAAAAAGGACTTTCACTGAAAGGTACTTTTTTGTACCTCAATATAAGGTACAGCCCCAGCGACAAGCTTTGTACCCTTTTAGGTACAAATCTGTACTTATATTTCTTAGAGTGTAGTAACGTTAGCTGAGCTAATTTAGCTTTAGCATTTGCTTGTTTACAAAAAACTGTCTGCCAAATTGCTGTGCCATAAAGCGTGTGCATGCCTCTCTACTTCCTGTATCCATTTTAATTTAATTTAAATTAAAAGGCTTCTGCAAAGTTTTGTAATCACACTTTCAGGATATTAGTAAAATTCTGAAAGGACAGCATCATTTAAAGAAGGAATCAGATGGCAGAATTCTGGGTCTATGGAAAGAAGTTGTGTTAAGTATTTTAATTATGTTTACTTCTAAGGTCCCTTGTCCTACTTGATTAATCCTGGCATGTTCTTTATCCCTTAATAAATAAATAAATTTTTAATAAATAGAAATTAACTTCTGAAACTCCTTATAACTTACTTCAGCATGAGTGGGCGGCGAAACACTGCTGTTTACCAAATGCGTGTATGTGTGTTGTTTTTTTGTGAAATCACAAAAACAGTGAATTAAAAATATGGACTGCTGCGGGCAGTATAATTTTAGTTTATATATTATATCAAACACTTATAAAATGTTTTCCTTTGATATGGGCCCTTTATTATCTTATTGTAGTAATGAGTTTTATTATGTTTTGGGTTTTTTCAGCTTAGAAATATAGCTCTATTCCACTTTTAAGACCTCTATATAGGATTTGTTAATTTATTTTTACTTGTAAAATCAACAAAGCACATATAAGCACATATAACAGGGAATACCAACTGTATGTGTATGTCTGTATGATTTCCTCTAATTCTGTTTGTCTGAGAAAAAAAAGGTCCTACATTTAAGTGTGAAATCTTCAGGTAAAGTCATGTATATGATGTTGAAGAGCGGTGCGAGTGTGTGGGTTTGTGTGTGTTAAGCGGTGCAGTGGGTTTGTGGGATATAAATAGGCTGCGTTGCTCGTCGTAGCCGCCGCCGCTGCTGCTGCTATTTGTGGGTAGCGGGGCTCATGCTTGGTGCAGTGCTAAGTCACGTTTTGTTCTTAAAGGTGTGACGTCTGGGCTCCTGCTCTTCCTGCGGCTCGGAGGAGATGGGTGTGGTCATGCCCTTTAGCTGTCAGTCACGGCCGTGTACGTCACGGACGTGTTGCCATGGCAGCCTGGTGCCTGTGTTTACCTTTATCTGCATGGGCAGGCTGATGTTACCATAACAGACGAAGCAACGATGCGGCTCGCCGGCCGGCTACGGCTTTTGTTCTCTGCTTTTAATGCAGGTGAACGTTTCCATACCCTTTTGTTGCAGAGTTTGCTTTATAGGGTCTTTGCTGAAGCTTTTTTTTCAGAGATTTGAAAAAAAGTTCATTCATGGTACTAGGCATACTGTAGACATAATAAACATATACTTAAAATTAGATGTCGATGTTGGTTCTGAGCTATGTAATGAATCTTAGCGCTTTTAAAAGCAAGTTTAATTTGGTCAAGTTATTATTATTATAACATAAAATCAGACGTCAGGGTTTATGTTTAACATTTTAAAGAGCCAATGACCTGGATGTATTTCTAGGTGAATGATATATTCATTTTTGTCCTTTGTGATGTCACAAACTGACTGCTTTCAGAGACTGTAAAGAAATGTTCTGGGGCAGCCAATCAGAACAGAACTTATTTACATACATGAGTCTGACAATAGTATGTATTTCTTTTTAAATTGATATAAAAGAATGGTATTAATAAATAAAGTTTCTAAAACATCCAATATGTAGACAAAATATTAAGATTATTCTTAAATCAAGGCTATTAAAAAGTATCTGTTATGGTTTTATTACCGTACCGTATTTTTTTGCACTATAAGGCACACTTAAAATCCTTTAATTTTCCCAAAAATCATCCAGTGCACCTTATGTATGAATTTTACCAGTCAGGTTGTAAGGAGCAGTAAAGACACTCATTAGAAAGACACAGCATTAGCATTAGCTGCTAACTGCTATTTCCCTATTCAGCAGTGAGTATTTTCAGCCTGTAGCTTGATGCTAACCCCAGCCTGGCATCAGACATGGAGCTAATAGGTTCACGTTTATTTGCTCCAAACAGTCCTATTCTATTGGCAGTATTCTCTACAGAGACAAAAACAGCTGCATATCATTGTAGTATCTCCATTTTTGTTGATTTTCAGTTTACTACACAATCTGAACAAACAAACACTTCCTTACACTGCATCAAAATGTCTTGATCAATGGACCAATGGACATTCTCCAGAATAACCTGAAACAAACTCCTTTTACATTGACTTGAAAGTCAATGATTGAAAGTCAAGAAGATCTTTGAAGTTGCTGTTTTGAAGATACAAATTTTTCATTGGATAGCAACGATAGATATACAGTAGCCAACTAATCAGCTGCAATTTAGGTCCCGCCTATTTAATGCTGGAATTTTATAGAGTGTTTTTCAGTCAAGACAGCTTTCAGAATATAGCATGATATGGGGAAGCCAATCAGAACACAGCTCATTTACATAGTGTTTAATTCAAAAGGATAAAGAGAGTTTTAAAAATAGTTATGAATGCCATTATTGAGACAAATGTTCCATAGAAGCATTATAATCAGAGTTAAAAAACATATTATTAAAGCAACTTGAAACTCACATTTCCATTTAATGACACAGAAAAACTAAATTCTTCTTTTGTTTTTTTTGTTGTTAAGAAAATGTATATGTGTAAACATTATAAACATTTAAAGACATATCACTCATATCGCTCTGCATAAAATATATATCACAAGTTAGTTGCAAAAAAAAATCTATTTAGAATCTGCTGCTGGTGTGATGTAGGACTACAGTAAAGTGTAAGTTTGATTCTGTACAGTCATACCCAGAAAAGAAGATGAATATTCCAGTTTGTGTCTTATGAGGATGGTGTCTCTTCAGCTGGAGATGTTTGCTGTTTTCTGTCTGTGGGAAAATCCCACTCTGAAAAAAAAATAGAGAAAAAAAAAAAAAGAAACGCCACTGAAGACCCATGAGTGTGGTTGCTAGGAAACCTGACGTCACACTTGCACCAGTGTATTGTTCTCTGCGATGGCTGCGTGATCCCCTAACTACCTGCAGTGTGTGTGTGTGCATGTGTGTGTGTGTGTATGTGTTCACGTTCATGAGAAACCCATCTAAATGCTGTGTTCTGTTCTGGCCGCTGACTGGATGTGCAGCAGAGCGGCTGAGCGGCAGCTCGCTGAGGCCGAGGCTGGTTTTAGAACGCTCTCGGTGATTTGGATGATGTGGGTGTCTTCTTCTTTTTGGCGTCTCTCTATCAATAGCGATATGAAGAGAATACGGTTCTGCAGAGCTCTTTGGGTGGGTGTTAGGACTATTCATGGCTGTGGTGGGTGCAGGAGGGATGAGCTGCTGCATCCGGCTTTAAAATCATCATCTTCATCATCATCATCAGTGTTTATGCAGGACGAAATGAGGCCGAGAGAGGCACGACTACAGAACCCACCGCTACTGAATCCGTGATGGGTCAAATGAGTTGCCGCTGCAGAGTCGTGCAGTTGGCATGTGCCAAAAATAGATTGTTTTTGTTACTGTGCCTTTCAGACGCATTTAAATAAATTAAAGTAAAAAAACCCTGCTCTGATGGCCGAGATAACATGCTAATGTTAGTTTCACATCTCAGATTTTAGTATTTTTAGTTTTTAGTATTTCTAATTCAGAAGGCTAGTTACTGTATTCGCTCATTAAGATTCCCCCTACCTCTAGTACATGCCTACTCTGATTCATGTGAAGCCAAATGAAGCCACTAATGCAGCATCGCTAGGTAGCCAAAGCATTTGGAGGAAAGTGCAGTAACCCAGCTATGGTACATCAGCTATCAGACACCTGTGCTGGGTGATGAGGGGCTACTACAATCCTCAGATCGTAGTAGCAGCATTTTAAAACATTTTTCTATGAGATTTATGTTGGCCCCACATGTGGATATTAGTGATAGGCTCAGTCAGGGTCAGTGATAGAACCAGGAGGGGTCTAGATGAGATTAAGGTGGGTCCATGTCCATGTTTATAATGGGGTCCATGTGGGAATCTTAATTTGAGCTTACTCAGTTTACTACCTCTTTAGAAACTGGTAGTTTTCCATCTGAATTATACAAGCTGTGCAGGGCTAGGATAGTAACCTTAGCAGATCTGTTTCTTTACCAAAAGACTTTCTGTCTCTCTGTCCTTAACATTTTGTCTCAATTTTGTGAATTAATAGACCAACACAAATAGACTCCATAGTTTCCACAGACTTCCCTTGAATTTTTTTCACATTTCTGTGACAATTAGTTGTCGTTTTTGTTGTTGATTTCAAGGCTTTATCTTAAATCAAGCTTAAAACCCACAGTCAGACAGTCCGTCCCCTGAGAAAATACCAGTGCAAAAACAATTTATCTTCTTAATGTCTATCGCTGACCAAACCCTAAAGTCAATGTTAGCAGAGATAACACAAGGAAAAACAAAAACACACAAAACCGGGCGTCGCTCTGCTTTCTTTGGAGCTCGTCTAACCGCTGCCGTGGTGGGGGATCTGTATCTGTTTGACTTATTGACTCGAAGCTCCAGCACTCCTGTAGTTACACTTTGGCAAAGTTCAAATGAGAGCGTGTTTGGGAAAAGCCAGGCAGAGTCCAAAGATGTTGGATCAGCACAAAGACTCCATGAGGCTGTTTGTCGTTCTGACCACCTGCTGGAGGAGGAGGAGGTCTGTTTAAAAAAACTCTCAAACTCTTAAGGACTACATCCGCCCTCGGGATCAGCCGGTCTCCTGCCCTCTCAGCACCTGTGAAAAATGCATGTAACAATTGTGCATAACAAGAATGTTGATCAAAAATTATGATCACATTTCGTTTCTATTTGTTAACAATGTGATTCTGAACATGAAAGAACGGTTCTTCTAATGTTTTAACAGTTTTGAGCTCAGTCCTTTTTTATTCGTGCTTAGATTCATACTCTTCATCTGCCATCACAGACGAATTGCTCTTTTTGTGAGTGTCAAGGTTACTATGAGCAGAGATGGAGATGTTGAGGCCTTGTGGAGGCTTTTGTGCTCACAGTGGTGAAAGGCTGCTCTTTTATTATCATTCCGAGCTGAAAAGCTCTGATTCATAAAGGAATAAAAATGGAATAAAAATCTTGATGCTTAGCTCCTTGACACACATTTTTACCATTGGCATGGACAGGGATGCCTTTTTACTGGCATCCAATGAAAGGAAATTGAGCTTTATTGAGTGGAGCAATCAGTGTCCTCTGTGTTATTAGTATTAGCCCTTAGCTAAGGAGCTGAGGAACCCAGGGTAGTTGTTAGTGACCCTTTGCCCCGGCCGCAAGGTGCTTGCCGTTGCCCAGCCGGACCCACGTGTGACCTCTGACCATCTCCTTACTGCAAGGCTCTAGCCTTCAGTGCTCAGCGCTTTTGTGAGCCTTGGCTGCCGCCCCCATGCACTCAAGGCTGCAGCTTTCTCTTTCACTGGTACGTCTGCGTGCTCTCAAAAGGGTGTAGTGCGAGTGCGGATGAGCTGCAAAAAAGGCCACTTGACTCTCTTTTTCGAGGCACTCGAAAGGTGGCTGGTGAACGGCGACGCTCAGGGACACCTTCACAGCCCACGGCAGCGAGTAGTGCAAGGATATAATGGCACACGCTCTGCTCGAAAGCACAGGTGGACGTTTCTTTTCTTCACTGTAAGCTAGGCTATGTTCACGATATTCTCCAGGAAACCTAATACAGGCCTGCTGATAAAAGAGACTGTCCATGCTTTGTCTGTGGAAGTCTATCAGTTAGAACTTGCGTGCATGATATATTTTTATAGGGTTTTTTTTGCCTGTGCTCAGTTTTATATCTGGGTTATCATTTCCTTCTTCAGAATTGCTTCAGTTCAGTTCACACTGGAGACAGCCTGGTCATGTGTTTAAGATCATTGTCTTGTAGCATAACCCATCACAGACTAGTGACCAGATGTCACCCAGACTTTGAAGTAGCAAATCATTCTCACACCATGATCCTACCGCCACCATTTTTGTGCAATACTGTTTAACTTGTGTATTCCAAAGCCTGTACTTTCAACTCCGTAGGTTGCAGAACATTTAACATTTAAAGAGGTTTGGGGTTATCCAGTGTTCATGATATGCATGCAATGAGATTATATATTTATCTTGTTCATCAGTTGGCGATGCACAGGGACACCTTCAAATGTTTTTTAAAAGTATGTTTCCACAGTCAGGGACATCTTACTGTTTCAGAGAGAGTGATGCCAGGAATGCTGTCTTGGTCTTAAGGCCCTGGTGGCTACGGCATCACCAGGGATCAAATTCAATTGATCCAATTGATCCTTGGTGAAACTGATGATAAGGAAATTGCTTAGACAGTTGTGCCACCCAGGAAGTCCTTTGTTTGGCATCTTTATCCAAAGTCTGAATAAAGGTCAGCTGTGCATGCTCAGCATTTCTTGACCTGTCAAAGGCCAATACCTTGTGTGGCACAGCTGCCAAAGCGGGTTTTCTCTTTAATTTGTTACTTGTCTGTATATCTGCTCTGGTACAACCTAAGTGTACCTCCTTTCTCCAGCTGTGCCCGTATGAGAAACATTCTTGATGCCAGTTTGTTGCGCTGGGATTTTTCTCCTGAGGTCTCTGTGATGGAGTGATGGACGCAGCCTGGCTGGGTGCCGGCGGGCGCTGGCGTGGCCGAGGCTGCTGCGCTCTCATTAATGCTGGGATTAGAGGAGGCGGGAGGAGGAGGGCTGGCTGGTGGGTGGAGGTGTGAAAAGGATGACTGGCTTTATGGCCGTCGGCCTCTTGGTAACAGGGCTCGTCCGTGCGTCAGTGAGCTGCCGACCTGGCCTCCTCTGAAAGGGCCTGTCTCAGCAGGCCAGACCCCCCCTTTGCCACCCCCTCCTTCTTCCACACTGGTTGAGGGGGGGGGCTGTTCTCCCCCTCCGCCCCTGTGCTCCTCCCTGCGTCATCAGCTGCTACAGCTCGGCACTGAGGTGTCTGCATGACCTGTCCTCGTTAAAAACAGTGAGAGAGAGCGAAAGAGAGAGAAGAGGGAGAGTGGGATAGAGTGGTCTAGAAGGAAAAGAAAGAGAGAGAGAGAGTGAGAACGAGAATGAAAGTGAGAGAGAGAGAAAGCTCTCTCGCCCGCACACTGCTCTGGTCAGCATTCTCCACAGAGCTGGAAAATTCCTCCCCTGCTAGCCAGCGCTGTTTGTTTGTGGAGGATCAGTGGAGCTGCCTCGCAGAACATTCCCTCCTGTGTCATGTTTGTTATTCGAAAAGATCCTGACATGTTGCTGGAGGGGAGAGAGGGTCTGCAGCTCTGAGAGACAGTATCAATATGTCCCGCAATTTCTGAGTGGAGGAAAACCGGACAGTGCTGCGAGGCAGCCTCAGTGAGACCAAACCTACAAACCTAGAAACAACCTTTAATGTAATACCACAACAACCACCTATCAATATCCTAGTACCTACTACCTACCTTGCAAGACATGGCAACCACATACCTCCTAGCAAACATCTGAGATGCCAAAGCAAACGGCTACAGATACTTGGGCAACCACTTAGGGCAATATCCTTGCAACAACCTAGCCACTATTTAGCCAGTGCATAGCAACACCCATGCAACCACCAAATAAACTGTAGCATAACCCACTGACACCCATTTAAAAGCCATTGGGTTGTACTGAAAATACAAGTTGACATGGCCAAGGAAACTACGTAACAATATTCTAGTAGTGAAATTGCTACAAGGAAAAAAAACCCTATCGAGTACAAGATGCCTGCAGACACCCTAACAAGCAATATTGTAAAAACAACCCAGCTACTATTTAGTAAGTGCATGACAACAGCCTTGCAACCACCAAATATACCTTAGCAACAACCCAGTTTTTACGCAAGTAAGGCTGAGAAGTTAATCAACTTAATTTGATTAATCGATTGACTTGTTTTAATGCAATTTTCTAAATGGGATATTAAGATTTTACATCTTAATATATATAAGTTGCCAAAGGGAATCTCAATAGATTTTTTATGTGGTAAGGATTTATATTCTATTAACAACCTAGCTGCTATAAATACATAAATCATAGCGACAAACTATTGGCTCACATTAAATAGTTGCATACCAAAAAGTAGCACCTTATAAACCATCTAGCAACCACGTGAGATGATAATGTGACCACCTTCCTGCATCATAGTAAGCATTTTGAATATCTTTGCAACAACCTTGCTACCACCAAAACCCAATTGTATCGTCAAAAAAGCGCCAATTGTATCGACAACCTAATGGCACTTTTTAGCAACAACCATTTGAAATACCTTTGTAACCACCTTGCAAGATTGTGTTGGTGTAGCGCAATGTATCGTTGTGGATAACAACTCTGTCTTTATGGTAAAAGGCTAGGGTTTCATTCCCTAGCCAGTGCCTGGGTAACTTAGTAACCACCAAACAACTGTTTATTGAAAAGCACCTTAATCAAAGTATGGCAACCATATACCACATAGCAACACCCTAGGTACCTCCAAGCAACCAGGAGATGCCTACCAAAGGACTCACCTACTAAGAGCATATCTGGATTTATCTGTACTTAGTTACTTTCTATTCACTGTTAGCCAAGTTAGCACGTTTGCTTGAACAGCACTGTAAAGGAATGTAACATAGAAATGCTTGTACACAAAATCCTGCCGCAGTCGGCTCCTGCTCCAGCCCCTGTCCGTTTGTTTCAGCAGTCCTTAGGCCCGTCTGTTAGCCTCGCTATGAACCCGGCATCTTCCACAGCGCTGATGTCACGGTGCCCCCTCCATCGCTGTGGCTGCAGTGTGCCAATGACACTCCGTTGCCATGCCAGCAGTGCAGACGCCCCCCAAGAGGAGGTCTGCTCGCTGTTCCCTTCCATATAATAACGGCTATTTATATCTATTTGACGGCCCTGTTCGCTGGAGGGGAAATCAGGGGAAAAAAGAACACGAGAGAGATCGGAGAAGGGGGAGTAGAAATCTCGTCAGATTGCAGATGCTGTGCTACAGTACAGATCCGGGCTCAAGCATGTGGCCATGCTTAGATAAGGAGATGCGGTTGGTTTGATTAGGGGCTGTTGTTCATTTTGTTGGGAATGGGAGGAATTAGGCAGCACTGATAAGGACAAAAATATTTCATTGTAGTTGTTAGAATCTGAGACATTTTGACAACAACCAATCTGTGATGCTAGACTTTTTACTGGGTTAGGATATCAGGTTCTATCAGGTTATGTGTGATGTTCCAGGGATACAGTGGTCAGTACCTACCGATCGTACTTCATGGACGGACAACCAGTAAACTAGTTTCAGGGTCAGGGGCATTCAAAGCTCATTAATGCGATACAATGAGGCCCCACCTCACAACCTACAGGACAAAGGTCATCGGTTAGCTGTATGTAAATTGATAATTGCTCACACTCGTATATGTTATCACATGCTATCTTGTCAGTGAGGTTAAACTCTCACATGACATACACATTTAATGCAGGATACCCCACACGCATATCCCACAGGTCAGTGCAGTGTTCTGTAGCTTCCGTTCAACTAATTCCCATCCCTTGATATTTGACATGTCAGTGTAAAAAAACTTTATATAAAAAAACAGTGTTTTTCCCCTTGAACAAACATGTCACACAGCCATAGGAGGAATCTTTTCTAAACCATAAAGATGTTACACTACAGCATGTTGCACAAATGTTTTGAGGTCAGGGTATCTACAGCATCTTTGACAGATGTTTCACTGAAATAAAAGCTGCAGCCCATTAGAGCTCTGGTAGTTATACTTTGCCTGATCTGTGTGTGTGTATGCGTTTGCGTGGTGCGTCTACAACGGAAAAAATAAGCCAATAAAAGACGAATTATGTAAGGCTGTCTCTGCAGAGGTGTGTCTGACCGTGCAGCAATACCCTGAGGTCTGAGTTGTGCGCCAGGGTCATCGAAGCCTTTGCCGTGCTCAGCAGCATTTGGGTGGATGGCGCAGACTTTAATTGGGTAAAGGCTGGCCTATAGCCCCTGGCTGCCCCATCCAACACTGACCTCCACTCACACAGTCCCCACTTACCCAGCCCATCAACTCTGTCCCAGTCACCGCTCATCAGAGTGTGCTGCTGTGTGTCCCTGTTAGGCCTGTGTTATTGCAATATTTATTGTAACATGCATGTGAGGCCTGTTGGTCTGCTGGATGTGAAACACAACACTTCACTTTGTAAGTTGTTGCCCAAAAGACCAAAGGACAGTTTCTTGGAAAGTCAGCCTGTGCATGGTTGTGTAATATTTAGAATGAAACAGTCTGTTGATATAAAAGATTGCTCTCGTTTTTTGTCAGCATGACGGTTTTGCAGAAACTGTGCAAAGGGCCTTGGGCCGGTCATGGTGTTGGTGGGGAGAGAGCTGGACCATGTCTACTATGACTTTCTTGTTAGCTTTGACGTGTCCAGTGGGCCTGTATACCTAAAGTACAGTGATTTTGGTAGACTGAAGTAGGACTGAACGCTTAATCATATTTTAATTGAAATCACGGACACAATTATGTATATGTATACACCCTCTGACAACAGCATTTAATCTGAGAACCCTCAAAATATTTAATGTGAAAAGAAGGTTATAATTATATTTGATAGATATGTTAACCACCAATAAAGGTTTAGAGTTTAATGGATAAAATAAATCACAATATAAATGGCAATCACAATATCTAGGGAAAAATTGCAATTAGATATTTTGCCCCAATCGTGCAGCCCTAGACTGAGGGCAAGAAGGACTACTCAATCAACAAAAATAAATGGCATATGTATTATATGGACACACAGTGCCCTATTGTACACCCTGCACAAGGCTGTAGATATATCTATGCCGATGAGCTGATGCATACATTTCTGGCATGTTTCTATCTTTGCAACGGAAAACACAGGTGCGCCACTGACCGACATAATCCCTGACAACTGTCAATAGTCACCCGTCCTTACTGATCTTAGCTACGCAAATGTTCCAACATGCATCCAGCTTGATGCTGCTTTACTGCCACGACTTTGGTTGGCTCACTGCCACGTAATAGCAGGCAGCAACTGTACGTATATGTGTATAATATCGTAAAGCCAACTAATCGGATATTAAATTGATTGCCAAACTATTTTAATAAAATTATTTTAATCAGTTCATTCACTTTGTTGTTGCAGCTCTAATTTGAAGTATTTGACATTATGCAGTATAATTTTGTTCTAGTTTGTTACTGATTTTTAATTTACTCTCAATTAGTAATTTAACCTTCAGAATAACAAGTTGATTACAAGACTACTACTAATCACAGCTAGTATTGACAGTCACAGCTCTAATGTTGAGTTTTTTCTATGTATCTGAGGCATGTTTCTTTTCCACACTGTATCTGGTTTTGCTCTCAGTTCGCTCCATCATGCAGCAGTAATAACTCAACCACATAAGCTGCTTGCTGAAGGGCCGTAGTGCCGAGGGCCATTAAAGCACATCACACTGTCTGGGCCTTCACCCACTGCTGGCCTGTCTCGCCTGCCTCTTCCTCGTCGGCTAACACGCCCCTCCCTCCTCTGCTGTGTGCTCTGTTCCCCCTGCAGGTGAAGCTGATGAAGTACATCTGCAAGCAGCTGCAGTGTAAGCTGAAAGTGCCGGAGACAGACAGGCCACAGGCCCTGAACAGCTACCCGCGCCTGGGCGACTGGCTGCGCACCATCAACCTGAGGCCTGAGCTCATACAGGTAGAGTGAATCTTATGCTGTTATACCTGAAGACATTAATGATTCACAATAATACATGTTATAAATTTAAACCTGATTGATTACTAAATCTAGATACAGTCGATTAATAGTAGGTGTGTTCCATATCGTATCATACACAATAATATCGGCAACATTTTTGAATATTGTGAACGATATTATACTCTGAAATATCACCCACTCCTAATTATCGCATGAGGGTCCTACTTTTTTGCTATTTTTAGAAAAGGGTAATTCACACTGTACTAATTTTCTATTATATATCTACTAGAGATATATAATATAATTTACTTTAATCCTGGATATATGGAGATATTTGGAGTGCATTATTAGTATCATGACATTCTGGATCATTGACTTCTGTTACAAATCTGATAAAATTCTTGTGTTTTTTAATATCTCAGTTAGGGGGTGTACCATATCATATCATATGCAATAATGCAATTAAATTTTCATTTTGTTGCAGTAGTGTATTTTTTAAATTTATTTATTTTTTATTCAGTATTTTGTTATATCGCCAAGAGTGTCATTATCACAAAAATACCATGAAATATCATGATATTATTTTAGGGCTATATCACCCACCCGATATCGATTAGTGTACTTTGTTTGCTGTTTGCTGAATTTTGAATTTACATATTTAGTTAAGAAGTTATAGAGCAAATACTAAACTTAGACTGTTAGAGCATCATCTCCTTTAAATCATGCCCAGAAATCACAGCTTGGACCTGGAGGCAAACAACCGGCAACTGTCTGGATCATACTTACTAAAAAAGACACTTAAAAAAACAGAGATAGAGCATTTTAACTCATTAAAACATACAGGTATTTCCTTCTGAAATTATGAACCAACATCCAATAAAAACTGAAGCTACAGTTAGGAGCTACAGGTTTGCAGGTGGAGTGGCAGTAACATGATAAAATAAGAAAATAAGTGCCACTAGATTGCTGGGGATGGGAGACAAATGGAGATGTTCTTAAACTTTTGACAACTCAACCAGTTTATATTGCTTTTATATATATATATATATATATATATATATATATATATAAATATATATATTTACCGATTAATAATCCTTAGGGTGTAATAAAAGTTAAGAGCATAAGCAGTTAAATCTGTACAGATCTTCCTTTGATTGGTTCAGACAAATGAATATGGTCTAGACCACACTATTACGTTTATTATGCAAATATTGGTACCACTTTAAAATAAGACTACCTTTATAAAGGGTTTATAAATGCTTTACAATTAGTTTATTAATGGTTACTAATTAGGTTGTAAATGCCTTAAAAATCCTTAATAATCAGTTGTAACACATACGTAGAAAGGGCAACAATGACCTGTTGTTTGTCTAATAGTGAACCGACAGCCATCTATACTGTCGCCCTTTCTACGAATGTGTTATAACTGATTATTAATGATTTTTTATGGCATTTACAACCTAATTAGTAACCATTAATACATTAATTGTAAACCATTTATAAACACTTTATAAAGGTAGTCTTATTTTAAAGTGGTACCCAAATATTTTAAGGATATATAAAATATATATATCCTATAAATACCTTATTTCAGGGTACCCAGTGCCTTGTGTAACTCCACCATGCTCTAATGCAGATCTACCAAAGTGTCCTCCAAACCCAGGCAGTGCAGCATCAACATGGGATTTGGATTTTGATCAGATTAAATGCAGCCCAGAGTGATATTAAGTGACATTAGCATTAGATAGTGATTGTGATTGCATGGAATACTTAAATTAATACAACTGAAAACATTCATCTCATTACTTTTATTTAGTGATCGGAAATCACTAAAGAAGTGGGTCTTAAAACCAGAAACGTCAGATATCTGATGATCTGATGTGATGTAGCAGCAGCTCTTCCTCCAACCCAAAAATTTAGTGCCTCTCTGGTACTGTAATTAAGTGTATAGGTCACGTGTGGTGTTTAGCAACAATGCATTTAATTTTGCATTTTTAAATGTTTATGTTTGAGTAAAATGAACAGTGTTGTTTTATTCTATAAACTACAGACAACATTTCTCCCAAATTCCAAGTAAAAATATTGTCATTTAGAGCATTTATTTGCAGAAAATGAGAAATGGCTGAAATAATGAAAAAGATACAGAGCTTTCAGACCTCAAATAATGCAAAGAAAACAAGTTCACATTTATACAATTTTAAAAGTTCAGAAATCAGTATTTGGTGGAATAAGCATGTTCTCCTCCACCAGTCTTACACACTGCTTTTGGGTAACTTTATGCCTTTACTCCTGGTGCAAAAATTCAAGCAGTTCAGCTTGGTTTGGTGGCTTGTGATCATCTTTCAGGTGATCATCTTTTTCTTGATTATATTCTTTTATAATTATATTATTTTTCAATTTGGTAAAATCAAAGAAACTCATGAATTTTAAGTGGTCTTTTTTTCCAGAGCTGTATATGTATATATGTGTGTGTGTAGCAGTGCCAAAGTCCTTGAGAACTGAACTTCAATAGTGAACTTGTAATAGATACAGATATATATTTAATATATGCTGAGTCATGACTCTCTTCTCTTTCTCTCTCTCTCTCTCTCTCTCTCTCTCTCCCTCTTTCTCTCTCTGTTTTTCTCTCTGTCACACCTTCTTCCTTTTCTTGCAAACATTTCTAAGATGATGCATATTTAGTGCAAGGCAATTTAAAATAATAGTACATTTACTACACTACCCATAATGCAGTGCACGCAAAACTGTAACCCTATGTTTCACCAACACTGTGCCAAAGCAAGACTGATGCAAAGTCATACATACAACTAACAAGCAAAGGATTTTGGTGTAGGAAAGTTAACACTATAAATATTTAATACATTTATTCTCGATAAATTGATAATGCTGTTAAATAGTGATGAAGAAAATTGTTTGATAGACGGAGAAATTACCTTCCCAATGATAAAGCAAATATTCCTAATGCTAACCTTTAAGAATAGTACCACAGTACCCCAGTTAGCTGCACCTGTAGCTATGTGGTTAGCTCCAGCAACAATTAGTCATATTGACAGCACACAGCACTCTGAGTCCTGACCCACTTCAGCTCGTTCTAGTGGTCCAGAGCGCACCAGCACACCGTCAGCCGACAGCGGCACTTCTGATCGTGTTAGTACAGTTTATATAATCTTACATAAGCAGCCACTCTGCACTTATAAAGTCAAGAGCTTCTCTCTGACCTGTGTGTGTTCTGCAGGCTTCATTGTGGCTGATTGCACTGAAGGCCCAGACAGAGCTTTCAGCAAATCTAGCAACCTAGTCTGCTGTGTGATTGTGCTCAGAATAAAAGCCTACCCTATATATATATATAACTCTGAAAAAATGAGACCACTTAAAAATTATTCGTTTCTTTGATTTTACCAAATTAAAAACCTCTGGAAGTGGAAGATTGATGAGCGCAAGCCATCAAACCATGCTTGATGCTTGAATTTGTTCACCAGTAGTGGCATAAAGTTATCCAAAAGCAGTGTGTAAGACTGGTGGAGGAGAACATGATGCCAAGATGCATGAAAACTGTGTTTTAAAACCAGGGTTATTCCACCAAATATTGATTTCTGAACTCTTAAAACTTTATGAATATGAACTTGTTGTTTTCTTTGCATTATTTGAGGTCTGAAAGCTTTGAATCTTTTTTGTTATTTTGGCCATTTCTCATTTTCTACAAATAAATGCTCTAAATGAGAATATTTTTATTTGGAATTTGGCAGAAATGTTGTTTGTTGTTTATAGAATAAAAAAAGAATGTTTATTTTACTCAAACATATACATATAAAAAGCTAAATCAGAGAAAAACTGATTCAGAAATTGAAGTGGTCTCTTTTTTTTCAGAGCTGTATATTTAGTACTTTTTAAGAGTTAAGCTCTTATTGCAAAATGAAATTAAATTCCCACAGCAATGCTATGTTTTGACAATAATGTCCCAAATTAAAAGCTAAAATCTACTGAGTAATGCTGAGTTTGAAATTAACGCAATTCTTATTCTTATTCTTCTTATAAATTTTACGAACTTTGAAAGTATCCTCAAGTGCAGTTGCAAAGACCATCCAAAATGTTATGATGAAACTGGCTCTCATCAGGACTGCCCCAAAAATAATTTCATCACAGTTACCAGCCTCAGAAATCATAAGTTAACACAAAGTATTTTGGTTTGTTTAACACCTTGAAGTTACTTTATGATTCCTTCATATTCTGGATCACTTCAGTACTAATAAACAATGTAGGAAAAATTTTAATAAAACACTGAATGAGAAGGTTTGTCCAAAGCTTTTGAATGATTCTGTAATTCTATTTGTCTTGTTTCTTGTTATATATTTGTATTTTGCTTATTAATACTGGTGTTCTATGTTCTGAAAGCTCAGTATCAGCCAGTATAATTGGTAATCGATTTATCAGCCTGGCCCTATACCTGTTATTGTAGCTTTTAAAAGCACACGCAGTCTGACTGTGGAGTTCATGATCAGCAAATCAGACTTGTCCCATTGACCAGGCCGTGATCATCAGGGTGGTCAGTATAAACACTTTGCCCACAGTTCTCGGGTATTTCTGTGCATTTTAGAGTTCTGTTAGCTTAGCGCTCAAGGCTAACCCTGATCAATGAGTTGCCAGGCAGGGTGCTGTGAACATAGCATGCCCCCATGTCACTGTACCCGGCAGACAGGGTCATGTCCTGCCACTTCTGTCACTGTGAGATTTAAAGACGCAGAAGGACGACAGCAGCAGCAGCACCTCTTACCACGTCCTGAAAAAGCAGCCGTGGCTTGACTTCATCCTCATCTGTCAGATGACTAAGGCTGACCACAACTACAGCATCATTATTGCTGACATTACAATACTATATTTATATAATAATATGATAAAATATATGATTGACTAGGCTTTTAATAATGTGTGTTTAAATGTAAATAAAAAAAATATTGGTGTCAATTGATTAAAAAAATGTAATCTGTTTAATCACAACAATCTTCTGTAATTAACTGCGATTAATCACACTTGTTCTTCTTAAGAAGCAAGTTTTTATAGTGGATGTTTAAAAGTACATAAAAGAATGAATGTAAGAAATGTAAAATGCCTTTATATTCATTTTAGTGGTGTCAATTAGATATTACGGCGAAATTTGGGGTTAAACTTAATTAATAACACATTACTGATTATTAACACCAAATTAATTCAGTGTGTTAATGCTTTAACGTTTAAAAAAAAAAAACAATATTAGAATTAGGGGTTGCCAATATGGCCCTAAAATAATATCACAATGTTTCATGGTATTTTATATTACAAAACACTGAATTAAAAGGAATAATAATAATTACAAGAATACACTATTGCAACAAAAATTAATATGTAATTTTATTATTGCATATGATATGGCACACCACTAACTAAGATATTAAAAAATACAAGATTTGTATCAGATTTTAACAGAAGCCAATGGTCTAGAATGTCATGATAATATCTGCAAATATCTGCATATCTGAATGTCTCCAAATATCTGCATATATCCAGGATTACAGTAAAATAAATGATACTGGACAGATGTAATCTGTCTCCAATATATATATATAATGGAAAATGAGAACAGTGTGAATTTTTATTTTGCTAAAAACAGAAAAAAGTAGTACCCTAATGTGATAATTAGGGATGGGTGATATGGCAGAATATTTCAGGGTATAAAATCGTTCACGATATTCAAAAATGTTGGCGATGTTATCGCGTACGATACCATATGGCACATGAATTATCCTAATTGATCCATTACTTGTTAGAGGTAAGTAACACTATTGCACTAAATATTAATTTTATTGGTAATAATTAGTAATGGAGTTATATAATAGAGTAATATGGTAATGAAATATTCACATAAACTGCTTGAAATGATTTTTTTTTTCAGATATCTTTTGGATAATTAAAACATGTGATGGGTCAATATGACCCGGGAACACCACTGCTGGTTCTGACAAATGAACATAACAGGAGGGTTAAGGGGTTAAATCTGTATAAAACTAAAGCAGTGTCATTTCTGGCCTACATGACCACTTTGTGTAACAGATAAGCCCGAGTGTAGACTCTTAGGAGCCCTGCCTGCTGCCTGCTGTCTGCAGGTTGTTCTTGTGGTTAATATCACACAGGAAGCGAGGCATGCATGTGTTCACTATTGTGTTAACTACAGTGTAGTGTAGTGTGTAGCAGTCTGAACGTGGTTTGTTGTTTGTCTGGCTCTGGGACATTTTCTGGGCAGCTTATTGGCTTAAGTTTGTATGTTTGTGTGTCAGTATTTTACAAGAGACACAATTAAACTGTTTGTGCCACACCCCCTTTCTTCCTACAGCCTCGTAATCACGTCATAGGCCAGTGCTGATTGGCAGATTCATTGCCCTAATATGACATGCACTCCCTGTGTGACGTTTCATTTGCGTAAAAAACTCACTCTCACACACACTTACACACTCACTCACACGCACATGGCAGCACCTGGATATTCCCTTTCGGTGTTGCCAAACCCAAAGTGCTCATGATTATCGTAAACTGTCTGCTTGTAAGTGTGTGTTGTGGTTTTTGCAGCCATGCCGCATCACCCCCACATCAGCCACGGGAAGGTCCCAGCTCTTCTGATGCACCAGGGTGTGGCGTTAGTGGCGTTTAAGTAAAACCTCATCATCTTAAAGCAGCAGTTTAGTGAATAATTAAAATTAATTATTAAAATCAAGATTAATTATTGACCTAATTACTGACCCCAGATCCTGTACAGATCATCCGAAACTTGTTTTATATCTTTATTAATAACTTTGCTTCTTTCTTGGTAAGTAGAGATGCTAGGCTAACGTGGCTGACACTTTTTTTTTCAAATATTTTAAGTTTTTTTTTTTTTTTTTTTAATAGACACAAATAAATAAAGATTTTGGGCGTCTATTTACCTGGATTAATTTTTTCCATAGTCGTTAGTGTAAGTGTTTGTTAGCAACATTAGCTTAGCATCCCCTGTGTGTTACATATCAAAAAAATGAACTCTATAGGACAACACTATATACAGTAGAATTACACATTATATATCAGTCGTCATTATAATCAAATCACAGGATGTGCATTGTCAAGTAAGGAAAATTACAGTATAAATAAGAAAACTTCATGCTACAATATGCTTAATACAAAATTAAAAAAAATCAGTAACACTTTACAGCAAGGCTCACAAATAACAGAACTTCTAATAACAGTAATAAACATTGTTAAATGATGTAGTTATTGTCTCAAATTATTAATAATTAAGACTAGTTATGACATTATTAAATTTTGCTAAATTTAAATGTATAAGAATGTTGTAAATAATACTTTTTATAAAGCATCATAAACATGGCTATATATATATATATATATATATATATATGTAAGACTTTAAGGATTTTAATAATTATATTATTAAAATGCTATTTTCTCAGTGTTCTACATAGTTTTTATGAATGTTTTTAATTACATATCAAATTATTTTGCAATTAGGTCAATGTACATGACACTATGTTTAAAAGTAAAATGTATTTTAAAGTTATTTTGTGTGCACATTTATACATATAATTTTTGGGTACAGAAATGAATGGGGACTGATTTGGTAGAATATGCATTATACCAGTGTTTATAATGCTTTATAAATGCATTATTAAGTGTTATAAGTATGTTGATAGAGTCTTATAGAGATGACATTCATAGAAAGTGTTACTGTAAGTATTGCTAATAATCTACCCAATTTTCAATGGCATACTATCAGATTATTTCTATTTTATTTATGTTATATATTCTGCTACACTCTTCGATAATATTTTCAATATTGTGCAGCCATAATACACAATATATCGCTTTTTCGTTTTAATATGAATTAATTAATTTATTTCATTACTGTTGGTGATGAGAGTATGTGCTAGTGGGTTAGTAAAAGGTGTGGGTGTTAAAGGATTGTATATGAACAGTAGTAGGAATATGTGAGCGTGTTATAATAGAGCCTCAGCTCAAGAGCTTTAGCATGACTGCCTCTCACTCCATCCAATCATACAGGTCCATAATTAGGTAATCGGATCATCTGCTGGGCTTAATTAGTCTAAGAGGTCACGTGACCCTGCTATTTGGAGAGGGAGACGCGAGAATGAGAAAGGGACGGTGAATTTCATTTGGATTGGGCCTCTCGAGGGAAACAGTGTGTGTGTGCATCAGGTGTTGAGTAAGTGGGATGGAGGGGGAACAGGTGTGGTGGTGGTGATTATTATCATTAGTAGAATGAGAAATAATAGGTGATAAGATCAGAATCACTTGCCTTATATATAGTTATATATTTTGTATCACATGTAATGTAATAATACCTGATCTGATACAGTGAGAATTGAAATATTAAAAAATATTATCCAAAAATAACATGATGTTTAACATTTGTTTAAGTCTGTTTTACATAAAATTAGATATTTCTAAACAATACTCAACTATTTTGAGTTAGTTGAACATTTGTGGGCTCATATACTGTACTATTCAAACTGAGATATTTGAGTTGATAACTGATAATAACTGAGTTTAGTCTGTTGCCATTGGTAGCTTCTTTTCCATTGGCTTCTGTCACAATCTATTTGCATACTGGGTGTGTCCAACAGTTTCTGACAAACACTCACCATCAGTGTGTAGTGATTCCCCCTGGGCTACCTTAAATCAATAAATCAACGTCCCCTTTAGTTGTAATAACTTGATGTTTTATTTATGCTAACTCAAGATTTAAAAGATAAAATTTGAGCAAAGAAGCTGCATTAAAAAGTTAAGTAAACTCAACTTATCTGGTCTTACAGTATAAGAAAAATAAAAAAGTTAAATCAACTTCCCCTTTAGTTGTTATAACTTGATGTTTTAAGTTATGTTAACTTAAGTTTTCTTTACCTAATGCTTAACTTTTTAGGGCAGGGGTCTCCAAACTACGGCCCGCGGGCCATTTGCGGCCCGTTTCCCGTTTTTAGGTATTTTAGAAATAGAATGAAAGTTGGCCCGCTGTTAAGCAGGGTTTTATAATGTGAGATTCAAAGTTTGAACGCTAGGTGTCAGAAACGGGCCAAAGAGTCTAAAAGCGGATAGATTGAGCATTTCTAGCGCAGAAAAACGGAGCAAAAGAGTCTAAAAGTGGAGAGAGTGCGCATTTCTAGTGCAGAAAAACGGGGCAAAAAACACTAAAAGCGGAGAGGGTGCGCATTTCTAGCGCAGAATAACGGGGCAAAGAGTCTAAAAGTGGAGAGAGTGCGCATTTCTAGCGCAGAAAAACGGGCCAAAGAGTCTAAAAGCGGAGAGAGTGCGCATTTCTAGCGCAGAAAAACGGGCCAAAGAGTCTAAAAGCGGAGAGAGTGCGCATTTCTAGCGCAGAAAAACGGGCCAAAGAGTCTAAAAGCGGAGAGAGTGCGCATTTCTAGTGCAGAAAAACGGGGCAAAAAACACTAAAAGCGGAGAGGGTGCGCATTTCTAGCGCAGAATAACGGGCCAAAGAGTCTAAAAGCGGAGAGAGTGCGCATTTCTAGCGCAGAAAAACGGGCCAAAGAGTCTAAAAGCGGAGAGAGTGCACATTTCTAGCGCAGGAAAACAGAGTCTAAAAGTTGCCGTAATTAAGGAGTTTAATATTAAGAGACATCATGAAATGAAACATCAATTTGAAAAATCTTAGTTTACACAACACTGTGAAAGATAAAGAGAGTAAGTCTAGTAAAATGGTGTGTAAATGAAATAATCAGGAAAAAAGTATTATTTAAAGTGGTATATTTCATTATTTGTTTTATTACAGAGTCTGTGGCCCGTGACTTCAAATATATTTCTCCTTCTGGCCCCCAACAAAAAAAGTTTAAACACCCCTCTTTTAGGGCAACCGGTTTCCTCAATTTTTTTTAAGTAAATTCAACTTATCCGGGCTTACAGTGTAGTTACCTGAGTACAGGTAGTTGATCTGGTGATCTTCTTTGAGATATGAATTTGAGTAACTGCCTTTGATACATCTGTCTCCAGCTCTACACACTGATAGTTGGATGGTGATGGAATAGAATCTCGTTTAGGGCTAAAAATAATCTGGTTTACTAACGTCACTGCAGGGACGAGCAACAGACGAGCAACAGTGGGTAATATTGATCTACCTGGATCCTGTAATGCCATAATCACTGATGATGCCAGATTAATAAGGTGTTCAGTATGATGTTCGGCACTGTACTGTAAAAAAAAAAAAGATTATATAGACAAAAGTATTGGGACACAGGCTCGTTCATGTTTTTTTCCAGCCTCACAGGTACTTTTGTTGGAGTAACTGTCTCTAGATTTTAGAGCAGATTGTGCCGTAAGGATTTGATTGCATTCAGCAAGAAGAGCATTAGTGAGCTGATGATGCTGGATGATCACCACCCCAAGAGCACAGGTCCACTGCTGTCAAGCTCAAAGAGGCTTTATATCTCTATTTGCCCACACCTGGCTTTAAGCATGGTGCCATTTGATTCATATTTACAGTATTTGCTTCAGACAGTCCTATTCTATTGGCACTACTTCTCTAGTGTTTGTTTCCGAGTCCATGTGCACATCTCTGTCGACAACTAAATATGCAACTAAAAGTTGGTAAATGCATTAATTATTTGAACATACAGTTTTTTTAAACATACATATTAAATCTGTTCACAGTCCAGTATTATGTCCATGTGTGTTTCTGTGTATCTTCTCACCAGGCCCACTGTCTGTTCTGTTCTCTCTGTGTCTTTGCGTAGGCGGTGCCTGTGAAGTTGTCGTTGGATGCCTTGCTGCAGATGCCTGGCATTCAGGTGCGAGAGACCATGAGGAGGCTAGGCTCCAGTGCGGAGGAGTGTGCCCGGCTCAGCGCTGCCCTCTCCTGCCTAAAGAGCGCCTCCGAGTCAGGTGTGGTACCACTGAGATCATATTGTCAGAGTTATACATACCATATTATAAGGCACACTATCAATGAACTTCTATTTTCTGGTCCTTTTTTCTTACATAAGGCGCACCTGATAATATGGCGCATTTTAAGCGCCAATAGTAAGGAACAAGGGTGTAGCCATGTTTCCCTTCTAATGGGGAAGCTGGGGGAAGTGCCTAAGTAAACAAAACTGTAAAAAATATTTTCTTTCATTCAAACGAGCACTGGATGTTAATCTACACAGATTTTTCTCCTGAAAACTGTTTACTTGGGTGAGTAAAGCGCTTCCGTTTACTTACAGTAAGCTTAGATTTGCAGTATTTTAGCGCAGTTAACAGCAGCACTAGCCACCCGACAGCTTGTTTTAACACGGTAAACACGCAGACTACAGTCTGATTTACTCACCTCTGAATGGTGAAAGAGCTAGCGCTGCGGTTAGTGGTTAATGCTAATACTGCTCCAGCCTTGGTGCTGGAGAAACTTCACTGAAACTCCTGTTTAACGCTGTACTTCAGCAGAGTGGCTTTACTGCTCTTTACAACCTGACTGGTAAAATTCATGCATAAGGCTCACTGTCAAATTTTTGGGAAAATTAAAGGATTTTAAGTGCGCCATATAGTGCATAAAATACTGTATATATTAATGTCACTATATTAACAAATCCAATCCTGACCTTGTTTCCCAACAGGAGAGTTTAACGAGGACAGTGGCTGCTGGTTCTCAGAGCCCACCAGGCGGGACAGCGGCGGCCTGACCCCAGTGGACCAGCTCCCCTTGTTAGGTGGTCCCATGCGACCCCACAGCCCGTCCCCCCTCGCCCGACCCCCAGGCACACCTTCTACGCCCCTGGGCCACTACTCACACCCACGTCACATTCTCTCCGCCGCCGAGGCCCACATCTCCCACGGTTATGCTGACAGCCTGACGGACCCCAGCCCGTACTACTCGTCCCGGCCGGTCCGTCTCCACGGCCACACCTCCACCCCGCCCATCACCCCACCCTCCAAGAGGAGGCACCGCCTGAAGCCCCCGTGCACGCCCCCGCCACCCTCCCGCAAAGTGCTCCACCTGCTGCCCAACATCACCCTCACCCGCAGCAAGAGCCACGAGAGCCAGCTGGGCAACCGCATCGAGGACACGCCCACCAACAAGTAGGTCCCTTCCACCAGTAACTGATATGAATATTTCTAATAACTACTACAGAACTAATCATTTCTATTGGAAAATATCAGTTTACAACAAATACTGCATAACTTAGCTAAAGTATTTGTCGGAATGTTAATTCATTACTTTAGTTGATGTTTCCTAAATGCTATTTTTCTCGCAGTGATTTTTTTCAATCTTAATTACTCATGTTTATCTTATGTTTATTATTTATTAACTGTTCTAGTCAGTGTTAGCTAGATTTTTCTACTTATCTACTTGATAATGGTAGCTAGATTTTACTAGGTACATGTACACTTCTCCAGCTGTTGTTATTTAGATGTTAACCTTCTAGCTGATGATAATTTTAGCTGGATTTTAACTATTGATATCAGCTAGATGTTAAATACTTAAGATTATGTACAGTAACTTTGATGTTATACTTTAGATAATGTTAGCTGGATGAATTTTAACCACTAACATCAGCTAGATGTTGATTCGATATTAACTAATATAGCTAACGTTAACTAGACGATACTACTAGCTGATGTTATCTAGACCTTATACTTTAGGTCAGGGGTCACCAACCTTTTTGAACCTGAGAGCTACTTCTTGGGTACCAATTAATGCGAAGGGCTACCAGTTTGATACACACTCGTGAAATTACAAATTTTCTCAATTTACCTTTAATTATATGTTATTATTAATAATTAATGACATTCATCTATGTGAAGACACAGATATCAATAGGCAACACTATTATTATAAATCTCTGCAAGTGTTTACATTTTATATTATATTTTAATATAATATTACATATTATATTACATTATATTGTATAATAATATATAAACTATAGGCTATCTCTAAGCTAATATTAATGTAATATAATCTAAAATTACATCAATGCAACTGTGATTTAAAAAAAAAAAGAATAGCAACAAAAATGCTATTTTTAGACCAGGCCTGCGGGCTACTCATAAGGTCCTTGCGGGCTACCTGGTGCCCGCGGGCACCATGTTGGTGACCCCTGCTTTAGGTTATGTTAGCTGGATTTTAACTACTGATGTCAGCTAGATGTTAAATACTCTAGATGATGTTAGTTTGATGTTATACTTTGGGTAATGTTAGCTGGACTTTTACCACTCATATAAGGGCTTTAATTGATGTTAACTACACTAGCCTATGTCTTCTAGATGTTAAGTTATGTTATGTTTATCTAATTGATTTTTTATGGATCTCAGTTACTCTACCTATTAAATAATCTTGGTAATATTAACTAGACAGTACTACTAGCTGATATTTTATGGATCTCAGTTATTCTACCTTATGTTGATTTGATATTAACTAATCAAGCTCATGTTAACTAGATGATACTACTTGCTAACGGTTGCTAGATTTAACTTCTCCAGCTGATGATAATTAGATTTTAACCTTCTAGATGACATTAGCTAGATGTTATACTTTAGCTAATGTTAGCTGGATTTTAACTACTGATATCAGCTAGATGTTAAACTGTTGGATTAAGGTAGATGTTA
The DNA here is from genome assembly GCF_023375975.1 of Astyanax mexicanus. Classification (NCBI taxonomy): domain Eukaryota; kingdom Metazoa; phylum Chordata; class Actinopteri; order Characiformes; family Acestrorhamphidae; genus Astyanax; species Astyanax mexicanus. The sequence goes on from NC_064427.1 coordinate 5,392,972, forward strand.
ACTACTTAAGCTAATATAAGCTAGATGGTTACTGCAATATATGATGTAAGCTAGGTGGTGCCAGTCGTAGCTGATTAATTAGTAACTGTTTAATATAGAGATGGTTAAATGATTGTGTATTCATTTACTTCATACTTCATAGATATAAGGATTTGTATTAAGTATGAACATCACTGGCATACAGTATACCGGTATATAAAACATGATGGTGAAGGCTTATTTGCATAGTGTTGCATTTGTATCATCTGTGATTTCAGTACTGCAGAGCTAATTGACCTCCATTCTGATTGGCTCCTCTGGTCTTAAACAGGAAAATGTAAATTGATTTGTCAGAGCAGCATACACGGACAGTATGGACCAAAAGAGCGAAGGCTGAAATGGCGGCTGCCTGTTAAGATGATTTATATGTGTGTTGCTGATTTGGTGGAATGACCTGGAGCAATCTGGCAACACTGGTTGGAGGCCTACAGCCAAGCGCGTGGGCTGAAACTCCCCTTCTGCTTAGCGCTGCATCCCACGACCCAACTGGAAATAGGGCACACTTCCTCCCCTTCGCTCCATCACGCTCTGTGTGTGTGTGTGTGTGTGTGTTATGTTAGAGTGAGAGAGTGAGAAAGAGACATTATGTATTAGTGGTGTTTGTGTGTGTGTCTGGTCCAGGCTAATCCTCTACAGATTTCCCAGAGATTACGAGTAATGTCACAACAGGATACACTTCCAAGGCCTGATGTCCAAAAGAGGGCAAAACAGAGTCACCACACTCACACACACACTCTCTCTCACACACTCACACAACACTCACACACACACTCTCACACACAGAAACACTCTTAAACACACTCTTGTGTAAGTGATGATAGAGGATGGTGGAGGAGGGTCACACTTGTGAGTTTTAAGCCAGTTAGACTTGTTCTAGCTGGTCTTCTTTATTAAAAAAATAAAAATCTCCAGTTGTCTAGAACCCTGACTTGCTCCCCCATTATCCCAGGTCTACCCCTTATGCCCTCTCCCAACTGATCTCTATCCATTCTTGTCAAATATAAGGCAATGCAAGCTGATAACGGGCAAAAACATATGCATGTACAATATGTTGCAATATTTTTAGCATGTAAATATTACTACAAATCTTGTTAGCAGTGCAGTAAAACTAAAGATACACCAGACTGGGTCGCCGAGTGGTCCAGCTGGTACAGGGAGCACAATTGGCCCTGCTCCCTCCGGGAGGGTAGATGGAGCTCAACCCCTACATCACTCCTAGGGTGATGTCTGCAGCACAGCGCATCTGTGAGCTGATGTATTGGAACTGAGTCGCTGCGCTTTCCTCCAAATGCGCTGTGATGCTGCTCGGCAATGCTGCATCAGCAGCAGCTCAAAAAGCAGCGATAGCAGACTTCACATGTATCCTCCTGGTGTGTTGGGGCATCACTAGTGATAGGGGGAGTCCTAATGAGTGGGTTGGGTAATTGGCCGTGTAAAATTGGGGAGAAAATGGGAAAAATTGAAAAAAAAAAAAAAAGATACACCAAAATGTACAAAATAAAACTGAATGAAATGAAAATACAAAATGCTGAATAATGTTTTTCTACAGGTTTACATTTACTTTGCCACTTTTTCACCACTGAATAAATGAAGTACCGTAAATCTACTTTGCCTTTTTTTTAACAATTACAAACAGCAATTTTAATGTTTATACAACATTAATTCAACCTATACAGAAATATTGGGACACAACACTTAATTATTGAATTCTGATGGTTTCTCTGTCACATATGTAAAAAATCAAGCATTTGGTCATGCAGTCTGCTTTTAGTTCTTCTCCAACACTCTGCTCTGCTGACTCCATGTTAATCTCTATGGGTTTAGAATAGGATCTCATTAAAAGCTCCTGTAGGTTTATTTTGTAGGTGTCCCAATACTTTTGTCCATATAGTCCCTATAGCTTTCCTTTACTTTATGTCCCATCTGTAAATATATGGGCTGCTCAGTCAGGTGGTGTAGTGTAGGTAGTGTGAAGGTGACAGATACAGTGATTGTGGCTGAATTGTATTGTGCTTCTCCATTCACTAAAAAGGTCAGTGTTTTAATCCCAGAACTGTGTGTGTGTGTGTGTGTGTGTCATCGTTGAGCGTTCCTTTGTGGTCAGGAGTGATTTTTGAGGCAGTTTTTTGGCAGAGGACTGTTTAAATCTCTCATCCCACATCATCGGCTTTGCATGGTGTTCCTGGTTTTGCTGTGACCCCCACTGACGGACCTGTGTGTGTATTTGTGTGTGTGTGTGTGTGTGTGTGTGTATCTCTAGATGTGGAAAGAAGAATAAGCTGTTCCTGAATGTTCAGATTAATGGTAATGGCTGTGAGGATTCTCCGTCGTCCCGCTCTCCGCTGCTGTCCGCTCGGACACCCGGGGCAGTGCCCGCCACAGCCCCCTACACCCTGCCCGGGACGCCCACCCTGCTGGAGGAGCACAGCAGCCTGAGAAGTGAGTCCTGCACACACTGATATTACATCTGAATGATATATTGATAATGATAATTGAATAATGATTAATATATTCATTTTTGATCGCCATTTAAATTGCTTTAATTTTCCCATATATTAAATTAAGCAAATAATTCTGTATAGAAATCAATAAAGCATATATGGTCCAAAGTTTACATAATACTGCTGCAACCTGCCAGGAGCAGCATATATATATATATGTGTATAAAAAGACCACTTAAAAACGATAAGTTTCTTTGGTTTTACCAAATTGAAAACCTCTGGAATATAATCAAGAGAAGGATAAATGGTCACAAACCATCAAACCAAGCTGAAAAGCAGTGTGTAAGACTGGTGCAGGAGAACATGATGCCAAGATGCCTAACAAAACCTGTGATTAAAAACCAGGGTTATTCCACCAATTATTTATGAGTATGAACTTGTTTTCTTTGCATTATTTGAGGTCTGAAAGCTCTACATCTTTTTTGTTATTTCAGCCCTTTCTCATTTTCTGCAAATAAATGCTCTAAATGACAATGTTTTTATTTGGAATTTAGGAGACATGTTGTCTGTAGTTCATAGTATTAAACAATAATGAATCTTTTTCTTCTGATTAGGTGACAATATACCCTATACGTCCTGAATTATTGAGACACCACTTAATCATTGCATTGAGTGTTTCATTTCCACAGATGTAAAAAATAAGGCATCATAAAGAAACATATAATAATAAAAATAAATAAATACATTATAAATATATATAAACATATTAACAACAATAAATGGGATAACATTTTGAACTTTGGTTAAAATTGTGTTCCATTTAAAATCTATGAAATTCTACTACATAGAAGCTTTTTTAGAAAAAGAAACAATATTGAACAAAGACAACTGAACTTTTACCAAACTACTGTTAATTCTGTGATTGTATTTATTACACAGCATGACTAACAACATGTCAAATTCTAGTTTAAGGCCACAGCGTCCCCTCAAACTTCAGGTTTAACGTGCATCCTAGGTTCATCTGAATGTTTGCCTTTCGTGTAATAAGCATCTGTTAATGTAAATGATTAACTGTAATATGGACAGAGCTGTTAGTGTAAAAAACAGTTGTGAATGTTTGCGCTGGTCGACTTTGGAAGGGGCTATCGCGGGTTCTCTTCCCGTTCGGCGGCGCTTGTGAGTTTATGGTTGCATCACTGCGTGTGGAAGCCTTGACCGGAGTGGAGAAGAATGCGTGGGGAGGTTCTGTGACCTCATGTTTCCATTCTGAGGGAACCGTCTCTTATCTAGGGCTGCCCAGAGAGTCATGCAATACTCCCTGAAAGCCTGCTTTGTGTGTGTGTGTGTGTGTGGGAATAGAAGAAAGATGGAAGATAGCCTACTGGATGGGCTGGGGTGTCTCTCTCGGTCTCTCACTGTCTTTCTGCTTTCCTCTGTCCGACCACATGCAGATAACATCGCCGTCCATCGCAGCTCTCCCCAGGCTGTGAGGAGAGACATTGGATTGGCTGTCACTCACAGGTAACCCCTCCCCTTGCAGAGTCTTTAAAAAAAGAAGATAATCCAACCATATAATGTACTGTATTAGAAACACCAACATTGAAGGACCTTGCTGAGACCTGAGATCATCTGATGCTTTGTGATATTAAGGTTGTCCTTCATCTTGCCAGCCCTTCATTAGTGGTCAGTGGTCAGTCTAAGCTGGATATTTTTTGGTGGACCAAAATTCTCAGCTCCACAGTTGTTGATATACTGGTACCAGTGCAATGGTTCTTTGAGGGATGCCAGATAGAACCCAGGTATTCAAATCTGGACTTTGTTATCACTCAGGGATCAAATGTTAAACCTACCAAATGTTTGAGTGCATCAGTTGTAAAGTTGTGTAGAGGTAGAGTTACAGGTATACAGTGAATAGCCCTATTTGAGTAATGTTCTAATCCATAATATGGTAAGAAATACTCTACTTATTAAAGAAAACCATTCAGAACATTATGATAAAACTGGCACTCATCAGGATCATCCCAGGAAATAAAAAGGAGGAGTCAGAATGTGGATCTTCTATGGCAACATCGAAAGAACAATTTGATATAGATCATTTGTTAAGAGTAAATACTGGCATTACTGTCTTGAGACTGATGTGCCATCCAAATGATCAGCCCTGACACTGAAAACTACAGGCTGTAATTTCTCACGTATTTGGTAGGTGTTTCTAATAAAGTGGCCACTGAATGAAAAAAAAAAACCTAGATAGATATTTCTAATAGATGTGGATGAAAAGTATGGAATGTTTATTTATGTTTATTATTTATTAAGGTTCTCCACCAAGTCCTGGCTGTCACAGACGTGTCAAGTGTGTCAGAAGAACATGATCTTCGGAGTGAAGTGTAAACACTGCAGGTGTTTTTTTTTTTTCTAAGTGTCTTAAGCTGACCTGAGACTTCACTTACAGTTTCTATGAATGTTCTTACATCTGCTTTAATCTCCGCAGGTTAAAGTGTCACAATAAATGTACAAAAGAAGCTCCATCCTGCAGAATATCGTTCCTTCCCAGTAAGTGTCTCCTCACTCATACTCTATTCAGTAAACGACCGCAGAGTCCTTTAAAAGCTTCAGTCTCATATTTCTTCACTGTTCCTTCCCTCAGTCACTAAGATCCGGAGGACGGAGTCCGTGCCGTCGGACATCAACAACCCTGTGGACCGCCCGGCCGAGGCTCCGCAGTTTGGCACCTTACCAAAGGCAATAACCAAGAAGGTACTGACCTTTATGATACACTAAAACAATAAACACTTCAGAATATGCATAGAGAGAGAGAGCAGCTGCTTCTTTCTTTTTCCTGCAAAAGCTGGGAAAAAAATTCAGTTACACAGTAGAGGTAGACAATATGGTGAGAGTATATCACAATACTTTTCATGATATCAGATTTTTAAAAATCAAAATTTCACATCATATACATGATATGATTCAGTTTAAGTTGAGACCCTACACAAAATCACATTTTGGTTCACACTGTGGTTCATCAGTTCAGTATAATATAGGGCTGCACGATATATATCGTTTCAGCATCGTCATCTCGACATGTGCAACATGCGCAATAGTCCCTTAAGGCAATTAAATCAAACACGTCATGCTGCAATGTTTTGATTCTTGACACAAGAAGTACTGTAGATACACAGCGCTGTCTCTGTGTCTGTGTAGGTGACAGGCTGCTGCTGCCTAAGAAGCGTGGGGGCTCGGGGAAGCGCTCGGGGGGGAGGGGGGAGCATGGCCGCATGGTCTCCATCCACATGGTTGGGCACGTGCTTGTAAACACACTTGTCGAAAGCTTTTGCGCAGATATTTCCAGTTACAGCTGAATTCACGCTTTTAATTCCGGTAAAATGCTCTTATTTACCTTTTAAAAAAGTCATTTAAATGCCTGATTAAAGGGCCAATCACTGTTGTTTTGCTGTTTTCCTCTGGTTTTGAGTGCATTGTTTAATATTGTGATATATATCGACGGAAAAATATATATTTTTTTCCAATATCGTGCAGCCCTAGTACAATAGGACAAAAAGTTTCAAACTATCAAATAGACTGTCATATAAGTAACATTGAGTTTCACCTAGTATCAGATTAGTACAGCCTGTAGAGTGTAGGATAAAAGTCTTACTGTACTTAAGTACTGAAATACTGTATCTTTATCTACTGGAGTATTATTTTTACTTCACTACTGTACTTAAGTACTGAAATACTGTATCTTTATCTACTTGAATATTATTTTTACTTCACTGTTGATCTTATTAGAAGATTTCGCTGCTCCTGTTCTGCCTTTTACTCTGAAAACTTTCCACTGCTTTCTGTAATAACTACAGTATTGTACTTTTACTTTTGGTACTTCACTACTACATTTTACTATAAACTACTCATTTACTGTATCTGTCTCTCTCTTTCTTTTTAACTGTCTTGTTCCTTTTCTCCTGTAGGATCATCCTCCCGTACTGAATCAGCTGGACTCCAGTAGTAATCCCTCCTCCACCACCTCCTCCACGCCCTCTTCTCCTGCCCCCTTCCAGCAAAGCAACCCACCTAGTGCCACACCACCCCCAAACCCCTCTCCCAAAGGTCACCGTGACAACCGCTTCCACTTCCCAGGTGAGTATTTAGCTATAGTCAAATGATCCACAGTGTCACGTGTATAGCATGAACAGGGTAGTGGTTGGTAATAAATGCTACAAGTGGCATCATATACAGTACATTATAGTACATCTGTAATAACACTGCCAGGTATAACTGATTTCAGATATTTCCCCCTTTATACCTTTTGTAACACACTAACACATACAGCTCTGTAACAAACATAAGAGACCACTTAAAAATGATGAGTTTCTTTGATTTTACCAAATTGAAAAGCTCTGGAATATAATCAAGAGGAAAATGGATGATAACAAGCCATCAAACCACCAAGCTGAACTGCTTGAATTTATGCACCAGGAGTAAAGGCATAAAGTTATCCAAAAGCAGTGTGTAAGACTGGTGGAGGAGAACATGATGCCAAGATGCATGACAACTGTGATTAAAAAACAGTTTTTCCTGAACTCTTAAAACTTTATGATTTTATAACTATATGAACTTGTTTTCTTTGCATTATTTGAGGCCTGAAAGCTCTGCGTCTTTTTTGTTATTTCAGCCATTTCTCATTTTCTGCAAATAAATGCTCTAAAAAACAATGTTTTTTTTATTGGGAAGAAATGTTGTCTGTAGTTTACAGAATAAAAGAACAATGTTCCTTTTACTCAAACATAAACCTATAAATAGCAAAATTAGAGAAACTGATTCAGAAACTAAAGTGGTCTCTTAATTTTTTCCAGAGCTGTATTTCTAATAAAGTTGTTGTGGGCATACTTGGGTCCAGTCTTGCCTTTTAACCCCAGACTTTCTTCTCTGTTAATCTTCCTGCCTGTCGATTTCTCTCCTCATTCCTTGTCCCTAAAGCTGCCTGCTACTTTCAGCATAGACAACAGTTTATCTTCCCCGGTGAGTTCAAGAAGCCCTGAAACGTTCACGCAGTGTCCTGAACCTTGCTATCCAGACATCATCGTAGGCTTTAAAGGAGTAGTTCAGTCAGCTTATTACGAGATCCGAATCCCGGTCATGCAGCTTGCCATCAGCTGCCAGAGCCCTGAGAGAGCACAATTGGCCTTGCTCTCTCTGGGTGGATAGATGCCACTCTTTCCTCTCGTGACTACAAAAAGGGTGATGTGGATCAGCACAAGGCTGCGTCTGTGAGCTAATGTATCGGAACCGAGTCGCTGCGTTTTCCCTTCGAGTGTGCTGTGATGCTACTCGGAAATGCTGCATCCGCAGCAGTTTAAAAAGAGGCGGAGTTTGACTTCACATGTGCATGTGCTAGTCTTCACCCTCTTTGTGTTGGGGGGATATACAGCTGATTAGCAGCTGAATGGGTGGAACAATTGGCCACAGATATTGAGGACAAAAAGGATAAAAAAAAAGGATTTAAAAAAAAATTATTGTTATATTGTATTACTGCAACTAATTAAATGTTACAGTTTTATTTAGTATAAATATAAGCACTCCTTTAAACATTTAAACAACAGTAACTAACCAAAACTCCTTTTTCATATGAAAAGATTTTGTATAAAATAGTAATAATGTAGCATAAAATGATTTAATGTAGCATAAAATCTGCCACAGAAAAAAAAGAATATTTAATACATGCTTCTGAACAAACATAAAAAGTATACAAACATACCTAAAATAAGAGCTTCAAAGTAAATAGCAAAACCAATTGTTTTAAAAGTTATGACATTAATATTATGTGCGATACAACATGGCACACCCCTAATTCCAGATTATATCAGATTAGATTGATGTTTGCCAATAACTCTATATTATATCAAATTAATGTATTAGCCTTTTAGCGTGTCTGTTGATCTACTCCTTTAACTATATAAGGACAGGTGCATGTCCATGTCTTGTGATTTGCATGAACTGGTCTGATGTTTGTAACGTGGTTCTAGATGCCTCCTGCTGGTGAGTTGTGTTACTGCATGTCTGGGCTGATGATGTTCAGGTGCTGTAGAAGGAGCTAGTGTGTGTTTGCTGCACAGTGCACATATCTGTGCTTCAGGGTCTAACCGTAATCTTTTTCTTTCACCCAGATGTGTCCAGCTCTAATACTCTGCACCCAGAAGGCCTAATAGACACAGTGTAAGAGGGCTTAACTGAAATACATGAGATATATATGGTTAATATGTGCATTTGCTCTGTTTAAGTGTCCTAATGGAATTAATGACTTCTCTCTTTACCTCCATCAGCAATGAGACTGACGCATCTGCAGAGGATCCACATGCTGAGCTGGCTGAGCATGAAGATGGAGAGGTAAGATAAAGGGATTTACATTATTTGATTTACAAATCCATATGGATACCTGAAATTAAGGGTATTTAAATAGTTTATCCTTCTTTTGTTGGAGTAATTGTCTCTGAAAGAAGACATTCTACTTGATTTTGTTGGTGGAATTTTGAGCATTTCAGAGAACATAGTTTTGCTAGTCGTTAGCTGCTAATGCTAATGCTGCTGCACCCAGCCTTAGTGGAAATCTGGAAATCTGAGCTTACTGTAAATAAACTGAAGTGCTTTACTTGATCTTACTTATTTTTTTTTTTAACAATTTAGCCAAGCCAGTTAACCCACCCACTTTCTGAGACTCCTATGAGAAAAGTTTGATATAAACATATAAAAATCCCTACATAAAAGACACATCTAATGTCTTCTGACAGACAGTATGTAGTTCCAATTGTATGTCGCATGAAAAGCCATTCTTTATTAATATTATGTAATAAGAATACGAATTTTTCCTCTGAATATAATTGCTACATGCAATATGTAAATATTGCTGTTATTCTTTACATTATGTTCACATTTTGTGATGAATTGACCAATAGAAATGCTTAAAATGACTTTAAAAAAAGAATAAAATCCTTTTACATTGACTACCATCGTTTTTTTTTTTTTTCCTTCTTTGTACAGTTACTATTTGGGACATTTTGGACATTTGTTGTGTGACATCATCAATATGTAGTTTATGTAGACTAAGCAATCATGGACCTCTGAACTATGAGAAGAACTTTACCAATCCCTTCTGTTCTTTTATCCCTTAGGAAGAAGAGGAGGACGAAGACGCAGAAGTGGAGGAAGAAGAAGACCCTGTCGTAGAGGAGGAAGATGAAGAAGAAGAGGAGGAGTGTGAGGAGGAAGAAGATGGGGAAGAAGAAGAGGAGGAGGAGGAGCTTAACGGCGGCTCGGACGGCGAGTGTGAAGGGGACGAGCTGGACGACCTGCCCAGCGCTCGAGGCAGTCAGCACTGGAAGGGTCCGATCGCTCGCAAGGCCAGCCAGACCAGCGTGTACCTGCAGGAGTGGGACATCCCCTTCGAGCAGCTGGACCTTGGCGAGCTGATCGGGAAGGGCCGCTGGGGCCGGGTGCACCGGGGCCGCTGGCACGGCGAGGTGGCCATCCGCTTACTGGAGATCGACGGCAACAACCAGGACCACCTTAAACTCTTCAAGAAGGAAGTGATGAACTACCGGCAGACGCGACACGAGAACGTGGTGCTGTTCATGGGGGCCTGCATGGCGCCGCCACACCTGGCCATCATCACAAGGTCAGTCTGAAGTCTTAAATTTACTGTTTTTTTGGCACTATAAGGTAGACTTAAAAATTTTAATTTTCCCAAAAATCATCAATACACCTTATAATCCGGTGCTCCTTATGTATGAATTTTACCAGTCAGGTTGTAAAGAGCAGTGAATGCACAGAGATATAAAGGAGTTTCAGTTTAGTTCTCCAGCAGTATTAGCCTTACCTGCTAACTGGGCTTAAGGCTAGCTCTTTCGCCGCTCAGAGGTGAGTATATCGGACTGTAGCCTGAGTATTTACCGTGTTAAAACAAGCTACATGGGACAAACCGCTAGCTAAAATAAGCCAGGAACACTCAGAGTTCCTTAGTGTAGCACTATCTGGCAACATTAGCTAGCACTAGCAATTAGCTGCTAATGCCTTAGTGGGTAAACAGTTTTGTTTACTTAGCTCAGCTTAGCTTTACAGGTCGAGACCTGCTGAATTAGAGGGAAAACATGGCGACACCCCTGTTCTTTACTAGTGTCACATAATGCGCCTTATAATCTGATGCTCCTCATGTATGAATTTTACCAGTCAGGTTGTAAGGAGCAGTAAAGCCACTCTTCTGAAGTACAGAGATATAAAGGAGTTTCAGTTTAGTTATCTAGCATTATTAGCCTTACCCACTAACCGTGCTAAGCGCTAGCTCTTTCGCCGCTCAGAGGTGAGTATATCGGACTGTAGCCTGAGTGTATAACATGTTAAAATAAGCTACGTTGGACGAACCACTAGCTAAAATAAGCCAGGAATTCTAGCGTTAGCACCCAGCTGTTGCACCCAGCCTTAGTGGAAATCTGGAAATCTAAGCACTTTACCCACCCTGATAAACAGTTTTCAGGAGAGAAAACTGTGTAGATTAACAACCCACGCTCGTTTGGCTTTTTTTAAGAATTACAGTTTTGTTTATTTAGCTTAGCTTAGCTTTACAGGTCCTGCTGAATTAAAGAGAAAACATGGCAACACCCCTGTTCCTTACTAGTGTCAAATAATGCCACTTATAATACAGTGCATCTTGTGTATGAAAATAGACCAGAAAATAGACCTTATTGATAGTGCGCCTTATAATCCGGTGCGACTTATAGTGTGAAAAATACGGTACATATTTACATATATTCATCAAAATATAGGATAGATGTTTCAATACCTGTGAAGTCATAGCATCTAAATTCCAATCATAATTCCTTCTTTTACTTGTTTTTAGTTTCTGCAAAGGCAGGACGTTGTACTCTGTTGTGAGAGACACAAAGAACACACTGGACATCAACAAGACGAGACAGATCGCCCAGGAAATCGTGAAGGTAACTTATCGTTCAAATAACCTGGATCCTCTGTATCACTGTGACATGATTACAAAACTTGTGGCTTTGTGTCTATAGCCTTTCTGTTACTCCATTGTCTATTTGTAATGTCAAATTAATATTAGTATAGTCAAGTTTGACTTGTAGGATTTGGATCTTTTTGGCTGGTTTGGCTGGCTCTTCAAATTCAATTCTGAGATAATTGACTCTGACATTTTAGGCTGTGATTCTGATATTTTAAATAAAATACTAAAATATTTGGTTTTAAATGTGAGATTTTTGACTCTGATAATGAGATATGTAGCTTTGATTTTGATATATTAAGCTAAGGTTCTGAGATATTTTCAGATATTTCATTCTGATACTGGGATAATCGTCTTTGATTTTGAGATTTGACCTCCTTTAGACCCTGTCAAAAAATGTCTTGTCTTGAACTTCAATGTCCTCTATTGCTAATGTACATCATTATTTGTAAGTCGATTTGGATAAAAGCATCTGCTAAATGCTTTGTAATGTAATGTAATGTGATATTTGGCTCTGATTATGAGATTGTCTCCACTGATCCTAAGATATTTCTGTTTGCTAACATTTATCCCATTTGTTTCCTCTCTCTAACAGGGAATGGGCTACTTGCACGCAAAGGGAATCGTTCACAAAGACCTGAAATCTAAGAATGTTTTTCACGACACCAACAAAGTGGTGATTACAGACTTCGGCCTGTTTGGAATCTCTGGTGTGGTTCAGGAAGGAAGGTAAAGACAGGCTGCTTCTTACTCTCCTCTCCTCTCACTGATAAGAGAACATGGCGGGAGCTGTTTCGCCCAAAGCAAAAGCGCTCAGTTATTGATGAAGTGTGTCTGTGTCTGTGTGTGTCTGTGTGTGTGTTTCTCCAGGCGGGAGAACGAGCTGAGGCTTCCTCATGGATGGATTTGTTACCTGGCTCCAGAGATTGTGAGAAAGATGAGTCCAGGAAACAACGAGGATCGGCTGCCTTTTTCTAACGCTGCTGACGTCTACGCCTTTGGGTGAGAGAAGCGCGTCTATTAGACATGGACATTCTAATCACGTTCTATTCACTGATCAATTTGATTTGGTTTGATTCTTTGATTTCCTCTCAAGAAAGTATTTATTTTAAAGAGACTACAAAAGACTGCATGTTCAAATAAGTCCTATTTATGACAAAAAAAGTCCCTCCTTCTACTGAAACTCACTCCTGTTACTTGAACTCACTCCTGTTACTGGCACCCATTCATGTTACCTTTTATGTTTTTAGTAGCAGGAATGACTTTTTAGCATACAATTAGCAAAAACATGAAAAATAGATAAATGGCAGCTATGCTAATAGCATGAGGACACTGTGCACAGTCTAATGATTTTCCCAAAATTGGTATTTTAAAGCTGTTGTAGATGTGACTTGTTGTAGAATGTTTCAGATGTTTCAGATGGGGTAATGACTTACGGTAACAGGACTGAGTGAAACCCAGGGACACAACTAAAATGTGTATTTTAACTTAAATATTATGGATTTATTATTTTTAAAAATTTAAACTTTAATGATATTTGCAGTCACACAGCAATACAAAAGTAAATTGTAAAGTGCACTTTTTAGTGCTAAAAGTATGAACTTTTCCTTGTTAAGTGTATTTTAAAAATATACATATACTTAAATGCATTTTTCTTTTACAAGGGTTCTTACTACCCTTTTCACTTGTGTGTGTTCGCTGCTACAGATGGGTAAAATTTCATACAATGAGTATGAAATGTGTTGTGTTGCTGTACAGTGGCAGTAACATGTGCTTAATCTTAGTTTAATCATATTCAAATATGATATACAAATACACATTTGTAACACACACCCCTCCCTTGTTTATACAGTGACTCTGCCTAGTGCTTCATGCACTGACTATTTCACCGGGGTTTCTGATTTCAGCACTATTTGGTACGAACTACAAGCAAGAGACTGGCCAATCACCAACCAGCCAGTGGAGGCCACTATCTGGCAAGTGGGCAGCGGAGAGGGCATCAAGAAGGTGCTAACAGAGATCAGCTTGGGCAAAGAAGTCACGGTGAGGAATTGAAAATGAAAATAATTACGACCCCGAATCAGAAAAAGTGTTAAACCTGTAACATATTAAAATAAAATAATTGCTTTGTTTGTTTTAATGATATCATGCCCTGTACATTATATTTAAATATTTCATTTCATTTGTTATTGTGTTTATGGGGGCTCTGAGTGGTCCAACAGGCTAAGCGCTACCACTGTGATCAGGAGTTCGCTGGTTCGAATCCTGTTCATGCAGCTTGCCATCGGCTACCGAAGCCCTGAGAGAGCACAATTGGTCTTGCTCTCTCTGGGTGGGTACAGTAGACTCTCTTCCCCTCATCACTCAAAAGGGTGATGTTGATCAGCACAAGGCTGCGTCTGTGAGCTGATGTATCAGAACCGAGTTGCTGCTTCAGCAGCAGACTTCACGTGTATCGGAGAACCCTCCTAGTGTTGGGGCATCACTAGTGACACGGGGAGTCCTAATAAGTGAGTTGGGTAGTTGGCCTTGTAAATTGAGGAGTAAATGGGATAAAGAATGGGGTTCAAAACAAGGAACATGGTTGTTTTATTGGGTCCAAGAAGTGTTCAATTAAGAGTGTCCAACACAAGGGTCAACAATTCTGGTCTTGGAGAGCTGGACTCTGAACTGATGCTCTAAACCAGGTGAAGTTAAGCTGGGAAATCACCATATTTTATTGGACATCAGGGCCCACAAAAGCACTGCTGAAACATTAAATAGCCTGTTATCACTGTGTTATCATTAGTGTTCAGTGTTCACTAATCCCACTAATCCCAACTCTGCTCCTCTAGGAGATCCTGTCGGCCTGCTGGTCGTACGACTCGCGCGATCGCCCCACCTTCACACAGCTGGCCGACATGCTGGAGAAGCTTCCCAAGCTCAACCGCAGGCTCTCCCACCCCGGACACTTCTGGAAGTCCGCAGAGTATGTATCCTAGAGACAGGACAAAGACCGGGAGGAGAACATCCTGCATTTTTCAGCATCCAAACTATTTGCCCCCATTTTATTTATTTATATTTTATTTTATTTCTTTACAGTGTGGTTTGTGTTTCAGAACATGTCTAGGCAGGACAGAAACGGAAAAGAAAAAAAATATTGTAAATCATGTGATGTGTATTCTGTGGTAGCCCCATGTTTGGGTCAATCTATAATTTAATTTGAGACGATTTTTCATTTTTGTCCAGTCGACTTCAGGTTTGAAAACGAAGCACTGAAATCTTAAATGTTATTTAATGATAATGTAAAGCTTGTATGATTGAAAACAATGGTAAAAATGCAACAGCTATGACCACTTATGTTTAGCCCAGTGGCTTCAGTGATTTCCTGGATTAGGTGTGTTGGAAGCAGGACTCTAAACACTAACAAGTACCGTATTTGTCACACTATCAGGCACACCTAAAATCTTTTAATTTTTTTCAAAAATCGACGATAAATCTTACAATAAATCTGGTTCGTCTTATGTATAAATTTATGAATTTTTCCAGTCAGGTTGAGTAGCGTTATAAAGGAGTTTAGTGAAGTTTCTCCAGCACTAAGGCTGGAGCAGTATTAGCGATAGCCGCTAACTGTGCTAAACGCTAGCTCTTTCACCGTTCAGAGGCGAGTGTATAGGACTAATATTACCCTGGTACAGACAGCTTTATCTAGAGCTAAGCGCTGCTGCTAACCACGCTGAAATACTGGGAATCTAAGCCTACTGAAAATAAACAGAAGCGCTTTATTCAATGAAAGAAACAGATTTCAGAAGAGAAATCTGTGTAGATTAACATCCGGTGCTCAATTAACTTTGGAAAACAATTTTTTCTTTACTTAGACGCTTCCTCCAGTGGCGAGACCTGCTGAATTAGAAGGCAAACATGGCGCCCCCCCTGTTCCTTACTAGTGTTGCTTAAAATGCGCTTTATAATCCAGTGCCCCTTATAGTCTGTAAAATACGGTACAGGTCACAACAGTGTGGCTCAGATCACCTTCTAAAGTAGTTTGAGTGATCAGTTATGTGGATATAATGTATAATGTAGTCTTTTTTTTTGTACTTTGTCTTTAACTAAGAAGTGTGTTTGTGGCCATTTTATGAAAATGTGGCTGTTTGACCACACTGATCTGCACCAAGTGGCACAAATTAAGCTCATAAATGAGATATCGGGAAATATTTAATATTAAGTCCTCTGTTTTTAATTTTTCATCTTCCTCACCTTCTTCCTCTCGTGTCCTTGTGTTCCTATTCACTAACATTTTAACCTGTTCATTTTCTTATTGTTAACAAACTTACATTCTTCTGTTCTCTTTTCCTACCTTCTAATTAAGTCGATTAACAATCTAACCTCTGCTTCCCTTCTTCTTCTCTCTCTTGTCTTTCCTTTCTTTCCCCCTGTTTCTTCAGGTTGTAGCTGTGTGTGCGTAACACAAAAGCAATGCAAAACAAAGCCTGGGTCTGCCTTGCATGCGTCCTGAAATTCCTTAACTCTTCTGGACTAAAGAGCAAAAGCAAAAGCACTGACTCTGCCTGACTCCGATCCTGCTTCCACTGACCTGCAGCCTGATCTTCCACCTTTAAATGTTCCTTCTTACTCTGTCTCTCGGAGGGGAGACCACTTTGGCAATGCACGGAGGAGAGGGGGAGTCTCTCTCTTTCTGGGTTTCTTTTTTTTTTTTGTTTGTTTTGTGTTGTTTTATGGTTTATTTACTTTTAGTGAGGGGGCCACCCAAGGACCACAGGGCATTTGAGCTGCTGGTTGTCTCAGCAGGGCTGTCTAAAACAGAATTCGCTGGTATTTCCATACAAGTACCTGAAATATTAGAAAATATTATGTATTTATGATCCAAACATTAATATCTACATTTTAACCTACATACATGTTTTCTGCTGCAGTTAAAAATACATGCAGCAGTTGACAGTACTGTACTCGCAGTGTATGTTGGTGGTAGTGCAGATGAACTGAAATCAGCCACAAACATAAACATAAAGTTTTTAGGTCTGATGACTGATAAGAGGCTGCCCAAGCTCGTACATCCCTTTGAGGTAACACTTTATGATCGATTTAAAGAAGAACTCCAGTGTAAATTTGACTTTTAGTGTAGTAAAACATGTTAAAGATCACTAACCTTTCTTGAGTAGCCTAAATCTGCTTTCCCGCAGCTTTCCAAGATCCAGTAATTTCCGTTATCCAGACTCAAAATAGCTTCACAAATCACTGGTAGAATCCAGAGAGACCTAACATTTAAAACATAATAATAATAATAATAATAATAATAATAATAATAATAATAATAGTAACTTCAAAAGTGCACAAGAAGCTTATTAAAAACCACTGTTTATAGCCTGTAGCTTTAGCTAACCACCGGACGCAGTTTCTGAATCAGTTTCTCTGATTTTGTTATTTATAGGTTTATGTTTGAGTAAAATTAACATTATTGTTTTGTTCTATAAACTACGGACAACATTTCTTCTAAATTCCAAAAAAAATATTGTCATTTAGAGTATTCATTTGCAGAAAATGAGAAATGGCTGAAATAAAAAAAAAAAGCAGTTCACTTTTTTTCAGTTCAACTCTTAAAACCTTTCAGTTTTAAGAGTTCAGAAATCAATATTTGGTGGAGTAACCCTGGTTTTAATCACAGTTTTCATGCATCTTGGAACGTTCTCCTCCACCAGTCTTACATACTGCTTTTGGATAACTTTATGCTGCTTTACTCCTGTTGCAAAAATTCAAGCAGTTAAGCTTGGTTTGATGGCTTGTGATCCTTTATCTTCCTCTTAATTATATTCCAGAGGTTTTCAATCAAAGAAACTCTTCGTTTTTAAGTGGTCCCCCTTTTTTTTTACACAATTGTATACAAATTGGCAATTGGAGTAGCATATCTACTACATCTTTTAAGGTTATGGTGGTTGGCAGACTAACTATAGGAGCATTACCGCCATCTATAGAGCTGAAGTGTGAAACAAGATTTCGGCATAATGAAGCCTTGCTGGATAAGATAGTTAGCTAAATGTCACTGCGGACCATAGCCCTGGCAGCTCTCTCTCTCTCTCTCTCTCTCTCTCTCTCTCCTCCCTGGCTTGTGGTGTCTTGGCTGGATCTGGACTCCCGAGATGTAGCGTCTGCCCGGCCCCTGGAGCGCTCGGGCCGAGACGGACTCCTCCCGACCCTCTCGCGGCTGGACGCTCCGAGCTTTTCTGCCTTCTCTTCACTTCCTTTGTGGTCTTGGTGCAGTGCTTCTGGCTCCTCGAATGATGTGTATCTTTCTTGCTCTTTTTCTCATACTGATTCACAATCGCTCACTCTCTCTCTCTCACTCTCTGCACGAACTGACATCAGATGCTGTCACACCCCTGGTCATTCCTACACCCACGGTATTGCATACAATCACTCTCCAGCCCCAAATTATCTCTTTGATGATGGGAAAAACAATGCCGTACGAACTTGAAGCATCTGCTGTGAGAACTGAAAGGAATAGTTCAGTGAAAAATCTGAAAATTACGATTTTCCACTTTCCCAAGTGTATAGAAAAAGACACAGTATAGAAAAAGACTGTAGAAACCAAAAAGTGTAAGAAAGAGAAATTAGGAACCAACAGGACCAGTGTTTTGACATTTCTATTCGTACGTTGTTCGCATGGGCAGTTCAAGCCAGATGCTGTCAGTCACCATCATTCAGAAATATTAAATGCGCACACAATTTTGGAAATGGTCAAATTGAAATAATCTTATCAATCTGGCACCCACTATCAGAGACTCAGATAATTTACATCGCCTTGCCATGAGCAAGCTGGCCAGTGTTTAGCCTCGCTCACAAGATACTAACTCATAGCTTATACAGACAGGGTGTTCCCAAGCCTAATAGTGAGGAACAGACTTCTATTACTTGTTGGTAAGGCTCACTAGCTTTTCACTTTCCATTTCACATTGCATTGTGGGATAAGTGCGTTCATCGTAAATAAACCCCACACTCAAATAAACCACACAGTTTCTCAATATGCATCTTTAATACTTAGATACTAGTGAACTCAACTTTGCCTATACTCAATTCTACCCAAACTACATTCTTTATATATTAAAAAAAGAGTTAGTATTAATAATGTGCATGTAATTGGGATGCACCCAAAGATACAACCATATCAGTAAAGGCTATAATATTGGTCTTATAATGGACTTAAACTTGAGTTTTCCAAGTAGAACAAAGCTAATTCTAGTCAAAATCAAAGGCTATATTTGGCAAAACCACTGGCTAAATCCAAGTTCAGGTACTGTTGATGCTAGTATAAGGAAAATTCCATTTCAAAATACTGTGAAGTCAAAGACTAGGCTTTTCGTCTGAGACCAGACTTGAGTATTATAATGGATGGATGTAGTTCAAAACTTAGTACACTACTTACTCACTCGCTCATGTTTAGCAGGCTAAATATTCGCCACAAGGTGGTGCTAATAGTGTTCGAACAGCTGATGGTGCTTCGCCCTTATGATACTGTGTGTTCAGTCAGATTTTGTAGCTTCTAACATGACTTGGATGATTTTTTTTAGGCTAAGGGGGAAATTTGTGCACATTTTTCTCTGAACTATTCCTTCATCAAGGAGCTGCAGAAGTGAAAGCAATGTGTGTGCAGTGCAGTGAGTTTTTTCCACTCTCCCTTTCGATGTACGTCCACTCTTGAGCGGCTGTTAGCTCCTGTAGTGTGTTTCCTATAGGACTGCACTGAAGTGACTTTAAGTGGAGCGCAATGATGAGCCAAGGAGAAGCACGGTTGTCTTCTCAACAAAACTAGTTCCAGATTTCAGTTTCTTGAGTTTTATTTTTTTATTTAGATTTTTTTTTTCCTTTTTTCACCCAAAAAGTAGCGTCCAAAAGTAGATCTTTCTCACATCGGTTTCGGAACGACCGTGTCCCATTCCACAGAGTCACGTAAACATTACCTCTTGTGCGTTTGTTTGTATCGTGTGTGCTTGTGTGTATTAATTTTGCTGTGTGTGTGTGGATGTGTGTGTGTGTGTGTGGGTGGGGGTGAACGTGTGGGTGTAACGTGTTTGAAATGTAGGGGTTCATTCTGTCGAGCGACTGGAGTATTCGTGGTCCGGAAATGTTGACGATGTGTAAAATATACGTGTATAAAAAAACACAAATAAACTCTGATTTATTTATTGTACAGCTAATGAACATAATTCTTTTAATATTTATATGAACATTTTATATATAATGTACATCATGACATTTTTGAATAAGTACTGCTCCCCTGTTCCAGATGTATATATATCTTTCTATTTTTTCATGTACAAAGAAGCTGTAAAACATTGAAAATTGTACATTTTTTTAGAATGGGTCGATACATGTTCTGTCATGTACAAATTCATATTTTTGTATTGCATGTGGCTACCATTCTGTATACAATACACGTTTTTCTGTTTTCATCCTTGAGAAAGAATAAAACCAAGCTTGTCATGTGGCCTTGGCTGCATTTATACCGGCACCTGCTGTCTGAGTTCACAGAGCTACAGGACTGATATCATAGAAATTGTAGCTAAATTTTACATTTTATTTTAAATAAAAGGTAAGATTTTTTTAAATGAAGGTTTGATATACTATAGAAACCAGGGGAACTGTGTTACCACTAATTTACTTAACTTCCAATGAATACCAGTGTAGATTAATTGGTTACTTTGTCATGAATGTTTGTTGCAATATAAAGAAGAACTGACAAATACAGATGATGGTTTGAGAACTGTGCATATTTACATATTTTCACCTTTAGCCTCAATTGGCTTGTTTAAAAACACAATCTATATTTATAAAATTGAATATATTTATATTTTTATTAAGCTAAAGATGTTTTATATACTTTAAATTTTTTGTTAACATGTCAAGGACCCAGGTCCTGACCTGAGAACACTACTGCGGGTCTACAGCTAATTTTTACCACAGACTAATTTGTGTAATTTAATTTATATATTCTATGTAGTCAGATTTATTGTTTTTGGTAAATTAGTATATGTTAATGTGCTAGAGTTTTTAAGGTATTTAGCTCCCTCCTAAAAAAATAAAATAAAATAATAAGAAAGCACCATGATCTAGGTAGGATATCTGAATATCCTATATCACTGTATTAGCATAAATCTAGGTCATCCAGAACAAACAATGTTTTTTGGCAAGAGCTTTTAGACTCTTTGGCCCGTTTTTCTGCACTAGAAACGCGCACCCTCTCTGCTTTTAGACTCTTTGGCCCGTTTTTCTGCGCTAGAAATGCGCACCCTCTCCGCTTTTAGACTCTTTTCATGTTTTCTGCGCTAGAAATGCGCACCCTCTCCGCTTTTAGACTCTTTGGCCCGATTCTGACACCTAGCGTCCAAACTTTGAATCTCACATTATAAAAACCTGCTTAACAGCGGGCCGGCTTTCATTCTATTTCTAAAATACCTCGCGGGCCGCTCCAAAAACACCCCTGCCATAGGCGCTCTGTATAATATAATGTAGTAATGGCAGAATCTAACTGGACAGTAATTGTTCCTTTCCAAAAATGCCGTGCACTATTGGTCAATGTTTGTCCAGCGGATATTTATCCTCAGGTCCATTTAGAAGAAGGTAAGAGTTCATTGGTGGATTTGGGTAGTGAATAACAACATTTACATATTCAGCATGTTTTTTTTTTTACAGTGAACCATTTAAACAGCAAACCTCTCTGTAATCCAAACATTAATGTCCTTAACCCCTGAACCACTGCACTCCATAGATGTAGAAGTAATGAAATTACTCTTTAACAGATGAACAGTAGCAATCTGAGGAAATAAATTCATGTTGAGCTCTTGTTGATGTGTAAAGCCTGAGTAAAGTGTTAAATATTAACTCAGCCTGAGACACTGTGTACTCTGTGTATAGCTGAAATGACAATAAAAACCACTTTGACACTTTTGACACAGGTGTGTTTCTGCAAGCACCTGTAATACGATAACACAGCTTTCAGGAAGTGCCAGCCTTTTCTAGGCAAATCGAAACTTACGCTTGCCCCGTATAATATATGTGTGTGTGTGTGTGTGTGTGTGTGTGTGTGTGTGGTGTTTATGTAAAGCTGCTCTCTGTACCTCTGCACCCTGTGTGCAGCAGCTCTGTGTTCCTGGCTGGTGGAGAAGCTGTGTGGAGATGGCCTTCCAGCAACCTTTTCTGAATCCGGTGAGAAATTTAATCCAGCGTTAATTATTTTCAATATATAAAATGCTATATTTTTTATATTTGGGTTGACTTGACTGTCCAACCTTATCCAGCAGCTGCAGGCTTTCATTCCAGCCAAACAGAAGAACCAAATGTGGACTTCAGATAGTATGCTCTAAGATATACCAAACTCTGTAGTGCTGGTTTGGCAATATATGTCTAAAATATTACCATACTAACCTTTTTTGTAAAAACAGGACGCTTAAAGCTAAAAGGTTACCCAGCATTTATTTATTTATTTATTTATTTGTTTATTGTCCTTTATTTTCTATTTTATGAGAATAATGCATTGCCTTTTGAAAGTTTTTATATGTTGCTAATCCTGCAAAAAAAAAAAAAAAGCCTATAACTATTAAAACTGGTTCCTCTGCTAACAGGAAGCATTCTAAGAATGTTTAGCAAGGTTTTGAAAAAGGTGACAGGGGGATTAGCCTGTAACATTCCAGAAATAATGTTCCAGGAACGTTCTTGTCACGAAGTGACCCAGGCAGGGAGACGAGGGGGCGGACGCAAGTGCAGGTAGGGTGAAATAAATAATTATTTAATAACTAAATAACAATTAAGCAAAGAAACAAGGAACGAGTAACACTAAACAAAGAAACACAAATAACCAATAACCAAAACAAACGAGCGATAATAATAAACAAACCAAACAGGGCAGGGACATATAAACAAGGGAATAAACTAATAAACACAAAGCAGGGGTATATACAAGGAACTAGGGAACACGGAAATAAACAAGAAACTAGAAACATTAAACAAGAGATAAACAAAGGACAAGGGCTAAAGCTAAGAAAACGAGGGCTAGGCTAGAAAACACGAGAATGACAAAAACAACAGAGGAAGGTGCAAAGACCGACGGAGGACAAGGTGGCAGAGGAGGGCTATTTATAGTAACACAAACACACTAGAATTGGAAACACCTGGGGAAGGGGCGGAGCTACAAATGAGACACACATGGAAAAGTACTGAGACAGGAGCATGGGCGTGGTAGTGGGGGGAAAAGTGGACCTGACTACCCAGGGCCCGAGTAGGGAGAGGGGCCCATGAAAATCCAGGTTTTAATTTTTTCGCTCACGTTCCTTGTGTACTGGCATGGATAGAGGCCCACTGACTTTGAGAGTGTAGCGGGCCCTGAATTTGTTGCTACACCCCTGGACAGGAGACACAGGGGAGCACAGGTCACGTGGGGAAGACACACAGAGACACGAGACGAGGCCAAGATGTGACAGTTCTGAAAACCTTTGACATGATAATGGTTCACATCACAATTTTGTTAGAGTAATAACATTATGAAATAGTTAAAAGTCACATTCCCAAAACTATAAAAAATGAAAACATTGACACAAGTGACGTTGCAGCACCTTTACCAGAACGTTTAAAACGTTTAAATAACAATAAAAAATTAATAAAACTTGACATATTGTACATATTGTACATTCTAAGAACATTAATTGTAACGTTTAGAAAATACAAACATTCTATTTTTCAAAAATTGTTAGCTGGGTTTCCATTCTCCAATTATTTAAGTGCATATTAAAATTTTTAAAATTATGTACTTTTCCACTTTTAAAAATATACTTAATACACTTTTGTTTTACAATCTCATTTCTGTGTTTTGAAGTCCTATCTGATAGCTGTGTCTTAATTTTTTTTTTTTTATTAATTGCTCCCTTTTAGAGAATCCCCTTTACAGGCTGTATCCAGGGTGGCCTGTTTGAAGGGAAGTCCATCACTCTGACAGGACGAGTTCTGCCAGGAGCCGAGAGGTGAGCTGAGATAAAGATGATACAAAAACTTCCTACTGGAAAAACTGGTCTGGTTACTACACTAATAAAACACTGAAAATAGTACTGAAAATGGTCATAAAGGAAACACAATTGGTTTTATACCAAAAGTAGTAATAGAGATGCGTGAGAAAAGAAAAACCTAAGAAGTCTAAAGAACTTAGCCTAAAACTTAAGTTCTATTAAAAATATGACATTTAATACAGTAGATTAAAAATGTGCTTTTCTGTGGCATTACTCAAAGAAACATTTGAGGTTCCATTTTTTTATCGTTCAGATATTAAGACTCAACAATTTAACTGTGGTCCAAAATGAGTGCATTTACACAGACACACATACACACACACACACACACACACACACACAGTAATCAAATAATAATCAGATTTCTGCTTGACAGAAACCATTTTTTTTAGTGAACGTCTATAGTATCCAATTACATTTGTGTGCATGCACAGTCTCTCTGGATTTCTGCAGCTATAAAATTATTCAGGTGCTCATGAAAACAGCAGTAAACATGAAAAACTCTGAGTTTTGAGATTTAAAAAGGAGATTAAAAAGCCTGTATTTTATCTTAATCAGATTTCTTATCACACAGTAATCAAATTTTTTTTTGTGCATGTGCACCCTTAGTCTAAATTCTTTCAGTTTAGTGCAATTCTTAGTCATGCAATGCATGCAAATGTAACCAGGTAGGACAGATGTTTAAACAACAAATTGATCTTTGTGGTTCCGTGTTTGCAAAATGCTTAAATTATTGGCTAAATGCAAAACAGAAATCTGAGTAGTGCCAGATTTATGTGAATCAATTTCTCAAACAGAAATTAAGCATAGTCTTAGACCATATTTTGCTTTTAATAAAAATAAAAAACACCACTGATTGGGTTACTTTACCGGTTTTATTATTATTATTAAGTGCACTTAGTATTGGATTTCTAATCAGATTAGAAACAGATTAGACATTATCCAGAACTAAGAAGTCTACAACAAGTATATTATTTACACAATCATTTAAATAATCAGAAAACTGCAGTAATGCAGTATTGGACATATCTGTATATATATATATATATATATATATATATATATATATATATATATATATATATATATATATATGCCCATATGTATATGGATATAGGGAGGGAGTATTAACAGAGGCCCACAGGTGTGGGTGATTACGTCATTGCTGGGGCAACAGGTGGCAGGTGGAAGAAGGGCTCTAGTGGCCAGGTTGGGTAACACCCATGATAACGTCAAAAGGTGGTTGCCAGGTGTGCAGCTTTGGTCCAACATATTAGATGACCAACAGACAATGAGTATTTCTACATAAACTAAAAAAAAATCAATAATAAAATATTTCTAAAATTAAATTGAGCAGGTGTAAGGATCTGAGCCACTGGGTATCAGGGTAATGATTGTGATGACTGGATGACTGGGTTTTTCAAGTATGCAGCTTCCCTCTGCTGACAACTTTTATGGAGATGGCGATTTCATTTTCCAGCAGGACTTGGCACACTGCCAATGATATAAAAAAATGATATGCACCTGTATATTTGTATTTACCTTACCTTACCCTTAACCACTGACAACTTATATAGCATACACTCTAAAAAACAGAGGTACGATATGAGTACTTTTTTGTACTCGAAGGTACACTCTTTATAATTGTACTCTCAAAGGTACAATATTGGTCTTTACGGGGTCAGATTTGTTCCCTCTGAAGTACAAAGTCATTTCTAACAGCAATAAGTACAAATTTGTACCATTTAACCAGCCAAAGGGTACATTCAGTATTCTGCATCACTGTACTAATGAACAATATATATTTAAATTGCACATTTTTTATTTGAAAGCCAGACAATTTTGTATCATCAAGTTTTTGAGCCATATTCAGTTGATGATAATGTTTATAATCTTTATAATCTTTACTGGCACAAAAACCATGGGTACAAAAAAGGACTTTCACTGAAAGGTACTTTTTTGTGCCTCAATATAAGGTACAGCCCCAGCGACAAGCTTTGTACTCTTTTAAGTACAAATCTGTACTTATATTTCTTAGAGTGTAGTTTTTGCTGTTATCCTCTATAAATTTAAAGAATGTGATGTTTTTTTCAGGGAGGAAGAAGTGTAGACAAATGTCGTTATGTCTCGTGTTCTCAACATCTGTTAAGTTTGTAAAAATCCTGTAGTGTGGGTCATTCAAGATTCAAGATTCAAGATTTTATTGTCACGTCACAGAGTACAGGTGTACATGTGAGTGAAAAACTTGGGTGCAGATTCCCAGGCATAAGCTGGGTTGTCAGAATGTATTGCAGGCATGACCTGTGGTGAACTACAAAAGATTTAGATTTTTTAACTTTTAAACAAACTGAGGGCCTTTTTTTTACTTTACCAACAGGTTTCATGTGAACTTGCAATGTGGCACCAAGGGCTCCCCAGATGTAGCTCTCCACTTCAACCCTCGCTACAGCGGATTCTTTGATGTCGTGGTGTGCAACACCTTCCAGAATTCAACCTGGGGCTCAGAGGAGCGGAGCTCCAAGATGCCACTGCCCCGAGGTTCCAGCTTCACCCTCACCTTCTTGGTCAACCGTGATTCCTATTCGGTTAGAACGCATCTTACCTACTTACTTACCTGCTATATGAAGCTTGTCACAATGTAAACCATTTAGGTAACAACACTTTAAGTCACAAATGGTTGCTATGAAACTCTTTAAGAGTGTTTCAGATTACACACTGCATGGACTGCAATTATTTATTCCTCTAGTTTTACATATTCTCTATAAATAACTTAATTAAGCTATTCTTTTGACTGTATCTCAGGTGATTGTGAATGGAACTCATTTCCTGGATTACCTGCACCGTCTCTCCATCTCTCTTGTGAATGCGATCTATGTGGAGGGAGGTGTAGAGATCCATTCCATTGCTTTCCAGAACCCAGCTGTGAGTATCCGCAGAAGTAAAGTGTTTTAGAGGTGTTTTAGAAGTGTTGAAATCATGACCCGAAACATTAGAAGAAACACAGTCCACAAGGATAAATTACATGTACTATGGTTTATTTACAGACTGCCTGTGTCCCACAGCCTGCCTTCATACAACAGGTAAGCTTTTATAATTATCACTGTAAAAAAAAACATAACCCCAAGCAGAATTGCCAAAAAAAAACATAAGAGCAATTGGTAATTTTGGCAGGGTGGGCAGTGTCCCAATGTCTTGTTGAAAAATTAAATCCTCATCACCATCACCTGCAAACCATCACTGAGCATCAGTAAATTTTACATTTCATTTGTAAATCAAGGGAGCAGAGTCTGGAGGAAGAGTGGAGAGACACACAGTCCAAACTGCTTGAGGTCTAGTGTGGAGTTTCTACCAATCAGTGATGGTTTGGAGAGTCATGTCATCTGCTGGTGTTGATCCACCAAGTCCTTCTGCTGACAACTTTTACAGAGACGCAGATTTCATTTTCCAGCAGGACTTGGCACACTGCCCACACTGCTTAAAGTACCAATTGGTCTTGAATAATTTTATTATTCTAATTTTCTGAGACACTGATTTTTGGGTTTCCATTGGCTGCAAGCCATAATCATCAACAATAAAATAAATAAACGCTTTAAATATATCTAGTAGATATATTCTAATAGAATCTAATAGAATTTTTAATGATATTCTAATTTTTTGAGAGTGTATGTGTGTATATAACAGAAATATGTGTAAACGAAACAGCAGAATTACCAAAATGTGTGTGTAATTATTTTTTTTGTGTGTTTTGTGATTGATTATTCGCCTTTAATGCACAATCAATAGTGGAACAATAATTGCAAAATTGTTTATTTACAGAGTTATGGTGTCCCACAGACTGCCTTCATACAGCAGGTAGGCCTTTATAATTATTACTCAAAACTACTTGAAAACTACTGATTTATTATGTTAATCAGATTTCTGTATGAAAACTGACACAAATGAACAAGAAATAAAAGAAAAAGAACATTCTTTTAGAAAACAGAAAACAAAACAAAACAGCACAATGTTACAAATTCAGTTTAAATAGACAAATCGTTCAAATGAATGTCTAATGGAATAGAACATAACTAAATGTTTTTAAACAGATTTTAACTGATGTATTAAAACATAAATAAGAACATTCTTTACTTCTTTATTTGTAGGCCACCTTTGTGCAACAGCCTGTCTTTCAACAACCGGTAGGTTTTTTATGATTATCACAGAAATCTTATTATCTTAAATTCAGTCTTGGCTTGTTTTATGTCCATGTACTGACTGTGTAACATAGATCACACAGGTTGGAACATCCAACAGCAAATTTGAAGGAGAATTTTGGGTAAAAATAGTGTTGAATTCTTTACATGAGCGCTGTGTCACTTGCAGAGGGGTCAGAATAGAGGACGGAGCCGTAGACATCATAACCCAAAGCAGCAGCAGCATCATCAGCAGCAGCAGCAGAAGCAGCATGCAGGATTGTACCAGGTGGTCTAGCTCACACTGTGCTGCTTGTCTTGTCCAAAGTCTGGCTCTTATGATACCTAGGCTTCCTAATCAGCAACTACTCTGAAACTAATCTGCATGTCATGTGACCATAAATTGTTGGCTTGCATAACGTTTATGTGGTTATTTTCTGTACACTATATGGGTAAAAGTATTAGGACACCTGAAATCAAGGGTACTAAAAATTATTTATTCTGATTTTGTTGGAGTAACTGTCTCTACTCTCCAGAAAATGTGATTTCTGCTTGATTTCGGATCACTGTTGTAAGGATTTGATTGCACTCAGTGTTGGATGACCACCACCCCACCTTATTATCAACTCCCCAACTCATCCCCAACCTATCCCTAACTTATTCCCTACTCATCCCCAACATATCCCCAACTCATCCCAATTGTATTCCAATATCATCCTCAACCTTTCTCCAAATCATCCCCAATTTATCCCCAATTTATTCTGCATTTATCCCTAACTCATCCCAAACTTATCCCCAACACATCACAATCTTATTCCAAACTCATCCTCAACCTTTCCCCAAATCTTCCCCAACTCATCCCCAATTTATCCCCAGTTTATTCTGGACTTTGCCCTAACTCATCCCCAACTCATTCCAAACTCATCCCAATCTCATTCCAAACTCATCCTCAACCAATCCCAAACTTATCCCCAACTCATCCCCAACTAATCCAAAACTTATCCCCAATTCATCCTTAACTTTTCCTCAATGTATCCCTGACTTATCCCTAATTTATTCCAAATTTATCCCCAACTCATTCCCAACTCAAAAGTATCGGACAGAGAACACATTACCTCTCCACAGCATGTCTATTGGCACATCTTTGTCAGCAATGGGTGCATCTTGAGGCTTAAAGTAGCTGAATGCAATCAATAGTAGGGATATCCACACATGTACACATTTGTACATATAGTGTTATGTGTATAGTGTATTTTTATTATATTATAAAACATCCCTTTTTTATTTTCCTTTTTTTTGTTGTTGCAGGCACCTCCTCCATACAGCCCTCCACAGGCCTACGTAAGAACTACACGTCCCACAATCTCCTGCAATATCTGGACAGATTTAATTATTGAAACATATATACTTCTTAAATACACAGTTAGATATTTAGCATTCAAATCTCCAGCATTGTGCATTTTATTGTTGCAAATATTAATAATAATTTACTCTTTGTTAAGGTTTTCAAGAGTTTTTGTCATATTGCCCAGCCCTAGATATTGGTATATAATATTATTACATGCAGTGAGGTACTTTAATCATAACAAGTTAATCTGTATAGAGTTTTTAGTCAAACTGTTAATTTTTATGTTCTGTAACAATTTTAAAGGGCTTTTTATTGCACACTGCAGCCAAACCAGAGCTAGATTACTGTAAGAATCTATTTTCCACCAAAAACACCGTCAACAAACAGTTGGAAAGCAGTATAAACATGATGTTTCTAAGAATTTAGACAAAATAGTCAGTGATTTGTTTCATGCACTACTTCTCATGTCTCCACAGGTTATGCCGTACAAAACAATTATCCAAGGAGGACTTTACCCTGGGAGAACCATCACCATCCAGGGTTTGGTCAACCAAGATGCAAACAGGTGCTTGCACTGTATTGTCACTTCTTAAATCTCTTTAGTTTCTTCAGTTTGATAAAATTACCACATTTTGCGGTGGATTGAATCCCGGTAATGCAGCTTAACCTCAGCTGCCAGTACCCTGAGAGAGCAAAATTGGTCTTGCTCTCTCTGGGTGGGTAGATGGCACTCTTTCCCCTTATTAGTTTTAGGGTGAAGTCGATCAGCACAAGGTGTCTGTGAGCTGATGTAGCAGCTGAATGGATGGGACAGTTTGCCAAGCTAAAGAAAATTAGAAAAAAATAATTTCAATTTACTTTCAGTTTGAAAGTACCAGAATGTTAGCCTTTCACAAAAATAATGCTGCATATGTGTGCAATTAACTGTTTTATACACTGGGAAAAACTGTTTCTGAAGGGTCTACCTTACTGTACAGGTTCTGCATCAATCTGCGCTTCAACTCTGGCGTTGCTTTTCACTTCAACCCACGGCTCAATGACAACCAAGTGGTGCGCAACAGCCTGCTGCAGGAAAAGTGGGGTTCTGAGGAGAGGAACGGCGGCATGCCCTTCTACAGGGGCCAGCCCTTTACGGTACTGATAACACTGACTCATTCATAATGATGCTTGCTTAGCAAAAACCAGCTACACTTACAGAGACTTATTACACAGTGTTTTAGCTAACAGAATATTGTGAAAGGAGACCACACCACAATGCACTTTTTAAAAGTACTTTTCTCACTAGAGAGATCTCCAAAACTCCAAAACGGACTGTCACTTTAAATAGTTCTTCGTCATTATTATTTGCACAAACACAACAAAATTATTCAATGGTACTTCTGCTGGGAACCTTCCTGCCAGTTTAGGGCATTGAACTAGTGACCTTCTGGTTTTATAAAGCTTGCTTCTCTAATTTGTAGCCCTTGGTGTGCTGTAAGATCCCATGGTATATCCCTTAATCTTGTGTATAATAGCATATTAGAACCCTAGTGGGCAGTCGTGGCCTAAAGGTTAAGTAAGTGTGCTTGGGACCAGCAGGTTGCTGCTTCAATCGGCAGGAAGGTGGGGATGGGGGAATGAAGGGACAGCATAATAATTATGGTTTAGGTGTCCATAAGGAAGATGCCTAACACCCAATTACACCTCAGACGCTGTGGTGGCTTCCCACCAGTGTATGTTTCACTTTACAACTATGGATGGGTAAAATATGGAGGTTAAATTCACTAAAGTTTTCTGGTGTGTTACTTTTTTTTGTGTTTATTAGTTTACAGTGCTTTTGCATAGATGAGATGATGTTGATGATTTGCTATATTTGTGTATGGTATCAATGGTTGTTTTGACTTTTACTGACATTAGAACATCAATTTCAGGTGACCATCATCTGTGATACCCATTGCTACAGAATCATGGTCAACGGCACCCAAATGTTCACCTACAACCACCGATATACCCTGCTTCAGCAGATTGACATCCTGGAGGTGGAGGGGAATGTCAGTCTCAGTTCAGTCGTAGTATAAAGGAGGATTTTTTTTTTTTGTCTGAAAACCAGCATTCTCAGTACATTGTTTCTACCTTAATACCGTTTTTCCAAAATCTGACACTGTGTTTTGATATAGAACTTATTTGATATAGCACTTTGTGGGAGCCTGCCTCCCACTTTAAAGGTGAATTCCACCTTTAAACCACCTGTAAATAAAGTCAGTGAGTAAATAAAGAGTGGGTTTGGTGTAAAATGTTCCATTCTAAAGAAACTTTCAAATTCAGAATTGTTCTGGTTTGGGTTTAGAATGTACTGTACATTCACTTTTGAGGGAAGCGTGCATGAGGGGCATTGTAAGGTAAAATAGTCCCAAAAGAATAAATCCTAAAACATTAGTTAACAAATTAACATTTAACAATTAGTGATAAAATGAAGGTGTGGATAGTAAATAAAAGGGCTATATTTGTGTTGTAGTTTCCTTTCTATCTAGTTTCTTATTACCACCATTGTGAAGACTTTTAAGTCAACAGGTTTCTCTACAGTGATTCATTTTAAATCAAACCCACACTCTTAATAAGACATAAAAAATAAATACTTCTACCTCCAATTCGTCCAGATCTTACTTGTTTGAGGTGGCCACTCTATAAAAAGACCTGCCTTGTAGTTCCACCTTGCTGGTATTCAGACCATTAATTGGTGTTCAGTTGCTGTCCAGCTAATGGCTGGATAATATTGGGCCATGGACCCACTTTCAACCTTAATATGACACTAATGTGCTTTAAAAACTCTACTGAATACAACCCTGTCAGATAATACACTCATTACAACACCAAACACACTACCATGCCACTACAATGTCAGTGTCACCTTATTCATGTGTCTTTAACAGCAGATGAATGGAATGGATGGGGCTCACTTATAACTGATTAACTACTGTAAAATTGTGTCATTTTAATCTGTATGGTGATTGGAAATACAAACAACATGGTCCTAAATGGCTAGTGACTTTTGTAGACATATCTTGATACTGAAAATGTTTACATGACTTGTTTCTTTGGGTCATAACTGCAAAAAAAATCTTGTATTTAGTGCTAAGATATTTTTGGTAAGCAAATGTTTAATCAATTTGATTTGTAGAAGTCTTTATCGACCTTCAGAAATAGCATCTGCTTTATTGGTGGCAGTTATGTTCAGGACAGAGGTTGACATAATCAGTAATACAAAGTAATATATTAATCAGTAACACTAATAAAGATAATAAAATATTTAAATAAAATATAAAGCTCACTGTTTATTGCATCTGTGTGGTTTTCATATGTGTTTGTACCCCTTTAATGGTCAGTAAACATTTTTTGTGATCAAATCACTGTAATAAAAACTGCAAAATCCAACTTTGACTGTTTGACCTTATTCCCCTCTTTGAAAATAATGTCTTTTGTCTTTTGTCAACTGTAGTAGATGGATGTGTTGTAAATATACTGTATATAATTGCCAGAACTAACCCATGCCCTTCTTGTCTAAGTCATATTTAGCCCAGAATTGTCTGTTTTCCTCAGTATGGATTTAAATTGGGATGTTATAAAATCTACAATAGGTCTCTATTTTAATTTTGTCCATATAATGTAGCACAGAGCAAATCACAGTTGTTCAGTAATCGACTTGATTGTGTAACTTATGATGCTGGAGGTCAAACTAATAAAAAATGGAAATTTGGACATGCTGATGAACTACTCCTTCAACTGCTGTATAACTAGAGACTTTGTGTCTGTTTATTCGACTGCACTGACTGTTCTTTGACCATCACGTCGTGTCCGGTTTCTCCGTCCAGGCCTCAGCAATGTGTTCCGTTCATCTCCAACACACAGCAACAAGTCCGTCTTTCTTCTGTGTGTCTGTCTGACATTCTTACCATTATTGAATTGAGATCATTTTGGAGCATGTGATGGTAAAATGACTTTAGAGGAAAGACTTGGCTGGCAGTGAGAGGAGCATAATCTCTGCCTGATGAGAAAACATAAAACGCATAAAAGTTTTATATAAACAGTATATAAAAGCAAATTACCGAGCTTTATAGATATGATGCTGCAAATTGTAAACTAACACTCTACAATGGGCAACTAAAGAGTGGGCTTATAGTAAGTAGAACTATTACGAATTATGTCAGTTCAGGGGAACTGTGGAGGTCAAGATGAGAAGTGGGAGACCAAGAAAAACATCTCACCAGCATAGATGTATCTGGGATAGATTTGTCTTGATTTGGAGTGTGCATAGTGTCCTCTAGTGGCAGATCTAAGAAAGTGTCCATCATTACCTGTTCATTTCACTAAGTGTGTCCTTTCAGTGTGGTTTGAATGGAAAGCATGAACTGCAGCCATCATAGAAGAAGCAAAGTTTTTAATTCTAATCCTAAACATTATACTGAATATTCTAATAATAACATTAATCTTAATCCTTACTGTGATATTTCCTGAGACAGCATTTACCCATATATTGTTCATCACCTTTACTAGGGCTGTAACAGTGCTGTGAATTTCTCTAAAATCAAAATAAAAAAATCCATAAATATTGTTTTCATTCAAAAAAGCCTAAAGCTGCGAGAAAACAATTGCTTTTTAAGTAATTTACTCCTAAAAAATAGATTAAAAACTGGTCTATAATTGTGCAGAACAGAACAATTAAAACTTTCTTTTAATAAAGAATCAAGTGTTTCTTTCTTAATAGTCTCACAACTGCAATTTTGAGTTTGTCTGGAAAGGTGCCTGTTTCTTTTAAAGAGTTTACAATGTTAAAAAAAAACTGCATGACTAATTTTTAGAGATCTGACTAAACGTTTAAAACTGATCCATTGTGTTCTGCTGATGGAAACTTCAATCCATTGATGGTTCATTTGTGGGCAAGATTTGCTTGGCAATAATTCATGTTTATATTAAAAAATATGGCACACTCGCTGCACTCTGATGAAAACGTCTCTGTAAGATATACATTAGTTAATTTAGAATCAGGCCATCAATGATTTAAAAAGAGCATGTGATTTATGTTTATTTTCTGCCATGCATTTTGAGAAGTAGGTAAATCTTTCTGCTTGTGCTGCAGTTGTAAAGATTTGAATGCAATTTTTAAGCATTATAAAATTTATAATATGTTTAGTCTTTCTCCACTGCTTACTGGCTAATTCAGTAGGGCTAAGGTATGATATGCTTGTGTGCTGCTTGTGTGTTAAATTTGTAAATTTGTAAAAAAAAAAAAAAAAAGTGTTTAAATACATCTGAAGGGGCCCAGTGATCTAAATAGAGATAGAGCTGCTGACAAGGGAGCTGTGTCTGGCTCTAAAGCAGTCGTTGAATTAAGTCACTTTTGTAGGTTAAAACCATCATTCTAAACATACAAGCCCCAAACATACTCCTAACCATTACCATTTTAACTATAACCATAACCGTAAAATTTATAATAACCCTATTAGGGGTGGGCGATATGGCTCTAAAATAATATCACGATATTTCAGGGTATTTTTGAGATAACGATATACGATATAGGAAAACTAAAATAATAAATTCATTTCAGGAATATAGTATAATAGTATAACAGTATAATCATAATGTGGCAAAATAAATAATATAGCATTAAATAATATAATGCAGCAAATAATATTGCAGAATATTTAGTGCATGCATATTAACTGCAAACTAAAACAAATATACAATAAATACACCTAAAGCTTCACAGTAAATAAGAGACTACTTTTAAGACAGAACAGCACTGTTATCACAATATGGATTTTTAATATCATGATATTTCTGTGTCACGATATATTGTATATGATATAATATTGCCCACCCCTAAACGCTATTATTCCCAAATATAATCCAAAGCCGAACCATTTTAACTGTAGCCATAACCTTAAACTTTACCAGATGTTCTACCATTCTATCTCTAACCATAAAACCATAACATTAAACATACCAGCCACAAACCCTAACTCTAACCACTAACCCTAACCCCCAGCAGCTGGAATCTGATCTCTCGCTCTCTAACACACGCGCACACACACGCGCTCACGCGCGCGCAGACTCTCACACCGCTGTGCGCGTGCGCAGTCTCTCCCCTCTCGCAGCCGCTTCATCACTGGTAAGGAGGATTCAAACTTCCGCCAGTGTCATGGCGGCGTGGTGGTGTTTCGGATGAAAAAAAGAGCGAATAACAGCCCGCCCCCCTCCTCACGGCCCCGGAGACGGACTTCGAGCGTTATCGGGAGGCTAAAGGCAGAAAAAGGGGGCCGCTGGCCGAAGAGAGGGGTGAAAGTCGGCGGCTATGGCGGCGCATAAACCCGTGGAGTGGGTTCAGGCCGTTATTACCAGATTCGACGAGCAGGTAAGAAGCGCAGCGCCCAGAGAGGAGAAGACAGTAGAGGAGCGGGCGGCTCTTTTGTGGATAAACCCGAGATTATAGAGCCTCGGAGCGGCTGCAGGACTGTGGCTAAGGCTCTTACGGGGGAGTTGGGTGTAAATAGCTGTGATTTAGCCCGCCCGGGAGGTTGCTGGAGCCAGGGCAGGATCAGGAGCTCAGCCCGCATCCGAGAGAAGGAGAGTCTGCCTGGCTGTCTCCAGGCAGCGGCTGGGGGAAGGAGTTTAAGCCGCTGAGTGTAGCTCTGGCTGTGGACAGCGCTAAGGACAGACTCAGGACCTGTTATTCTTCATTCTATGGTTAATTTCTTTAATTTCGGCTGCTTGTTTCTTGCTAACAACAAGAGCAATGCTCTGGAGAGGGGTTTCAGCTCTGTTGCCCTTCGTTGGCTGTGAGGAACAAGGCTAAAGCACCGAGAACTTGACATTAACGTTGTCAAACAGCCGGATAGCTCAGTGTTTAGCTTCTGCAGGAGCTGCGAGCGTGATTGTAGCTCAAGCAGTGTTGCTGTGGTAGAGAGATGCTGGTTGCTAAGGTGTTGTTAGCTATATGGTGGAATGCTAATCTAGCTAATACAAGCTAATAGGTTTGGGTAATAGAAAGAGCTGTGTCCACAAACTTTTGGCTAAAGGTTGTAGTTTAAATCCAGTCCTAGCAGCTAATGAGTATGGAGAGTAGGTCGATTCTTTCCATTACAATAAAATCAGACTAAAAACTAAATTAGACTAAACTAGCTAGATATCCATTAAAATAGATGTGCACTGATTTGTTGATGTGCTTCTACTGGTCAGATTTAAAGGGGCATTAAAACTAGACTAACGTTACATATCATCAGATGACAAACAGCTCTGGATAAAAATAAGAGACCACTTAATGATGGTGTTTTTCCTTGATTTTACCAAATTGAAAACCTCTGGAATATAATCAAGAGGAAGATGGGTGATCACAAGCTATCAAACCAAGCTGAACTGCTTAAATGTTGCATCCGGAGTGGCAAAAAGTAATCCAAAAGCAGTGTGCAAGACTGGTGGAGGAGAACGTGCCAAGAAGCATGAAAGATGTGATTAAAATACAGTGTTATTCCACCAAATATTGATTTCTGAACTTTTAAAACTTTTTGAATATGAACTTGTTTCCTTTGCATTATTTGAGATCTGAAAGCTCTGCATTTTTTTGTTGTTATTTCAGCCATTTCTCATTTTCTGCAAATAAATGCTCTCAATGACAGTATTTTATTTGGAATTTGATCACATGATGTAACTAGGCTGGAAGCAGAGTGAGGTCACTTTGTTCTCGAGATCATATTTTTGTCCATATTGTGCACACCCAGTTTCCTTCTACTTACTTGATGCAAATTAACTTTAGGCAGCATAGACTAACGTTATTGTAAGCAAAAATGTTTGCGGTCATTTACAATCTTTTTTTGGGACAGGCCATATCCAGTCTAATGAAGTTAAAACAGCATTCCTGACTTTTTCCTCCACACGTTTGGGAGTGCAAACACAACAGACAGTTCGTTTAGAGCAGTGCAGAGTTTGAGCATCTTAGTGTCCATTGACAGTCACTTAGTCACTGTTTTTTACAAGTTGGATGGATGCCTATACAGAGTACAGGGTTGTGTAGGGTAGTATGTGTTATCCTAGGAAGTATTTGAGAGTTTAATGATTATGTAAGCTGGCCTCAGCAGCCTGTGAATGGGTTAGTTGTGATGCTAGCAGCTGGCCGCAGCAGTGTGTAAGTGGGTTAGCCATGATGCTAACTGTATTCTGAGCTGTATTACTCACTGCCAACTAATGACGGCTCACTGAACGCTGCACTGCTTAGTTATGGTACGTTCTGTTTTCAGGTCCTGAAAATCTAGTGCATCCCTAGTTAAGGGACTCTTAACTGCTATAGTGCAGTTGCATGTACTGCTAGTTACTCAAACCCCAGTTTGACTTTGGGTAAGGCAGTATTATTATTATTTTTTTTATAACCTTTTAATCCAGTTAGTTTTGGTTTCGGTTTGCAATTTAGCGACTCAATGTTCAAGACAGATATAACTGACCCCATGTGCAACCATACCTCATTGTTGACAATAGCATGCCACAACTTCCTGTTAGTGGTCGGAAAGTCCGAATCAGGCCAAAAAAAAAAAGAAGAGAGATTTCACACTGCAAATTAACTGAATCATGACTGAGACCATGTTTTTTTGTGGTGGGGCAAGTATAGCCTGTATTGGAGCAATTTCAAAAATACACAGATATACGTTTTCGAAAAATATATAAATGCTTAGTTTTAAATGTAACAATATCATAGTTTGGATATAAAAACCTAGATTGGACCTGTAAAGTTGAAAGTTGTCACAACTTTTCTTTCTGGCCTTCTGTGTGCCCAGATCCGGTCTCTTCACAGTTTAATTGATTTAATTAACATTACACTTACTGTAGGCCAAGTAAATCTGGAGTGTGGGGTACATTTAAAACTTTGTGTATTAGGATTTGCCAGGGTGTGGCTCATTTAACTTTAATGAAAGCATAAGAAAGATTAGCATGGCATCTTAATGCTAAGCCTGGTCCTAAACTCACAATAATCTCAAAATAGGATTTTGCTGCTGGCTTTAGTTTGACTGAAACCTGCCTTTTACTGTGTGTGTGTGTGTGTGTGTGTGTGTGTGTGTGTGTGTTAAGTTAAATGATTGGGGCATTGTGTGTCTAACAATAGGAAAAGATTCTATTTAGAGCTTTAATGAACAGCCAAGATAAGCTATCATTGATAACAAAATAATTGATTGAGGTAAATATCTGGATACACGTGGATGTCAACATTTTAGATGTGACAACCTTATCTTATTTAAAAAACAAATTAAAGAAATATGCTTATTGTTACTCCTTTATGACAATGTTGCAGTGGTGCCTTGGAAAGTCTGGGTTACTTTTAAGTGCTTTTGAATAGTCAGGTCTTGTAGTTTGTATGTCCGTAGGAAGGTTGGATCGCTGTAATAAGGTTAAATCCGGAAAACTGGGTTAGAGCACCTCTAAATGGCAAGGCAAGTTGGGTTGTCCCGGACAGGAATGATGAATGCCTATTTGTTATGGCATGAGCAGCAACAAAACCATAAACTGGCAACAGGGCATTGGAAGACCAGGACGTTTTGGGCTTCAGTGTGTCAAAATACAGTGTGGTGCCCCATGCTAAATAAGGCAGAGAGGTCAGAGTGCCCGTACTCACTTCTGCCCACCATGGAATGTGCCTACATGTAAACAGTATACTGGAGTTTACAGAACCCAACCATTGAGTGATAAAAGACGGTGTTCTTGTCCTATGAATCCTCTTTTCTTTAACATCACATGGGCAGCCGAGTAAAAGCCAATTTATGTATGTGCTTAACCTACACTGTAGCCTACATGTGTCTAGCAAGAATGTGCTACGCAGCGGAACGCGTTTATACTTCTGTCTGCATGTATCAGTGGCTCTGCATCGCTCTGCAGTTTAAAGACGCGTAGGCTACAGCATAGGTTCGATGTAGAAGTATAAATTTAAGAGTTTAGAGTTTTCCCAGTTTAGAGATGCAGTGAAATAAAGCATTTAGCTGCATGCTTGTTTGAGTGCCAGGCATAATTTTTTGCAGGTTTTGATAAGTTTTTCCACTTTTTCCATAATTCCATAAATGCATGAATTAAATAGCTTAAATGTATTTTTCTCAATTACAAAACTACAATTCATAAATCATTTTAAACACTGAACATTTTGCAGTCCGTTCAAGTCATCCTATGGTTGGAACAGGTGGTCTGATACATAGCACCTCCAACTCACGGTTTACAGGATCTGCTGCAGCATCTTGCTACCAGGTATTGCAGAAATCACCTTCACAGGTCTTCGGAGGGAGCTGTTTTGGTGGCCCATGGCACGCTTCTTTTACGAGAACATGCATCTTGAATGCCATGGCCTGGAAGTTTAAGCTCAGTCGAGTGAGAAGCTCCTGCTCTTAAGAGTCCTTCATTAATGACTGGAGATGCCCCAGTTGGAGTGTTTGTGCTGGATGTGTAAGAAGCAGTGCGTCCCCCTCTCAGCCCCAAAGGTAAGCCTCTGATGTGTTTCCGAGTGCTCCGGGCAAGGGGGTCCACTCAGGTCTGGTCTGCTCTCCATTCCCCCAGTGGCTTCTGCCAAAGTGCTCACAAGGAGAGGAAGGAAAGGGGCTTGTCTGTGACCTGAAGGGAATTTTGAACTGCCCCTGTGAAACAAAGTGACCCAGTGTCTGCCGGACTGGCATGAATATGAATGTCAACAAGCTCTGTGTGTGAGGAAGAGTGAGGGTTTGCCTGTGTTCCTTTT
Organism: Astyanax mexicanus; assembly: GCF_023375975.1. NCBI lineage: Eukaryota > Metazoa > Chordata > Actinopteri > Characiformes > Acestrorhamphidae > Astyanax > Astyanax mexicanus. The sequence continues at coordinate 5,432,758 of NC_064427.1, forward strand.
TTTAAATGTCCGGTCTCGAGATTTCCATTTTCTGTTCCCAGTGTTTGGGTGAGCACTTTTTCTCTGTTTGGGGTCAGGGAGGTCAATGGGTACAGTAGTAGTCCACTTTTTTCAGTTGAGACGATATCAAAACTGTGGGTATACCAATCTAATCCTGATACGTTCAACCCTGGGGCTCGAAAATGAAGAATACACCAATTAACATAATAACATACCCCTGATTGCTTCAAAACTTGCCCTACAGTTACGTCTCAGATATGCAGATGTGTAAATTATTACAGATGTTGTCTGATTGGACATTGGGCCAAACCACAAGAGTGCTTTTCCTACAGACTCTCAAATGATACTTTTGGGTAGTGTACCTCTTAGTGAGAAATTGTTGATGGCTAGAAATCAGTAATGCTGTACTCTAAACATTTTGCCCAGTTGACGGACTTCAAGAGGGTCCACAATATTGGACATTGGAGATGAGCAAGATGGTTGTTTTGACAAATCAAATCAAAACATCACCTTGGTTTACAGTGTTCTTGTAAAGGAAAAACCTGGACTACTATAAACTGGAACTGTTTTGTCTTTAGAGACAAATCCATGTTTCGTATGAAATCTTAAGATGGTCAGATTTGAGTATGGAAGCCACATGGGTAGTGCTTCAAACCTGTATGCCACAAAACTCAACTATATCTTATCTTGTATCCAGACTAGAGGCAGCTCAACAGGGTTGTGTGTAGCTTAACAGTTATGCAGTTTTACCCAGTAAACTTATTCTTTCACTTAAAAGTAGTTTTCCATACAGGAATTAAGCGTAGTCATAGACTGTATGATCTTTTCAGTGGAAAATCTCCATTCAAAATTCTGTGTACTATAAAACTAGGCTTAATTCCTTTCTGGGGACACTATCTTGTAAAGTTTCATTACATCTCATTCCAACAACTTCTCCTTCTTTGTGGGCTGTGTTTTTTTTTTTTTTTTTTTTTATGAATGAGGGTATTCTACTGAACTGTGACTGCATAATCCGTTGAACCCATAGTGGCCTCTTATAAAAGTTTCATCTTAGTCTTCCTCTAGCTTGTGTTCCCACCAAATTTCATGCCACTTGACAAACACACACCTGTTCTGATTTAGTCGCTGCAGTGTAAAACCAATAATCCACAGTCCACTCAATAATGCAGAGCCCATCATATTGACTAGGTTGCGTGCAAACTTTTGACTGGCACAGGTGGTCATTTTTGTACTTCTGCATGTTTCTCTTCCCTTGCACTAAGTTGGCCGACCTCCACTGCGGCCTGACATGTTTCATTTGGTTTGGCTGCTCTTCCTCTGGCAGCAAGTCGTCTCTTGGCAGGCCGGTGGTGGGTTCCCCTCGAACCCAGGGGCTGGGTGGAAGTGAGGGGGACTCCCGCCTGAAACAGATGTTAGTTGTCCTCGCCCCCTCCTTCTGGGCTAATTGATTATAAGCCGAATGCATAGCGGTGAAGAAGCATGATGACTACTTTTAACTCTGCCTGCGTGTCTGTGTGTGTCTTTGGGCTGTTGCAGGTGTTCATCTGCGGCCTGGAGGGGTGCAGCACTGCGCCAAAGACTTCTTTGTTCCTGGGTGTGGGTGGGTGGGTGTGTGAGTGATAAAAAGAGATGAAGCCTGGGGCCTCTGAGTGTCCCTCCGGCCCCTCTGGGCTTCCCCGGCTCTTTGCCCTCTCTGCTGGACTCAACTGCCTGCTTGGCCAGCTGCTCGTCCTGATTGTTGGATTGTTGGAGCGGTGCTTTTACTCAGAAAATGACCCACCAATGATGGAGATAGAGGCTTTCCATTGCGTGGGGCCATTGTTAATTTAGGGCTTGGCGATACAAACAGAAAGCTGTATTGTTATCTGCTGCTATGTGGCCAATAATATGAAGTTTGAATAATAGTTTATAGAATTTGATTAAATTGTTTGCCTAAAAATTGTAAATGGATGTAATTTATCACTGACCCACGATTCAGTCGATTAATCAAGACAGGTTTATCTGATTTTTGCTTGTTTAGTTTACATAGGAAATGCTAGGTTAATGCTGCTAACTATTGGTAATACTTAACTTAGAATGTTGTCATCAAAATAGTCTCTATAAACACATTCCCAAACTTTTTATTTTACTTTTTTGCAACGATCCATACTATGATTTTGTGTAGAAGTGCACCCAGAGTTAACCCACACTGTCATGAAATAGTAGTATAGTACTATTCTTTTTTTATTCATATTTAATAAAGCCATTAAGATTCATCTCCAATGAACCATCAGTAGGATATATTTGCCACTGGTTATGATGTCACCACTGTGTTTGGTTGCACAGATTTTGTTTTTCTTAATATGGGGTGTCCCAACGAAGGCTTTCTTTAATGTATCAGGTATCAGCTATGTTAAGCCTGATCCTGTTCCAATCTTTTGTTTATTTTTTTTTCTGCTGTGAACTAGTGCAGCAAACTTTTTGCAAAAAAATAAATAAAAAAATACTACAGTGTTTTTAAAGAGCTGTGAGCTGAATGATCTGGAAGGTCAGTCAGACTGGATTATAAGTCACTAGTAGCTATGGGCATATCAGAAATATTTATATATACATTTAAAACCATTTTATACAAGATATAAATAAAGACCGTTATGTAATATTGCGGCTGCTGTATGGGCTACCATCTGAGTGTGATTTATTTCCAAAAAAAGAATGTATATGGTTTGTTTGTGTGAAAATAGTTAGATTTCCAAAGGGATCATAAAAAAATCATAATTAAAACATCGTAAGTAAAAGAGCATTTATCATTCATCATAATCCAGTGCATTTTACTGAGCCAGTAAAATATGTACTTAATACACAGTAATCTAGTCACTTTAAATATGCCATGTTTTTTGTTTTAGTCTAAATCAGCAGCATTCCTTATCTAAACTGTATGGCTTCATGCTTATATCCAAAATTATTTTTTAGACCTGTTATTTCTTTCTTTCTGTCTTTTTAGCTGCCTGTAAAAGTTGGACAACAAAACACTCACACCAAAGTCAGCACAGAGCACAACAGGGAATGTCTCATAAACATCTCCAAGTACAAGTTCTCGCTGGTCATCAGTGGCCTCACCAACATACTAAAGAATGTGAACAATATGGTGAGTACTTATTTTTGTATCTCAGCTTTCTTTGTTTTTTTATAGCAGCATTTAACCATAAATATATTTTCCTGCTTTTTAGAAGTTAACAAACTTTCTTCTCTTTCTTGCAGAGAATATTTGGAGATGCCGCGGAGAAGAACCTCTATCTTTCGCAGCTCATCATCCTGGACACGCTGGAGAAGTGCCTTGCGGGGGTGAGCTGCTTTCACTCTGTCTTTCTCTTTGTCTCTCTCTCTCTCGCTCTCTTTCTCTATTTTCTTGTTTTTTTGTAAATCGTTCTCTCCCTGTTGTTCCCCATCCTGAGGCCTCCGCAGCCCCCAGAGATGCGCTGCTGCGTCTGCCAGCTAAAGCAGATGAGTTTTGCAGGTGCTTCCTGGTCTTGCCGTTAGCCTCCAGCGGGACTGCCCCCACTCCTTCAGCTCTAACGTTGCACTGGGCTTGCTGTCTCTGTGTCCGCTTGGTTGCCAGTCCTTCAGCGAATGATACTTCTGAGAATTCAGCAATGTCCAGCAAAATGACTCCTTAAAGCTGCACTATATGTAGCATTTTTACTCGAAAAAGCAGATTTCCTTTTAATGCTTTACTGACTGTAAAAATAGTAAGATAGTATCTAACATTGCAACTCTTAACACACTAGTAAGTGCACTATGTAACTTTGGAGCATTTTGCATCAACACAATATTACAGGATTTTATAGGCAAGGCAAGTTTATTTATATAGCACCTTTCATACACATCATTGAAAGTGCTTTACAAATTAGAAAATACACAGAGAAGTCAAATTAAAAAACATGTTAAAGAATAAAAATAAGATCTATAGAAATATAACTTATGCTAAAGCCTCAGTCCATATGTTTCTTTTACCTTTAGTTATGGTTCTGTATATCTCAGCCTGTCCTAACTTGCATGTGTAAAAATTTTGCTGGAGGGGGTAGCCAAAAGAAAGGGCTTCTTTTACTAGGATCATTCTTTTATTGTCTTCATTGCAATATCAAAATATGGGAATTTATATTCTTTCTGATGCAGTTTAGTAATATAATAACTTGGCTTTAAATCGATTTTAATTCTTTAGGAAATAGAAAAATGTGACTAGAGGAATCATGAATAATTATCATTGTTATTGTTATTAGTGATTTTTACTTAATAAAATGATCAACATTTACTAACAGTTACTTTATGCAAACAGAGGCAAGGCCACTCTTTTCCATTTCTCTATGCCAGACTTTGGACCCAAAGTCCTTGTTGTAGTGTGGCTCTTGTATTGTATTGGAGACTGAAGGGAAACTTAAGCTTAGGACGCATCAGGCAGAAGCATTAGGCAGAATACAGTGTACTGGGTCTGGACTGAGCTGGACTTGGCTATATCCTCTCACAGCCTGGAAAAGTGCAGTGAAGACTTGGGATGCTCGCTTTGGTGGTCCTCAGTGTGTACATGTGGGTGGTGTCCTTGCACACTCAGCAAATTTGCACCAACAATTTGTCCTCTTTTGAACTCTGGTATGTCACCCATAATGTTGTGTGCATTGCAATATTTTAAGCAAAACTGTGCTCTTACCCTGCTAATTGAACCTTCACACTCTTACTGGTGCAATGTGCACTTAATTAAGCAATTATTTGCTTCTCCACCTTTTGGCTCTTCTTTCTGTGTTCTTTAAATAACCCTACAGACTCCGTTGGCTGCTACAAAATCCAAAACAAACAGAATGGGTCAGTATGGTTGTTTCTGCTCCTGTTCAGAAGGCTCAGATGGCACAGTGCTGTTTGGCCCTCAGCTTTATACATGGCACAATAGTAGGACCTTGTGACTGAAGCCTGACTCTCTCTCGCTCTCTCTCTTCTTTTTTCTCATGCATTCTCTCTCACTTTTTCTCTTACTTTTTCTCACGCTCACTCTGTGTCTTCCTTTAATTGAAAAGGAAAAAGAAAAAAAACAACTTGTAACCACGTGACCAAAGCTGTGAAACTCATTGATGCTGCTCTATAGACATTGTAGAGTGTAGTGGTTAATGGACCCATGTACAATATAAACATACTCTTTCTCTCTCTCTCTCTCTCCCTCTACCTCTCCCTTAGTATCAGTAGTATATATTGTCATAATATTTGTTTTCATGCTCTTTTCAAGCTCTTAAACATGTGCTTAACAAAATGTGAGACTGTCTGCCATGGAAGCTGAGGCAGAGCTGGTTCATGCAACATGACAATGACAATGAAGTCAAGTCAAAACCTGGATATGAATCCTATTGAGATCCTGTCAGGTGACCGATATTGTCCAAGCCATTACGTGGCGGGCCACAAAAAAAAGGGGAATTCTGTTCCTAGAGAAATATCTGTAACTTTTGATCAATTAGGTTTATTTTAATGAAATTTCAAATGTTGTCTAAGTTTAACTTTGATTTACTCTTGTATATGTTCTTCATCTCTCATCTCCAGCAACCCAAGGACTGTATGCGCCTGGATGAAACCATGCTGGTGAAGCAGCTGCTGCCGGAGATCTGTCACTTCATCCACACGTACAGGGAAGGGAACCAGTACGCCGCCGAGCTGCGCAACTCTGCCTCCGGGGTGCTGTTTTCACTCAGCTGCAACAACTTTAACGCCGTCTTCAGCCGCATCTCCACCAGGTTTAAACACCTGCATGTTTAATTTAAGGGCAGTGTTTGAGTACAGTAATGAAATACAATGTGGGGGGCCAAGCAGGAGGAAGGTCCCTGATCAACAAGCTGTGTAAAAACCACTCTGAGATGATACTGGAATTTTTGTGGCATTTTGGGGAATTTATGAGAGAGAGTGAAATAAATTACATAAGGTATCAGTATGTCAAAACAAATGTACCAAATAAATCCCCTAAATTGATTGCAGTGATTTTAGTATTACCTTGCTCTACTTGTGGTGTAGGTATTGTGGCATCATTGGTATTTCTTTTTGATAAATTACATTACCGGTACTTTTCATTAAGTGGTGCAGTAAACTTTTCCCACAGTTGCAGTGGTCATACCAAAGGACTTCCTCTAATGACACAAAGCTACCCAGACACAACATGTGTAAAAAATAATAGACTTAAACTAGGTCTGAATCTTTACATGTTCACATTTTTATAAAAGACCACTGAAAAAGACTTAAGGTTGCTGTGATGGGTTTTGTTTTAAATGTAAGAACCCCCCCTACTGTTAGGAACCAGAAACCATACCAGCTGTGAAGCATGGGGTTGGAGGTGTCATGGTTTGAATTGCTTTGCTACAGCAGGATTTTGGCAATCTCTCCATCATAGAATCCACTATGAATTATTTATTGTATTAAAGGGTGCTTGAGTAAAATATGAGACCATCTGTCTGAAAGCTAAAGCAGAGCTGGTTCATGCAACATGACAATGACCCAAAACATTACAGTAAATCCCAGAAGGAATTGGGAGTTCTGGAATGGCCAAGTCAAAGCCTGGATGTTGAATATTGATGGGCTTTTGTTAAAATCCAGACTCACCATCATGTTCACTTAATGTAAATGCATCTCTACACACACTACAGTGTTTTGGTGTGTGTGTTTGGGTGGGGGGTTACTGAATATTGGAGATGTGAAGATGTGGCTACTGATTTAAACATGAGCCATGACTTTACTAAGAGTGTTCTCCTCAGTTACCCTCGAACGCCTCCATCATTCAGGCTTTTAGCGTTTGTTCCCTGTTGTTTACTCAGCCAGTGGGATTTCAGGTCAGCCTGCTGTGTCGTATTGTGAGGTAGCTGCATTCCTCAGCAGAGCTTCTAGGTTTGAAAAAAAAAAAAAAAAAACATAAAAAAAAAAATGTGAAGAAATTGCAGATCATCATGAAATTTACTACATGTTTACATGTTTTCATGTTTATACAGGTTACAGGAACTGACAGTATGTACGGAGGATGCTGTGGATGTTCACGACATTGAGCTCATCCGGTACATCAATGTGGACTGTTCCAAACTGAAAAGGCTCCTGCAAGGTTTGTTGCTTTATTTCATACTGTAGTGTACTGTTAGTCACAGTCCAGAATCTTCCAGGTTTCTATTGTGTGTGTGTTGATTTTTAGAATCACTTTTAGTAGTAGGGGTGGTAATCATAGGGCATCCCATGATACAATATTATTATGATTTGTTGCCCACAATAATGATGATCTCATGTTTCTGTAATACTCAATATATCGTAAGACAATACTATAGGATACTATAATGAAACACCATTTGTGTTACTGAAAAGGACAAAATACTCCTAAATAAGCAAATAAAAGAAATTATTAATTTATTGGTGTCTTTCATAGAATTTGATAACCAGTATGCTTCACTGCTAGTTTACCCTGTTCATTTGATTAGTGCGACCATGTGATATGATACACATTACAATACAGGGGTTACAATTTATTTATTTGATTATTTATGCAGTACTGTAAGAACAACAATATATTGTGATTTATTTAAAAGCGAATCTTAGGGCAACTGTTCTAAAAACATGTCATGCAGCTGAACCCAGCCTTACTGTAAATAAAGAGAAGACCTTTAATCACCCAAATAAACAGTTTTCAGGAGAGAAACATCCAGCACTTGTTTGACTTTAAATAAAAATCCATTCTGTGTTTTTGAGAATTGATACAGTATTGTAAAATATTGATACAAATATTTTCATTATGTTATAAGCTCAGTGTCAAAGACAAATAATAATACTGTATTATAAGCTGCACATAACTGTAAAGTATGTATATTTCAAGATTTTTTTTTTTTATTATTAATTATTTTCTTCCATCCTTCTTGCAGAAACGGTATTCAAATTTAAAGCCCTAAAGAAGCCCGCTCAGTTGAGTGTGATCTGCAGTTTGGAGAAAGTAAGTTCCTGTTGTGCTTCTATTCTGAAATCAGTGGAAGTCATTCAGTACTTTTATAATGCTCTCTACTTTTGTTAAAGCTATACTGACATTCTGATTTTTAAAGAAATAATTCAACAGAAGAGAAACTAGTGAACATGATGATCACTTCTTGTAAAGATAGCCGTCTGAATGTAGGGGGTTCTGTAAAACAAACATGCTGTTATTTTTGCATTCTAGTGGATCTTAACTCAGCAGACTTTTTCCAAACCTATAAGTATAATTTTAAGGAAGTACTGCACCAACGACTTTAAAAGACTTGCACGTCTGTAACGTTTAATGTATATTTTATTTTTAGGCATTCTGGAACTGGGTGGAGAACTACCCTGATGAGTTCACTATGTTGTACCAGAGACCCCAGACAGATATGGCTGGTGAGAGTGTGGCCTGTGTTATTTTAATTATATATATGAGCATTACTATGTTATTTAACTGTGTATGTTTCACTTGTGTGTGTGTCTGTTTGTGAAGACTGTGCAGAGAAGCTGTTTGACCTTGTAGACAGTTTTGCTGAGAGTGCGAAGAGGAAAGCAGCTGTCTGGCCGCTGCAGATCATCCTTCTCATCCTCTGTCCTAACATCATACAAGACCTGTCGCGAGAGCCAGTGGAGGACACCAAGGTTAACAAGGTGTGTGTGTGTGTGTGTGTGTGTGTGTGTGTGTGTGTGTGTGTGTGTGTACAGCTGTTGGTCAAAATTGTTACTGTAATCCGTTTGAGCGAGTGTTGTTGATTGCTAAGCATATTTAAAAATTAGTGGTGTCAGCTTAATCACAACAATATTCTGAGAATAACTGCGATTAATCACATTTTTTCCTCTTTAAGACGCAAATTTTTATAGTGGATATTTAAATGTAAATAAAAGAATGAATGTAAGAAATGTAAAATGCTGTCATATTCATATTAGTGGTGCCAATTAAAATACTAGTATTTACCTGTATGTTTGAGAGAAAATAAAGCCAACTTGGGGCTTGGTTGAAAGGAATTTTAAATTAGAACTTAATTTTCTGAGTATAAAAATCTTAGGAAGTGTTTGATATTGCATACATGCATATAATGGGGGGATGAGCATTTAAATGGCCTGGCGGAAATATGTAACGGCCAGTATTTAGTAATGCGTACACTGTCCCTTTAAAAAACTTTTGCATTAAAAAATAATAATACTATGTTACTGATTTCAAACATGTCCATTAACGCTTTAAACTTGACAGTCCAAGTAAAAAAATATATGTTGTTTCTCTGCTTATTAAGAAACTCTTCCTGGAGAATCTGAGGAAAGCGCTGGCAGGCCATGGGGGAAGCAAACAACTAACCGAGAGTGCCGCCATCGCCTGCGTCAAGCTGTGCAAAGCCTCTACCTACATCAACTGGGAGGACCATTCTGTCATCTTTCTTCTGGTGCAGTCCATTGTTGTGGACCTGAAGGTCTGTGGTCAATGGTCTTTGTTGTATTAATAGCAATGAAGTGGATCTGGCCACAAGAGAAAAGCATATTAATAGATGCAATTAAGATTTGTATGACTGTAGCTTGTGTATGCTCTCCCCCAGGCTCTGTTATTTAACCCGGCTAAGCCGTTCTCCCGGGGTGCAGGCAGCCAGAGCGCAGATGTGGACCTGATGATCGACTGCTTCGTCTCCTGCTTCCGCATCAACCCGCACAACAACCAGCACTTCAAGGTCAGAGTGCCACTGCCACCACCACCTTACATAGCTTTGTTTTCAAACCTTAAAATTGATCAGACAGTAATTGCTACAGAGTCACCGATCTGAGATCAGGTATTTCAAAAGTACTGCAAAGTGAACATTGTGTTAAATTTAACTCAAGTTATAAATTGACTGAATTTCAACTCAATTGCTAATAACACCTTAACAAAAATGTGTGTTGTGTCCCAAATTGCTAACTAGCTAGTGCAGTTTAGCCAATGTAGCCAAAGTTAGCAGATAGTAAATGCTTGACTAGGTTCAGATCCCACAGATGCAGCCAGATTTGCAGTCCCTCAACTCAGACTTACTATTGAGACTCAACACTTGACCAAGGCCTAATCACATTTCACCCCTTAGCCCTACCACTTACACCAGAGTAAACAGGAACAGAGTTACAAGGGGAAGGGGTAAAACCCTCCACCTAAGAATTGAGACAACCCTTCAAGCACCTGATACGTAAGTTTAGCAACCTAGCTGCTGGTTATCTAGTTAGGTCATCATATGTCTTCAGAAAGAGGGCATGTGGTGCAGAAATTAATTATTATTGTCCATTCCTTAATTCATCTGTGAAGTGAAGCTAAAATTAGCTTTGAATAGCTTTTATTTTATTTTATTTTTCCATTCCATTTAAGGTGGAACGGGAAAGCTAGCTACTGAGGCAAACTGCTATGCTTTTTATGAAGAATACAGCCATAAAACATTTAATCTACACATTAAACTATGGTAATATAGTGCTAATCATCACTTTTAACTTTTAAGGAAAATACTTACTTTTTTGGATTTCATCGATCGCTTGTTCCGCCATCTTACCAGTGATTCTCATACCCCTGAGTTTGAAATTTGCATCAGAAAAATCTCTGTATGAAGGGCTCACAAGCCCTATCCTATCCCCCTACCCCTCCAGCCTAATGAGAATCGGGACACCTCTACTTCTTGGAGTGCACACACAAAACAAAGGGGTATGGTAAGGGTAGGACCACAGGGTGAAATGGGATTGGGTTTGATTTAAATTCACACCCCAGAGGCTTGACTCGGGCTCTGAATTGTTAAGTAGCATCTTATAGACTTGCATGTGTGTGAAACTCCGGCTCCTCTTTACTCTTTTTGCCATTCAGGTCTGCCTGGCATCATCTTCACCTCCCACCTTCCACTTCGTCTTGATGAACTCCCTCCACAGAATCATCACTAATGTAAGTTTTCCTAAAGGTACACGTTTGTCTCTGTTCTGTTCTGAAATGAAAAACAGGCTGATGGTTTTCTGCCTTTTCCTGCAGTCTCCACTGGACTGGTGGCCCAAGATCGACGCCGTATACTGTTACTCTGGTGAGCTGCGAGCCATGTTCACAGAGACGCTGGGTCGGATCACACAGGGCTGCAGTACGCACACTCCACTGCGCATGACTCCGGTGAGGAACTTTTCACATACAAATTCACACATTAAGATACAGTCATGGAATTTCACCAGCGAGTAAATTCATCACAAAGTGTTAACTCACCTGTGCAGATGCCCCACCTGTGTAAGTTATGAGGTGATATCTTGTGAGTCAGGTTGAATACTGGCCAGCATGCACAAGGCAGATCTTTGGTGATTATTGAAACAACCCTGCCTTCACTGTATCCCTTCCTTTTTAAAAGAAGCTTAAAATTCCTAGTTTGTTGGTGGTGAATAAAAAATCTCATAAGCACATTTTGTCCTTACCCTTCCTCATTCCAGCCCTCTATCCTGCCATTCAATCTATTCTTCCTCCTTTCCATTAATCTATCCATCCATCCCTTCTTGTGGCCAGCAATAATGGATATTAGCCATTCCTTTTACATATGGGGTGGCTGAGAAAACCCTAATTCTGTCCTCAGAATCTTAACCTTTTGGAGAGTTTATAGAAAAGAGATGTGAAAAGGGGAATGTTTGATTCAAAATGTGTATCATTGTTTTTCTGGGAGCATGAGTGTGTGTCTCATTTCATGGTGGTGGAGGACAGCAGGTGCAACAGATCTCTAATTGTGGCGTTGATATTGGCGGTTGCTTTGTCCTATGCTTCTTTTTCTTTTCTTCTTCTTTATTTTCTTTTGATCCCCTCTTTTTTTATTTATTTCTTGGCTGCTGTCGCTCACTTGTGACCAGATGCCAGCTAGTCACTGTTTTACATGGCAATGGGCTTCTGTTGCAGTAAGTATTGCCCCCCCCAACCCTCACTCTTCTGTGCCCTGCCCAACCGTTGCTCCTCCCACTTTTTCCCCACCCCATCCACTCCTCAAGGATGCCACAGAAAAGAGAGCCCCTGTTGTCCTCCACCTTTTCTGTGCTCAGCTGCTCTGCGTATGCATCCCTGTGATTTCACCACAGTGTGTGTGTGTGTGTGTGTGTGTGTGTTGAGTGGGAGTCTTTAGTGTAGGAACAAAGTGTGAATTGAATGGAGCTCCTCTGCAGACATAGATCAGAAATTTAAGGATGTTAATGAAACATCTGATGAACCTGATAATCTGATGGGTGTGTTTGGATCAGCAATCAGTCAGCCATGTTTGGTATCTTACATGCTTTTTTTTTAGTTTAGAACAGGAGATTATGGGCTAGCGTTGCTTACACCACAATATCATCCAAATAAAATGAAGAAACCTTGTTTACCAGTTTGATCTGCCTTCCATGTATTTGTCTATTTCCTCCAGCCCTACAACTTGTTCCCTTGGTTTTCCTGGTTCTAGATGTTGCCACCTCTAATGATCACTTTGTAACTGATCCTTTATGTTCTTATCTCTCTGTCGACACCAGAGTCTGACATTAAGGGAGAAGATGACCAGCCTAAAGTTCAAAGAGAAGACCACAGACCTGGACACCAGGAGTCACAAGTATCTACTGCTGGCCTTGGTCAAGCTCATCCATGCTGACCCCAAACTAATGCTACATGTGAGTTTTTGTGGTGTTTTTCATAGTGCAATGTATCTTTTTGCATTAAAATAGCATTCTGTTAAAATACCTTCTGTTTAAAAAAAAGAAAAAAATGTTCACACCATTTTCACACCATAAGGCACACTGGATAAGATGCACTATACATAAACATCTATTTTCATACAGAAGGCGTACTAGATTATAAGACGCATTATGTAACACTAGTAAGGAATAGGGGAGTCCTTCTAATTCAGCAGGTCTTGCCGTTGGGTGGGGGTGGGGGTTAACTAAGTTAAGTAAAGCTAAGCTAAGTAAACAAGATATTTCGTCTTCTCCTGAAAACTGTTTATTTGAGTGAGAAAGCGCTTTAGTTTGTTTACACTAAGCTTAGATTTCCAGATTTCCACTAAGGCTGGGTGCAGCAGCATTAGCATTAGCAGATAACTGCTATCTCTAGTAAATGCTGCCTGACAGTGCAACACTGACGAACCCTAAATGTTCTGGTTAGCAGGGGAATATTAGCTAGCGGTTCATCCCACTTAGCTTGTTTTAACACAGTAAACACATAGGCTACAGTCAGATATACTCTTCTCTAAACAGCAAAAGAGATGGCGCTTAGCACAGTTAGCGAACAATGCTAATACTGCTACAGTCTCGGTGCTGGTGAAACATTACTGAAACTCCTGTATAACGCTGTATTTCAGAAGAGTGGCTTTACTGCTCTTTACAGCCTGACTGGTAGAATTCATACATAAGGCGCACTGGATTTTAAGGTGCACTGTTAATTTGGTGGAAAATTAAAGGATTTTAGGTGCAACTTATAGTGCGAAAAATACGGTAATTAAAAAAAAAAAAACACCCCAAGACTTTCTTTTACACAGATTGTATAAATATTTGCACATTATTTTTATGATGTGACTTGTTTTATATTAAAAAAAGAAATATATCGCAATATAATGAATCGTAACCCCCCCCCCCCCCCCCCCCCACCCCCTGGTTCTGACCACGGTGACTGTTTGTGAAACAGAACCCAGGGAAACAGGGTCAGGAGAGCACAACAGAGCTCATCACAGGCTTGGTGCACCTGGTGCCTCTCGCCAACATGGGCGACATCTCCCAGGAGGCCATGGAGGTAAGTCTTCTAAATGATACATCGTTGGGCATAAAGGTGAAATAGAATGGGAATTAATCTGGTATTAAATAGATGTGTGCTCTCTTGTGAAGGCTTTGCTGGTCCTGCACCAGCCAGAGACCATTGAGCTGTGGAATCCAGACACTCCTATGGAGACTTTCTGGGAAATCAGGTAATGTAGGACAACAGAAGCCAGCAGATTGTACCTGAAGACCAGTAGAGAGATCCTGTCTTTATTCAGAGACCTCTAGTTCAGTGAAATAAAGCAGGGCTAAATAAAAACACTTGAGCACTTTTTTCCTCACAAAAACAAAATAAGTTCACATGGCATTCATTCATACTAGAGACCACAACTAGACTATTTTAAAATTATTTTAAAAACGATGGAATGAGACCTTTTAAAAATGCATTTTTTATTTATTTATCTTCTCCCACCTCTCAGCATGGAAGGCCAGTTTATGCCTCTGCATCAAATCTACACATACTCTACATCTCTAACTATAAATGAGCCCATGTAATAATCAGGGTTCATACAGTCATGAAAAACCTGGAAAAGTCATGAAAATGAATAATAGCAATTTCCAGGCCTGAATAAGTTTTGGAAAAATAAAAATACCCAGAACGTTTTGGAAAAGTCATGGAAATTTGGTCTTAAAATCTTTGTGTTTCTGTTTATTGATTGGGAAAATCTATTTTGAGCTAAGATATACATCAGCTCAGAGTTAATTTAGTAATTTCACCCTGCACAGTGGAGCTCTCAGGATCTGACACACATTTTATTATTAAATATTGAGTGTCAATATTTTATCTTATTCATTTTAGATCTACTATAATCAATTTTAATTATAGCTTTAGGTGATTTTTGGTTTTATTGTCCATGTCTGCACTGATGTTTTAAAAATTGTATCTTCAGGAAAATTTGCCTTGAAGGCATTGAAAAGTCATGGGTTAAAAAGTATGTATGTATGAACCCTGATTAATATATAACCACACATAAATGTTAATTTCAGCACCTTCACAAACTACTAGAAGCTGCTTTTTGTTGATGGTGATTCTTAACCTGCAATGTAAAGAACGTCTATTCTGCATTCAGCTCCCAGGTCCTTTCCGTCATCTGCAAGAAACTGTTTGGCCATCAGTTGATCAACAGCACAGAGATCCTGAAGTGGTTGAGAGAGATCCTCATCTGCAGGAACAAATTTCTTCTCCGTAATAAAGTAACTTGATGTTCCCTCTTTTCCTTTGTAGCAGCAGCTTCTGCTGTAGTCATGTCAAGCCTGTTGTTTTGATCTCACTATTGTGTTTTCAGGAACGAGCGACCACAGGCAGTGTAACCTGCAAACAAGCCCAGGCCAAGCTGGAGGTTTGCCTTTACATGTTCCTGTGGAGTCCGGACATGGAGGCGGTGCTGGTGGCCATGTCCTGCTTCCGTCACCTTTGTGAAGAGGCCGATATCCGGTGTGGTGTGGACGAGGTTCCCGTGCAGACCATCCTCCCCAATTATAACACTTTCATAGAGTTTGCCTCAGTCAGCAACATGATGGCTACAGGTCTCTACCTCTTTTTGTTTGTTTTCATGTTCAAAATTGTACATGAATAATATTGAAATAAAGAAAGAAAAGAAGTGAGAATGTCTTGCTGATATTCAGGGTTCATACGGTCATGAAGATCCTGGAAAAGCCATGGAATTTAAAAATAGTAATTTTCAGGCCTTTTTAAGTTTTGGAAAAATAAAAATGCCCAATAAGTTTTGGAAAAGTCATGGAAAAATTGGTCTACAAATCTTTGTGCTTCAGTTTATCGATAGAGAAAATATATTTTAAGTTAATTCAGTAATTTTACCCTACACAATGAAGCTCTCAGGATCTAACACGTTTTATTATTATTATTATTATTAAAGATTGTGTGTCAACATTTTATCTGATTCATTTTAGATGTACTATAATCCATTTCAATTGTAGTTTTAGTTGATTTTTGGTTTTGTTGTCCATGTCTGCACTGATGTTTTAAAAATCATCCAAATCAAAATGATCATGAAAATTTGCCCTGAAGACATGGAAAAGTCATGGAAAAATTGTGGAAATCTGTTGGTTAAAATGTGTATGAACCCTGGATATTGAATTGTTTCTCCAGTAGAGGGCAGCAATAGATTTCTCTTAATGCATCTTATTTAAATAGCCTCTTTCTCTTGTCTCTCCTCTGTCTAGGCCGCTCAGCCCTACAGAAGAGAGTAATGGCTCTGCTGAGGAGGATAGAACATCCCACGCCTGGTAACACTGAGGTCAGGACCACTGTCACACTTCTTTAGGCACTGTTGATTGCAATAAAAAATCTGCAGCTGTGCAGTGCAGGAGTGAGACACTTGTATGCAATAGCTTGAACATGTTTAGTTGGTTTTAAGAGTGCTTTTAGACCCCCCTTTTTAGATTAATGTTAAATTGATGAGTTTGGGCAGATTCCTTTTATTTCTGTTTATAAATAAAAGTTAATCTAAACAAAACAAAACAGGAAGGTGTGAAAGCACAGGTAAAACCTGTTCAGAGGTAAATCCACAGTAAGTCTTGGGGTAGATTTAGATTTAGATAAATGCAGGCAAGTGTGTGAAATACCTACAGAAGTCCAATTCCTAAACAGTGAATAGAGTTATTTTACCCACCTACTCCTCCCCAGACGCAAAGCTCACTCATGTAGCCAGATTGACACAAAGTGGAAAGTGACAACAAGTCTTTGTAGCTGATCAGGGAATATATACATTTCAGTGTCCAAAATGTCCATGTCTGCTACACTAGATTATGATTAGCTATGATTAGCAACCTTACTGAAGCTTAGTGATTACCCTTTAACTGAAAAACAGGCACTTCACCCGTTTTAATGGCTTTAGCACATTGTTTGCATGCTTTTGTCTATAACTGGCAGCCTTGGGTGTGGAAATGGGACGGAGTGAATGGCGGTGGGCAGATTCAGAGGATACATCCCACACAGGATTTGTGTTGCATTGCATAGTTCTAATAAGAAAATAATGGCAGAAGCTCTGCTGTCAAGAGCTGCCAGTGCTTAAACTCAGCATGTTTCCTTAATATCTTAAGATGATACATCCTGATTTATTTTATTATTTAAGTTATTACAGAAAATATTATCTTTAATGTACCTTTAACTTTGTGCGTATGAAATTGTTGTTCCAGCAAGATTTTTTTCTTTTCTTTTTTTGTATAGGCCTGGGAGGACACACATGCAAAATGGGAACATGCCACCAAATTAATACTCAACCATCCGAAAACAAAATTAGAAGATTGCCAGGTATGTGTTAAATACATTTTTAATATTATGAAAAAATATAAAATGTGTAGATAAATACACTGATATGCCAAAAGTCATGGGATGGCAGTATGTAAATTGATAAATCTATTTGCAGGGCTTTTCTTCAAAGCCTGGAGTGTAGCTGTAAAAGGACATATGTTAATGACCCATTTTTAATGTTCTTCTTGTACCCAAAGCATATCTATTTTGTTTCCTCTTTTCAGGAATGGATCAACATGACCGGTTTCCTGTGTGCGCTGGGTGGGGTGTGTTTGCAGCAGAGGAATACACCGGGCCTGGCCACCTACAGTCCACCAATGGGCCCCCTAAGTGAGCGCAAGGGCTCCATGATCTCGATGGGCTCGTGCGAGGGAAATGCAGAGACCCCGCTCAGCAAGTTCCTGGACCGCCTGCTCTCACTCATGGTGTGCAGCCACGAGAAGGGCGTGCAGATCCGCAACAACGTTAAAGACCTGGTTGGCTTGGAGCTGAGCCCGGCCCTGTACCCCATGCTCTTCAACAAGCTGAAGAACAGCATCAGCCGATTCTTCGATGCTCAGGGGCCGGTCAGTGGCTTCAGAGTTCAACTACAAGCTCATGCACTGTACCTATTTACATATTTATAGTTTTAGTGCTGCGTGCTAGTTTTTTAGTTTTTTTGGAGTTTTTTTTACTGCAAAAAACTAAATCCTAGAAAGTGATTTTTTTATTCTTGATGAGAATTTTATTTTTTTATTTTTTTTGTCCAACTAAGTTTTGTAAGTAAAAGATTAGTTTTTTAGGAACAAAAACTTTAATCAGTCTCACTTTGAATTTTTACCATTTTAAAATAATTAATGACAAAAAAAAAGTCCAAAAAGTCACCAGTGAAGTTATTCTGATACTTGTGTCCAAAACTACAATAGAAAATCAGGTACTTTTACATGATAAAAATATTACTTTATAGATTGTGGTATATTTCCAATATTTTGTATAAGGGTGAGGTTTTAGGGAAGTTTCTCCAGCACTAAGGCTGGGTGCAGCAGCATTAGCATTAACCGCTAACCGCAGTGCTAGCTGGACGTAAATGCCACCTGATGGTGCTAGACTTTGGAACCCTGAGTGTTCCGGTAACCTATGACTTTATCAGCGAGCGATTTTTCCCAAGTAGCTTGTTTTAGTACTGCAAACATGCAGAATAGCAGCTAGTGCTGCAGTTAGCATCTGTTGCTAATCCTTAGAACGATGCACTTCAGCGTAAGAATTTATACATAAGGCACACCGGATTATAAGGCACACTGCACACTAACATTTTTTGGGAAAATTAAGGGATTTTAATCTGAAAAATATGATATGATAATTTTTGTAAATTATTTTTTTTGCTTAAATTTTAACATCTTGTCTTTTTTAGGTGCCCATCAATGAGACCAACACTCAATTTGTGGAGCAGACCATTGCCATAATGAAAAACTTGTTAGATAACCACACAGAAGGCAGCTCTGAGCATCTTGGCCAGGCCAGCATCGAGACCATGATGCTCAACCTAGTCAGGTAAGAATTTAGTCACAGTTTTCAGCCAGGAGACTTTTTTTTTTGTTTTACTTTTTCCCCAGAAGACCATGTATATACTATTGTATATTCTGACCAGTTTGCTGGGTCATTGTGGTCATATTCCTGTATGTCTGTATTGATTGATATATGTGGTGCGTCCGGATGAACAGAAGCTCTGCCTGGTCCTGTCTGAATGTCTTTGACTGTCATTGTGTTGGTAGATATGTGCGCATCCTGGGGAACATGGTTCACGCCATCCAGATCAAAACTAAACTGTGCCAACTGGTTGAGGTTATGATGGAGCGCAGAGACGACCTTTCCTTCTGTCAGGAGATGAAGTTCAGGTAAGAGGGGTCTAGAAAACTACAGTTTTTTAAGTTATATTTGTATCATTATTTTATTGATTATATTAACACTGTCTGTATCTTCTAGGAATAAAATGGTGGAGTATTTGACAGATTGGGTGATGGGAACCTCCAACCAGGCAACTGATGATGATGTCAAGTGTCTTACCAGGTATGTCAACAGCAAAATCACAGATGCTATCATAGGTTCAGGCAAATATTGTAACCTGATTCAATTAAGTATCTTTTGCATTTAAGCCAGTTTAGTCTTATTAGGCAGTGCAAAAACTAAACAAGAAAACCTCAAGCATTGTACATTTCTTAGCTCATTGATTGTGTTTGCGATAAAAGGAAAATCTTATATTGTAATGCTGTACCATTCCTGTTAATGTGCAAAAAAGTGCTGCGTCTGAGTTTTCTGTGAGATAAATTATTAACCGGCTCATTGCAGCATTAATATCTGCAGTGTGTAAGTCATGCACTGATGCTCTCATGCTTCTGTGCATAAAAAATGTATTTGATCATGAGCGTGTGTCTGATAGGGATCTGGACCAGGCTAGTATGGAAGCAGTAGTGTCTCTTCTGGCTGGGCTGCCTCTTCAACCGGAGGAAGGAGATGGTGTGGAACTCATGGAGGCCAAGTCCCAACTCTTCCTCAAGTAAGAATAGTTACAGCAGTGTCCCTTACAGTTTTATTATCTATTGCTTGCTTGCAATGAATGTTCCTCTAAAATGCATAGATTTCCTGTAATCACTGAAGAAGTTATACACTGTCTGGAACAGGAACAGTTTAATCTAAATTCTAAACTTTACTGTAAAAAACAGAAGCCTTATGTTAACCATGCCTCAAAGCAGCAGGGTTCATACGGTCATGACAAAACTGGAAAAGTCATGGAATTTTAAAATAGCAATTTCCAGGCCTGGGTAAGTTTTGGAAAAAATAAAAATACAAATAAAAATTTGCTTTGAAGGCATGGAAAAGTCATAAAAAAATCATGGAAATGTATTGGTTATAAAGTGTATGAACCCTGAAGCAGCATTGATTCTCTGGGCTCTGTGGCATCTGGGATGGACCGTATTATAGTAGAAACGTGCATTGTAGTTAGACCAATCAGTGTTTCAGATCTTTTTTTTTTTTTTGAAGAAGAAGAAATGGACGTTGTGTTCTTCTGCCCAAAGATGAAAAGGAAATTTTACACTTTTACACATTTTCCATACTTTCCTTTTCTGATTTGTGGTTATAGATCAGTTATGGGAGTCCCACTGACTTTTATGTAATGTTAGCTTACGCAATAACCACATCATGTACCCTGCATGGAGGTGTTCCTTCACATCCATGCTTCATCAAACCTTCAGACAGCACAACGTTCCTTCTGTTTCTCTCCCACAGGTACTTCACACTGTTCATGAACCTGCTGAATGACTGCAGTGAGGTGGAGGACGACGGGCAGCAGGTGGCTGGTAGGAAGCGAGGCATGTCCAGACGCCTGGCCTCCTTGCGCCATTGCACCGTGTTGGCCATGTCCAACCTGCTGAATGCCAACGTGGACAGCGGCCTCATGCATTCCATTGGTGAGAGAGGCTGAATACTAAATGGGATTGAATTAAATGTGTATATATATATATATTTTAATGAGATTTAATTTTTGGCTGTTTTATTGGCTCAATGGGTGATGGAAGCAACTGAAAATATCTGAATGCATTCATTTGAAGAGGTGTCTTCAACCATTTTGGATATATGATCTATGAAATGCCTCTTATTTAAGATACAATAATCCAGACCCTTCCATCTACAACAGTGTAAAACACTCTGAAATACCTGTTATAACATTGGACATAAATAGTATTAAACTCAGTTGTTTCTCTGTTCTTGTCTCAGGCCTGGGCTACCATAAGGACCTGCAGACGCGGGCCACCTTCATGGAGGTTCTGACCAAGATCCTTCAGCAGGGCACAGAGTTCGACACGCTGGCGGAGACGGTGCTGGCCGACCGCTTCGAGAGGCTGGTTGAACTCGTCACGATGATGGGCGACCAGGGCGAGCTGCCTATTGCCATGGCTTTGGCCAACGTAGTGCCTTGTTCTCAGTGGGTCTGTACAAATTCATAATTTATCAATTTATTGATTATGTAGGAATGAAGTAGAATGGGGACTGGACAGTTTCCTTGATGCTCAGTGTTACAGACATACTGGGAATATGTCGTAAAAAGCATTACCACCCATAGTGGACAGTTCAGTGGGTAGTAATGACCATGACAGATGGTGTCAGGTTAGATTTGCCTGTGTAAACAACTCTTGCAGAGATCACACATCCGAGGGGGGGGTTCTGCTGCTATGATCAGCATATCGCCGGTTAGAATCCTGTTCATGCAGCTTGCCATCGGCTACTGGAGCCCCAAGAGAGCACCATTGTTTATACTCCTAGTTCGATTACTATGGTCTGCACCAACTCTACGATGCCGACTTTGCCTTGTTTGTGAATAGAGTCAGATAGTCTCCACAGTGTCTTTACATATGTTTTGGGTTTGGTTCCATTATTTTCCTGTTACTGTGAGATTCACACATTATTATTTCTCTCAGGATGAGCTGGCTCGGGTTCTCGTCACTCTCTTTGACTCGCGCCACCTCCTCTACCAGCTACTGTGGAACATGTTTTCTAAGGAGGTGGAGCTGGCCGATTCCATGCAGACTCTCTTCCGAGGAAACAGCCTGGCCAGTAAAATCATGACCTTTTGCTTTAAGGTATGCAGAATTCGATTTGGGCGAATGATCAGCTGAATGAATGTGTAGGGGAGTGCCATGTCGTGTTGTCATATCCCCAAGAATATTGTTATCGCAAAAATCATGATATTTGAGGATATATTATTATTTTAGGGCCAAATTGCCCAGCCTTAGTACTGTGCACACTTTTTTTTTATAAGATACAAGCTATTCATCTATTCAAAAGATCTCTCTTCTCTCTCCTTCGTGCTCTTTCTTTCTTTCTGTCTCTCTCTAACTTTATCACTTTCTTCTACTCTCATTATCTCCAGGTGTATGGTGCTACCTATCTGCAGAAACTACTTGAGCCCCTCCTCCGAGGTGTCATCACAGCTCCTGAGTGGCAGATGTTCAGTTTCGAAGTGGATCCCACCAGGTAGCATCAGCAGTTTACTCGACCACTTTATACCTACCCTGTACATTTTAGTGGTTTGTAGCTCTGATAAACCACCTTCTATGGCAGAAGATCTACAATGACGACTACAGTTATAACTGCAACCACAAAAATAACAACCATATGCATCACCACCATAACCACAGAAATAACCATATTTACCACCACAACTACTAAAGTAACATACTTAAGCATCACCAATGCAATCGCAACACAGAAATAATAACAACCCTTTTGATATACCAAATGAAGCGATATATTGTCCAGTAATGTGAAATTTTTCTGATTTTAAAAATTGTCTGCCCTCTTTAAGTCCGTTATATTGATCAGCAAAAAAAAATACAGAACAAAACTTTGCACTGCATAATTTAGTTGCATCCCAAACAGCACAAATGCTTATCACCGATGTGTTGCTAGGAACAATCAGCTAACACACACAGGCTTAAATAAAGAAAAAAAAATCTGTTAAACTCCACACTACTAAGAAAAACAAGAAAATGTATCTGGAAAATGATCAACAGCCATTTTAATACTTGGTCATATTGTCCAGCCCTGTGCTGATTAAGTTTATTCTATGCTTATTCTTTAGGCTAGAGCCCAATGAGGTCCTGGAGGAAAACCAACGAAACCTGCTCCAGATGACAAACCGGTTCTTCCTGGCTATCATCAACTCCTCAAGCGAATTCCCGCCACAGCTGAGGAGTGTGTGTCACTGCCTGTTCCAGGTGGGCAGGGCAGGGGCAGGGGGCAGCGGTTGGAGCACTCACCCCATGGCTTGGGTCCTCGTTGCTGTAGCACCATGCAGTGTTTTCTGATGGAGCTTATTGCTGAGCTGAGCCCATTTTTTTGCATCTGTATTGTTTTACGTGTGTGATTTTGGTGCTGCTTTGATGTCAACTATGCATTTTATCACAATTTTAAAATTACAATAGTGGTGTGTAATGTGCTTGTGATTATGTTTAAGTTTTCAGATGCATAATTGACATGTGCATGTGTTTGTGTATGTGTGTGAGTGTGTGTGTGTGAGAACGTGTGAGTGTGTGTGTATATATGTGTGGAGGCTAGTGCTGTGACGTATTTGTGCTCATCTCTGTTCTATAGGCTACTTGCCACTCTCTACTGAATAAAGCCACAATAAAAGAGAAAAAGGAAAGCAAAAAATCCGTAAGTTCAGTGGAACTCCTCCATCGCCACTGCTTCTCTTCACCAAGTAAAAGCACTCATTCTCTTGG
Source organism: Astyanax mexicanus (assembly GCF_023375975.1). Lineage (NCBI taxonomy): Eukaryota > Metazoa > Chordata > Actinopteri > Characiformes > Acestrorhamphidae > Astyanax > Astyanax mexicanus. Next base: position 5,456,038 of record NC_064427.1, read on the forward strand.
ATGGCTAAATTAATCTGAATCTCTTCTACACTGCCCACCTCTTGACCGTCATCACCTGGAATCATACTTACTAATTTCTTGCCCTTGTTCTGAAGCTTTTCACTTTTGGTGCGCTTTACAAAAAAACCCCAGCACACAAAACGTTTTATTTTTTATTTTTTCCTCTCCCCATCTTTCCTTGCATCACCTCTCGGTCTTGTGGGGATTTACACACGCTCTTGGTTTTTGGGGTTATATTTAAGGATGGAGGCATTATGGGTAATGTAGTTTTGTCTCAAACCAAGCTTTCACGTCTATTCAAAATGGCTTGACTTGGCCACATGACACCTGGAGCATCTTTCTACTAAGAGCTAAAGGAGTGTATCTCTCTCTAGTCTCTAGTTTTCTTCAAACGCCTTGCTTTCCTTACTTCTCTAACACATTATTAAAACAGCAGTGGCACAGCCCAAAACTTACTTCAAATCCAACGTCTTGATAATCTATGGTATTAATTTTATACAAAGGAAACTAACTATTAACAAATTATTTCTTGTTCAAATTGCTGGAATATTTAATTAGTTAAAATGTCACTTAACACCAATACCTAAATGTATTTTATACTGAATCTGCTATATTAAATGAAGAGTTTATTTGCAAAACAGATGGGTGATATTTTCTTGACATACCTGAATCTTTTTTGCAGATGAACTCTTTAAATTTTGTGTAATTTAAACTCTTGTTTTCGCTTCTTTCTTGGCTCAGGTGGTGAGTCAGCGTTTTCCTCAGAACAGTATAGGGGCCGTCGGCAGCGCCATGTTCCTGCGCTTCATCAATCCAGCCATCGTTTCCCCGTATGAGGCCGGCATCTTAGACAAGAAGCCTCCTCCTCGGATAGAGCGAGGACTAAAACTCATGTCCAAGGTAATAGAATTGTTGTTTAGGATCAAACAAATTGTAAATATGTCTTATAATTGTTCATTCTTCGAAGTAGCACCTCTTGCTTAGGGGACCACTGTGCCCATTTTTTTCTCAGTCAGCGTTATGAGGTCAGTGTTCTAATCTATATTATGGCAAGAACTACTCGGTCAGTCTGAAAATTTTTAAGAACTTTCAAAGCATCCTTAAGTGCAGTCACAAAGACCACAAAAACTTTATGATGAAGCTGGCTCTCATCAGGACCACCCTAGGAAAGGAAGAGCAATAGTTATCTCTGTTGCACAGTATAAGCTCATCAGAGTTACTGGTTTGTTTAACAGTAATTTTAAGTTGATTCCATGGTTCCTTTTCTGTTCCTTCATAGTCGGGATGACTTCAGTATTTATTTAATATGGAGGAAAATAAACACATATTTGACTGGTACTGTATGTATGTGCTGTATATAGGAAACATATGATAAGAAAGTCCTGAAAACTGGTAAGCATGAGGTTGGATCACTTACCTCTTTTTGTCTTTCATCATTCAGATCCTGCAAAGTATAGCCAATCATGTGTTATTCACAAAGGAGGAGCACATGAGACCTTTTAACGACTTTGTGAAGAGCAACTTCGATGCAGCCAGAAGGTACTTTTGTGCTTTGTATGTTATAGAAAAATTACTGCAGCTCCTTTTTAAAGGAGTTAAACTCGATGCATTTGAGTACCATGATATGATTCATAACACTATCATCAGATATTACAGATATCTGTATCTACAGGAGTATTAGTTTCTTCTATGTTTGTCCCTGGCATTGTGATATGTATTGTATTTCACACAGCTCTGTAGCAATAGTTTGGTATTGCTCCCTGTGTTGTGTGTAATCTGTTTCATCATCATTGTCTGCTTCTATCAGATTTTTCTTGGACATAGCTTCCGACTGCCCGGCCAGTGACTCAGTCAACCACAGCCTGTCCTTCATCAGTGACGGCAACGTGCTGGCACTGCACCGGCTGCTGTGGAACAACCAGGAGAAGATCGGCCAGTACCTCTCCAGTAACAGGTGAGAGATGCTGTTTCAGAGCCTCACTGTTTTCCAGAAGTGGTGGTGATTTATTGAGTCTGCTGACGGACATGTAAATGTGCTTAAAGTAAATGTTGCATATCCGAGAACTATTAGTAAAACCTGTGAGATAAAATTAGGGTGTTTGGTGATGCTTGGCCGCTCAGAGCAGGTATTGAGTTTGTTATTCAGATGTTCTTATTTGACTGCACCCTGATTGAGGCCTGATAAACAAATCACCTTTTACCTTTAACCATTTACAGCAGGCTACTCTTTACTCTCTAGTCTGTGATTTCATATTATAATCATATTATTACATATATATATATATATTATCTCAGAAACTTTAATAGTTACTTTGAACAAAAATAGCTGCAAAAATAGTGAGTTTCAAATTTAATACAATAAAATTTTAAACCATGGCAAATTTATTACACTATATTGTGTTTACCAGTTTGCTTATGTTTAATCTGCCTATGCCTATGTTTGATATCTTTTTTATTTATTTATTTATTTTAGAGTAGTAGATGTTAGGGTAGCTCACAAATGCTAGACTACTACACTGTCACCAATCTGACCTCAGAAAATGCACACTTACTTATTTAGACATTTATTTGCTTTCAAATATCATTAAATTTGACTGCCCCACCTTACAGGTATCTGGAATCTGACTTTCACTATCAGAAAGTATGGTTAGGCACACAGGGTCCTTAACAATAGAAGTAAAGGTCTGGTAAAGATCTGGTAATTTTATTTTGTATGCTTTTACAGAGATGATATTGGTGACCGCAGGGTAACGCAAAATTAAAGATTGGTTATCATCCATTATGTTAGAGGTACCTAAACGTGACAGCTTTTGCACTATTAAGTATAGAATATTATATTATATAAGACAACCGGGTACTTTTGGCAGTGTGGGCAGTGTGCCAAGTCCTGCTGGAAAATGAAATCTGCATCTACATAAACGTTGTCAGCAGAGGGAAGCATGAAGTGCTGTAAGATTTTGTGGGTAAACAAAACTGCACTGACTTTAGACTTGAACATGACTCTCCAAACCATCACTGATCATCAGTAAATTTTACATTTAATTTGTAAATCAAGGGAGCAGAGTCTAGAGGAAGAGTGGAGAGACACACAGTCCAAACTGCTTGAGGTCTAGTGTGAAGTTTCCACCAATCAGTGATGGTTTGGAGAGACATGTCATCTGCTGGTGTTGATCCACCGTGTTTTATTATCAAGTCTAAAATGAGTGCAGTGTTTTCCCGTAAAACCTTACAACACTTTATGCTTCTCTCTGCTGACAGCTGTTATGGAGATGCAAATTTCATTTTCCAGCAGGACTTGGCACACTGCACACACTGTTAAAGTACCAGTTGGGCTTATATAATGTTCTAATTTTCTGAGACACTGATTTTTGGATTTTCATTGGCTGTAAGCCATAATCATCAAGAAATAAATGCTTAAAATCGATCACTCTGTGTGTAATACATCTATATAATATACAAGTTTCACAGTTTAAACTGAATTATTGAAATTATGTAACTTTTCAATGATATTAATTTTTTTTTAGATGGACTAGTATGTGTACAGGTGCTGGTCAAGGAATTAGAATAATTTGAAATAGTGCAATCATGAAATTCTTTGAATGCATTTTTTGTGCAGAAAGCAAATCAGGTGTTCACCACAACTCTCCTACTCGTTAGACTAATCACAGAACTCGTTACCTGGAAAAAAATTTGCTCAGCTGAGCTTTCCAAAAGGCCCATTTAGGCCATTTAACTGTGACACTGTTGTTTTATTGAATTAGAATAATGGAGAAACCGTTTCATTGAATTAGAATAATTTTTATTATAATTACAATCATCACTTTCTCAGTATTTTGTGGCTGCCCCCTTGGCTTGTATGACTGCCTGAAGTCTCCGCGGCATCGATTTGACCAGCTTGTCGCAAGTTTCCGCACTCACAGCTTCCCAGGCAGTGGCGATGTTCTGCTTCAGTTGGTCCAGCGTAGTAGGCTTTCTGTCGCGAATTTTCCGCTTGACGATGGCCCAAAGGTTTTCAATGACATTGAGGTCAGGCGAGTTGGCCGGCCATGCCAAAACTTCAAGCTGTTTTTTAGTGAACCAATCTTTGGTCGACTTTGCCGCATGAGCCGGTGCAAGATCCTGTTGAAATATGAAGTCTACTTCGCCGAACTGTTCCTCAACAGTCGGAATCAGGAACGTTTCCAGAACATCTTGATATACGGCAGCATTGACAGTCTTCTTGAGGAAGCAGAGTTTCCCTACACCTCGAGCGGACATGCATCCCCAGACCATAGCGCTCTGGGGAAACTTGACGGATCTTTTCACGCACTCGTGGTTGTAGGTTTCGCCACCACGACGCCAGACACGAGGACCTTTGTCCCCGAAGGAGATGCAGAAGCGTGATTCGTCACTGAAGACCACTTTCTGCCAGTCTTCAGCAGTCCACTCGCCGTGTTCTTTGGCCCACTTTAGCCGTTTCTCCATTTGTTTCTTGTTCAGCATCGGTTTTACTGCTGGAACGCGAGATTTGAAGCCGAGTTCGCGCAGACGACGGTAAGTGGTTGATCTGGAGACGTCAGCGCCGGTCTGCTTGTTCCACAAGTCGGTGAGCTCGGAAGTGGACTTGAACCGGTTGCTGACTGCGATCTTTCTCAGCTGCTTGTTGTCGCGAGCAGAAGTTTTTCGGACGCCGGAACAGTTGGTGCGCTTGCTGCAGTTTTTCTTGAGAGCTTTACAGACGGAAGACTGGCTGATGCCGAGCTGCTCAGCAATTTTAGTTTGGGTCAAGCCTTGTTGGCGAAGGGCTTGAATTTGAGCCACTATTCCGGTTGAGAGGTCGCGCTGCTTACCCATGATTGATTTTACAACTTAGAAATTCTACTCAACCCTGACTTTATACTGCACAGTGAACACTCTTCACAGAAAACAAAAATTCGAGCATTTATTCTAATTCAATGAAACGGTTTCTCCATTATTCTAATTCAATAAAACAACAGTGTCACAGTTAAATGGCCTAAATGGGCCTTTTGGAAAGCTCAGCTGAGCAAATTTTTTTCCAGGTAACGAGTTCTGTGATTAGTCTAACGAGTAGGACAGGTGCGGTGAACACCTGATTTGCTTTCTGCACAAAAAATGCATTTCAAATTATTCTAATTCGTTGACCAGCACCTGTATGTGTATGTGTGTGTATATATATATGTATATATATATATATATATATACATATATATATATATGTATATATATATATATATATATATATATATATATATATATATATATATATATTAGGGCTGGGGCGGTATTGATTTTTTATAACCGCGGTAAAAAACTAACGCATCACCGCGATATTGCGGTTAACCGCGAGACCCCAACCCCCCCCCCCCCCCCCCCCAAAAAAAAAAAAAAACACCGCAAATTTATTGGTTACAAATCTTTATTCTTCAAACCATACAGCCTACATACAACTTCTACATAAACCATAAATACAGCATAACAAGTGAACATATGCTGCCTGTATAATTCGTCATTGTACAGCTAACCTGTCTTTTTCCGTGCAGACTTTTTGAAGGAGGAGCTTGTCCGCCTCCCCCTTCTCCATCCATAGATCTATTTTAGGGCTGGCCCGAATAGCGGTTTTGAGCTCAGGATATTCGGCAGTAATTGGTAGCGAATATTCTAATATTCGTTTAAAAAAAAAAGACGAATTAATCCACAGCAAAATTTTCCACTGACCCCCGGCCCCGAAAAAAATATATTTCTCACCCCTTTCCTCGGGCCGTTCGGGCTCAAGGCTCAAGAAGTCTGTGATAGGCGTCTGTTTTTTTTTTATTCACACTTCTTATTTCTCATTAAATATCTACTAGATACAGATTATATCTGTACAGTATCATTTATTTCACTTCCCTCCTGAATATTTGGAGTGCATTATGTATCCTTATGTTGTGTAGTTATGTAGTTTTCACCCCAGAATTTCTGCTGCTGCCCAGGCTTCGGCTGCATCGCAGGGCAGGAGCGCAGCTGCGTTACGGCTATTTCGTTTGAATTGTGCAGTGCAGAGTATTACAGATTTTGTATTTTTGCACTTGGGCTATTAGCTCAATATTAAATATTTCGTTTGTTTATAAATTATTTTATATTCTTAAACCATGTTAAATTATATTCGATTGGAGGAAATTAATTCAGACATCATTTCTTTTTTGTCCCGTTACCGTTCCGCAAAAAAAATCCTTCTTTTAATCCCGCATCAGCCCGCCACATACACAGTTTTGCCGCACCTGCCCCGCGGTCCTAAATAAATTTAATAAATTACATTTAGTGCTTAAAATTAAAAAAAATATTTATTAAAACCGCGCGCGGTCACGTTTCTTACCACATTACAAAAAAAAAATCGGTGTGTGTGTGCGCGTGTCGGTCCATTCTCCGCTCCTTTTTTGTGCTTAGGGTTTTTTTTGTTGCGTGCATGAGAATCACTGCGTGATTATTACAATTTTCTTAACTATTTATTAATGTGCTCCCACATCCTCTGGATTGATTAAACTCCTGTTCCCGCCAATAACAATTCAGTTCTGTCTGTGCCGCAAGATATCCTGACGGGACCCGCGTCATATAATATGTTGATTAAAATGTCGTGACGTTAAGAAATCGGCTCGCAAGAGACAACCGACCAAAAAAAAGACATTAGTTCCATTTTAAAATAATAGAAACCTGTCCTTTATGTTTGACAATTTTTGTTTCACTTTACGTGTCCTTACTCATCTGAAGTTTATTTATCTGAACTGAGTTTCATATGGTTATATTTGTAGCGGTTCTGAACTCAGTTCCGCGTGCTGTGAAAGAGACAAGGCGCAGCGCATTTTACCTCAGACTTGGTCAGATAACAACATTTCAGTAAAGATGGTGGTTATAGTTTTATATCATTGCTTTGCTGTTTGAACTACACTTCAACCAACCTTACTATTTTTACCAAGACTGAGGCGCAATGCCGCGCGTTCTCCGCGGTGCTCACGCAGAACAGCCAACAGCCAGACAATGAATTAATATATTTTACTTTCTCAAAATGTAACCACGGAACACCTTACATGGCTCTATGGTTTACCTTGAGGTGGGTGAATTAGTTTGATGTGTTGGCGAGAGGTGCAGACACCACTTTCCGGCAAATCTTGCAGATGATTCTCTTCTGTTCTGAGTCTTTTTCTTCCTTTTTTCTCAACTTACTGAGCCTGCCCTGTAGCTTCCATTTCCGAGCCAATATTAGTGCTGCTAATCTTCACTCTCTTCAGCAGCCTCAATGGAGACGAAGTGAGCAGGACCTCAATGAGTACCACGCACCGCGTTTTGCTTAACCCATTCGCTGCCGCGCCAGTGCAGCGGCAGCACAGATAAATGACAAAAAAATTTATATTCGATATTATGAATTTTGAGATCGTTTGACACCAATATCTATCGCGATCAAAATATATTTGATATATTGCACAGCCCTATAGTGTAGGACTTACACTTGACATATTAATACTGAATTCACCACAGTTGTGCTTATATGGAGCATTTTACTACCGCTCAAAACGCAGTCAATCAGATTTGACAGCCATAAAAAAATGCGGTAATGACGGTAATGAGCTCATCACCGCGGTGACGTCCCATAACCGCGGTATTGCGGTAATAAAATTATCGTCACAGCCCTAATATATATATATATATATATATATATATATACATATATATATATATATACATATATATATATACATATATATATATATATATATATATATGTATATACATATATATATACACACACATACACATATGTGTGTGTGTGTGTATATATATATGTATATATATATATATATATATATATATATATATATATATATATATATATATATATGTATATACATATATATATACACACACACACACATATGTGTATGTGTGTGTATATATATATGTATATACATATATATATACACACACATACACATATGTGTGTGTGTGTGCGAAGTGAGTATTTTCATGTAAATCTACCCTGTTTTAAAGGTCTTAGCACTCGATAATGAATTATAGAAGTGTTGTAGTGTTAGTTTACTGGTATTATTGTTATTATTGTTGTTCTGAACCTGTGTTTCTGAATGCTACCTTCTTTAGGGACCATAAAGCAGTGGGCCGGCGACCTTTTGACAAGATGGCTACTCTCCTGGCTTATCTGGGACCCCCTGAGCACAAACCTGTGGCTGATGCACACTGGTCCAGCCTAAATCTCACCAGTTCCAAGTTTGAGGAGTTCATGACCAGGTATTAAATTCTATTAAAATCTGATGCTGCTTTCATTCGTCTTAAATCTAAAAAAAAGCTATTAAAGCTTTTAATTCTGCGATTTTTCCAAAAATGGGTTCACCTAAGTCCGATATTATTCAAAATATTTAAAAAAGATATTAGAAAATATTAGAAAAAAGGTAATCTTGTGTTAATAATTCAGGATGTAGCTTGGTTTTGGACTGTGATTATCAGATCGGTGCACTAACACCTATCATTCTGTTCAGGCACCAGGTTCACGAGAAAGAGGAGTTTAAAGCACTGAAAACCCTGAACATCTTCTACCAGGCAGGAACCTCCAAGAACGGGAACCCCGTCTTCTACTATGTCACTCGCAGGTAAGTGTTATAGTGTGTACTAACACTTGCTAAATTTCCTTCGGGATCAATAAAGTATTTATCTATCTATCTTTTGGATGGTAAGTGGATTGCTGTATATTGACTGCAGCTCAAGTCAGGTGTTTATTTGCACAAGTATCAAGTGATGGGGATCTGGTTACATAACATAAAAATACATTGCAAAAGTTTAATCACTTAATTCTACTTGATTATTTTCTTTTTCTTTTGTTCCTCTATTTTCAGAAAAAGAAAACAAATCAAATCCTCAGTTTTTTATATAATGTTTTAATATAATCTAATCTATACAGTTAACTTTGAGCTACATTTATTTTTTTCTGTTGGTCTGTTTGCCACTGATCCACCAGGGATCCACTTAAGTACCTTAAGTTTTAGTTTGTATTTTGAAATTTAGCTAAAGTGAATGCCTTACACAATACCCAACTACTTTACACTAAAACACACAAAGAGTCTTACACTTGTAATAATCATCTGACAGTTACAGTGCTTTATTACATGTTTACATTCTGCTGTGGAGATAAGTAAGAAATACAAAATGAAAATAAGGATTAATTAAAAGTATTGAAGACAAAAACAGGAGGTTAATACAGTAAATTTATTTAAGACTGCACAATATATAATTTCAGCATTGTCATTGCAGTGTGTGCATTCACAATAATCACATTGCAGGAGATGTATTGTCACATAAGTTAAAACTAAGCAAAAATGGCTTCTTACAACCTGCTTTATTTTCCTTGACATGTCAGTATTTTGTATAGCAGTTCTATCTTCTATCTTCTATCTTTGTTCTATTTTTATTTTTTATTTTTATTTAAAATAAATATACGTATGTACACGATCGTCTGGTAATTTGAATGGTTTACCGTTTTTATGCATTAATTTTGCATTTTGTCCCAATGTCGTGCTGTAATTCATTCTCTTCATTTAGCACACATGTTTAATCTTCTTACAGAATAGACTTTTAATATCATATTGTACATTAGTGTTGTGATTTCTAAGAAATTCTACTGATACTTAAACATAATTCAAACAAAATCAAAATCCCTATATACAATTTGTCTAATAAATAAAATCACATTGATTATCTTACATAAATTCTTTTATTTTACACAGTATTATTAATTATATGTTATAAATGTTTAAAAAATGCTATTAAAGCAAATTGTAAGTTAATTGCTCTTGTAATTGTAATGGAGTGTGTATATCAATATCATTATGTTTCTGGCATAGAATCTTAAATTACTAATATTATTTATTTTAATTATTTACTAATACTAAACTAATTGTCAAACAAACAAAACACTAAACAAGAAGATTTATCATAACCGGCCAACACACAGTTTTTCTAAAGACTTCTGGTGAGAGTTTTTGATATTTATTGCTATATATCTATACATACATATAATACACATCTCATAGAACAAGGTAAATATCATGTTGGTGTTTTTATTGAATATTGTGGCATCCTAAATCCATTATCATTCTAAAAAGAGGAAGTCATATTTATCTATTAACATTCAATACAACAATATAAAAGAATGTCATCGACTGATCTTTTAACTTCCTGTTTTTTTTTTTTTTTTTTTGTTATTTTATCAGCCCATCAAATGTTTTTAAAACCTTGATTTGTGCTCTGTGTGTTTCTGCTGTGTGTGGAGCTGATGTGGAATGAAATGTTCTACAGGTCACTTCAGTATGATCTGTGAAAAGAGCAGTAGAGACAGGAGCAGGATGTTTGTGTTGGAATAGGCAGGGGAGGAGGTGCTGGAGGGGGGCTTGATTTCGCTGGGCACGGTGGTCGTAAAGTCTGGACTGACTGGGTTTAAACCGGGCTCTCCGGCTGGAGAGCTGGGCATGGCGGCGCTCGGTCCGGGGCTGCCCAGCTTGGTTGTAGTGGAGCTCGGTGTTGCGGTGTTGGAGGCAGGTGAGGTCACTGTGCTGGTAGTGGATTTGGTATTCCCGTTGTCTCCAGGCTTGGTGGTGGTGGTGGTGGTGGTGGTCAGGTTGTGATCACTGCTGAAGGAAGCGTTGTTGAAAGGGGAACTTGAGTTGCTGTCGTTGCCTGCAGTGAAATTCCCAGGAGGTGGATTAGTAGTAGTCTTGTCGTTTTCATTTTGAGTTTGAACAGTCAGACAACTGCACAACACGGTCAGAAGAATTACATATCGGCCTGCGCTGAGGGACATCATCTTATTCCTTCAGACCTGTGTGAAATACAATTACAAAAATACGATTAGTTCATTTTTGGTGACTGGACTTGCTTGCAGCAACATTTAAGCAATAATACACAAGAGGGAGTGCTATAACGTGTAATATTGGCACTGCTGTGCTGCAGTTGTAGGCCCAAGGCCGATGATCATCAGAGCAGTGCCAATATTACACGTTATAGCACGAACCTCGAGTGTATTTTTGCGATTATACCACAGATCCATCATCACTGTTTATTAAAAGATTTTGAGTTAAAGACGATGAGAAAATACGATCTGTTTGGTTATAAACACTCCACGAGTTAAAATAGTTTAATTGCTGCTCTGTTTGTAGCTGCGCTATTTGGCTTGTAAGCGCTGCATCGTTGCTAGGTTACCTGTATGTGGCAGAGTAATACATGGAGAGTTTCGGTTAAAGTGCATTACCGTCTGATAATGTCACTCATAAAATTCGTATTGTCATCTCCAAATGTCTGTCCACATTTTTGGAAATACCTTCCTAAAAATAGTCCACAGCAACCTTTTATTGTTTTGATAAGTTATCACATAACTTGGTTAAAAGCACTTTGTTTGTATTTACTGAACCGTAACACACTTTTAAAGCTAAGTACCTATATGCAAATTTATGTGCAAATAGAAGTCCTTAGGGATATAAGCACACCATGACTTTACCCTGTTTTTTCATGTTTTTTTCATGATGCCCATTATTTAGAATCTCAAAAAGAATTATGTCCACATAATTTCACATGCATTGGCTTTCTGTCATTCTATTAATAATAAAATTAACATTGTCGATTATATTGAATTTTCGTTGCAGAAAACAAGATTATTTGATTCATAACACCAGTTAAATCGTTTTTTGTGATCTGCAAACCTTTCTAAATGTGTAGGCTAGGGTTGGAAACCTCATTTTTTTAGGGCTATTGCAAACCCTTAAAGAACTTTCTTTTTAGGTTTACTTTCCATGTGTTCAGTTCAGTCAGTCTTCAGGTCCCACTGTTCTGATTGGATAAAACAAACTTTTCTTTTACTTACACTTCCTTTATTTATTTATAATGCTATCAGTATTATAAATTAGTATTATCAGTTTATAATGCTTCTGTATTGTGATACAAATCTCATAGTCTGTGCCAATACACAATCCCCATGCATTGCTGACTTTAATTGTTAAAACAATGTCAAAAGTAAAACTAAAAGACATTTTTAAAGGCAACACATACAAACTGTATTATTAGTTGTCATTAAGTCCCTTTAGCAGCATCAGCCCAGTTATCAGTTATCTAATTTTTTGCATAATTACACTTCACAGCTATTTTAAACATGGACAGGTGTTGTATGATGTTGTATGATGCTCACCTGTGCTTTTGCTGTAACACTGGACGAAGACAAGATGATGTGCGCTCCGTTTGTTCTGCAGCAAATCCGGACTGAAGTGGCATTTTATAACGAGGCTGACGCCCCCGTCACGTGGCCGGCGCTGCTGTTTTTGTTTGGAAATGGGCTCTTGGTGATTTCAGTGAAACAAAGCAGGGTTTGATTTGATTAGAGTCTTTTGTTTGTGTTTTGCATTTGAAGATCAGGGGGTTCTCCCAGCTGGGGTTAGGAAGGGTGACTTACCGACACTATAAAAGACCAGAATGAAGACCTGGAGCTGAGATCGTGTTTGAGTCGTTACCACGTGAAAGAACTTTGTGTTGAAAACTGCAGGTTCTTCAGTTTGGGGAACGGCCAGTACCCAGATTTCTGCCAAGTGGTCTGGAGCCTGTTTTGCACTAATGAAGTCACTTTAACCAACACACTACAGCCCTGTTACCAAGATTACAGGTTTATAGTAAGCTATTCATTAGAATTAGCACGAACAGTCTTTGCTATAATACTTACCAGATTTTTTTTTTTTTACACTACAAGGCAAAGGTGTAAAAAAGGTGCAATTAGGTTCAATTAACATCTATTTTCTGATCTGGATGTTAATCTACACAGATTTCTCTGTCCTATATACTCCCTTCTAAATGGCAAAAGAGCTAGCGCTTAGCGCAGTTGGTGGTTAATGCTAATGCTGCTCTTGCAGTGCTAGCTGGTGTTAGCAGCAGACTACAGGCCGATAATACAAACCACCCCCCCCCCCCAACGGCGAAATAGCTAGTGCTTAGCACAGTTAGCAGCTAATGCTAATACTACTGGAGAAACTTTACTGAAACTCCAGTATAATGCTGTAATATAGTGGAGGATTTTAAGAAAAAAATAAGGCAGTTGCAAATTTGTTCTACTAGACAGAAGTTTGCAGCATATTGAATTACCCATTGTACTGATTGGTTTAACTATCTTTAGCTTGTCAAGTCTAGTTCTGGGCTGTGTTTACCTTTCAGTTGAAAATACCAATGCAACAGGATGGTCTGTGAAGAGACAAGGCTTTATCACTGTCTAGGAAACTTCCCCAGAGTGTGTGTACTGTAATCTAGGTATATAAAGTTTCACAAAGTGTACATGAATGAATAAATAAAATAAACAATTATAATATCTTACAGCAAACATGCTCACTATTTTCCATTTTTTCTTAAACTAGAGATATTGCATAATAGCAACCCATGCCCTGTGATCATTTGCAGTGTTAGTTGTAGTTAGTTGTCCTCAGAATTAATGGTACATTTTGGGGCAGTGCAGGCTTAAGAAAGGCTATGTGACCAAGTCGGCTATTACCTGCGTCTGTGGGAACCTCACACTGGCATTATTCAGCCTCACCCACAAGCAAACACTTTGCACTTTATGCAGGTGTGGGTCTTCCCAGGCCATTCCCTGTGGTAACATTTTATGATCTTCAATAAGAGTTGGACGTACCTACTCCTCAGATTTCACACATCACCTAAACGTCCTCAATCCTCAGCCTGTTCCGTTAGTTGATGCGTGGTACAGAGTTTTGCATTGTCTTGTTATTTTTTGTGTTTGGTCTACTTAAACAGGATTAATAGATTTCAAACCATTGCTGAAAGTCAATGTTTAACAATTATATGTGTTCAATTTGTTAATTGCCAGCATACTACTAGCTTACTACTATTTAGTTTAAAATCCTTTCCTCTGTGTTGCTTGTTGTGCAATAAATAATTGCCTTTTTTCAAGAATTTACAATATGAAGTTTTGCTTAAGAATGGTGCATCAGCTCCTTGCTGAAAAGTGCCTGTAGATACTCCACAGTAGTCAAGACACCCTACATCCCTGTAGCAGCCACATATATAGATCTCTTTTGCCCTCTGCTGGTAGATTTGCATTTTTTGCAAAATAATTGACCGAACCCTAGCATAAACATGGTATAATCATTAACCATGATTTTTTTTGTATTATTATTGCAAGCATTGTTATATTCTTTCAAAATAATACCACAAATTTCAATCATGACAAATATACAAAATGTGTTTAATTTGCTTTATACACACAACCAAAGCAGTCTCACTACTAGGGATAGTGGTTATAACCAGAGAGATTTCAAGAGAAGACAGAGAGAGATTCAAGAGAAGACAGTTCTTGTGCTGATTAGTGACTGTACACAGATGATTTTGTAGCATGTTTGTGAAGCAGTTATGAAATTGTTTTACAGGCAAATTAAATGTTATCCTAAAATGCTAGGGAGAAATTGCGTCTGAACATAAAATTTAGTGCAAGACTGTGCTTTATGTACGTCTGAAAAGCAGTGTCTGTGGAAATCTGAATGTTTTCAGAAGCTGCTTATTTCAGATGGATCTTTTGTGAATAGTCCAGGATTGAAGCTACAGCCTCACGCCTTAGGAAATGACTTGATGAGTAATCATCAAAACAAGCAGAGAAACTGCAAACGTATCCCAGCAGCCACGCTCTGGGCTTGCATTTTTGCTGAGTCCTTGGTTGGCCCTCTTGACACTTCTGGTTCGAAGAGTGGTTGTCCTGCGTGTGCTTGTTGTGAGGACCCTAGTAGTGCTAAAAAAAGCATCTGTAGCGAGGAGGTCCTCTGTGGGAAATGGCCCGTCTGTAGGCGCGTGCTTGTCAAGAGTGGAGATGCTGTCTGAAGTGGAGGTCAAGGGGAAGCCATGCTTGAAGACCTTATTCTCAGCTGGCCTGCTGGAGGCACTGGGAGTCTCCCTTCTGTGATGCGAAACAGTAGACACCTTTTCCGACCAGTAATGTGTGGAAGCACCCTGCACTTGCGCCGTGCCGAACGGGGAAAGAGTGTAGGACGCAAAGTGCCAACTGCGTGTCCTGGCCAGGTAAGTCTCGCCACAGATTGGCCAAGTGTGGCACGGGCAGCCGAGCACACGAGCCGAGGTGTGCCTGGCCCAAGCCAGCAAGTAGCTGATGTTGGCTTTGTCTTCACAGGCCCATGGGTTATCTCCAAGCGTGATCAGCCTCAAACCATAGAGTTTCTCAAAGATGCTCTCATTTACCATTGTGAAGCGATTCGCATGCAGATAGAAGTGGGACAGCTTTGAAAGGCGGTCCAGCGACCCGGGCAGGATCTGCACTAAAGTGTTGTGGGAAAGATCCACTATCTCCAGGTTTTGGGGCATGTTGGTGGGTACGGTCCAGAAACGGTTGTGGCTGAGATTGAGTGCCCTCAGATTGGGCATGGTGTTGTTGATTAACACTACCCGCTCCAGCTTGTTGGATGACAGATCCAGCTCCCTCAAGTTCCAGTGGTAGGCCGTGTCATTCTTCTCCAGGAGGCGGATACGGTTGCCCGAAGCGCGGATCTCCCACAGTGAGCGTGGCAAGGAGGTGGGTAGGCGTGTCAATCGGTTGTGAGACACGTCCAGCGTGCGAAGATGGGTGTAGGGGCTGATTTGATTGTCAAGGTCAGACAAACGATTGTGTGACAGGTTGAGGGAGAATATGTTCGGCTGTAGGCCAAAAGGTAGGTGTCTCAGGCCCCTCCAGGAACAGTCCACCTCCCTCTGGCTTTCGCTGCAGGAACACACTGAGGGACAGGCTGCACTGATGCCCAGCAGCAACAGTAGCATCAGGAAGTGGGAAAGTGGAGCACATGCGTACATCTTCAGGGCGCACCTGTGTGTACAAAGAAAGAAAAGAATGAAATATGGTGAATGATTTAGAACTGAAACACCTAACATACCTGAGAAAGCTGTATTTCTCATTTGAGGAAGCAAACTATGGCATATCTTAATGTAAGAACTTATCTTAGCTGATTGACAACATTTAGAATGTCAATTTAATGTTTGGTCACTCTATAGTTTGTATTTTTTTTTTTTTAGCATGGCAAAGGAGCGACAGTGCACTACACAACAGGGAAAAAAATATCTTTTCTACTGTCTATTGACCTACAGTAGGTTGCTCTTTTTCAGAAGGTTTATTCTTCCTGTAGTGATCTGATTCATATCAGCCTCCTTTCACTCATCTCACTGAACCAGTTAGAGTTGCCCTGCAGTTTTCTGGATGAATTCCAGTTAGTGGATTGTTACAAATATGTGTCCTTCTTCCAAAATGTGGTCTGTTGTCTGTTGAAAGTCGGCAACATGTCCCTGATCAACAAGGGGGAATTAGAGCGTGGCAGGCTGGGGGTTGGGTCAGCAAAAACACATCCAAGCAGCTATTGGGCCCACAATGTTGGTGACATTGGTTGGTCTCCATTTACCGTGCTGGGAGCATCGGCTTGCCTCCGGTTCGCAGCATAGCCAATAAAATACACCTTGCATTTGATTCCGCTGACTGACTGAACTGTGGATGGGTGGAGACAAATGGCAGCTGGAACGGCTTTGCTCTCTCTTTTCTCTCTCTTTTCTCGTGTCCTGCATGTGGAGGGTCTGCTCCAGGTGATCCTTTTTGTGAGCCTCATGAGTGCGTATCTCTGTTTTCCTGGCCTACTTCCCAAGGTCTTCCTGAATCGCTCACTCGAGCACATATGGCAACCTCTTGCATGCGGCATGATGTCCAAACCTTGTAGGACCATCTACATCTACCCTTTTTTGACAAGTATGTGCTAGCATACTTTTTCTAATAATCTTTTGTACAGCTGTAACTACTGTTGTTGTTGGGACCTTCCTGCTTGTGTAATTTGCAGGCAGCACCACTAAAAAGCCTTAATCTTGATAGGTGGTCTGGTTGCATTGGCCCTTTCTTCCCAGTGCTTATGAGTTTGCACTACACCGACCAACATGTTTAAGCTTTGTGTTTTTCATTTGTAGTTTGTATAGTTTAAGCAGCTTCAAGGCACCAGAAGACACTAAGACAACATTCAAACCTGCCATTTACATGCAGCATCCTGGGTGTGTACAGGTGTGAATATGGCATACAATGCCTCTCAAGGATCCATCGCCATCTGTTCGCTCATAACACATGCAGAGGAAGTCAGAGACACATATGACCAAATTAATATAGTAGTGTGAAAGCCAAAGCGTCTCTATGTCTCCAATAACAAAGCACCACCTACATTTAACCACTTCACTGACCAAACAAGCACAATAACCATCAGACCACACAGTCAACACGAGTTAGCTGAACACATTTAGTTGTCGTCCATTCCTCTCAACCTTCTTAACCCGTGTGTGGTGTTCATATTTTTGTTACTCGTTTACTTTGTTACTTGTATTTAATTCAGCAAAGTTAAGCAATTTTACATTAAAATGCTTTACACATGCTTGCTTCACCTAAATTGCAAGCAATATAAACAGCTTACATGGTTAATATTTGCCCTTTACCTTTCTTATGTTACATTTCTTTTAAAAAGTGCTACTCTTTTTTTATTAGTTTTTTAATAAAATGTAAAAGAAAATGAATTAAACTCAAGATATGAGTAGAAAATTTGTTTAGTTTCAAATTTACAAATGAAGCAATGTTTATTAGCCCTTGGCCAAACATACTTTATGTAATATAAATGTGTGTGAGGGGGGGGGGGTGTACAGTGTGTGTTTATCGAAAATGTGTTTTGATATATGTTTTTCACAAAAAATGAGCCAATGCCAATGAGTTTGAGTTAAAAAAAATATTTTTTTAATATCATTTGATGAAAAATGAAAAATGGTCCCACAGACCCGAACACCACGCAAGAGTTAAACTTTGTTCAGGTCTTTTTTAAGGTGTGACAAACTTGTGAATGTGGTTAAAGATGCTCTCTGACCTATTGGGGAAGTTTTTAGAGAAAACAGATTTGGGTGACTATTGACTTTTAGTGTTTGTCAGCACTGTTAGACCTTTATTTTTCAGTGCAGAAGTGAATAGGCAAACATTGAACACTGATATATCTTGGCTGATTGATTATGTAAGAGGTAAGTTGTAAACCAAACATTTCCTTTGATTGTTTGAGCTGTGTGTATTGCAGTGGACACACAGTGCACCCACCCACACATATACCTAAATAGCTGCAGAACACTGCAGGTGTGTGTGTATACTGAGGCATCTCTTGCATTGCTGTGTTTAGTTAAATTGAGGTCAAATGAATGTGAAGTAAGGTTTTATTTGTGGTGGGCATCAGATTAAAATGAGCTAAGAACACATAAGTTCACTACTCCTCGTGTTTTCAGCTGTTAATTGGCTGGAGTGTTGCTCCGTTGTGCAGGTTATTGATTTAGAGAGCTGCGCTCTGCAGAACAGCTGTAGTAAGCTGTCTAAATGAGTGATTACAGGGACTGCACAAAGGAAATGATGGCTTTGCCCGATTCGTGCCATCGAATTGCAGACCTACAATGTAATTCACGTCTACAAACTTGATCTGTGCATTGTAAAGCCGTTTCTTAATTGAACTCGCTGTGTGAACGTGTCATGCAGTTGTCTCAGGTGTGCTCTACTGCATCCCAAAGCACTCACCTTCTCACTCATCAGGCCACCTTTATTCTGCAGGTGTACCTGCATTCAGGTCTCGTCAGTAAGAGCTCACTCTGGTTACCTAATGTATCCCTCCCTGCATTCACACATGCTGTGCTGCATCGCTTATCACTTACCTTAACCTCTTCACCACTCTCCTCGCATTTCTTCTGTCCTCTATATATCTGATCTCCTTCTCTCCTGCTTTTTGTATAAGGACGTTTAAAAGTGCAGCTTCTAAAAGTGCAGGTCTAATTCCTTAGGTCCAGATTTTATCCACTTCCACGGTTCCTCCTGTTCCCCAGTGCACTGGTGCAGTGAGGGAGCATGTGAAGCTCTGAGCTGCTACAATGCAGCACCGGCAGCCTCTGGACTTCTGGATCAGTGAAGCAGAGGGGTGTGTGTGTGTGTGTGTGTGTGTGTGTGTGTGTGTGAGTAAGACAGTAGAAAAGCAGAGGGAGGGGGCTGCAGAAAGGGAAAGGAAAGCAGGGTAGAAGAGCCCCTCGCTTGCATTGCTGGTAATGGAGTGTCAGGAAAAGTGCTGACTTCACAGTTTCTACTTTAGGATTCCCTCAACCCTAATAAAATTGTATTGTATCTCCACTCCTTTCTTTATTCTTTCTTTTTTTCTCGTTTTTTAATGTTTGGGAGCAATACATCTATTATTTTAGTCTATTTAATAAAAAAATTATAAGTCTTATAAGTCTAACATACAGGTCTGGAAAAAATAAGAGACCACTTCAGTTCCTAAATCAGTTTCTCTGAATCAGATTCTGCTATTTATAGGTTTATGTTTGAGTAAAATTAACATTTTTTTTTCTATAAACTACAGGCAACATTTCTTCCAAATTCCAAATACAAATATTGTAATTTAGAGCATTTATTTGCAGAAAATGAAAAAAAGAGATGCAGAGCTTTCAGACCTTAAATAATGCAAAGAAAACAAGTTCATATTCATAAAGTTTTAAGAAAATTCAGAAATCAATATTTGGTGGAATAACCCTGGTTTTTAATCACAGTTTTCATGCGTCTTGGCATCATGTTCTCCTCCACCAGTCTTACACACTGCTTTTGGATAAATTTATGCCTTTACTCCTTGTGCAAAAATTGAAGCAGTTCAGCTTTAGGTTTGATGGCTTGTGATCATCCATTTTCCACTTAATTATATTCCAGAGGTTTTCAGTTTGGTAAAATTAAAGAAACTCATAATTTTTAAGTGGTCTCTTATTTTTTTTCCAGAGCTGTATTTAGTCTTCATAATTAAAAGTATATGAACTTGCTATATGTTACATTGGTACAAGTACATTAATATAACTAAAGGAACTACACTACATAACAGCAACCTACTAGGTTACTATAGTCAAAGTCCAGTTGTTGTTAGCAGCATTAGCCTAGCTCTCCCCAGTTCCTTTTAATCAAGCAGTAAATCTGTATGTTTTTACTATTAGATGTCTGGTATTTATAATCCTGTCACATTTCTCACGTCAGGCAGGTAGAGTTGTATTAAAGGGGATGTGATGGTGGAACCGAGTGGAGAGCCAGGGCGGAAGCTCTGAATGCTTTTTCATTGGCTCTCTGTCACATTCTTTTGGAGCTCTGTGAGGGAGCCCAGCAGTGGTCTGTCCTCTGCCTGCTAATGCGCTTCCTGTTCGGTCTCTGTGTATGTGTGTGTAAATGTCAAAAAGTTTGAAAGTTTAATGTTTAAAGTTTTTTTTTTTTTTAAATAGATATTCTCTTTTACACCACACACAGATTACAGTTTAAAGAGGAAAAGTGTGGAAAATTTTGTATATCCATTCAAAAATACTCTCAAAACAACTCTCAGGTCTTCACACACCGACTCAACAGGGCTCTGGACAAGCTGTTCCTAGTTGCTTCTGTGTCCTATTTTCATTTTGTAAGCATTTCAAGACCTCCCTCATGAACTTGGAAGAAGCCCCTTCAGCCTTTTTTTAATGGCAGCAGTTCATTAAGTGGGTGTGTTGGCAGTGCCACTAGTTTTACATATTCTCAAGCCATCAGTTTCTTAAAGAGTCACTACACCCTAAACCCTATTTTTTCCATTTATAGCTGAAATGTGTTCCTTGGAAGTAATGAAACAAACAAGTTCTGCTTGAATTTTTTTTATAAACATTTGTTAACCTTTAAAAAAACACTTTTATTGTGTTGATTTCTGCCTCTACAGTGCCCTCTCAGGTTTAACTGTGCTTAGTCAACCAACTCTCCATCCTGCCCCACCCCTAAACCCATACATCACCCAAATTACTCCCATTTAAGCATTTTGAAAATCAGGAGGTATAGTACACCTTTAGGAGAAAAGTATTGGGACAAATGCTCATTCATTGTTCATTTCAAAATCAAAATTATTAAGAGGTTATTTTAAGTTAATACTAGTTCATGTTATTTATTTATTTATTTTTACAAGTGTAAATCCTGGTCATTATTCAAGAGAGCTTTGGAAATACATTTTCACTTTTTTGCATTATTAGGATATTTGTCGTAATCAAGCAAAAAATAAAATAAAAAATCCATCCATCCGTCTGCCTGTCTATCCATTTATATAAAAAATATTTTTTTTATGTACATCAAAGCACATCTTACTATAATCAGTTAGCTTTAAATGAATATCCCGTCCTTGATCTTATCAGCACATCAGTTTATTATCTGAATCTTGTTTAGAAGAGCATTCATTACCTGCCCATAGTGCCCTGACTGCTGCTATTGGTATGTAGTGATCATAATGCGGGGACCTTTGACTGTAATGTTTGACTTTAAGAGACCTGCTAATGTCAACACTCTGAGTGTCAAAATGAGCTCATTTCCACTTGAAGGAAGTGTGTGAACCCTAACCTGCAGTGATGATGATCAAACTGAGCCTGATGAACGTTTACCTACTGTGTGCACTGCATGCTGAAACCTATTCTAAACTAGCCCAGAGACACAAGGAGAAGTGATCAAACTCAAGAAAAATCATTCAAATGATTTAATTCTTTATTTTGAAAGCATGAAGTACACTGACAGTTGCTTTTTTGTTCAAATAATGTATAAAAAAATCAGAACATAGTATATAGTAGATAAAATGAACTGAAGAGAAAATGTATTTATGTGTTTATACAGACAAATGTTTATTTTCTCTACGTATAAAGTCATTTATATCTTTTTTTTTAAATTTATTAGAATTTTAATGTATGTTGTTTAGCAAACATGCTAGAAAAAGTGGAGAGGAACTGTACTTAAGTAAAAAAAGAATAGAAAATATGAATCTAAAAGTATCAAAATACAAAGCCAGAAATACATTTAAGGGCATTTAAAAAAAAAAGTATCTACATTTAGCATATATGTAAATAAAATTATTATAGAAAAAAGAGAACAGTTGTTTTTTTTTGTGCTGGTGCTAGACAAACTAGCTTATTTGTTGGAAATTTCATTTTATTTTGAGGTTAATTTGCCTATTTATTAAAATAAGTTAATATTTAAAATCAGTGCTTGGACATGTTATTAGGAATACTTTAAGGGTTAAAAATATACATTTTTTTTATACATATTAATGTAATTGAGAAAAAGTATAAATTTATTGTGACGTTGTATTATTGTATTATTAGTTCATTGTAAGACAAATTAAGGAAAGAACAAATTGTCCAAAAGAGCACATAAATACAGTGAAACCCATACATTTACTAGATTTACTATTCCCATCGCTGTCAGTAAGCAACTTTCGTATTGGTTAAAAACTGTGAAACTGTAATTGTTGGGATGGTCCAACATCAGAGGTGGAAGCAAAAGTAGGCTGTGAAAGAAGTGATTCCACCAGTATGTGGCGCTGTGTGTCTTGCTCTTCAGGGATGATCAGAAGACATGAGTATCTTTACTCAGAGATCAGACTGTGTCGTCTATGGGTGCTGGGAAGTCTTGGTCGGGTGGTGACTCTACCTCAGGCATTTCGTTCTGGGTAAAATCTTCTGTGGTGTCCTGATTAGTGACCTCAGCTTCCTGCACTTCCTTTGCCGCCTCCTCTGGCTTTTCTGGCTGTTTTGGTTCCGCCTGGATCTCCTCTCCCTCCGGTTTGCCGTTGCTGATTTCGTTCATCATGATCCGAGTCTCAGGCTGCTCACAGTCCACAGACACCGCTCTCACGGTGGGCTGGACAGCGGACTGGGTGGTGTCGCTGCAGACCTGGTAACCTCTGGAGATCTGCCGCTTTAGGCAGCACAAATGACAAGCCTGCACCAGAGTGGTCATCAGCAGGGTGAAACAGGTGATCCCCAGAGCTCCTATTACAATCAGTGGTAGCGGTTTTGTAAGGTGTTCGACACAGAGATGGCAGGTGGGCTCCGTAGGGTTGGGACTGGCTGTATAGGTGGTTGAGAGGCTTGTTTGCTGAGATCTGCTTGTGGGTTTGCCTGAAGTATGTTCAGCCAGATTATCTTCACTGGGTGTTAAGGATATTGGAGTCGTTTTGTTAGTGAATGTAGATGCTTCCATAGTTTTATTGGAATTTTCTTTTGCTTCTTGACCTTCTACTCTCATGAGCAGAATGAAGCACAGGAAACAGTACATACTGACACGTGCCATGAAACTGTAAAAGAAGCAGGAGAAAAAAGGGTTACATTAAGTGCGCACAAGTTCAACATTGTGTTGTTTTAGATGTTATTCACTGCTGCCTTAAAGGTTTTCTGAATGGACAGAATGAGTTGAAAGTCATCGGACATCCTTTTATATTAAAATTGAAATATAATGGCTTTCAATATGCCCGCTGGGGTATTCAGATATGCCATTTTCTCTTTTGAGTTTATGAGACGTTAAAAAGTCACTTAGTTAAAAACTGTTTTTATTTAGGGGGGCGCCATATTGTATCATATGCAATGATCTCGCCAACATTATTAAATATCTTACTTGATGTTATACCCTGAAATCTTTTTTTTTTTTTTTTTTTTTTTTTTTTTTTTTTCTGTTTTTAGCATAAGAAAAATTCACACTGTTCTCATTTCCCGTTATATATGTACTAGAGACAGATTGAATCTGTCCAGTATCAATCTTTTACTTTAATCCTGGATATATGGAGATATATAAGTTCATTTTAGTATCATGACATTCTGGATCATCTGATAAAAAAATATATATATATATTCTTGATTTGTAGTTGTTTATTTTTTTTTTTTTTATTATTCAGTGTCTTGTCATATAACCATGAGTACTGTTATAACATTGTATAAATATCATGATATTATTTTAGGGCCATATTGCCCAACCCTATTTAGGATGTTTTAGAATTTTTATATATATTTTATATATATATTTTATATTCCAATTCCACCATATTCATAATAATTAAAAGACCATTGCTCTTATAGCTTAGCTATATTGTAAATATGGGGAGGTCCCAAATCTCATACTTCTAAACTTTACCAAATACTTTACTGATGTCACTTGTAATGGTGGTGTACTAGTGGTGTAGAACATATTGGTATATTGAAGTATCTCAATATCTAGTTTTGCATTACATGAAACTGATTGTACAGTGTGTCTGTTTACTGTCACTTTAAATAGCCTTTAGAAGATTCTCAGAAAGTTTCTTAAATAATGACCTAAAACCTTTAACTGCCTTTTTTAAATACGACACAATTATCATATTATTCCAGAAATAATTGCAATAAATAATATTATTTAAAGACGAAGAAATAATAAATGTAAGAATATTCAGACCTGCGCATTTAGACGTTGGAATCTAAGAGAATATAAACATTCTGAATAAATACAACAAATCAAATTAAACATTCATGTTAATGCTCTCTTTTTGCTAAGTACACATAAAAATAAACTGAAACATATAAGACATAGAATGGGAAATTATATGCCGTTTCATTTGGGATTGTCCTCAAACTTCACAGTGACTATATTAGAACAGACTTGTACTAAAGGGGTGACTTTTATGTTTTCTATTTTCTATTTTATTTTAAATTTCATCTCTCAGGTGGATCTGATCTGCCAATCAAACGCTCCAAACTAGCTTTATAGTACATTCTACAATTAAAGATAAAATAAGGCCGAAATGAATTCTTGGTGAAGCTGAAATCCTTCTAGTTTTTCTTAAATGTATTATATTGATAATTAAAAGAAAATTATGAACAACTGTGTATTCAAGTAGAAAATAATGCATAATTATATATATATATATATATATATATATATATATATATATATATATATATATATATATATATATATATATATCTTTGACCTTTGGACCCCTCTGTATCTGGTATATGTTTAAATATACTGGAAAAAACTTAATTAACCAAACCTAAGCTATTGTAAGATCTGCTACTCACCTCTGAATATTGATGATATTTGAATGCTGTTGTTCGATCTGGGATTTTATTTTCCAAAAGTGCTGCAAGAACTGATGCACAAAGTCCAAGTCAGAGTAAGAGTGCAAAGTGTCTAGCCGCTGGTGGAGGTGAGGAGATATGGCTCAGGCAGCACACATTCGCACAGAAGTGACACATTTCCTGTCCCTTTTTCACTTCTGCTGTGGTCGTTTTATTGGAAATATATTTAAATCAGCGTATATCAGCACCTCGCATCGCATGTTAGGTGTTCCGCACCGGCTCAGCATACATTACTGGGGTCTGTAGAGACACAAAAATCCTTAAAATGTTACATTCATTTATTTATTCATTGTTTGGTCTGAATTTTTTTTTTCTCTCAGTAAATCTGCTATAATTTCTGAAAAAATGAGTTATATCTGTATCAAATTGTTTTATAAAAAAGTATTTTAGTTAGTTTCATTATTAGGTTCTGGTGGTCACAGCATTTCTTCTTTTCCACGCAGCAGTTTTAGATGTTCCTCTTTTGTTACTTCTCTCTTTTCACACCTGTTTAAATACATTCTGAACTTTTAGTTGTTGGCAAAAAGCCGTCTCGTTTTGTCATTTTTTGGCGGTGTGGTAAAATGATTATATCATATGTGTGTGCATACATATTATAATGTGTAAAAACATTTTCACAAAAAACAATATATTTCTTAGAACACGTTTGAAGTAAAAAAAAAACAGCATTTAAATACTTTTTACAGTGAATTTTATTCAGTTTATCCTGTTCTTTATCCAATTAAACTGGACTAATTAATCTCTTATTACACAGCATTTTTTAATCACTGATTATATCCCCGATTAGCTTAACTAAGCTTAATTAAGCTCCAAGCCTATTTTTACCAATTTCCGCCTGAAATTACATACTCACATTTGAAGGCCTTTCACTCTATTATTAAATAATTTACAGGCACCTTTAAGAATTAATATTACTAAGAAGCCTTTACACAATTCATTTAAGGCACTTGAATTATTCAATTGAACATGTAATGGCCAAAATATGGTAAAAACCAGGACATTTTTAGGTGCTTTTCAGATTTTCTATTTTTATTTTTTATTTTCAGACACATAAAATGAACTATTTATATGGAAAAAGTGTTTTGGCAGCTCTACATTTTGCTATAATGTGTTTCCAATCATCATTATAAATTATAAACTGATTCAGCAAGGCATATTTCGCCCTAAATGTTTATTTCCCGAAAGGAGATACAGCTAATTCGGCTAGACAGCAGAGATTCTAAGCTTTAAAATGGCATATTGGGTGTCTATATTGAACCTATAATTATTCATAAACACAGCCAGATATTAAATATTTAATTTTTTACAGGGTGTGTTAAAGTACATTGTTGATGCGAAATTAACATTTATCACAATACGAAAAACAAAAAAAAACATCGTATTGCCCATCTCTAATTTGATCCTCTGTCCTTTTCTCTTCTCCTCAGGTTTAAGACAGGACAGATAAACGGGGACCTGCTCATCTACCACGTTCTGCTCACCCTCAAGCCCTACTACGCCAAACCCTACGAGATAGTGGTGGACCTGACCCATGCAGGCCCCAGCAACCGCTTCAAGACCGACTTCCTGTCCAAGTGGTTCGTAGTCTTCCCAGGTTTCGCCTACGAGAACGTAGCAGCCATCTACATCTACAACTGCAACACCTGGGTGCGGGAGTACACCAAGTACCACGAGAGGCTCCTGACCGGCCTGAAGGGCAGTAAGAAGCTTCTGTTCATCGACTCTCCTGCCAAGCTGGCCGAGCACATCGAGCCTGACCTGCAGAAACTTCCCGCAGCCACGCTCAGCTTGGAGGAAGACCTCAAAGTGTTCCATAATGCCCTCAAACTGGCACACAAGGACACCAAGGTGTCCATCAAGGTGTGTGGAGATGTGTGAGGGTTCATTGTAAATTTCAGCTCTGGAAAAAAATAAGACCACTTTTTTTAGCTTAAGTTTAAGTTTTAAGAGTTTTGAAATCAATATTTGATGGAATAACCCTGTTCTTTAATGACAGTTTTCATGCATCTTGGCATCATTTTCTCCTCCACCAGTCTTACACACTGCTTTTGTATAACTTAATGCCTTATAAGCCTGATGCAAAAATTCAAGCAGTTCAGCTTATTTTAATGGATTGTGATCATCCATCTTCCTCTTGATTTTATTCCAGAACATTTCAATTAGGTACAATCAAAGGAATTCTTAATTTTTAAGTGGTCTCTTATTTTTTTCCAGAGCTGTATATGTATTTGTTGTATATTTATATACAACCTATTTCAGTGAATAACATATCAACCACTTCTCCATTTCTTTTTTTTTATAAAGACATTGAAATTATTACACACATTTTATTTTACTCCTTAACCAGCCTTTGGATAGCATTAACAAACCATACTATATACATTCACGTAATATCCTGCATTCTAAATAAACAAAACAGGAGTCAAAAAGAACATAAATAAACATGGTAAAATGTAATATTTTTATATTAAATGTGCTTAATTTAAACTAGTATTTCATTCATATTTTAGTATTTCGTTTATTCATAAAGAAACTTAAAATAGCAGAAGTATAACACACACGCACACACACACACTACAGCACCAACACATACATCATCCTTATCTGATCCAGCATAATATCAGTCATTTTAAACCTAACGCAAGAACACGGAGTGATAAAAAAAAAAATAAGAGACAGAAAAACAAGCAGCATCCGTATTCATTACTGGGTGCATTACACAAATTTACAAATCCATTTTTCAAATCTGTTTTAGCCTTTTTTCATTGGTCAATATAGGAATTATATTGCACTGATAGAAATTAAAGAATATATTATAAATTAAAATATTGTATATATAATTCAGCCCTATTCCCATTATGTTTACACTTGGTATTAAGTATCATTTATTCTTTGTTCCTCACCCCTCTCTTCAGGTGGGATCCAATGCGGTGCAGGTGACCTCGGCAGAGCGCACTCGAGTCCTGGGTCAGTCGGTCTTCCTCAACGACATCTACTACGCCTCCGAGATAGAAGAGATCTGCCTGGTGGACGAGAACCAGTTCACGCTGACCATCGCCAACCAGGGAACACCGCTCACCTTCATGCACCAGGAGTGCGAAGCCATCGTGCACTCAATCATCCACATCCGCACACGCTGGGAGCTCTCCCAGCCCGACTCCATTCCTCAGCACACCAAGATCAGGCCCAAAGATGTGCCTGGAACCCTGCTCAACATAGCTCTGCTCAACCTCGGCAGCTCTGACCCCAGCCTTAGGTTAGTGACAGTAATTATAAATGATTATATCACACAACCATTCACAAAAAATAATCTAGAAATTATACTTATTCAAAGGAATATTCTGCCTAAATATCAAAAGAGTCATTGAATCTAGTTAAATTGCAACAGTTAGCCTAAACATTGTAACCACTATAGATGGTTAATTAAGATTATGATTATGATATGCCACTTTACTATCCCTTTCCTCAGGTCAGCAGCCTATAATCTCCTGTGTGCCTTAACCTGCACCTTTAACTTGAAGATCGAGGGCCAGCTCCTGGAGACCTCAGGCCTGTGCATCCCAGCCAACAACACCCTTTTCATAGTCTCCATCAGTAAAACTCTGGCAGCCAACGAGCCCCACCTCACGCTGGAGTTTCTGGAGGAGTGCATTTCCGGCTTCAGCAAGTCCAGTTAGTACTTCTCTTGATTTCTTTATTATTTGTTTATCAAATACTTTCATTTCACTACATCTGCAGCCATTAAGCACGGACCTTCTCTAGCCAGAAGAGTAAAATGACAGATTTTTATTCAAACAGTATGAATGCAGGCTTCCTGCGGGTCCTTAAAAAGTAATAAAATGTCTTCAATTAAAATCCGGGCAATTAAGGTCTTAAATTGTCTTAAATTTACTATAAATTTGCTGTAGGTATAAATTTTCAGACGGGTAAAGTTAGCAGCGAGTTCTCTAACTAAAAAACTTGGGAGAGAACGAAGGTTAGCGCAGACCTAGCTAGCTAACATAGTAACTTTAGCAGCGAGTTAGCATGCCACTAAGAAACATGGGTGGTCTCCTCCTGTATTTTCTATGCATTGCCATATGGTACTATATGGGACAAAAAATACCTTGTGCAACTGTCCCTACAAATTAAGGAAAAGAAATCTGGTTTAGGAAAAAAAATATTTTTTCCTCTTTTGTACCAAACTGTATTGATTAATGCACAAACCAATTTGCTAATCTTTTTTCGTATCATTATGCCTCTAGAAAAAATGTTTGCTTATAGTTTTTTTTTCTTTCTTCCAAAGATATGGTAATTATTCTGTACTGATTTCATTACATTATATTACATTTGGCGGATGCTTTTATCGCAAACAACCAAAAATTATGTACATGGCTGAAATAACAAACAAGTTGAAGAGCTTTCAGACCTCAAATAATGCAAAGAAAACAAGTTCATATTCAAAAAGTTTCAAGAGTTCAGAAATATTTGGTGGGATAACCCTGGGGGTTTTTAATCACAGTTTTTAATGCATCTTGGCATGTTCTCCTCCACCAGTCTTACACACTGCTTTTGGATAATTTTATGCCACTATTGTGTGTACAGGTATTGAGCTGAAGCACCTGTGTCTGGAGTACATGACCCCCTGGCTCCTCAATCTAGTCCGCTTCTGCAAGCACAACGACGATGCCAAGCGCCAGCGGGTCACCGCCATCCTGGACAAGCTCATCACCATGACCATCAACGAGAAGCAGATGTATCCGTCCATCCAGGCCAAGATCTGGGGCAGCCTTGGCCAAGTAAGATAAGCTACCTTAAAATAAGCTGAATCATTTTTTGACTTATTGAAGTGTGATTTATCTCTTGTAAGTAACTTAGTAAGCTATTGAACAGTTTCATATTAAATAAATTACTTTAAATAGTACCCAGTTGTTAAAAAATATGTACACTGTGTGACTAGTCTATTTTCTAGTCAAGGTAACTTAATCTGATCTGCGTGAAACATCTGAATTGATGAATCATGCCTGTATAGTAATGTGAACATAGCCTAAAACAGGATATTTTCAAATACCCTTCAGTTTGGAGGTTGATTAGGCGTAACAATACGTTTGTCTATATAGTTTATAGAGTCACACAGGATATTGATGGATGTTTGCCTCATTGGATAAGGGACTTTACTGAGACCATGCAAATTCTTGTTATGCAAATAAAAGAGGAAGAGTAAAATGACAGATTTATATTTAAACAGTATAAATAGTGAATTAGTTTGTAGTATGTGTGTCATTCCTCCTGATTATGAAACATATATTGAAAGAAGGGGTTTCCACAAGCATTTAGATGTATCGTGTATTTTACTTATGGGTATTACATCAGTGCCATTCACTGATTCACTGACTGATTCTATCCTTTATAGTTTATAGTATATATATATATATTTTTAATATTCCTCATTATTGAGTCTACTTTAAAGCAGAATTTATTGATAATAATAACTATTATTATCTCTGGTCCTTTTATGCCACTCTCAGATCACAGACCTGCTAGATGTGGTTTTGGACAGTTTCATTAAGACCAGTGCAACAGGAGGACTGGGGTCCATTAAGGCTGAGGTGATGGCAGACACCGCTGTGGCCCTCGCCTCGGGCAATGTCAAACTGGTGTCTAGCAAGGTGAGAAAAACACACACACACACACACACACACACACAGTTAAACACGCAGTCAAATGCATATTCATTCACACTCATATACACACTCACATACTTGTAATTCTGGCTTTGTGGGTTATTTTATAGAACTAGTCCGAACAATTATATAACTTTACTAAAATGTAAAAATGTGTGGTAAATCTTGCGAATAGTCTCATTGAAGAAACCATCACATAGCAGCTGTTATTATTATTTGGGTGGTGGGTCAATATTATTTTCAGCACTGCAGTGATTAGCCTTGATTAGCGTGGTGAAGATGGTGGTGTATGAGGCGTTAGTGTGTGTTGTGATGGTACAGTGAGTGGATCAGATACAGCAGTGCTGCTGGAGGTTTTAAACACTTTAGTGTCACTGCTGGACTGAGAACAGTCTGCTGAATCCCAGGTGGGATAGAGGGCTAAAAAAAAAACCTAGGATTGAGAAGCGGCGAAGTGAAACTTTGCTTTTGTAATGATGGTTCCTTTATACAGTATATTTTGGAAGAGTTAAGGATGAGACGAAGTGATAATCTTCCAAGATCCTGACCTCACTAATGCTCTTGTTGCTAATTGTTTTCAGAGCCACACGGCATCATAAAGTGCTTCATAAATTGCAAAGCTTTTTATGAACAGTAAAGAGGGTTAATTAAACAAATGCAGGATAATATCTTTGATTTAAAAAAAAAAAAAATCTGATTGAACTTTTTTTTTTTTACTTATATAATGTGTAATGTGGAAATGTCAGTTGTTTTATATCAAGTCAAAAATGCAAATGCTCCAAATGCTTTTAAATTGACTTCAGTTTAAATAGTTTTTTTCCCTTTTGTTATAAATGTGCAATTTTGAAGATGCAAAGTTTATAGTGTGTATCATATTAAATATCATTAAAATAACTCTTGTGAGTTTTTCATAGGCGTTGCTGTTTTGGAGGTTGGAAGTTTTGTCATGCATATATGCGTATCCTGGAGAACCTCGCTGCATAAACAAAGTGACAGTTGCATACTCTTTGTTTTTTTTTTGTTTGTTTTTTTAGATGGTATGATGATTTCATCTGACCATGACTCTATTAATATCTATAGTGTCTGTCAGTTGTCTATGGCTCTCTCGTTTGTTTCTTTTTTTTGTTTTCTTTTTTCAGTCTTCTGGTTTCCTTTACTTTGCGTGTGTTTATTTTTGACCCGTTGCTCTGCTGTGAGTTGTGGAGCTCGCTAAAAGTGAGGTGAGGGCCATGTGATCTGGTGCCAGAAGGAGAAGAGCCCGAGCCGGAAGGCCGGAACAGGAGGTGCTTTGTCTGAGGAGGGCAGGGGTTAGTGTAGCCTGCTGCAGGGGTTCATTTCCTCTTCCTGTGCTGCACACACTGAATCCCCTCACCTTACTTCACGTCAGCATCTCTAGTAAACAGTGTGTTTAATGGACACTCGCCCTGGTTATAATATAGGTACAGATCATTGAGCTGTAGTGTGTTTGGAGTGTGCAGACTGACTCATTACTTAGCAGCAAGTATTCAGACAAAGGCCAGCCTTGTGCAGCTTCTCCTGGTAACTGATGCCAGTACAAAGAAAACACAGCTTTTGCTGAATCTTAATTGGGCCATACAGGCCAGTGGGTTGTTTTCCTCTTTTGGTAGAAAAGGGCCTATTTTTTAATTGTGATTTTTGACTCTAATATGAATAAAATTACTGTTTATTCTAGATAATTTTTCAGGAAATTAATATATATTTATAAACACATTTTACCTAAATTGATATGGAAATTAATATATATTTATAAACACATTTTACCTAAATTGATATGGAAATTAATATATATATTTATAAACACATTTTACCTAAATTGATATGGATTAATTTAACATAATTAATAGGAGTGGTAATCACAGGGCATCTCATGATACAAATTTATTACATAATACTTTGCCCTTGATAACAATGATTTATCACAATACTGTGATTCTGCAATACTCGAAATATCACAATACAATTCTCTACAATACTTAACAGCAGGGGCCAGCAGTAGGCGCCCCGCAGGCCAGATGTGGCCCGCAAGTATGAAACATCTGGCCCATGAGGTTGTTTGAACTATTATGAACAATAATATATTTTATTATAATATAATAAAAGTGTGTTTTTGTCTTTCTCTAGATTTTAAATTACATAATTCATGATTTGGGCATTTCCTAACATATCACAATTGAGAGCATCTCTCATCTGCCTAAAGAAGCAAACACTGGATATCAAACATGATTTTGTTGATTGACTGCATGACAGCAGCCTCCTCCCACTTCCTGCAGGTCATCATCCGCATGTGTAAGATCATCGACAAGACTTGTCTGTCACCCACGCCCACGCTGGAGCAGCACCTGATGTGGGACGACATCGCCATCCTGGCCCGTTACATGCTCATGCTCTCCTTCAACAACTCGCTGGATGTGGCGGCCCACCTGCCCTACCTCTTCCACGTGGTCACCCTGCTGGTTGCCACCGGGCCGCTGTCCCTCCGTGCCTCCACTCACGGCCTGGTCATCAACATCATACACTCACTCTGCACATGCTCACAACTCAACTTCAGTGGTGAGAACACACTGGAACTCTTTTTGAGAACATTATGTTAGAAGGTAGTAGATTTTTAAACCAGTCAATACTGAATTTGAAGCTCAGAGTTGTCCAGCGGGCTAAGCACTGCCACTATGATCAGGAGATTGCAGGTTCGAATCCAGTTCATGTAGCTCGCCATCAGCTGTAGGAGCCCTGAGAGAGCACAGTAGGCCTTGCTCTCTCTCTGGGGGAGTAGATGGCGCTCTCTCCCCTCATCACTCTAAAGGGTGATGCCGATCAGCACAAGGCATCTGTGAGCTGATGTATCGGAACAGAGTTGCTGCACTTTCCTCCAAGCGCACTGTGATTTAATAAATCAACACCAGTTCAAAAAGAGGCAGAGTCTGGCTTTTGGGAAGAAATTGGGGAGAAAATGGGATAAAAATGAGAAATAAATACTCCTATACTTACTTGTGCAACCATTGTTATTTAGGGAGGCATGAATAAGCACAAAATGATTAGAATAGCTCTCTATACCACACTAAAAGACAAATCTGGTCTAGATGAATAGATTCATTATTCATAATGGTTCTGTTTTTACATTTTAGCACCTCTTCTTTAAAAGTGATGCAGGAAGTCTGAGTGTAAATGTAGTTAATTCACTAGATGATAAAGCAAACTGTTAATGTTTGCTGTTTTCTTTATCTTTATCTTTATCTCTCTCTTTCTCTCCACAGAGGAGACCAAGCAAGTTTTAAGGCTGAGCCTGACCGAGTTCTCCCTGCCCAAGTTCTACCTGCTGTTTGGGATCAGTAAAGTAAAATCAGCCGCAGTTATAGCGTTCCGCTCCAGCTACAGAGACCGCTCCTTCTCGCCCGGCTCGTACGAACGGGAGACCTTCGCCCTCTCCTCCCTGGAGACGGTCACTGAAGCCTTGCTGGAGATCATGGAAGTATGTGCCTGTGTTTATATAGCTGTTAGTTCTGTTAATTAATATGAAAACTTTTCACTCATTCATTTTGTTTTAATACAACTGAATCATGTTAACAAGTTTGGCCACACCTTCCACTCAAAATGTATTTTTACAGAGGCTGGTGACATATTAGCGTCATTACTTTCATGTAGATAAGGTGATTAGATCATTAATGCTGAAATAAAATCTCACACACGTTCTTGCATGCGTGCCCAAACACACACACACACACTCACGCACACTCACGCACACACTATTCCTTCGTTGAAGATTTGTTTTATACTAAAGCTCATCTTATGCAGAATAAAATAAATCTAAAGAAATTTAATTAAAACTAACAAAAGTTAAAAAAAGGGCCCAGGGACCAGTATTTACCAGTAAGTAATTAAGTACCAGTATTTGCATTTTTTAAATAATTTTAACCGTAATTACTCAGTAATTTGTTTTGAATTATACAGTATTTTGTACATGACTGACACCACTAATATAAATATAATTCCATTTTCTAATCTAACACTGAATTTGTTTTTATGTAAGTCTAGTAATGTAAGAAAAGGTGGAATTTTGTTAATCAATCAGATAAGTTGTTTTGATCATTTGACTCCACTTATATGATTATTATTATTGCTTAATTTAAGTTTAACAAATTAAATGTACTGAATATTATACGAGATATATTTCCAGTATAGAAGTTTTACATACCGGTACTTTTATTTAAATTTTTTTTAGGTTTTTATGTCTTTTTTTTAAGCACTGTTCTAACATTTGCTCTTAGCAAGTAGGTCTGCTCAATATAAAAGAAATGACATTACAATATCTAGTCAGTGATCAAACATTTATGTATCAAAGATTGGAATAAAATGAATTATATAAGGTAGAAATTATATTTATCAAAATATTTCTAAAAAATCAACATTTTTAATTTGCATTTTCTGCATTTTAACTGTTGCACATGCACACATGGCAGTGTCTATTCTGAAATGATATCTTGTGCAGCCCAACTTACTACTCAGTATTTATAAAGGATCATTTACAGAATGTCACAAAAGCAGATACAATATGTACACTGATTATTAATTATATTGATTATATTAGTATTGTCTTTGTGATTGAGCTCTTGAGTTCTGCAGTGTGTGAAACGTTGTAAAATATTCTGCTGGTGAGATGTGCTGTCTGCTCGGGGTGTTAATGGGGAAATAGTGGTCACATTTTTAGCCTCAGTGTTTTCAGCTGTTCCTCATACAGTCGCTCTCAGGTTATTTTTAATGCTTCGAAGAACCCACAGGGTTTTTCACACAAACTGTGCACATTTTTTTTTTTGTAAAAAAAAAAAAAAACACTTCTGAATGTTTATTTTTACAGTTTCCATTATGTGGAAAAACCTACATCATGCATGGGTTCATTTACATAATCTTACTTCTGTTTTTAAGGCCTGCATGAGGGACATTCCCGGGTGTAAGTGGCTCGACCAGTGGACTGAACTGGCCCAGAAGTAAGTCACTTGAACTTCCCACACGACCCCCCCTGCATTAACCCTATAGAGCTGTTACTGTACTCTGATCAGTACCTAATTCAGTTTTAT
Source organism: Astyanax mexicanus (assembly GCF_023375975.1). Taxonomy (NCBI): domain Eukaryota; kingdom Metazoa; phylum Chordata; class Actinopteri; order Characiformes; family Acestrorhamphidae; genus Astyanax; species Astyanax mexicanus. The sequence continues at coordinate 5,491,817 of NC_064427.1, forward strand.
GCTGAATTGGCATTCTTGCTTCTGCGTCTGCCTGTACATTCAATATGGGTAATTTGTGCTTTGAGCCCCTTATAATGTACACATGCATTTCTTGACAAGCTTTCACTGAATGTGGAAGAATCAGGTAGGCTAAGGGGGTAGATTAATATCACAGGACATTCAATGAATTATACACACAGTGCTCTCAAGCCTTGTCCTGTCTGCTTCACTAAAGTTACATAGTGCAGTTAGCAAGCCTGGTGTTGCAGCGACAGTTCCTTTCCTTTCTCAGTATTACAGTCAGCGATAATAATAAAATGTTCTATTTAGAGGTGAAAAATGATTGCATAATACTGCTTCAAAAGCTGGTCACAGCTGTGGTTAAATCCAGGGTTATTGATAACAAAAACGAACTGAATTATTAAAAAATTAATGTAAAAAAAAAAAAAAAAAAAAAAAAACATTTTCGTTAACAGAAATTAATAGAAACTGTAGCTAACTGGAACTGAAGAGACTTTATAAAACTACTGAAATTACAGATCATGTTTTATTCATTTATAATCGCTGTTTTTACTCAAGCGGTTTTACAGCAGTCCGTGATGTCACTTCTTATGTCACTGTTTACAGTGCTCACGCTAGGCAGGAAATAATGACAGAAAACACTGAGGAAGCTGCAGAATTCTGTATGGGATTAGAATATGAATGTGAGGAAGATAAAATAACATGTTTTATAGTGAAACAGGAGATAGAGTATGTGGAATAAACTCCACACATCGATAAATCCGTTTAAAAAAGCAGCACAAGAGCGCTTACTGTGAGTACCTTTACCATGTCATTTGGTAGAGTATAGAAGATCGTGTGTGTGAGCAAGAGAACGGCAAAAACGTAAATCTAAAAAGGAAAAAAACGTATAAAAACAAGCTAAAAACTAATTTAAACCAACTGAAGTTGAGGAGAAAAAGTGAAAATGAAGTAAAATTAAACTATAATGAACAATTCTAAACTATTATAACTTTGGTTACACCATTGCTGACAAAGTTTTTGTACTGCGCTCAGATCATTTGTTGATGTATATTTCTCTGTCCTTAGGTTCGCGTTCCAGTACAATCCTTCCCTCCAGCCCAGGGCTTTAGTAGTGTTTGGCTGCATCAGCAAGCGGGTGACCCACGGTCAAATTAAGCAGATCATCCGCATCCTCAGCAAAGCCAGCCCCCTGCTCAGCATCGACCGGGTTCGTACTCGCACTGTTCTCAAGCAATCAGAATCACAGTCCAGTTTATTGTGTTCAGCCAGGGTTTGTCTCAGGATGTGATTTGAGAATCACTGTAGCCTGTCATTACTGCACTGGTTGGCTAATTCAGCCTCTCCATGCCTGACTGGTCACTCTGTGGTTTGTCTTATCTGTGCTTAATGGACCCTTCTGACGTTTGAACAGGGCCTGGAGAGCTGCTTAAAGGGGCCGGAGAATTACAACAGCCAGGTTTTGATCGAGGCTACGGTCATCGCTCTCACAAAGCTGCAGCCCCTGCTGGCTAAGGTATATAAAAACAAACAACAACAATGGATTAATAAATACAAGCAAACTTAACATGCGTTCAGAATCCATTCATGATCACTTTACTACAATTATCTGATTATTCCAGTAGTAATGCAAACAGCATACTCTTCATTAGTCTTAACCAGACTATTCTGGGATTTCTTCTCTCTTTCTCTCATCTGTATATGCATAAAAAAACAGACTGTGGTAGCGTAATTTAAAGAATGTTTAATGTTTTGCATTTTAGATTCTTCAAAGTAGCACCTCTTGCTTCGATAACCACTTGCCAATGTTGTCAACACAATTATTGGCATCACTGTGGTGCTCGCCCATAAGAGACACGGACCTGTTTTCTCTGTAAAGCTGATTTGTGAAAACATGTGTTGTAAAAAGCGCTATATATTTAAATACAATTGAATTGAATTGAATGACAGCTTTACACATCTTGGCTGGATTTTCTCAGTCAGTTTTATGAGGTAGAGTCTCCTGGAATTCAGGCTTTCAGTTAACAGCTGTGCTGAACTCATCAAGAGGTAATGATTTAAATTTCTTGCCTCTTAATGTTAGTTTGAGAGCATCAGTTGTAAAGCTGTAAAGAGGTAGAGTTAAAGAAATATAGTGAATAGCTCTATTTGAGTAATGTATTAATCCATATTATGGCAAGAACTACTCAACTAAGCAAAAAAAAAAAAACTTTCCAAAAGTTTCTACCTGATTCCTTCATAGTTTGGATGACTTCAGTATAAATTTACAATGTAGGAAAAAAAATTGAATGACAAGGTGTTTCCAAACTGTATTTTGGTTAGATTCAACATAAAACCCCAATGCATGATTGTCAAACCAGTTGTGTTAAACTCCTGTGTTAAAGTTTGTAGCTAACCATTTTTTGAAAAAGTTTTAAAATAGTGTGAAACTACCTGAATCTTTCATTGGAACTCAGTGAATGTGATGATATTATTTATCTTCTCTTTAAGAATGCTGTGCAGTCCAGAGCTAGACTTAACATTGGTCTTAAAAAAAAAAAAACCCTTTAAAAACCAAGAAGGTCTGTCAGTTTCCCCAGTAATGCATCTCATACTGTGAGATGTCTTTTTTTTTATATGTAAGACTTTGAATCATCTGTTTTCTACAACAGGACTCGCCAATGCACAAAGCTGTGTTCTGGGTGGCTATAGCGGTGCTGCAGCTGGATGAGGTGAACTTGTACTCGGCTGGAACGGCCCTGCTGGAGCAGAACTTGCACACGCTGGACAGCATGCATGTCTTCAATGACAAGGTACTTACTGCTTTTGACTTTTTTTTTTTTTTCTTTTTTTTTCAAAGGCATGGTCATCCAATGCTGTTCCAGCTTTAAAAAAATAATACTTACATTGTATTCTTGACCTTTATCATTACTGCAGTCCAAAGTGTGTCCAATAGACATGGTAACGTACATTTTAAAAATGTCTTTAAATAGTGTGTATTCATTTTCTATTTAATTTATATTTCACAGCCCTAATCTAAGGCCTTTTCTATTGTAAGTTATTTTGGTTAAATACAATCCTAGATAACATACTCATGTGGAGCCTGTATGGGTAGCTCAAAAAGACTCTTTAGTCTCTTTAGTCTTTTAATAGACTAAAGTCTGACACCCTCTCACATCTAGAGACAAGTCACAGACTTTTTTTTTTTATCACAGGCTAAGATTTTGCTTTGCAGGCTTAAGATTGGGGATCTTGCAGGGTCACTATTTGCAAGCCTGCAAAGACTAGATTCTGTCTGAGATTATTTTATTATTTTTTAATCATTATTATAAATAGGAAGACACGTCAAAGAGACACTCTTGCTCACTCCACAGCTCTACCAGTTTCTCCTCCTTTTGTACACTCCAGGAGAACCGTGGTTTCTGAGTCTCATCCACGTCCAGTTACGCAAATGTTCCCTTTCTAGCCTTGCGGCTTCCTGTAGCTCTCCTATTGGTTGTTAGCATTGTTCACGTCACTAATTGCATGAGCAAAAATCTCAAGATTTATGATATTATTAAACACAAGTAATTTTATTTGAACGCCAGAATGAGAAAAAGACTGACTTAAACCTTCAGTCCTAACCACCTTACACTGAACCATTGAGATGATGCAACCACAACTCGACTCTATGATATTATCCTGACACTGAAAATCTGTCTGCAGCAGTGAAATCGTTTGAAAATTGTTTGGTTTAAGGTCTGCATAAGGTGGGCAGTAACAATGGAGCCCATTTTGGAAGCTCCACACATGTACAAACACACTGAGAGCCCATACCCACCTGGAACATGCTTAATGTCCACCCCAAACAAAAATGTTGTCTGAGACCGTATCTTAACAAGAGCTTACAAAAAAAATGTATGTAAAGAATTCTTTCATTTCTTGCTGCAGAGTCCTGAGGAGGTGTTTATGGAGATTCGTAAGCCTTTGGAGTGGCACTGTAAACAGATGGACCATTTTGTAGGCCTCAACTTTAACTCCAACTTCAACTTTGCCCTTGTAGGGCATCTGCTTAAAGGTAAACTGTCTGAATCTGAAATAAAGTAAATCTGTTATTTTAACTTTAATCTTAAGAACTGCTTATTTTTTCTACTGTTACCTATGCTTAATAATAACTGCACTCATATTACACTTTTCTTGTACTTGAAATAATCACATCAACATGATTGCTAATAGACCACAGTTGCAGATGATCATCCAAGACTTATTTAATAAGAGAATTTCATCTTATTTAAGATATAAGGACAAAAATATTCAGCTCTTACATTACAAGGTTTTATTTTGTTTCTTCTTTGTTCACTGAGATGAGATAGATGACACTCTTACATCTGGTATTTGTTAGCAACATCTAGTCAAGTCTAACATCTCCTTTTGTAAATGTGTTCAATACTAACAGTTTTGGCTAATTGAGATAAATCATTTTCTTTTGATATTTCACTAAACTGTTAAATCAAATCAAATTTGTGTTAATATGTTAATTCATATTCTGATGAAGTGGAACTGTGTGTTTTTGGTCTGCCCAGGCTACAGACACCCCTCCCCGACCACTGTTGCACGGACAGTGCGCATCCTGCACACGCTTCTCGGCCTGGTGGGCAAGCACCTCAGCTGTGACAAATTTGAAGTCAACACTCAGAGCGTAGCTTACCTGGCTGGTGAGTCTGAGTCATTCTCCTAAATCTGGTAAAGCTATAGGTATTGATTTCTTAGAAGTATGTCTCTATTTCTGGCTCTTATGATGGTGGTTTATTTTTATTTTTTGTGTGTGGTCTGTGGCCAATTCAGCCCTGCTCACAGTGTCAGAAGAAGTACGCAGCCGCTGCAGCCTTAAACACAGGAAGTCCTTGCTCCTCTCTGAAGTCACCATGGAGAATGTTCCAATGGACACATACTCCGTGCACAACAATGACCCCAGCTGCAGGTACGGCCCAGCAAACCAGACTGAGCCTGGCCTTTAGCATCCGGCTAATTTACTATTGTAGACTAAATATCGTAGATATAGAATGACCTTCAGAAATAATACACATATAAAAACAAACAGCAACACTTACTCTATCTAACCAGTATTGCTAACAATTATCAGTAAGAAATCCAGCTTGGAAAAACGGGTAAAATCCACTCAATTTAAGAATTTAAATTCTGCATTACATGTATACTGATCTGTGCTTAATCATATTTACAGTTCTGTGTATTATTATTTATCTATTTATCTGAGAAATTATGATATCAATTAAATTAAATTATGAAATGATAATATCATACCATGAAAATCTCATTCTCTTGCAACCATAGTATATACACACATAGTTTGTTTTTTATAGCCATTCCCATTAATATTAATATCAAAGTCAGTATCAGTATCTGTACTGGACATGAGAAATTAGTATCTTCAACTTGCCACTGCAAGTTTTGTTAGTTGAGATTAAGGTTAATTTAATTACTATTAGAGTAAAGTGATTGTAAATGACCTCTTTGTCCACCTCCTGCCCTCAGTACTGTATCTGCTGTATTTGTCATTGCAGGACGTTGCGAGAGAACCAGCCATGGACATCTCCTAAAGTTTCAGAACGCTACCTGGTTGCCCACTACCCCATTGTGGGGCAGATCAGCCCACGGACAAGGAAGTCCATGAGCTTGGATATGGGACAGCCGTCACAAGCCAACACGAAAAAGCTCTTGGGTAAGATTTTACTGCCTTGGCATTTTGCCAAGATGTTGAACATGTTGTTTAAGGCCTCATCCACATGAATCCAGATATTTTTAAAAAACGTTTTGACCTTCCGTCCACACACAAACAGCTTTTTTTTTTTTTGAGCTTTTGGAAAATGCCTTCCAAGGTGGAGATTTGTGAAAACTCTGCTAACAGTGGAGCCGTGTGGACGAAAAAAAGCAAAGCTTTCTGAAAACACTGACATCACACACCGAGCATGTCTGCTTTTTGTTTACATTAGCTTAGCCTGTTCAGAATGAGCCTGAATTATTTGGCAGATTCAAAACATGTTTACAGCTTAATTTAATGTTACTCTTATTTTTTTTAAATGATGTAGTTTTTGCTGAGGAGTGACGAGAAAACTTCAAAATGTTCGTTTTTGAATGGTATAGCATTTCTGTGTGGACGGGGATATTTTTAAAAATGCAGACAAAAAACTATGTTTTTTAAAACATCCGGATTTGTGTGGACAGGCTCTACGTTATCTTTAAATGAGGAAAAATCTAATTGAGTTTTGCCAATCGAATGCTAACAGCCTGATCTTCTCTTGTTCATCTCTTAGGCACAAGAAAGAGCTTTGACCACTTGATATCAGACACTAAAGCACCAAAGAGGCCAGAGATAGAGTCCGGCATCACTACACCTCCCAAAATGAGGAGGGTGGCTGAGAACGACTATGAAATAGGTGAGTATTTGCAGAGTGTGGCCACAGTTTATATACATGTAAAAAAAAAGTTAGGAGATCTTGTAATACTTTTGTCTTATTGAACATATGGACTTTTCATATAGATCTTAATCTACGTTGAGATCATATGTGGTAGAAGCTCCTTGTAGGTTCTTTGATGACATTTTAAGATTGTGCACATCTTATGCTAAATCCGGTAGGACAGTCTGACCTGGCCATGTTGGCAGTTACCTCATTTAACACATTATTTTCCAAACAATGGAACAATACAATCATTTTTAAACAAAATTCAGGAACAGTACCTATTAGGGGTGTAACGGGAGTCTCTCTCTCTCTCTCTCTTTCTATCTCTCAGTATGTTTAGGAAAAAATATTTGTAGTTTAAGCCGTTAAAGTAATGCTGTTGTTTTATTTTTATTAAAGCAGCACAATCACGCTCATTGTTTGTTTTTTCCAACAAGATCCAAAAATTAAGCTCTCATGATGACAGTAGGAGAGAACCCCGGTTTCAAGCATTTAATAAAAGAGCTCGAGCCCCGTTACAACATTCCATCCCAAAAAACTAAACATGATTATAATTAAGATTCATTGTTATTATGAAGATAGTAAAGGTGTGGCTATACAGAATGCCGAGCCACTTTATTTTTTCCACCAACCGTACCAAAAATGCAGGATTTATACAGAGGTGTGAACTGAACTCTGAATTTTTGTACCGTTACACCCCTATTACCTATTAATAAACAGTGTTAAAAACACCCTCCTCTTGGTTAAAGCATTTGCCCTGCTCATTGTGTACAGAGACCCAAAGAATGTCGCAGCACCACCACCTGCGCAAGGTGTCTGTCTCCGAGTCCAACGTGCTGCTGGATGAGGAGGTTCTCACTGACCCAAAGATCCAGGCTCTCCTTTTGACTGTGTTGGTAAGGGATCTTTCTCGTTTTCTGTCTCACTCTTACTCTTACACTCTCTCTCTCTCTCTCTGCATCTGTGTGTATTTCACTCTTATTCATTCATCATTCTCTCAGTTCCTCTTTCACTGTACCTTTGTGAATTCGTATTCTGTATAAAGGATGTGTTTCCTGTTATTTCTTTTTATCGCTATCTCTGTTTCTTTTAAGTGCCCCCACTGGGTTGAATACTGTAAACTGGTTTCAGTTTAATTTCTGTTGATTCATTTGTGATCTGACCACCTGGTTTGATGTAAACCTGTGAAAATCTGGATTCCTTTGTGCTGTAGGCCACACAGGTCAAGAACACAACGGATGAGTTTGACCAGAGGATCCTCTACGAGTTCTTAGCCGAGGCTAGCGTCGTCTTTCCAAAGGTCTTTCCAGTTGTGTAAGTCAAAACTTCAGTTCTTTTGAGTTCAGTCTCTTTCAGTGGAAAGGTTTAAACTATGTTCTTACATTTGCACCTTTTAGTACAGTTTTTTCACTATTTGTTTAGAAATATGGTAATAAAATAACTTTAGAGTTACAACCTGCTGTTAGAGATGCAAAGGGGGACCAACTCCTCATACACGCCTATGGGGTTATAATGGGATGTTATAAAAACTCCTGAAGGTGTAATCTATATATCACCCAATACTTTTGTCCATATAGTGTATCTTGGCTGATACTTTAATAGACTGTTCCTTTAGCACAAATCTTCATCTCTGACCTCACAACATGATTTGATCACATTTTATTATGGTTATACAATTTGATATATCTCAAATTTCATGTCAGCTTTGATATAGATACAATTTAACAAAGTCACAGTGCCAGAAGCAGTTCAAGTACTAACAGCTCCCTCTTGTGGGGAATAAACATAATAAAAAAATATTGTAATCTGTTCTTATATTAAAGAATCTGTACACATCAGTTGTAAAACAGTAGTTCATCTCCTCAATGTTTCTTCATTTCTCCAGACACAATCTCCTGGACTCAAAGATCAACACGCTGCTGTCAATGTGCCAGGACCCAGACCTCCTGAACCCCGTCCACGGCATCGTTCAGAGTGTGGTCTACCACGAAGAGTCGCCACCACAGTACCAGCCCTCCTACCTACAAAGTAAATCCAATTAATTACCACACTTACCACACTTGCCCTGCTCTATGTGTACCTCATTACTTGTTAGGGATTTAGATGCACTTAGACAGTACATTGTCACTTGCACACCTCATCCACTGAGGGGAGCGTGAGCTTGCTACCATTGGTCAGAAACAATTAAAGGTCTCAAAAGAAGACCATGAGCTTAGGCTTTTCGTCCACGAGGGGCTGAGATGGAATCGACCGGGAATTGGGGTTAAGCTCACTAGTCTCCTCCCCAGTGCCATTAGTTTAAGTTTTAGAGATTGCATGTTTAGAGAATGCTGATATTCACCTTACGCACACACACACATAGGTAAAGAACTTTTGATAATGGGCTGCTTTGATTTCTTCCCTTAGAGAAGTAGAGTAAAATACCGGCGGAGTCTTAACATTGCTTATTAAGTTTTCAATACAAAGCCCTGCATATGCCTTCTAAACAGCTTATTAGCATTTCAGTTCAGGTTTGAGGGGAAATGAGGGTGTCTCCTCACAATGGTGTCTAAGCAAGTTCTGAGGCTGAGGTCAACACTTTGACATTGACTTTGACATTGAGTTAGGGAGCAAGACATGAAGTGTGCAAACCAGTAAGTCAGTAAGTGAAGGAGTTAAAACATTAGTCAACAAAAATGTGATTTAGAGAGAAACAGAACAAGGCATTCATAAGGCAGGAATTGAGGATGGATGCCAGCATATGAGCAACCAGTAAGGCAGTGAGACTTTTGTTAATGAGCAAGGTGTTAAAGGAGAAAGAAAAGGGTTGAATGAACAATCAAGCAAGCCAGTAATTTAGAAAGACATTTCTTAAACAGTCATATTAAGGTAAGTTAAGGAGGCATTGAGTAAGGGAGCAAGAAGACAATGGTTGTCATTAGTAAAAAAGCTTGCAAACAAATTAAGAAGGCATTGAGCAAGACAAGCATTGAGTGTGGGAGCAAACAACAAACAAGCAAGTAGTTTAAGAAACGGGGACAGTGAGCAAACAAACAAGCCAGTGAGTGTGTGAAACATTAAGTGAGTAAAGGAGGCACTGAGCAAAACTAAGTGCCAAGTGAGTCAGTATATAAGTGAGAGTGGCATTAAGTGAATGTGTGAGACACTGGATGAGTGATGGAGAGTGAGTGAGTGTCCCTCACTTGCTGTAGTGCATATTACTGTAAGTCATTTCTTATTCCTCCCTCACCCACAGGTTTTGGATTTAATGGACTCTGGAGATTTGCTGGTCCTTTTTCAAAGGTAATGAGTCAGACCTTCACTTGGCCGCTGTTTTAAATTTGAAGTTTCTTGAAAGTTGGTTTCTGTTTTATGCTGGTTTTAGTGGCCAGCGTGTCTCAGGAAACTCGTACTAATGCACAGCTCTTTCTGCTGCCCCCAGCAAACCCAGATCCCAGACTACGCTGAGCTGATCGTGAAGTTTCTGGACGCTCTGATTGACACCTATCTGCCTGGTATCGATGAGGAGGGCAGTGAGGAGGCCCTGCGGACGCCCACCTCTCCCTACCCCCCTCCCGTCCAGAGCCAGCTCAGCATCACCGCCAACCTCAACCTCTCCAACTCTATGACCTCACTGGCAACCTCTCAGCACTCCCCAGGTTAGTGCGCACTCACACACACACACACACAGTGGACCAGAATCAACACCTTCTAATTCTTCTTCCTTTCTTTGAAGAATTCTTACACATTTTTTCTCTCCATGCTTTTGATTTATTTCTCTTTTTCATTCTCTCTCTGTCTGTTTTTCTTTCTTTCTTGCCTTTTATGGCTTTCTTTGTACTCTCGCTGTCTGTCTCCTGCTCTTATTCTTATTCTCTCTTTTTTCCCCTCCTCTATTCGTTTATTATTTCTCTCTCTGCATCTTCCTTTTATTTTCTTTTGCTTTTTTGCATGATTTCTTTTTTTTTTGCCTTCTCTTGCTGTCTTGCAGTCTTTCTCCCTTTCTTATGTTTCTACTCTATTCTTCTCTCTTTCTTTCGCCACTTTGTCATTTTCTTGCTTGTACTCACTCTCTTTATCTTTCTCTTGGCTTCTTTAGATTTGTCTCCCACTCTCACTCACTTTTTTGTCTCTTGCTCTCTCACATTCTCTCTTGTTCTGTTTTTTTTTTTTTATCTTGCCTACTTCTCTTCCTCTTTTGCTTTTTATATTTCTCTCAATTTCTATCTACCTCTTTTGCGATCTCTTCATACTCTTCAACTCGCACAGTTTCCATGGCCCTACTAGAGTTATAGACACTTAATTAGCCTGACTGTTACTGGAAGAAGCTCATCAAATTTACACCGCAAAATGCAATTTAAAAATATCAGATGATGCCATGTAGCTCTTATTCTTAATCATCAGTCTTGATGACCTTTGCTTATTTCTTCATGCATGTCTGTCACTTAAGTCATTTGTGTTTTGCAATGTTTTTTGTTTTGTTTTTTTTACACAAATCATTGCCTGTTCTTTTCACGATTGTTCGTTTTCTCCCCCTCCCTTTTCTACATCTGCTGAAATCCCTTCATCCCCGTTGTGCTGCACATGCTGTAGCTTATAGACGATCCCCAACTTTACCCCAGTTGAGGTCTTCAGAAGCGCTGGCCCAGAAAATGCCGTGTGCAAATAAGAACTATAGAGCTGCAGTGGGCAACTAAAGCCCTGGCCTATAGTTTACACATAGTGGTAATGTGTATTAATTTGCTATGATTTGTTCGTTTGATTTATGTTTTATTGATTTGTTCTGGTGTTTTGTTTCTGATAATCATATTGCTTTATGTTTTGTTACTTTTCCTTTTGGTTGCCACACCCCTCCGCACTCCTGTTTCTTCTCTCTCTCTCTCTCTCTCTCTCTCCGCCTCTCTGCCAGCCAGGTACTATTGCCCCTCCTCATCCCCTGTTAATTACACTGACGCTGCACATACTCCTGGCTTGTGTGTGTGTGTTAGGGGTGTGTGTGTGTGTGTGTGTGTGGGTGTGTTTGTGTGGGCTAGGACCCCCCCCCCCTTTATTACATGTCCTATATCTATATTCACGACATTCACGACTTGATCAGTTAATGTAATATACTGTTTTATATTTTCAATTGTACGCTGAACAGCCATAACATTTAAAACCACTGACTCCAATCTTGGATACACCGAGTGTATTATTAATATCCTGGCATGCGGAATATTTGACATCTGGCAAAAATGTGTATTTATTAAAATCACATTATATACCACCTTAAAAACAAAGATTAGAATGTAATATTTTTTTTTGATATTGTAAAGCAGCCATAGACCCTTGTTCTGTGGACAGGGTGCACATTGTGGTAAAATGTAAAAATTGTTCATGTTGGCTGATGTTTTTAGGATTATTAAATTCTAGATCAAAAAGATTATGGCAGAAACAACTTTAAATAATTTTAATAAATAATTTCTTAAATATTTTTTCTCTGCAAAGCTGCTTTGTGACAACTTGGGTTGTAAAAACCATTATTTAAATAAAATAGAATTACATTCTTAAAAATATTAACAAATATTGTGGCTGGAGCCATATTTATTTTGTGATTGGTTTCTGTTATTATCTCATGACCAGATATTGACCAGATTCAAACTGCAGTAAAATAAATAAATAAATAAATAATAATAATAATATTAATAATACTGTTTTGGAGCAAGTCTGCAGTAACTTTGATTTTCAAACTGTAAATAAAATCCTAAAAACATATAATTACTTTAAAGAGAAAAGTGATGAGTTGAAATACAGTAAAAGGAAGAAACACGCTCCTTTTAACATTTCAGAAGAGGCTAAAGTGTCCCCAAACTTATTTGTTCTTGACAATTATTTTTTCTGATTTAACCCTCTGTTCTGCGCTTTTTTTGTAGGTATTGATAAGGAGAACGTTGAGTTGTCGCCGACGACGGCTCTGTCCACCAGTGGCCGCACGCGCCACGGCTCGGCCAGCCAGGTCCAGAAGCAGCGCAGCGCCGGCAGCTTCAAGAGGCCCAGCATCAAGAAGATCGTATGAAGACGGCGCTCGCTGGTGGCTCAACAGTGCCACGCCACACCATGCTGCATTTCTACTCCCACACTCCTTACTTCTGTCGTTCCTGATCCTTTTTTTTTGTTTTTCCTTTTTCGTTTCTTTTTTACTTTTGTTTTCTGCCTCATCTTCCTTTTCAGCCATACTTGCCTGACGATCAATAAGGACAAGTTCTCTTGCGTTTGTGAATCAGTCAGTGTTCAGTGTGCAGAGGGGACAGAGTCCAGCGTGACCTTTCGTGTCCATAACGAACCTTCTGAACTTTTTATTAAAAAAAAACACAGCTCTTTATTTTTTACTCCGAAACAGATGTTGGAAGAAAGCACTGAATTCATTTATGATTTTCCTTTGTCCTTTTTTTTTTTGTTAGATTTTTCAGATGTCTGCTTTGAGACGTTTTATAAGCATTAATTTACTTTCTTTTTTTTATTAATCTAACAAAAGAAAGTACTAACCAAGTCACCTTTTTTTTTTTTTTTTTTCTCCTTCCCCCAACCATTTTTTTTCCAGTTCTGTTGTTTATGTATTTACGTCTAGGTTTTGCATTTGTTTTAGTTTTTTTGGTTCGTTTTATTTCCGAGTACGTTGTGGTTGTGTTGTGTTGTAAGACTGAGAGACAAAGATTAGGTAGTTTATCGGGAACAAATGTGTAGTTTTAAATACAGTAGCTCAATCAAAGTGGCATAAGCTTGGGGTTATATAAAGCCCTATAACACTGACACACACAGATTACTGTATATGCACTATTTTAAAGTTGTACGTGTTGCTTTTCTGTTAGTGTGCATATTTCCAGTTCTGATGACACATCACTGTTGTTCCAGAACAGAATCAGCTGCAGTATTGATGCAGCCCCATTAGAGCCTTTCCGGACGCAGCCTTTTCCTATAGATCGGGCCGTAGTGATTTTGCTGCTGTGTTTGCATCTGCAGATGGTACTGATTCCCCAGAGTGCTATGGTACTGTCTCTTTACTTAAAATAGCTTTATAATCCTGCCTTTTGATTTTTGTACTGCCTTTTTCAGAATTTATTTTAGAACTTTATGGTTAAATCAATAAATCCACCATTCAATACCAGATTTCAGTACGGGGAAAGTAAGGGAATAGGAGACAATAGGCAGTGCAAGCAGCTTAAATATGCTTGCTTTATAACTTAAGCTGGTAATGGGCAGACTAAAATACATTCCGTATGCTTGTTATTAATGTTATCAATTACCTCACACTCATTTTTTATTTAAAACACACCCACTTTTGATTAGTTATTTAAAAGGAAGGTACTTATAAATGAAGTTCAGGTATCAGGATTTGGTAAACCTGCATGCAAAACACAGCAAATATTTTGGGTGTGTCAGTTATCAGGACTGGAAAGAAAGGACCTAAAGACTGATAGTGATACTGAAGTCTGAGCGAAGACGACAGCTTACCCACCACCATAAAAATCAGAAAGATCAAATAATTTAGATTGTATCAGCATTAATGTGTTGCCGTGTTCTCAATCAGATGGTACTGAGCGGGTTCTGTGGTCCACTAGTGATGAATTGAAGCCCTGTAAATGTTTACAGTGGAGCTATACTTGAATAAGGGAAGAGATGTGTCTGTTCCGAAGTGTTCTCTCTTAGAAAGAAGACGATTCTAAAGCTTTTCTGATAGTTGTAGCTGATTGTAGGAGTGAAGCGATCCTGACCGTAGGAAACCAAAGTTTAGAAAGTGCAATATAGTCTAGGACAGTTCAGCAACATGCTAGTTTGGACGAGTTTGACGTCCACTGTTTCTAAAACTGTTTTCATCATTCTTTTGGAAGATTTGGCCATAACAGCACATACTTACTTTAGCGGGTGAGGTCCACCTTAGAACCCAATGAGCAGCTGATAATTAGGTGTCTCAGCTGTGAACTTTTAGGGTGAATAAAAAGCGCCAGGGAATTAAACCAGCAACATTCTGTTGTCAAGCCCACTTCTCTAACTTTTAGGGTATTTGTTTTTAAGAAAACTTAAGGACAAAGAGGTAAATGCGTACGCATTCAGATCTTGTCTGTTTGGAAGGTGTGGACATGGCTGAAGCAGGGCAGAGGCTGGATGGATTGAAATCCATTGGGAATCCAGAGTGACTTTATGCTTGTTTTGCTTGCTTTGTGCAACACTAACCTGATAAACTAGAAGACACAATGTGCCAAACTGTACCAGTTGGAAACAAATAGTCCACAACGGCTTCCATCTTGGATTTTCATCCATTGTCTGCTTGGGTCTGACTGTGTCTGCCCATCCACGTCAGAATTCGTCGCAGCAAAAGTGTGTTTTAGTTTGAGTTTTGTTTTTTTTGCTCCCAGGTACATTTCTAGTCCAGCATAGTTGATGCAGGGTCCTAACAGAAATACACTGTGTGACTAGTTCTTCAATCCTGGTTCAGATGCTCACTGCCCAGCACATATTGGAGGCTTGACTGCTTTAACATGCCTACTACAATGTGGAAAGTAGAACCCTACTGTATGTGTGTATCAAAGGAATAGTTACAAAATTAATGCAGTTGTGAGCAGAGCCTAGAAAGATCATCAACTTCACCTGGTGACAGTAATGGAGTCTTTCTGAGAAAGACCTCAGAGCCATAAGTCAAAGTATAGGCTGAATTTACTCTCCCGCTACCCCTACAACCTGTCAGTCAAGGGAATTGAACTGATAACCTGCTTTAGCTGTGAGGTCTGTTGACTTCTCTGTTGGTGGGTGTGTGGACCAAGAAATGCCTTGGAAAAAGGGAGATAGATTTATTTTTTATTTTTAAAGTCAGGCTTCAAACTTAGTTCTTTTAAAATGTAGCTGTGCCACTCTTTCCAATAGGTACGTATTGATGGAAGTTGTCAGCCCAGATCAGCATTAATGAATTAATGGGATATTAAATTATATATTACACAATACACCATTTTAGCCCAGTCAGCTAGGATCAAACTGGTCAAACTGAAACAGCTGCTTAATATTATATATTTTTAAGCTACAATCTGGCAGTTGTTAACTAATTTTCAGGATTTTCTGAAATCACGTAAACACCTTCCTTAAATGCTAGAGCACATACAGTGTCTGTCATTCTGGCCTGTAAAAGGAATTAAAGCCTTTTTTTTTTCCTATAAGAAAGGTGGTGAGTCTAATGGGACGGCATTCTGAGACAGAGATTTGGACGAGATTTTGGATTTATTGAATGAAATTAGGGCGAATAAATTTTTGTGCATGCATTCACTTTTTTGTTCTTTTATTTTTTATATTGTTCAGATTTTACTAATCCACAGTCCACAGTGAGGTAAACGCTGTTCTTCATTACTTGGCCTTATAATCCTTGTACCTTAATTTATATTTATATATATATAGAATTATTATTTTTTCCGTACAACTGTATTCACATCAGGGCCAATTTATGTTCACGAAGCTTTAACGTCAGGGTTCGATCCAGTGCTAAACTTGGCTACAGGAATAATCAGTGGAGAGGGTGGCTGGATGCCAAGCCTTAGCTTGACCATCAAGAAGTTTGTGAAGTGTCTTCATGGGATCATTTAAAGGTTGTGTGTATGTGTTGCGCGTGTGTGCGTGCGAGTGTGTGTGCGCGTTTAGGCACAAGACTTTCACTACACCCCATTTTAAATTCTCATCCGCCGAGGTTATGCAAAACTGAGATTTCTGAAAATTTGTCCTTTTGTTTGTTTCGTTTTTTTCCCCTCATTTTTTACGCGGTCAGCTTCACATCTGTAAATAATTTTGTGTAAAAAAAAATATTGAAAGGTATATTTACTACACTGTAAATACATGTGATGATATATTGTATTATTTTGCTTTTTGTAAAGCAGTTAATTTCTGTACATGTACAACAAAACCTGAATTCTTGTTGTGTTGGTAACGAAGCCATCCATCATGTTCACTGCATTACGTCGTTCTATGTGGAGGAGAAGCGAGTGGTTTCGAAACCGAAGATCTAGACAACCGTGTACCCTAAACCCTGTTGTATAATAAATTACTGTTGCCATCTGATTTCACATTTACACACATTACACTAATAAAGTCAAATCTGTCTAGTTTGTTTGTTGGGTCGAGTCCATGCTTTCAGAGAATAGGATTATTGTGAATTATCAAGGTAAATGCCATTAGATGTCTCCATACAATAAAATTAGTGACAGAAGAGGGTTTAATATTTCAACATGGGGGTGAAGCAAGCCTTTTCGGTACCAAAGCCAAGGGATGGGATGCAGTGCCAGCAAATAATTAGATAAATCTCCATACTTTTTAAGAAAAAAAAAACTATAAATAGAATATATGCACAAATATTACATCTGTTTTATATAAAACATAAAATATTCAATCTAATATATAGATATCCTGATGGGAAACATGGAAAGCAGTAAGATATGTCCCATTTCTAATTCATCACACAGAACCTTTTTGTGATAGAGTGAATCTCCGCTTTCATATTTAATATATTTAATAAATGATAATCTTCTAAAAATTGCATAAAATTCAGATTTTAGACATGCCTTGTGGAATCTAGTTTGAAGTTATTTAAGGCACAAAACACAGACAAATGTGAACTCTTTTACTGTTAATCATTAAAAAGGTTTAAAATGTTTATGCACCGAAAGGTGAAAAATTAGACAGAAAATATATGAATTAGACACACAGTATATGCTTTATAGTGCGTCTCTCCACTTTTCCTCCAGACTGCTTCCTTGAAATAAAATGTAAAATTTACTGCCTTAAAATCTTTCATTACATTACATTACATTTCATTTGGCAGACGCTTTTGTCCAAAGCGACTTACAATAATGAAGTACAAAGTAATAGGAATTTAGATAACCCATTTTTAGATAGGGCTTAAAGGAGGTCGAAGGGAAATAAAGGGATAGAGAAGTGAAGGAGGGGAAGAAGGAAATGGGGTTAGAAGTAGTTAGTGTGTTAGAGGTGTTAAGAGAGTAAGTGCTCTTTGAAGAGCTCTGTCTTCAGGAGTTTCTTAAAGATAGTGAGAGATTCTCCTGATCTGGTAGTGGAAGGTAGTTTGTTCCACCATTGGGGAACTCTGTATGAGAACAGTCTGGATTGCTTTGTGTGAGTGTTTGGTAAAGCGAGGCGACGTTCATTGGAGGAGCGCAGCGGCCGGGAGGTAGCGTAAGCCTTCAGGAGCGAGTGCAGGTAGGAAGGAGCCTGTTCTGACATCACCTTGTAGGCGATTGTAAGAGCTTTGAATTTGATGCGAGCATCAACTGGTAGCCAGTGGAGCTCAATGAGCAGCGGGGTGACATGTGCCCGTTTTGGTTGGTTGAAGACCAGACGTGCTGCTGCATTCTGAATCATTTGGAGTGGTTTTACTACACAGGCTGGGAGGCCAGTTAGCAGGGTATTGCAGTAGTCGAGGCGTGAGATGACGACTGCTTGTACCAGGAGTTGGGTGGCCTGTTGCGTCAGAAACTGTCTAATTTTCCTGATGTTATAAAGCGCGAAGCGGCAGGATCGAGCAACCGAGGCCACATGGTGCGTGAATGAGAGCTGGTCATCAACCATAACACCCAGGTTTCTAGCAACCTTTGTCGGTGAGAGAGAGAGAGAGTCGATGCTTATAGAGAGGTTGTGTTGAAAAGATGGTTTTGCTGGTATGACCAGAAGTTCAGTCTTTGAGCACTTCAGCACTTCATGCTTCCCTCTACTGACAACTTTTATGGAGATGAGGATTTCATTTTCCAGCAGGACTTGGCACACTGCCCACACTGCTAAAAGTATCACTTGGTCTTATATAATATTCACATTTTCTGAGATACTGACCTATGGGTTTTGAGCCCATTGGCAGTGAGCCATAATCATCAACAATAAAAGAAAAAGAAGTGTGTAATACATATATTTATATAATATATGAATTTCACATTTTTAACCAAATTACTGAAATAAAGTAACTTTTCAATGATAGTAATTTTTTTGAGATGCACCTACATATGCCTTGTCACATTGTATTAAAAATAGAATAAATAAATCCATATATAAAATAAGGTATGATATGGTATGAAGTGGTGTGACATCATGCCATAGAGGGTTAATTGAATTGACCCTTTTAGCCCTGAATTATCTCCTGTGGGTGAAAAAAATGTAAGAATGCTGTTTTCTGTCTGTGATGCACAGAAAAGAAGACACTAATATTTTAATATAATATAATTATATTTAATAATTATATTAATAATATAACTAATATATTTAATAGCAGTTTTATTTTATATAGCTTCTTCAGGTGTCCTGTAGGAGATTTCAAAGCCCTCAAATTTTCAAAATGTACATTTTATTTTACTGCAGAAAAAACGTGTTTTAAGAATTTTTTAAGAGACAGTTTAGAGATTGAGTGCAAAGAGCTGAGATAGATAGATAGATAGATAGATAGATAGATAGATAGATAGATAGATAGATAGATAGATAGATAGATAGATAGATACTTTATTTATCCCGAAGGAAATTTAGGCATCCAGCAGCAACAACACAATACAATAAGAAACAGATTCAAACATAAATTAAAACAGAAGAATAGAGAAAAAGAAGAAGAAAAAAAAAAAAAAAAATATATATATATATATATATATATATATATATATATATATATATATATATATATATATATATATATATATATATATATATATAAGTGTGAAAAAAAATAAATGTGAAAAATACAAACTATATTTAGGAATAATGTAGGAAATGTCCCTAAATGTCCCTAACGTCCCTAACAGTTCTGAGGTCAGTTGGTCAGGGTGTGTTGGGTGTGGGTTGGGTGTATGAGTGTGTGAGTGTGTAGGTTGTAGGGGTGAGTGTGTGTGTGTGTGTGTGTGTGTGTGTGTGAGAATTAAGAGCAGCCTTCTTCATCTCTAATCATCTGCAGTAATGGCTCGCAGGTGGGGCTCCAGAGCGTGAGGGAACGTCTGAGGGCTTTACCAGCACTGCTAATACTTATCTACCGAAAAAAGTGAGTATTAAGACATTAACCTGCATTTATTCGCTGTTTTACCTCGTCTTCTCACAAAATAACGCTCTGTTTTCCCTCAGAGGTTAAAATATGTTGGCTGAAAATCAGATTTTTGTGTGTTTTTTGTCGTGTGGAACTGGAGAATCCTTTCTGTGAGAGAGTAACTTTGTTAGCCACACCTGACAGAACTTTTTTACATTTTTGATACATTTTTTTTATATACCTCAGGGGTCGTTAAGGTCGTTTATCTGACAGAAACAATTTAGCAGAGAGCAAAATAACCCCACGCTAAAATAACCTTTCCTTCACTTGTTAAACGCGTGCAGTCTGCTCTGTTTACCGTTCTGACAGGATTATATCTCGGCCAGCCGTTGGTTCATCCTGACAGGAGAAGCTGTGGCCAGGCGCTGCTGTCAGTGTGCCAAGGTTTGAAGGACAAAATCAAGAGTTAGTAAAATCCTCCATGTCCCTGTGGACCAGAGAACAGTGCAGGCTTTAAAGCCAGGCTTGTGGAAAGGCCTGCATGTCGTTCTTTTTATAACCCCCACAAATGTAGCTAGGCTTCTATCCAGGTAGGAAGGGCATCACTGGCACCAAATAAAAGACCCACAACAGTCAGAGACAGCATTAGATACAGTGTGACCAAGAATACTGCGATTTAGACTGGTTGTAGGTGTTGATTGATGGGTATAATCTGGTTTAAGACTACCTTAGTTTCTGAATCACTTTCTGTATCAGTTACTCTGATTTTGCTATTTATAGGTAACGTTATATGTTTTAGTAAAGCGAACATTGTTGTTTTATTCTATAAATTACAGACATTTCTCCCAAATTCCAAATAAAAATATTATTGTCATTAAGAGCATTTATTTGCAGAGTATTCAGACCTTAAATATTGCAAAGAAAACACGTTTATATTCATAAAGTTTTAAAAGTTCTGAAAAAATCAGTATTTGGTGGAATAACCCTGGTGGTTTTTAATCCCAGTTCTCATGCATCTTGGCATCTTGGTTCTCCTCCACCAGTCTTACACACTGCTTTTGGATAACTTTATGCCACTCCTAGTGCAAATATTCAAGCAGTTCAGCCTGGTTTGATGGCTTGTGCTCATCCATCTTCGTCTTAATTATATTCCAGAGGTTTTCAATTTGGTAAAATCAAAGAAACTCATAATTTTTAAGTGGTCTCTTATGTTTTTTTCCAGAGCTGTACTTAGGGTAAGCATTGAAGGACTTCTAACATTTGAGTTTTTTATTTTATTTTATTTTACCACTAAACCAAATGTGCATTGAGAGTCTAGTGCCAATACTGAGATATTAGAAGTTGTGATTTTCTTGAAAAGATATGTTAATTTCCACCAGTACCTGTATTTTTGTGTATGGAGGTAAGATATTGAGTAAAGATTTGTTGATGCGGTTTGTGCTTTTGGCAAGTCTGTAGTATTAAGATAATCTGTTGTCAGAACTGAGTATTAAAATGTCACATGTCTTATAAAGGTCACGTAGGGTGTGCGCTATTGCATGTACATTTTTCTCTTGAACATAACTGGATCTTCTGCTACATGCCTTTGCTCACATAAGCCAGCACAAGTATAAACAAGTGTGTAAACCAACTAAACCATCAAACTAGAATGAATTTGTAGGGTTTTGAAAATATTTGTTAACCACAGAACTTGAACGAAGAGATTTGTAATTGAAAACTGGGCTTAGAACTCCAGGTGCCAAAAATAGGCATATGTAATTCAAACACATAGTGGTCTATAGTAAGCCTTTTCTGTAGTAAAATAAAAGGGTAACAGTGTATATATTTTTGTTTTTCAGGATCCTGACTTAACAATTAAGGTGTCATTTATTTCATTTGCAATATGGTAGAACTAATCTCTACTGTATTATATTAACCATGTCTGTGCGTTCAGTAATTTAATTCCTATTTGAGGTTTCTACTTTTGTGGAAACTATAAATGATTATTTTGAGCTCTGTAATTGTATAATGCTAGATTTTGTTCAATTGCCCCACAGTACCAACTGGTATAGAACTGCAAAATATTACATATATATTCTTACATGAGATCAGCTCATAGTCAGAAAGCTTTGCTGCTTTTTGTGTCACTAAGGCCCAGATTACATTTTATTCATTCATAAATCTGGACCACAAATATTTATAGGCTGCTTGTCACAACTATACATCCCTACTGTACACTTGGTTTTGTTCTCATGTTAGCTACTGTAAAGGGACATCATGTGATACCCCTATGGGCTCCATGCGCTGTTATTAACCCTGCTTTTCCCTGATAATGGCTTTGCTCCAAATGTGCTGACTGAGTCTCACCTTGTGTTACAGCAGCGCTGCTTTTACACCTCTCTCTCCAGCCTTACACCTGACCCAGCATTCAAGCTTCTCACCTTTCAGTCCTGCTCAGTGCGGTGCAGGTAAGGTGACTCGATCAGGTGTGCCTGACAGTTCTCTTTGCTCTCTCTCCCCCACAATCTTGACAGGTGTAGGTGGCTAGTGACGAGACCATGCTGTCGCCACATCTCAGGCCCCTTGTGCCTCTGTCGGCGCTGGCTCTGCTCGGCTGTTGCTGGTACGCCTTTAGAAAGAGGAGGAGGAGGAACCTTGGAGAGCAGATTAAAGAAGAGGAAGCTTCCACGAGTGCCAGTTTACAGAGCCTGAAGGACAGCCCGGGGGAGCAGGAGGGTAGAACACCTCAGGATTCTCACAGTGACCACAATTTGAACCTGAAAGATAGCTCTCCAGATAGCTCTCAGGCTAACAGCAGTATCATGGATGAGTTGCCTATTCTTCATGAAACCTTACTAACCAACACCACCACGTCTACATCAACTCCACGGCTTTTGAAAGGAGATCGCCCAGAGCCAGAAGGGGAGATTTCAGAGGCTCAAGCATCTGCACTTCTTTCCATGAAGCTGGAAATGGAGAATGAGAAAGACAGCAACACTTCTAAAGGCCATCAGGACTTCAAGGCTGGTGAGACAAACACCTCCTGGCCTGAATCTGATGCTAACTCCTCTGTACAACAGCCTCCAAGCATCGTCTCCTCCAAAGGTCATTTAGTCACTATGCTGTCTGAGACCAAGAGTAATAAGAAAGTTGAGCAGGTCAGTGCTAGCTTGGTCAATGAGGCCATCCATGCTGCCACCGAAGAGATCCTGACAACTTCTGATGTCATTTTACAAAAGAAAGACCAACTTCAGACTGAAGACCAAGACAAGAAAGACATCAGTAAAAACAAAGCTTTATTGATGCAGGAGTGCAAGACTGGATCTAGTCCTGTACCCAATATAGTGCAGAAAGATTGTGCCACTCACACTAAGACAGTAGAGGAACGTATCTATTCAGTGGGTGATCTGAATGACCAATCCCAAGTAGGAGAGGATTCTGGATGCAGCACATGCCATTCAGAAGATTGGATAAGTGCAGAGGAAGCAAGTTGCAGAGGAGAGCTTTGGTCAAGCCCTTCCGAACAGGGCTTTGGCCCTCCTGTTTCAGTAGGTTCTGAAAGTAAAACTCCAGAAATGTTGCTCAACTTGGGCAGAAGAAATGGAAACTGCCAAGAAGACAAGGCAGATGTCTCCAAAGGTTAGCCTTTGCATCAGATCTGTAAAACTGTCTGATTTGTTTGGTTGCTAATCATTTTAATATAGTCAAATGTGTGTGCGCTGTGCTGCTGTCATAAGAAAACCTTGCATCACTAAAATAACTTATTTATTAGGAGAATTGCAAAAGCATTGGGAATTCTGTTGTTTTTTATGTGTTCACAAAACCATCATTGACCTTTTCGTTGATTTGAGAGGATACTCTTACTACAGTTACAGACATGCAGAGAAATTACAACTGCTTTATATGTTCACTAATGTAAAAGCTGCCACTTTTAAAAAACCTTCACACTACACTGTGGCACCACTATAGGAGAACAGTAGTAATGATTTAAACATCCATAATAATAGCATGTTTTCCAGTTTGCCCAGAATGACCCATTTAATGTATCCTTACTTGAAATGTTGCAAGGTTTTGATATGACCCAGAATCCCTTACAGCTTGGTAAAATCGCATTTACTAAAATTGCATGCTTCCAATACCTATGTGTGTAACCTAAACATTTTAGGGGCTATCTTGTCCCCTGGTACAGGTACTAATGAGGTAACATGCATGAAGAGCGAGAGCAGCAGCCTAACCACTACACCTCCAAGCTCAGCCCTCACTCTCTGGGATATAGAAGTGCCAGCGGTGAGCCTAGTGTCCAGCCTGTCCTATTGTATTTATGCAGTCCTAAGCCAATGCTAAAATACATCTTTTACATTTTGGTCATTTTTTGAAGTGATAATAAGGCCTGCATTTATATGATTTGGCTGATTTTACGCAATTATTATAATATTTCTTTTCCTCCTCAGATCAAATTTCCTTTAAACAGCAAACTTGTACACAGTAAGACATATGTGCACATATAAGACACTTTAAATCCAGACTGGGATGCAGCTTTATGAAATGAAAATTGATTATCACATATTTTAGACCCAGTCTTCAAATGTGGTTTGAATCTTATTTGCTTAATAGTATTTTTTTTCTGTCACTATCAAAAATGAATCTGGATACAATCTAGATTTGCCCAAACTTACATTTGAGCTGGCATTGACTCAGATCTAATTTGGATTGTCACACCCCTTTTGCTTGGTAGTGTGAAAGTAGCCTTTTTATTATTTATGTAACAAATTAACAAAATAACAAACTAATAGTATGGTAATGAATTCCCAATAAATTAACACAATTAAAATGTAGCATTAAATTTGGGGTCTATTGAGGATTAAACCTAAAACCTGATTTTAAACAGGCTTTGCCATTAAGCTTTAATGTACAGTGTTAAAGATCTGTGGATTAGTTATCTCAATATGAAAGAAGATTTGTATGTTAACAAAGATGAAAATGTATCTAATATCAGTAATCTTGGTTAAAGATTAGTAGCTCTTTGCTGATTGAGTTTTTTTGTAGTGTTTTAAACAAGTGAGACTCATGGGTAGTAGTGGTGCTGTACTATTACTTTTGAACTATTTTCAAATACATAGTCTTGGATTTGTAAGTGTGTATGTAGCTTTGCTTAAAGGATGCAGAGATATTCCACACAACACAGTAAATATTTTTTTTTCTTTCTAACTTTATAACAACCTAAATATAGCAGGAGAAGTCCCTGCTTTTTAAAATCTTGCTTTGTGGAATATCCTGCTGTTTGTTCTCTATTGGTTTGTACCCATATGGTGTTGTCATTTTTAATTATTTTGATGTTCACTGTGGTATGATTCCACTAGCCAAGATCTACAAGCTATTACACACAGAGCAGCACTTTATGTACTAAATGATTAGCTTTCGAATACTGTTTACTGTTTGTAATGGTGTAAAACCTTGTTTTGGCAGCATCTTGTTGGGCGATTAATTGGAAAACAAGGGAGGCATGTTGGCTTCTTGAAGCAAAACTCTGGCGCCAAGATCTATGTGTCTGCTCTGCCTTACACTCATGAGTTTCAGATCTGTCATATTGAGGGTGAGTTCATGATTGTAGAGGATAGCTTATTTACAGTATTTATGTTTACAGTTTTTGTACGTTTAATTTGGTGTAGTTCATTTGTTATATTTGGATATATCAGTGTGGAGTGAGCTGTAAAGGATTTGATCATTTTGTATGTAAAGGGTCCTGGTTAATTAGTTGCTAACAATTAAAATGAATAACTTCTGCTGTAATTAGATAGCCTGTTTGTATATAATCTAGTGCTTTTATGCCTGTCTTGAAATGCTCTTAACCTGACTTGACCATTTTGGACAGGTACACAATTTCACAAAGTACAATTTCACAGTGCCGTCTAAACATAGCCTGTGCTGATGGCTGATAATAACAAGCCTGCCCATTTCCTCCCTCAAAAGTACCACTCTTGTCGTGGTGTTTTGAGTAGGGGTTTGTGAGGCAGCCGAAGTAATGGCACCCATCATCCACTGGGTGGTGGTAGCACACTTGGTAATTCCATGCTATCGATTTGACCCTTTCAGGATCAAAGGTGCAGGTGGAGAACGCACTGACACTAATCAGGAAGAAGTTTAAAGATTTGGATTTGAGTAACCGGCGTGGTCACGTGACTGCTTCCCTCCCTTCTCTTCCAGTGACTTCCTGGGTAAGTGGCTGTTGGCTGCACTGTTTCTTGCCCACTATTACTCCAGTGAAAATGCTTATCTTGTACTCACTAAAATGCTGCATTATGGGGCTCACCTAACGTATAGGGTCTCTGTAAAGGTTCACAGTTACCCCATGTAGCCCATCTGATGCTGCACAGGTAGTTAGTCCCGCTCTACTGTATGCTACGGAGCCCATAAGGGGACATGACGTAACAAAAAAAAACAAAAAAAAACATGGCTACAAATTATTAAGACGTAGGAATGAGATAATTAAGGTGTGGCCACGACTTATGAAGACGTGGGAACGAGTTAATTAAATCATAGCCGTTAAGTCCGTTATGCCATATCTCACTGCAAGAAACTCCAAAATATCACCATAATTCATTCCAAGATGAAAATAAAAAGAAACTAATTCACTCTCCATTTTCTCACAAAGGATTATCCTTGGATTAAAGGAGCTTTGATGTAAAACTCAATCTTCTTCGTGGCATTAATTTACAGAAAAGCAAGCTTAATTTTTTTCTGGCTATGACTTAATTATCTTGTTCCCACTCTATAATAGCATACTTAGTAACATTACTGAGTGTTAAAAAAAAAGTTGATTTAATTGGATGATGTGCAGAAAATAAAATAAAAATCACTGTATGATGCACGAGAAAGCATTTAAATGCAGTTCAATTTGTTTTTTTTAAGGATCTGCCACTACTGATTTTTTTTTTTTTTTTTTATATTATTTTATATTTTAAATATATTGTATTTATAATATTTTTTTTGGCTGTCAAAATATTGAAGTGAATATTGTGTATTGTTTAAATGTATTAAACATTGTGATATATTTTTCCTATAAAGCCAAGCTCTCTTAGTGTGTTATTAGGTACATCACATAGGGGCTTTAAACAGAATTATGTTGCACTGACCAAAATTAAGAAATATACCGTCATCTCAATTGTGGCCATATTGACTAATCATAGTTCTATATGGAAAACATCATTGGGAGACATGTTCATTTATTGTTTCTTCTAAAAATAAGGGTTTTAGACAAGAGCATAGTTCAGAGCATAATATCTTGGATGATCACCACCCCACCTCATTCTCAAGTCCCCAACTCATCCCAAATGTGGTAGATAAATAAAAATTATTATAAGATCATTCCTAAAGTATTAGATAAAGCATTATACCCCTTTAGTTCAAATCTGCATCAAAGACTTCAGACTTTAACTGTATTACAATATCCAGGTGGAGCTACAAATAAAGTGTTTCATTAAGTCTAGATGTTTCGATTCTAGCATTAGGACCTGCTACAAAAATGTGTGTGTGTGTGTGTGTGTCTGTACCTATAGCTGCTGCTCCCTCAGGACAGTCCAGTGGAGGTCATCGTGCCGAGGGTGGAGTCAGCCAACTACCTCTTTGTACAGCAGCACACACACCCTACCTACTATGCCCTGCACAGCCTCAATGAACAGATGCTCTTCTGCTACTCTCGCCCGGGATGCCCCAGCCTGCCCACTCCAGTCGAAGGTAGCTGCTGCCAAGAAGCTCCCTCCTCAATACCTCAAACCTACATTCAGTCCTCATTGTGTTCTCTTCACATGCCCCTTCTTGTTCTGTCCCTCTCTCTCTCTAACACACACACACACACACACACATTTTTCATTTCTCACCTTCAGCTTGGGACATTTACCAAATGTTTCACACGTCCTGTTTCACACAGTTTCTCACATGGGTACCTGCCTGGCCGATGCTTTCTTCTACAGCACTGAATTCATTTTGGCCAGGCTGAAACCTGTTTTTGTGCGATGTTAGGGTATTATATCCTAACAAACACCTTTTACTAAGCACACTGTACAAAGTGTGGACCATTTTCGTAGGACTAGCTTTCTTCTAGTTTTTATAATCTCAAATCAATATTTTTATTTATTTATTTAGCTTTTTTTGTACACACTCATTAACTTATAATAAATATGTTAAAGACCACCTGAGATTGGGTTGGTATTGTGTGTTTTGCAGTAAATAGCCCTTTTTTCCCCACTATTCTAATTAATATTATAGCCAAAACCACCCAAAATAAACAACAATTTATCATTACTTTATTATTTTAAGATTATTCAGTTTGGAAAATTTCAAGAACTTTAAATGTATCATCAAGTGTAGTCACGAAACCCATCGTACAATAAGAACTGGCTGTCATGAAGACTGCTCCAGGAAAGGAAGACCAAGCGTTGCCTCTGCTGTCTCATAACCCACAAATTAACAACACCTCATATTGGAGCCCGTATCAGTGTGTAACAGAGTTTCTGTAAGACACCGCTCATCAGCAGAGAGTACATGAATAAGGCTTTTTTTTTACAAAATTGCAGAAAAATATAAAAACATAAGGATAAGGAAATTGTCTCCAAACCTTTGACTGGTTCTGTGTTTGAAAACCTTCTCTCCTTTTCTCTCAGCGGGGGTGGTGTGTGCAGCCCCCTCTGCAGATGGCGGCTGGTGGAGGGCTCAGGTTATCCAGCACTTCAAAGACTCTGATAACGTCCAGATCAGATATGTGGACTACGGTGGCTATGTCATGTTTAACCTCAGTGCCCTCAGACAGATACGGTTGGTTAGCCCTTAGTTTGCTTTGGAGTTTATGTTCAACTTTTTAATCCGTTTTAACAACATTTAGATTTTGATGTTTTATTGTTGTTCTATTGTTTTTACAGGTCAGATTTTGTGGCGCTGCCTTTCCAAGGTTCTGAAGTTATGTTGGAAAATCTTGCACCGTTACCAGGTAAAGCTTGATGTAGTTCTGTCCATATATATCTCTAGAGAGAGTCTCCGTTGTTTTTTTCTTGCATACTACACTGAAGGTCATGGGATAGCAGTGTGTGCAGGTGGTGAGCTGTTAACTTGTGATCCTTGATCATTGATGTGTACTCGGTATACGTCATGGAATGTACACTGCCTGACCAAAAAAAAAGCCTCCACCTGGATTTAAGTAAGTAAATGATGTGGGGTTGGTTGATGCTGCAGTTGGTCTGCAGGTTTAGGTTCAGCAACAGTATGTGCTGAAAGAATGAGTTCAGCTGACTACCTGAATATACTGAATATAGACCAGGTTATTCCATCAATGGATTTTTTCTTTCCTGATGAACACGAGCATATTCTAAGATGATAATATCAGGATTCATGAGGCTGGAATTGTGAAAGAGTTCAGGGTTCAGGGAGCATGAGATCATCATCATTTTCACACATGCATTGAGATTAAGAGTTCACCACAGAGTCCAGAGCTTAACCTCATTGAGAATTTTTGGGATGTGCTGGATGGAGAAGAGCTGCTTTGTGCAGTGGTCAGACTCTACCATCATCAATGCTGCTGCAAGATATTGATGAAAAATTAATGCAGCACTGGATTGAAATAAATCTTGTGACATTGCAGAAGCTTATGGAAACAATGCCACAGTGAATGAGGGCCACAATCAAAGATGTCCAACTAAATATATAAGAGTGTGTGACAACTTTTTTGGCCAGGCAGTGTATTACCACCCACAGTGGACAGTGCAGTGGGTGGTAATGATTGTGACAGGCAGCCCCTGATTAGCATCTGACAATCAATAGACAAGCGATTTGCATCCATATTCAGTGCTGGAGGCTCCACACACACACACACACACACACAGACACACACATCCTGCAGGTCAGTGCAGAGTTCATTAGCTTCCATTGGACATTAGTTTCTGTCCCATGACTTTTGGCATTTCAGTGTATGTTTGCTTAACCAAAGATTAGACAAAAATATTAAGAATGTGAAAGTGTAAATGCAATTAGTCTTATAGCAGTTCATATTTAACTTTGTGCTTTTATGTTCACGCTTCCATTTTGTACAATTGAGATTTGATTGATCACACTGTCCCCCTACTTTTTGATGACCCTGCATGTAAATGGTATCTGGTCTTTAATTGCAACACATCTGAGTCATATCTGCCTTAGTCAGATCTCAGAATGAGAGTCTCACAATGCTATATTGTTTGATGCCTCAGGCAAAAAGGAGTTTTCACTCGAGGCCAAAGAAGCTCTTGAAGAATTAACACAGGGGCTTCCTTTGATCATAAAGGTAAGAAATGATATAGTGAACATTTTTATTGGAGTATATTTTTTGATCTCTGAATGAAAGCTATGCTCTCAACACTTTTTCCATGAAAAATGCCCTTCATGTTTTGTAGTGTTTTATATAGACTGTTTTAGTGCTTGGAGATCAATAGGGAAAGTTTTGTTTAAAGCTGAGGTTCTGTCAGCATTGGGTGGGAAGAATAAGTGCTTTAATCATTCCTTCAGTGAGGAGGTTGACTCACTTGTACCTAAAGAAAGAAAGCTAAATCTGTGGGTCGCTTTGTGCTCTGTTCTTAGGTCACAGGCACTCAGAGCGGACTGCCCTTGGTGCATATGTGGCGGCAGGCAGGAGAACAGGTCTGTATTTATTGCGTTGATACAATTATGACGTGCATTTAATTCACGGATGTCTAAATACAAAACTGTGCAGTCCCAGCTGGCCACCAGTGTCAATAGACGTTAATTTAGGGTTAAATGTTGGTCATGACATCAGATGACAAAAGTTTTACGTCTGATAACGTGCCTGCAGGAAGTAGGTATTTTCACATCAAAGCTATTTAGTCTGGTTTTGATTGACTTTTGTTCGTTTGCACTCGTTTGCTGTAATTTCCCAGAGTGGTGAAAACGTGATCCAACCAAACTATCATGTATGCTCCTCAAGTTTGTGCTAAACAGCTGTTCAGGTGCAGTTTAACCTGATTTATTACCCAGATAACTGTGAACTAATGCCAGTTCTGCTGTTGCTTCATGCTAAACTGTTTTCATACGCTAAACGCAGTATGTGCTGCACTTATCGCTCACATCTGCACTTTGTTGCACTTGTGATTTTACCTTGTGTGAAACCAAACCAAGGGCAAAAATGCCCTAAGTAAACAAACTTTATAACTTAAATCCGATTTTTTTGTCTGACTGAATAAGTTAAGACTTAACTTTAGCCTGATGATGTGAATGTAACCGCAGTGTTCTCCTTTAAGTGAGTTTGGCTCAAATGATGATGTGATCAGCAGCAGTTTGGGAAGAAAAATGAGCTAATTTAATGTAAAACCTGCTAATCCTTAGCCTTGTACTGATTATAGCAGTGTGTGATGGACCCTTAAATTTTTTTTTCTGCACTGAATTGTAGCCATTTTGGGACAATGACACAAAGTTGTCATACTGAAAATGTACACAGTGAGGCTTTGTTTTCCACTGTGTTCCGTCATTTATTGGACTGAAATTCTGCACCCATCATCTTTTGACCTTTTGATTTGTTTTATTTTGCCTTTTTTGTTTTATCTCCTGTATCTCCTGTCTGTTACTGTAGATGGTTTCGGTGAATGGACTGCTGGTTGAGCGTGGACTTTGCTCGTGGTTAGACAGCCACTAATGGGCAATGAAGCTCTCGCCTCATCTACCCTTCACCTGTTCGTTACTGGTGACTGGGGTTCACCCTGATCTCCTCACACATTATGCACGTATGCACACAGAGGTGCTCTTTGTAATCTGTAAAAATGCATGCCGTTCACAAGTTGCCATGGACATGTCCTTACACAGACTGCAGATGTTGCGTTTAACATGTTTAAATGTTCAGAGTTTGTATAAAAATTTCCCTTTTTGCTGAAATAAGAGGAAACTCAAATGATCAAATGGCATTCACTCATTGTGAAGAATCTAGAATGTGATTGTGTTAAACTTGAGGGAAAAAATATATATATTTGTAATTGAACACACTTGAATGACTGCACGATTATGTTTTCTTTTTCTGAGATTAGAACTGGAATTATGTATTTTGTCCTATTCCATTTTATTTATGTATTTTGTCATTTTTTTCTTGCTTTCTTTTGCTGCACAATTTTTCCCATTTAAGAATTAGACTGGGAAACTTAAACCAGGCTTGAACAAGCCTGTTGGCTTCATGCTTTATAAGCTACTCACTTAGCTTACTTAATCTACAACTATGTTTTACAGCACAGCTTTCGGTGTCGGGAATCACTGATTTTGCACTGTTAAATTAAAGATGCATAAATGTAAAAGATCCTCAGTGTGCTGTTGGTTTGAATTAGTGTTCGTGCAGTCGGGTACACTAGTCTGTGGTACTGCAGTCTGTGTAGTTTTGTATGGAAAGGCTATGTTCATTTTTGTTAATGTTTTTTTTTATTATTCTGTGTTAGGAATATAATTTTTTTTCTTTTGTTCTGTCATGTTGTATTAATAATGTAATGTTCTGGACCTAAATTTATTCACATGCCAAATTACTTCTCTAATTCTTACTTGCACATCAAATTGACCTGATGATTGCTTCAGTCTCTGTACAGTCCTCTGTAGCCCACACCGGAAATACTGGTCCAGGGTCTGAACCAAGGGCTGTATGTTTGTTACATTTTATATATATATATATATATATATATATATATATATATATATATATATATATATATATATATATATATATATATATTTGGTTGAGTTAATTTAGAATTTGTGCTTCAGTTTAGTGAGCACAGTAAAGAGCTTTTGCTTTGCTGTACATGGGCTTTGTCTGTTTGTACTTGAACTTGATTAGTTTGTATAGGGATGTGTGTCTTGCAATGGTGAATTGCCTTTCTAGCGTTAGTGCTGGATTTTTGTCTCCCTTTTAGAATGGCTCTTCCTTCGAGTGAACACCTCACATAGTAGTTTAAGTGTAAAAGATCACCCTCAATATCTTTTTATGTAAATGTTTTAAAAATCTACGGTAGATACAGGAATCATCAGCGTAGTCTGTTAGGCCCATATTGCTGAGTATGCATGCATTCGAAAGGGAAGCAAATATTGACCCTGATTCTTTATCACCTATTGTTTAGTGGGTGATGGTCGTCTACCTCAACTTTCTGTAATGCGTCAAAGTTCAAACCATCCAAAAAAGGTTTTACACAGCAAGGGAACCAAACCATGGTTTCTCAATCTGCGTTCTTGTCTGTTCTTGTGGTTTCGCAGCCAAAGTACTGTTCCATTCAGAAGATCACAGTTACACAAGTTCACTACAAATACCCAGATAAGTTCTTGCTCTGCCTACGTTATCGAGGATGCATAGAAGGTGACTTGTGTGGACTTATTACAGTCTGATATCCCACAATGCCCCTTGCAGCTGTATCGGCGGAGAAGACAGTACCTACCTGTAAGTTACACGTTTTGAAAATAGTGCAGCTGTGTGATAAAAATAAAGTTTAAAGTTATTTTTAGGTGAGAATGTAGTGGTTTACACTTGAGATATGTGGTTTATTAGATTAAAAAAAACGACTGTAAAAATGTGTTTCTACGCTTTCGGAACAAGGCTTTCCGCTTCCCTGAGAGGGTGACATCATCAAATATGCAGCTGTTCTAATTGCTGTCCCACAATAAAAGTCCCGTGTCTTCCCGCCCTCGGGAGTAGGCACTCGCAAGCCAAACTTACCAAGTATGTTTTTGGGAAATACGGGAGTCCAAACTTTTGTACTCTATTGAGAAACGGCCCATGATTCAGTTGATTCAGTCAAAAGCCTTGGTTTGTGGGTTTGATTGTGGCTTCGGTCCGTGTTTGTAATGAGTTCTTTAGAGTTCAGGTACTCCGGTTTCCGCCACACTTCTCTAAAACTTACCTGGCTTGGCCTTTGGCATGTTGCCTTTAACTAGATACTATACCCACTGTGCCCTTTACCTGGGAAGAAGCAAAACAATGATGAATGGATGGATGCTCTGAATATGCTATACATACAGAAATGTTGTATGCAAGCTAGTCCTAACATGAGGCAATAAGATATGTGCAAAATATGTAAAGCCACTGTGATACTTTTCCCACAATTTCTTTCTCAGATAGATTGCAAGCTTTAAGGACTATCATCTCTACTCACTGAGAATCCTCACACAAGTATGACCTACATTGTGTTAATGCCATACTCCAGCCATAGATCAGTGATACACTGCTTGAAACCTGCTTTTCAGCACTGGCATTAATGTCATTATAAAGGTGATTTGTGCAGGACTGATTTGAAGTAGTCTGCACAGGTCAATCTCTTCTGGCTGCGTTTTTGAAATGAAATTACTGTTCAGGTAATCTCTAGAAATGAGGTTGATGGCCTAGGTCAAACTGTACTGTTAAAGCAGGCAGATTTTGCTGCTTGGGATCAAAATGGGAAGGCCCTTGCGCTTTAAATTGAAGAAACCTCCATTGGCTTTAAAGTGCCTGTGTTTGACTCGATGCCTCCTGCTTTTCCTGCTGGCACGAGGAGCTTTCCTTTCACACACCGTGATCCTGTGATGGAAGCAGACCTGGCCTATTTTGCTGTTTTAGCACTTGGCATTGGGAGAACTGCAGTCGTTAGAAAACTGGACAAGTAATTTTCTTGTCAAGACTGGCTGTGGCATTTTGTGCGTTCATTGGGTGCTTTCTGTTCAGTTGTTTTTCCAGCCTCTTCCCCTTTCTGTCAAGGCAGCCAATTGTCTTTTATTCTCAGTCCAATTTTCTTTGCTCTATTGCTTCATGATTAGCTGGGTTGCAGTGGCTAGCAGATGCGAGCAGTACGTTTTAGTCCTTGGCACGCAGAGTGAAATTTAGCTTGTGAAGTTTTGCTGCGCTGTCCTTTTTATTTCCTCCTTTTTGTCCTTACATTCCTGTTGGGTCAGCATGTCCCTTTTTCTGGTGTTTCCAGGATGGAGATCCATTTTACCATGGAAAGGCAGAGCTGTGATGTTCGTATTTGTGTTTGTAGCATGCTATCCAAAAGACAGTGATGGATCACCTGTCAACCAATTACAGGCCACTGCTGTCGCTCTGACCTACTAAGATACAGGCTGTTCTTCTGGGCAGTTCCTGACCAACCCAGGACTTTTACCCTTTTTTTCCGTCTTTTTCTAGTACCATGCCATTAGAAACAACTTCTTAGGAGAGTGGAATATTAAAAAAAAAAATCGTTCTTGTAAGTAATATTGACTGTACAAGCTCTGCTTGAGTGTGCTGCCGCCTTGTCTTGGGCCCGAACCAGCTCTTCTGGAAGCAGGTTATCACCAGAAATATCTGGTGGCAATGGGCAAATCTTTTTTCCTTTACCTGTCTGCAGTTACCACCAGATCAATATGGTTCTTGTTTTGACTTGTCTGTATTTTTAATACAATTCTTATGCATTCACGTGATACCATATTCCAAATATACATAGTGCAGATGTTCCTTTAGATGTGCCTTTTGGAAAGATGTAAGCTGCATTCCAAAACTTAAGGTGCCGCTGAAATAGGTGGCGTTTATTGACCACTACTTCGAATAAGGCTTTTACACAGTAAAATACACTTCAGATACAGCTGAGAAATGCATTCAAATTTTAGAGCAATTTTGGGGACGCTACTGATGTATCCTTCCAGGCCCTCTGCTCAAACTACTTCGGTTTCATCCCAGGATTTGGAACAAAGCTGTAATAGGGCTTTGCTTGGGGGAATAACATTTATTTCTGAATGGCATAACTGTGATCTATTCACTCTGACCTTTTTTATCATTTTCCATACCTTCTGATTCTGAACTCCTACCCATTGGTAGTTGCTGGTGGAGTAAACTAGTAAAAAAGTGAGTGTGCATGATTGTCTTGTCTTGAGATCATTTCAGTACAGTGGTCCATCCAATAGCTGCAGTCAAAGCAGACCAGCTTCCATTAAGAATTTGGTCTTTCTTTTTCCGGAGCATAGGGACAGATGCAGAATTTGCCCACTCCACAAACGCCCATTTTAGCACAGAATTTCATTAAATGGGTTCAGAGACCACTAGGGACTGTTGGATTCTTGTCCTTAACAGTCTGCACACTGGATCCAGCTTTGGTCTCGCCGTGGACAGCGAGTCTGCTGCTTAATTTCTGCGGCTGAGCTTGATTTATGTGCAGCGCACAGCACCACAGCGAGGAGTCCTCACGCTCCCTAAACACTGCACTCTCTCCATTGCTGTGCTTGATCAGTTCGACTTGTGCTCGGTCTGCCGGATTGGTGTCTGACCCAGTTTCTGAATTTGGCCTGGAGTGAGCTGCTTGCCATTTTCCAAGCCCTCCGAGGTGCCGGCATGTTGGGTATCCTCCCAATGAAAAGGAGAAAAGCATCTCACTTGTGATTTGTAGTCCTTAATACAATCCTTATATGGGTCTTTACTATGTACAAATCAGAGTAAATCCCTGAAAGGTAAAGCTAAATAATTAGCCTTGAGCTTTTGAGCATTTGAAAACTTGATCATGCTATAAAAGTGTCTCCTTCCACATTCTCAACTCAGTCAATCAATAAAAAAAGGCTCCAAGGCAGCATACACATTCATAGTCTTTCTTCATACTCTACCCAACAAATAGTGATTTGACCTAATCCTGTTTTTTCTGTCCAGTAGATGGAGCTGCACACCCAGACTTAGCGTGCAAAGTAAATACTCACTTCTTGAAAGCCTGAGAGTTGATGGTTCCTCAAATATTCCTTGAGGTTTTTGATTTTGTGGTTAATCAGCCACTTATAACCGCAGGTTCCGGAGGTTCTCCAAAGCAAATTCTTCAAGCCACCAGACTACAGTGAATGGGAGGTGTTTTGTTGACTGTGACAGACGATCGTACCCTGCTCTTTAGCCCGCAGCGTACCGAGTAGATGGAATCCTAGTTGTCCGCCCCTTTTTTCTCCTCTGATCCCTCACTCCAGACAAGCACTGACAGTATCTCCCGTCCCCTTGCTGGCCCCTCTGTCGACCTTGGCTGTCCGCTTTTGTCTGGCCCGGGCAAGAGTGATGATGCCTCTCATTGTGCTGGCCAATATGACAAACAGGGAACAAGATTACCTGTGACATATGGGCGGCCAGGATGGATGGGCCAGTGGATCTGTTTCAGTGCATCTCCCCTGTCTATGACATGGCAGCGCGGTGCGCCGCATTGTGGGGAGCACGCTGAGGGCATGTTTTTCAGCCAGCTGATCTTTCGACGTTCGAACGCAGTCCATATAGCACAGGAAATTTTTCTTGCTTCCTCTCCATGTGTGAGGGAGCGCTATTTCAGTAATGGATGGGAATAAATGTGCTGCTACGGTGAATGGCGGAGGCTGATAAGAGCTGTTAAAAACAACAATTCACACGCTGCCCCCTACGGCATTATTTCATTTGCCTGGACAGTGAAGTGGGAAAAATAGTACAAGAACCTAAATAATGGCAGCACTGTGTCAACGCCGAAGGTATATTGCCTATGTTTACCAGAGGGCGTGGTGTAAAAGCGTGGTTGCTGTGCATAATGCATTTTCCCTTCAAAAATGCATAGAGATGGATAGTGTTTCTCAATGTAATGTGTTTTGTTTAGTTTTTTTTCCCCAGGAATTGTATTACGGAGAATATAGAATGTTTTCTATGTTCTGTCAAAAAAAAAACACTGCATTTAAAAAAAAGACCTTCAATAAACAACATGGTTCACATACTGTAGATTCGTCAGGAAGCACATACAAAAAAATATTGCTTTTATTAGCAGTATTAGGCAAGTCTCTGATACCTCTTCTAGGCAAGGACAAAGTTCTCATTCCTAGAATGGTCCTCTCTAGTGAGGAGATTGATCTTATTTATTTCCAGGGTCACCATCCCAGCCTCCATCTGAAAAGAGGCCATTGAGAGAAAGCTTACAAAGCCAAGGGGTTAAACGAAAGGAGCTTTTGTGGCGCTTGCCCTGAGGGAAAGCCACATCTTTTTCCCGGCTGCATTTTCCTCTCTCTACTTTCGGCTAACAAAAGAGATATTGGAGATCAGGCTTGTTGTCATTTGAAAGCAGTGACCTTGCTTCTCCTTCTTATTATTAACCTTACCTCTTTCCGCATTGAGGGGAGAGAGCACTCGTCTGGCTGCCCGGTTTCAGCCAGCCGCACCTGGAGAAATACCTCCATAATAATAGAAGCTGTGATTGTTCACACACAATCAACGGGAAGGCAATCCTGGCGATAAGAGCAATGGCTTTGCCGAGGAGATGGGTCATAAACATGGCGATGAGAGGGATGGATTTGAGATGGAAAAAGTGGAGACTTTACATCCTATAAGCCCCTTGAGTGTCAGGGTGCTGTGTCTGGAGGAACAATGGTCAATGAGAGCTTAGCTCTTGATTCCAGGCGGATCACATTCTGCAGAGACGTCTCCATCCGCGATGGATTCACTACAGAATTTAGAGACTTTTGTTTCTTCCTGAGATACTGTCCAAACCACAGATCTGCTGGCAAAAGAGGTCTGGTGTTTATAGGGGATGGATAAAGGAGAAATGGGGTCAATTGCATTTTTGCATCCAGTAAAACTAATTCTGCTTGATTAACAAGTGTCCAAGGTAAAATAAGAAGCTTGAAGATGCAGGCGATTTCCGGCAATTGCATTGACTCGAAACTATTGAGAACACTATGCAGTAGATTTATCTGCAGAATTCAAACTTGCTTTTTTTTTTTTTTACAGAGAAAGTCTATTGCTTTCAAGCATATTTTTTTCCCTTAAAGTCTGATGTACCCTACTTTAATGAGCAGGCAGCAGTACGCAGGTGCAAGTTTGGTGTATTGAAATCCTTGGGTGCTTCAGAAATTTGTAACTCAAAAACCTAAAATAGAAAATAAAATTGAAATTAAAGGCCACCGTACAGTTTAGTTACCTAGAGAGAAAAACTACAGATAAGAAACAGGTTGCCAAAATAAAGACCAAGCCCATAAACCTTAATGGTAGTGTTGATTGTCTCGTATATATCCTGTTTACAGTTTGCATGCACAAGATGCAGTACACACAAACACTTTTTAGCACACAACTGACATCCTTCCTGGCCCTCAGTTACCCACAATTCCGTGCCATGTGCCCCAATTAAATTGGCAGAAATGGTGGAAAACAAGCCTCCAGAGCAGGGTTGTTTTAAAAATGTTAGTTTTAATAATTGTAATCCATTTCCGTGAAGACGTTTTATGCCGCAATAGCCTTATATGTGAATGAATATGCTACTTATTTCTACCTTGATTGCAGCCTAAGCTTTGAAACAGTTATTTTGTTAAGCTATTCACCGTTAAAAGATTTCTCTGGTCTGCTCCATAAGAAGAAGCCTTCGGTGAATGTGTGAATGTGCATCATATATAGACAAGTGTTTAAATAAGTAAATGCCAGATGCACCCAGTTGTCTACACAAATGACAAAGAGCAAGTATATCTCTATTCTATTTTATTCTATTCTACGTGGATTAATTCCGTCTTGCACGTCTACAGTATTTAATTTTGCAGTAGTTACTAAATAAAACATCATTATACAAGATATACAAGATTCATAACTGCAGTAATAAGTCTGCAATTTTAGGGGGTTAAAGTGTCTAAACTAGGGTCAATAAAATAAGCCATATTGCGCTATTAAATCGGTGTGGGAGCAGGCATTTTGCCCAGCCTGCCGGGCCTGGAGCCGGGTGGGAATGCAGACGGAGCGCTGAAAGCATGCGCTGCTGTCAGTATGCAAGCTGTGGAGGAGGCTTCGGCGGCTGTGGAGCTCAGCTGTATTTCCTCCTGGCACGCAACCAATCGCTTTCAATATTTCTTTTTGAAAACGTCTTCCCAGGCAGGTAATTAAGTTTTTTTTTTCCCCCTCCCTCGTTCAGCTCTTGGCACCGATCTTGGAGTGTAAATGATTCCAATTGAGCGTGGACTGGAATTTAATTGATCAAAATGTCATCCTCTCTGCCACTCATGTGGACGGAGGGTAATAAAAGAAGAAGGAGGGGTAGAGGAAAAAGAAAAAAAAGTTTTACGGCGTCTGGCTTGCCAGCTGAAAAGGCAGTGCCAAGCTGGCAAAGAGGGTGGGCTACGTCAATTAATATCAAGCAGGAAGCTGGGAGTGCTGAGCGTGCCCATTAAGGTGACGCTGGTGGGCTGGCACAGATGCGATTAGCTCCCTCCCTTACGCCCTGCCTCCGTCCTGACCAAGATCAATGGACACAGCGCGTCCTCATCGACAGCCCGGCCCCATTAAAGAGGCATCGGTCTGGGTCCCGGGAGCGGCCTGCCAGACGTCCCATTCAACATCACGGGAGCAAACAGAGCCGGCGGCATCGTTCACCACCCTGGGACAGGCCCGGTGCTTCAAATAGCCACGGCGGTCCGTTCAAATCAAAATATGTCCACTGAACGTCAATTTCACCGCTCCTTTCCCTGAAGCAGCAGAGAGCTGTAGGAACGTTATTGGTCAGATCGTGCGAGTCGTGCTGCCGTGTCGTGAACCTTCAATACATCACATTACGCTAAGCAGGGCTGTCTGCAGATCAATGCGTGACCTCCAAAATAGCTTTATCTGTTGGACCCATGAAAGCTTTATCGTGGTTCTGTCCTCCACTCCCCCTCCCCACCTTAGATTTACCCGCTCTATTGATGCTTTTGTGATGAACTCTTGACGTGCGTGTAGCTGAGGGACTATGAACAAAGGATAACATTTGTATTGGAAAGCAGTGTTGCCTATAAGCAGAAACGCTATTCACTATCCACTATTCAAAAAGACCACGTTTTTATACACTTTCCACACATCAGTCTGTAACATCTGGCTTGTAAACAGCCATACTATAATGGTGCTTTAAAGCTTTCGAATCCTTTCAAATTTTCTGTATTGCCGCATAATTTGACATAAAGCACAAAAAATCTGAACATAGATATTGAGAACTAAATCAAACAAACAAGAAAAAAAAAAACATTTGACTCAATTATGGAGGAAAATTATCCATTATTACAAATCATTTCCAAAAGTATGTGAAAGCTTTTAACACCTCTTGTTGACCCCCTTGTACAGTAATAACTACATCTAAACTCTTCCAGTAACTGCTGATCTGTTGAAGGAATTTTAGTCCGTTCCTCTGTACAAAACAACTTCAGCTCTGTTTTGTCTCTGGGTTTTTTCCATGTACTGCTGCTTTAGATACTTCCACAATATTTCTTTTGTATTACATTTAGTCTTATGTAACCATTCTTTGGTATAACAACTTGTGTTCTTGGGGTCATTGTCTTGCTGCATGAACCATGCTCATACTTGGTTCAGCTCATAGACAGAAGCTCTAACATTTTCCCTTCAAATTTATATAGTTCTATTATTGATAAGAGGCTGCCCTGCCCCAGATGCAGTAAAACTGACATATCTATGTTGGTCTCAATCATTCACAAAACTCATAAATTGTTCAAATAGTCCTCCGGTTTATCAATGATATTTCGCAAACTGCCGATGAACAGCTGTATTAATTTTTATTTTGCGATGTGGACTCCTCAACATTAACATTAGTCAATGGGAGAGAAGCCTTTAGTTGCTTCAAAGTTACCTTGGGTTTCTTTGTGACCTCTCAAGACTATTACGTGCCTTGCCCTTGGCTTGATATTTGTGCGTTCAGTGGTCTAAAGTGCTGCCACAATCAGCGGGAGATCGAATCCTGGTCATGCAGCTTGCTATCAGCTGCCAGAGCCCTGAGAGAGCACAAATGGCCGTGCTCTCTCCATGTGTGTAGATGATGATGTTCTTTCCCTTCATCCCTCCTAGGGTGATGTCGATCAGCACAAGGCATCTGTGAGCTGATGTATCGGAACTGAGTCGATGCGCTTTCCTCCGAGTGTGCTGTGATGCTACTCAGCAATGCTGCATCAGGAGCAGTTCGAAAATGGGCAGTGGTTAACTTCACATGTATCGGAGAAGGCATGTGCCTTCAGAAAAACAGCTGAGTAGCAGCTGAATGAATGGGATTATATTGGCCAAGCTAAATTGGGAGAAAATGTGATTTTTTTTTTTTATTTTAAAGTAAAAGTATGGGTGAAGCCCTACCTGATGAGCATCATAAGCTCTTTCTTCTAAATTCCTCAGGAATTGTCTTTGTTTGTTCAGGATGCTCCTGATACACAGGTGTACATCCATGTTATTTAAAAAAAACATAATACCTGTTGATTGAAAAGTTTGACTAATTTGACCTTCCAATAATCTGCTTGATTCTAAAGGTTCACAAACTTTTGCCACTCACTGATATGTAATAATGCTTTTAGTTTATTTATTAAAAGAAACAAAGTCTAATATTTTTAGATCAGGTCTTATTTATGATCTTTTAGGACTTCTGTTTTAATCTGTTATTGCAGAATTAAAGAAAATTCGAAAGATTTTCGGACAAGGATTAAGCCTACTTGTTGACTGTAGACTTTTCCTTCAACAGAAAATCTCCATTTAAAATGCTATGTAGTCCATGACTAGTCTTAATTCCTGTCTGAAAAACTGCCCCAAATGATTTTACAAACTTTTAAACTTGCAGCTCTAAATTACGCAAGGTGTAGAAAGATTGTAGTTACATTTTCATGGTTTCAACAGACAGTTCTGTTCTGATCCTTTGTATAATGTAAGCCTCAAATTACAGAGCGCTAATTCATTATTCAGATATCATTGTCTTTAGCTCGTTGAGCACTTTGTCAAAATGAGGGCCGACAACCACTCCAGCTTGCCTCAATTACCGCACTTGACAGAAACACGTACCACTTTCTCAAAGAAATTATTCAAAATAGTCTGCCTGCCTTTTCCACGTACATCAAACAGGATTGAATAAAATGTGAGGGGAGAAAAATACACCATATCAATGTGCTTTAGAGGAAAAAACACAGTAGATTTTCTCTTTATCAGTCTCAACACTTCACTCTAATATAAATATTATTGTCTTTAAATAGAATGTAGTTCAGAGAGGTTGGAGAACCAGTGTTACCTTGAATTGTGAAATTCCTTAGGTTCTTTCTGATTACAGACAGAATGAAAAAGCAGCCATGCTCTTGAGAACTGCTGACTAGGGATGGGGATTTCTCCACTTTTACACCACCTTCTTAATACCTGGCCCACACTACAGGATTTTAAAGATGTTAACAGATGTTGAAAACGTGAGAGACACCACACACATACAGGGTGTTCTGTCTTTAATCATCATTAGTCGTTAAACTCCCTGTTTTACAAAATGTGCCCTGAATGAAACACCACACACTTAAAGATTGTCTTTGCTTTTTTAGTACATGAACAGTGACAGAATGTTCATGATGCAGCCTTTACAAATGCATGAACAAACAGTACATATATCTCTAGCAGGGTTCGTTCGGTCATGAAAACATTGGATTAGTCATGCAATTTGAAAATAGCATTTTTTTCAGGCCTGGACGTTTTGGGAAACTAAAAATACCCAGAACGTTTTGGAAAAGTCATGCTAGTTTGGTCTACAAATCTTTGTGTTTCCATTTATCGATGGAGAAAAATTATTTTGAGCTAACAAATACGTCAGCTCAAACTTAATTTAGTAATTTATCACTACAAAGTGGAGCTCTCAAGATCTGACACACATTTTATTATTAAAGATTGTGTGTCAACATTTTTATCAGATTAATTTTAGGCATACTACAATCAATTTTAAATATTGTTTTGGTAGATTTTTGGTTATATTGACCATGTCTGTGCTGATGTTTTAAAAATCTTATGGTCATGAAAATTTGCCTTGAAGGCATAGAA
Organism: Astyanax mexicanus; assembly: GCF_023375975.1. NCBI lineage: Eukaryota > Metazoa > Chordata > Actinopteri > Characiformes > Acestrorhamphidae > Astyanax > Astyanax mexicanus. Next base: position 5,534,994 of record NC_064427.1, read on the forward strand.
AAGTTCGAAGCCCTTAAAGGGATGTGGTGTAATTTATTTTATTTTATTTTTTTTTAATTGGTAAGCACAACATACTAAGTGGTGAGCACCAGATAGTAAGTGGCGAGCACCAGATAATGGTAGCTAGCAAGCTATAGATTAAACTGCCATATGTTCCACAGTAAAATAATGTTGTTAGCTAGCTATTTTTTCTAATGTTAACTATATTTTAGTGGGGAATGTTTTAGCTAACGTTAGCTAGGTTACCTAATGTTAACTACTTTAAATTAGTGGGGAATGTTTTAGCTAACGTTAGCTAGGTTACCTAATGTTAACTACTTTATATTAGTGGGGAATGTTTTAGCTAATGTTAGCTAGGTTAGCTAATGTTAACTACTTTATATTAACGGGGAATGTTTTAACTAACGTTAGCTAGGTTAGCTAATGTTAACTACTTTATTTCAGTTTGAAATGTTTTAGCTAACATTACCTAGGTTAGCTAATGTTAACTACTTTATTTTAGTGGGGAATGTTTTAGTTAGGTAGCTAAAGGTAGCTTTAAGCCCAGAGCTAACGATAGCCAGCTAACTCTGATAAAACGTGCACAGAAAAAGCTTTTGGGCGCACACACACACACACACACATAGACACCGGCTACTTTCACCCAAGCCTTACCATATATTGTACAGAGAGCAATGAAGAGTCATGAAAAAATCATGGAAATGTATTGGTTAAAAAGTGTTAAAACCCTGTCTAGTCTTAGTGGCAGCACTTTTCTAGTTTCTGGCAATGCTAAGTAGAGAGTGGTGCACTGTTCAAGCCAGGGACTGACCACCGACACAAACTAAATCAACAGTTGGAGTTGGAGCTGAGGGATTTCTAAGAAAGTGGCTGGTGAAGAGCCATCATTCTTGATCTGTCTTCTTTTGACGAGTTATTTACTCCCTTAGCAGTGCTCCGTAATGTAGCGCAAAATATTTACATACAAGAGCGGGTCCACTATCAAGCTAATTCTTCTCCAGCTGTCAAAAGGAGTTTGTTGTGTTTGTGGGGTGGGGCTTCTTTTGGAAATTAGTGACAGTGAGACGGAGGCATATTGTGCGTAATTACCACTGAGAGTCGGGCGTATTTTGACAGGGGAGGCTGGACTGTAAAATTGTTTTGTTTGGTATTATGGTCGATAAGGGAGCAGCTGCCAGTCATGTTGACAGACAGCTCGGAGATGTAACTGTATATCTGAGTGAGTGTGAAATGGAGGGGAAATGGCTTTGAGTGACTTGTTTTATCTGCTGCCTTATATGCTCCTCATATTTACCATAAACCCCCATATCATTTCATATCTTTCCATCAGTCGCTTCCTCAATGGCTTTGTCTTCGTGAGGCGGTGCGCGAGAGAGGAGAGCTCCCTGCCTCTTGCCCCCCTCACCCACCCACCTACTTTCCTCGGCTCCCTCGGCTGATTAGCTTATGAACTGTGACTGACATTTGACTATTTGCGGTTTGAGGCCTGCGCTTTGTTTTTGTTTTGCGCCTGGTTAATGTTTTGCCTGGGCAATTTGCATTCGCAGAAAGAAAAAAAAACATCTCCAAATCCTCCCTTGATCCATTCTCATGCCTGAGAAGATCTTATCAAGATGTAAATGCCTCTGATAGCTATGGTGGATTTGATAATGGAATGAATTAATAAACAATTTGATATGTAAATGCGCTTTCTGTAATGGGCGTGGGGGGAGCTGATGAGTGCTGACATCTACCCCCACACACGCCAACCCGAACGCACACTGGCGCCCTCGCCCGCACACACACACATAGACACACACACACACAATGACATCTGTGCACTTAGAGCTCAAGCTATTTCCAGGGAGTTGGATCGGGCTGTGTTGACTGCCAATGATGAGATATTGATTAGCTGGGAAATGTCAGTGTTGAATAATAGCCTTGAGCCATGTGGGTGTGAGGGAGCGGGAGCTGGAGAAAGGGGCAGTGGCCTTTTTTGGCCACTGGGGGAGGCTGTTAGCGTTCACTTCGAGTGTACAGAGCAACGGCGGCTGGCCCTTAGAGCAGAGCCCGGCACCTGTCTGACCGTCAAGCTGGCGTTGTCAGCAGGAGAGTGAAGGGCAGGCGAACGCTGCAGTGGAGTGGTGGACGACATCCTGAAGGCAAGGCGATGAATGAAAAGACAAACTTAGACGAGGTTTATGAACTAGGTTAAAGAACAAAGCTCCTAAAGTTCAACTTAAAATGATCGTACAGTAAAAAAAAAAATCCTAATCTTGGCATGTTTCTAGAGTTTTGCTCTGCTACACTCAAAGGCTACCCTTTACTCTATCTACACTGACATACCAAATCTCATAGAATAGGAACTAGTATCATGTCTGGTGATGTTTGCCATGTCACATGCAAGCTAAAACACCCTACAGTATATAACAGTGTGGAGCTTCCTGCACTCAATGTCCTTGATCGTTTCCACCTCACTGCACTGGCCACTGTGGGTGAGAATTCCTTCCATGCCATATTCTTGGTACGCTTTGAATCTTTGGATTAAGGAATGTTAAAAAGCTTTTATCTGTGAGGATGAAGAATATCAAGCTCCAGTCTCACTTTAGACCTGAAAATGTGTACAGATGTTCTTGTTTATCCTTCTCCTACTGAAAGTTCTTTTCTCAAAACTATGGAATAACCCTGTTTCAGTCATCCTCTACTTCTAGACCTCGGCTTCAAGATCTTGCCTTCTAGACCTCAACCTCCACACCTCAACATCCAGACCTCAACATCAAGATCTCAACATCCAGACCTCAACATAAAAACCTCGACCTCTAGACCTCAACCTCCAGACCTTGACTTCCAGACCTCAGCGTCCAGACCTCAGTATAACTGACTGTGAAAAACAGAAAATGCTTCATCTGCTGAACCTAAACTTTGAAGTGTGTGAGCACTAAAAGCATTTCTCCTGAAAATAATATGATCCATTATGAAGGTATTGCTGGATACACTGAACACTCTGATATTTGATTTGTCCAATTTTTGTATTTTTTAAAATGTCATACAGTTTCAGACAACAGATTAGCAAGCCTCTGCACCAGGTTTCCAACAGCAAGTTTTAAGGTATAATTTACCTTATCATGTGGTAGAAAGAAACAACCTGAAGAAAACAAAGCAGGCATGAAGAGGCTGTTATGAGAGACGAGCTGGATATGATGGGTTTGGATTCTAAGCGATTGCTTAGCGTTTCCCCTCCTAAAATTGCCTATCAGGAGGTATGGTGGGTTATATAGCTTTGGCCCATTAGGCTTGTATACCTGTATCAGACATATCCTGCATTTTCATATAGATTGTGTGTGTGTGTGGGTGGTTGTGTTTGTGTGTGTGGAAAGAGCATTTCTGTCTGCATGGATGCATGTTTAAGCAAGAGTGATACTGCAGCCAGAAAGACAGCCAGAGAGCCAGGAGTAGCAGCAGCAGCTCATCCCGGAGAGGGCAGGTGTAGAGGGGAATTAGGGAAAAAACAGGCATGAAAGCGCCAAATCCAAAGGAGCATGACGGGGACTCGGAGAGTTACAGTGAAAATGAATATGTTTTAAGATCGGTGTTTCCTTTTTTTTCCCGTTCCTTCGTTCCACAGGCCTGCAAAAGACTCTCAAAATGCTCCCTCTCTTTCTCCCCCACCAACACACCACCCTAAACCCCGTCCCGATAAAAACCTGGGAAGGAATAAATAAATAAGGATCCCCATGACAACTGAGAGAGAACAATTGTCACGCTGTGCGGCGGATGACTGGCATCGCACTCCCTTCAATCCCTCTTAAGGCCCCCGACGGCAAATGCCAGAAGATATATTATTCATGTAGCCACGCTCCAAGCGCTATTGACAGGAAGCGAGTAGGGGGGAAAAGTTTCCCTGGTGCATAGGCTGCAAGTCTGGATGGTTTCCAGGTCTCTCTCTCTCTCTTTTGCTGTATCCCTATCTCTATCTCACTCTCTCTCACAGGTGAGTAGCCCGAAAAAGCCTTTTGCGGTAAGGGCACCGTTCACGGCTAAGAATTTCTGCAAAGGCCTCGTCGCTAATCTTTTGGCGTTGGTGGCCACTCGAGCTTGAAGCTGCCCAGAGTTACCGAAAGTGCATCTGTTTTGGATAAACGACTGACTCGGCTACGCTACGACAGAGTCTACTTAGCTGAGTGCTCGACATCCCAAGAGAGGCGGCAAGGGTGCAGGAAGATTCCAGTTTAAACCACGGGAGAGATCGAGAGAGAAAGACGGGAGCTCGGCCTTCCTCAAGCTTTAGTTATTCAAATCCTCTCTCGCCGTGCCGCGCCCCCTCCCAGCACAGTCCTGTTAATTCCTGAAGGAAGATTAAGACTTTGCAAACCAATTAGATAATAATAACAATGAATTATGCCGACGACTCCCCTGGTAGGAAACCATAAGTGGGCTCTAAACGAAGACTGAATATTAGAAACATATGGCCTGCACGTGTGCCCAACCTGCTTGAGACCGACCTGAACGTCCTCTAATAAAATGGGCCAGCCTTTTCGAAGGCCAAACTTCAGGCCACTCTTTTTGCCACGAGGTCATGAAGGTCAGTGTAATTCGGCAGCCTGGGTGGCCTTGCCCGCCGTGGCGTTGTGAATTGCCCTCTTTTTATTCCTGCAGAGCAGGTGAGCTCTAGACATGGCCTTTGTGATAGGACCCCAGTCAGGGCATTATAGGGGTCATTTGCTCACTTTACAGCACTTATACCCAGTCCTTTCCACAGCACTGTGGATTGCAGCGGTGCCATAGCATCGGCTTTCATCACCTGTATTTAGACTTTCCATTACCTTCATCTCTGATTCATGCTATTATATTAACTTAGCACAGAAGTATGATTGACAGTAAAGGAGCTGACACTGGCTGGGAATCTTCTCAGAGAAAAAAAAAATTGATTTCTTCAGTCTGATGTTTCTGTACCTTTACTTTGGTCCTATAGTGACATTATACTGGTCGTTTGGGGATTAATTCCCTGTTCTAGTCTTAGTTTAATATTGTCTTCCATTTATTTCCTTGAAGTCCGGCGTTGACTATGTTTCAGGTAAACATTTACAGCTAGCTAAATTCCTTGAGAAAACAACTACTTGTTTGATTTTATCATGTACCAGTGTTTTATGGTGTTTACAGTGAAAATAGTTCTCCCTTTTAGAATTTAGCATTGTTCCAGGTTAGCACTCTAAGTGATATATTTTGATACCAATGCATTATTTTGTGTCTTGTGCATCCAAACACCTTGAACACATGTCCACATATACAGCTAGAGGTTGTACAGTACGGTGTGTACAACTGGTTTAATGAGACACAAATCAATAGAATCCATAGTGATAGTAAAATGTATAATACTGTTTATAACTACTGTGTGTTGAGTAGCCACCTTGGATTCAGACATCTGGTTTGCCATGGCTTTCCCAACTTTCTAAATAAGAAATCTGCCTTTTTGGGATGTTCCAGTTAATATTTTCCACTAGGAACCTGGATATTCTGACATCCAAGTTCAAATGATAGCAGCGTAACTCTTGTCCACTTCAAGGACTGAGCTTACGTATCTACTTCAAATAATTTTACTCAGTTCTCTTAAGTGCATTTCAAAGTCTTAGATTTTTAGATTTCTTGGATTGTTGCATGTTTGATCTCCAATGATCTCTTTTTTTTTCTCCATGACTTCAAATAACCTTTGAAATTCTTCAAAATCTGAGACTCCTTTTTGGTGTGTCCTGATTTATGAAAAGTCAAAGGCTGTAATGTTTCATGTAGAAGGAAGACAGTGGGTCTGTCCCAAAGGACACACTTGTGTTAGTGGTTTGGTTTAGTGCAGCGATTCTCAACTGGAGGGTCGGGAACCTAAAGTGGGTCGCAGACACGTTCTGGGTGGGTTGTGGACAGCTTGTAAAAAAATAAATACATTTTTAAGAAAATTTATATTATTTATGCTCATTTGATTTTGTACTCAAAAAAGAGACCGACAGTTTAATTTTGAGTTTCATTGTACTCAAAGTACTTTTTTGTATTTAAAAAAAGTACTTTTGTACTTGAAAAAAAGAGTTTCTTACTAATGTACTTGGAATGCAGAGAAGTGAAATATCTCATTTTGTGGCCTTCTTTATTTTGTGCAGTTTTGATAAATTTTGTTAAATTTTACTTTAGTAACTTTTATACATTTAGTTGCTTGTAAATTCACTTTGCATGCATATATATGTTTAAATTGTTTTTTAAAGGCTGTTTTTTTTAATTGTTTGGTTTGTATTGTATAAAAGTGACTTAATGGCCATGTTGTTCCCAGGCTGAGACCTGTTGAGAATTCCTAGTTTAGTTTACACTAAACTGTCCCACTACTTTAAAAGCTCCATTCTCCAAACCCCAACTGATGGAACTATTTCCAGTAAGTTTAGTGTGGTCTTGTAAAATGTAACAGTGTAATGTTTATTTGAGTAACAAGGTTCACTTTAAAAAATAATAAAACTGAAATAATGAAGAAATTTGAGACCTGTAAGGTTAATTCATAAAAATGTGTTGATGACAAGGCCATGGAAACAAATATGTCCACAAATATAGATTGAACAGTACTGTGCATACAACTGATTTAATTATGCACAAATACTTTAGATAGAACTGATAATAAACTAAATATAATACTACTGCTTTTACTACTGAAATTTGTTTGGACAGCCCTGATCAATATATGTAATATCACAGTAGGAGAGGAAGGAAGACTGGCCATAGACAGTAGTGCAATTCATGTCTACAGAATACAGTATGTAGGCAGACACATATCGACAATACATAGGCAAAGCCAAAGCATATGGTCTGGCTGTGTGGGGCAGGAACTGGAACCACACAGGGAACTGGAACTGGACTGGATATTTTAGTGGGATTTGCTGGAGAGGTGCCTCTACCAGAGTTACTTGGAAGTGCCACCATGGGTGAGGACATCAGACCAATGCCTCCCTCAAAAATGGATTAAGTCTTGGGAGCAGGTATTGACGGACAAGTGGTACCCTTCAGAAATACCCTTCATAAAGTTGGTTGGAGCTCTGGAAGAACCTCATAAGAGCTTTAGAAAGGGGCACAAAACCCTTCATTGTAAATGACTGTCTATTTAACCACTATTAACCTGCACTATACTTGACCTTTCAGCTAAATTAAGGTGCACGGTTGAGCTTTAAGTTCGAATTGGACGAGACTGGAGAGCTCTAGGCAGGAACAGGCAGGACAGCAAGCAGCTGGGCAGACGCAGAAGCAGACGAGACCGTAGGCAACTTGTCAGGAGCAGTAGACTCTGTGGAGGCGCTTGATCCAGACAGCGGATCAAACTGCTCTAACAGCATAAGAAGAAAGCCCTCCCAGGTCTCAGCAAATTCCTCCTGTTCAATAGTCTTAGCCCACTCACTAGCCCTTCCACAAAGAGCAGCTTTAATAACTGTGTCTTCATTTGATATGAGGTTAGGTCACATTTTATTCATTGTGATTTATTTTTAAACACAATTCACGAAGCAGAAACTGCAGAAAATCTTGCATTAGATAATACACTGCCTGGCCAAAAAAAGAAGTCTCCACCTGGATTTAACTACAGTAAGTAAATGATGTGGGCTTGGTTGATGCTGCAGTTGGTCTGCAGGTCTAGGTTCAGCAACAGTATCTGCTGAAAGAATGAGGTCAGCTGACTACCTGAATATACTGAATATAGACCAGGTTATTCCATCAATGGATTTTTTCTTTCCTGATGGCACGGCCATATTTCAAGATGATAATGTCAGGATTCATGGGGCTGGAATTGTGAAAGAGTTCAGGGTTCAGGGAGCATGAGATCATCATTTTCACACATGGATTGAGAGAGAGTTCACCACAGAGTCCAGATCTTAACCTCATTGAGAATCTTTGGGATGTGCTGGATGGAGAAGAGCTGCTTTGTGCAGTGGTCAGACTCTACCATCATCAATGCTGCTGCAAGATATTGGTGAAAAATAAATGCAACTCTGGATTGAAATAAATCTTGACATTGCAGAAGCTTATCGATACAATGACACAGCAAATACGGGCTAATGAAATATTGGAGTGTGTGACCCTTTTTTTTTGGTGGCAACTTTTTTTTTATTACAGATCATCAGTTAATATTACAGATGCCAGATTTGAACTATTTGATAGGTGGCTATAAATCCTTATATTTTTAGCAATCTGTTTTTTTTTTGTCGGTTTTATTTTGGTTCTATATCCCAAAAAGAAAAGAAAAGAGTTATGTAAAATATAAATGGCCATAATGCATCAACATAAGCAGGTAGGGAGGCATAATAATCCCATAGTGTGGTCATGCTGATGTCCAATGGTGTGCAATGGTTTATTTTAGAGGAACTTAATTACATTTCTTTGCAGTGGTGATGGTGATGAGAACCAGGGGTGATCATGACTATACACAAATATAATAAATATCCTAAAACGTCAATGAACCTACCACCACCATATGTCTTCTAAGCTTGTGTAATGTTAACAATGGTAAAATTAAAGAAAATGAGAAAAAAAAAATTGCACCTTTTTGCCCCATAAAGAAGAAAGCAGAGGCGCTGCAGTTATCTGGTCACGCTGGTTCCTGCACAAGTTTACCCCGATCCAGATTAGAACAGGGTTATGAATATTCAGGCTTTTATTGGGTCTGACAAACAGCTAAAGAGACAATGACACATGGCACACTCCGCCGCTCTGCGTGGGCCTCCGCTGTTTGCTGCCTTCCCCTCTCCAGCTTTAGCAGAAATTGGGGTGACGGGTCCTTGACAACATCTATTTAAGACAAAGAAGGGGATTAATAAGTTAATTAATCATTTCGTGTCATTCAAAAAGGTCCCAAGAGAGGCCTTGCTGCATCTTTTTTATTTATTTATTTTTTTATTTTTTGCACAAGGTACAAGATATCAGTCTTTACCTTTTTTTCTTTTTTTACTGAATCATAATTGTTTTTTGCTGTATAAAGCAGCTTGCTATTTTGGCCATAGTTCTTAATTATGATGGGTGTGTTATTGCTCACCAGAGCATAACAAATTGCCGTTATGTTGTTTGCCTGAGCCTAATCTAATTGGCACATTGTCACAAAAGTAATTATCTGTCATTTAAATTGATGCCATAAGCACAAGTTAGAGGCGCACCTGCTGCCACTAGCCAGCCAGAGTGAGGATCAACCCCTCCCTCGCTCTTTCTCTCTTTCTCTCTCTCAGCTTAGGATGGAACACTCAAAAATGCTCGAAGCTACAGCTGTATGTATATTTTTGTCAATATCGCAATATGATTTTTTATGGAAAACATATCGAAAAAGCATTGATAAGGCCTTAAATAGCAGAGAACTTAAATTGCTTTACCCATGTGCAGGAGTAGAGGGAGCACTTGACACTGGAGACTGTGCTCACGTGACATAAGAAGACTGGAGGCAGAGTGAGAAAGTGCTGAAAGTGCAGCCAAACCACGTGACGAAAACGTTTGATGAGCTTTAAATTAATTTAGTATTTTTATTTATCATATTTTACATCAATATCCGGATATCTAATAGCGTTATCGCACATCACATTTTTTTACAATTATTATATTTTTAAATATAAGTATAAAGTAAATAACATTTTATTTTCTATTATTTCTTATTGATATTTTACGAATCTTTTTATCACCATAAAAAAGAAAATATCACTTAAAGTATTAAATTACTCCAAAAATATACTAGGCATTACAAATGTATAGACTTGTAAATAATATAAATGTATTCCTGCTGGTGTACCATAGGTTGTAATTGTGTGTGACATTTACTCAATATTGATTTGATGCTTTTTGGTGATAAATTTGGTCCATTTGATTACAAACAGATAAAACAACAGAAAACTTTAACAAAATCCATATTTTTCCACATTTGCGTTTGGCACTTTTTAGGCTGTGGTTAATTGTGGTTAATCCTGGTACCTTTTTCAAAATGTTGCTAAATAACGTTTTTAAAACATTCTCTGTTAGCTGGAAAGGTGTGGGTTAGCTAGTACATATTTAAATGTGTAAAATTCAGAATACAGGAATCAATACTGTACATGAATGCAATACTTGTACAATACTTGTACATGAATAATGTTCTGTTTTTGTGAAAACATGACTTTTGGCTCAACCTATCAGGCTAACTGGAGCTGTTCTAACTGTGGATGACCCCAAACCTGGACTTGGATCAACTTCTTGGCTTTTTTTCACATCTCCAGCTGTCCAAATAATACAGGGTCACGAGGATGACCGACTGTTGTGCGTAAGAATGGACAAAAGTATGTCATACAGTTAAAGCAGCAGCAGTAATGTTGGTCCACATGTACCCACATCTACATCAACCACTGCTAAAACTGTTTCACACTACAGCCTAATGTCTAAATGCAAATAGTGACAAATCAGTTTGACTTTAGATGCTATTTTATTTTACAAATACAAATGTACAACAAAATAGAGAAACTATTAACATTAAAAATGTTCTAGAAACGTCTTTAAAACCTGACCAAGGGCCAGAATGTTAAAAAAGTTAATGTAACTTTCTATCTTTAAAAAAGATTTTTCAGTATGAAAACGTATTATAAAATGTGGGTAAAAAAAATATTTGGACTTGTGTAGCTGTAAGGTTTCATTACTTATTAGCTTTTTAGCCTTTTAGCTCCAGTGCAACAATATATTATTACATAATTTTGGACACCAAAAGGTAACTTTTGTAAATATTACTTTTGGGTTGGCTTTTATGTTTACAGAACTACAGGTTTAAAAAAAGACACAAGTATGTGGTACAACTAAAGCTGCAGTAGATTTTACAGTATATTTTTTGTGCTTCTGTTATACACATTTAGTGTATTTGCAGTTTGAGTTTAGCTGACAGCAGAACTGGCTTGAGGTATGAAAATATAAACTTTATGTGTAATAACTTCTAGCTATAAGATTCTATTACTTGTTAGCTGTTTTAGCCTTATTACTCCAGAACAAAACTAGGCTTAGCTTAGTTTGTACACAAAAAATGTCGTGGATGATGTACTGTATTTGAGGTAAGGGAGAAATTTGTGTAAATGTGACTTTTGGCTCAACTGTGGTGCTAATTGAAGAGCATTTGGCTGTGGAAGAACCTAAACCTGGACTTGGCTAGCCTTCTTGGCCTTCTTTCACGCCTTCAGCAGTAAAGAGTACTGGATAAGTAGGTTTTTCTCAGTGTTGCTCTCTTAGTGCTTTCTGCTATATAATAATAGACAAGAGCTGTTTTTTATATATATATATATATTCTTCTCCCCGCAAGATAAAGTACAGCAGGCAGACGGTATCTCCACATATTGTGAAGGACTCTTGACACAGAGTCAGGATTGCTTACTGACGCGCCTCCTCAGACAGAGGGCTCAGTAAGAGATCAGCTCGTGTCGGAGCTCGCCTTGTCGCGGACCAGGGACTGCTCTTTCCATGCACGAACTGACATTAAAAATTAAACGCCTGAGAAAAAGGAGACAATGATGAATCGGACCTTATTAATTTTAGCTTGGCATAAATAATGCATTGCGCTCCAGGCTCTGTCCCGCCTCCGTCTCTGTCCCCATCACCTCCCAGGCACTGCTTATCCTCATCCAGTCATCTGATTTCAGGTCAGCTTGTCTGTTCATGATTAGTTAGACCCCCGAGTGCATTTCTGTTCGGCTGGGGGAAAAAAATATACAGCATAAATTCTTTTTTTTTTTTTTTGGTTTGTTTGTTTGCTTCTGTGGACAAATAAGCAAGGGCAGAACCTGACATTGAGATAATGACAGAGTTTTGGACTGGAAGGGCCTGCGCTATTTTTGTGTGGTTTATTTTCGTGTTTAGCTGAGGCACCGGCCAGTCTCAGACAAAAGCTCCGGTCAATTTTTCTGTTTTTTTTTTTTTTTTTTTTGGTTTTCGCTGACCTGGAGTGCTTTTCATTTTGGGATTCTAACACCCAGCAGTAGATATCACCCGACTGAGAAGATGTCATTATATCTGCTTTTATTTTAAACATAGGCATATTTGTGAGCTCTGAGTGGCTCAACAGACCAACACACTGACACTATGGCAGGAGGATCATGAGTTTAAATCACAGTTCATGCTGCTTTGCCATCAGCAGCTGGAGGCCAAGAAAGCACAGTTGGCCATGCTCTTAATAGGTAATTAGATGGTGCTTTTCACCTTTATCACTTCCATTGTGATGCTGGCTGCCACAGGCATTGGTTGCCCGATGTATTAAAGCTGGGGATCTGGTGCTTTAAGATATGGTGGGTGCCTGGTAGTTACTTTGCAATCCCAGGTAGTATGGGGTTACTCTGTAGTCGTTATACCCTGTGTCCCAAGTAGCTGCTATGGTGTTGCTTAGTGGTCACTATATTGTGGTTGCTGCTGTACCCAATGTGGTTAGTCAGATGTTTAGTGTATTTGTGTCATTTTGGTATAGACCTTTCACTTCTTTTGCTGAAGAAAAATAGATTGTAACCAGAATTCCAAGTGGCTCAGAAGACAAAGACACTGACTTGAGAATTGCCAGTTGGAATCCTGTTTCAGGCTGCTTCAGCATCAGCAGCTGGAGCCAGAGAGAAAGAGAGAAAGAGAGTATAGTTGTGCATTCTTTTCCTTTTACCCTCTCTGTACTTGTCACTCCCATTGTGGCTAAGGTAAAGTATCAGAACTGAGGATCCGGTGCTTACCTCCAAGCGAGTTGGCTGCGTACTGATGTTGTATTGGCGGCATTTCGAAAAGAGGTGGTGGCTGACCTGACTTCACGGGTATTGGAGGAGGCATGTGCTTGTCCTCGCAGTCATAGAGTTGTCAGGGGGCCCCTGGGTTGTGGGTGGGTAAATCAGCTCAGCTAAATTGTGGAGAACATTGGGTAAAAAAACAGGAAAACATAACAAATTCCGAATAATCACATCACACACACCTTCTATTTTGCCCAGTCAAATGCGCTTAGCATTCGTCGCTCCCTCAGTTATTCCATGTTCTGTTCCTCTGCGCCACCCCACCAACCACCGCCCCCATTTAACGCCTTATCTTAGATGTGCGGCTTAGATCCGTCTGATTTATCGTTTGATAAAGTTGCCACTGATCTGCCATAAATGTAGCTGTCAAAGGCTCTCCTCCGAGGGGGCCGCGCTTTGCCCTTGACAAATTGGGTTCTGAAAGGCAATTCCTTTCGTGGGGTTCGGAAATAAGAGCACCCGCCTTGACAAGACAGGCAAGAGGCTCCTTCTGGAGACAGGGATATAAATAAAATACAAAATGAGGAAGAAAAAAAGATGGTGGTGGGGAGGAGAGAAGTAGAAACGGAGGGACCCCTCCCTGTTGGCCAGACAGATGCGCTTGGGTGGGAGGCGAGGTTGTCAGTGATAATCTTATCTGGCGATGACGGCCAGCAGAACGGGACAAAAGCAGCCGAGCCTGACTCCAGCCCTGATGGGCCACTGATTGCACAGATGTCCAATAGAGGGGCAGTTGCCGTGGAAATGATGAATGACATGTGGCCCGCCCTTTCGCCCTCAGCCATCAGACGGAGCTCGGAAAACAACAGAAACTTCTCAATCACGAGTGTCTCGGCAAGTTAAGAAGGCAGTGCTGTTTGAAGGCCTTGTTGCGGGCCATGGACTGGAGCCTTTTAAGCTTATTTTAAGATAAATTTGGTGGGAACCTGAGTCTGTTAGCCACAAAAACACAGGAGTTTGAAGTGGCCAAAGGCCAAAGGCTCGGGCTGTGAATATACTTTATATCTTAATAGTGCGGGGTTTGGTAAGTTACAAAAGTACTGTACTAACTTGTTTAGTACTAATGAGAAGTGATTAAGCATTGCCATGGCAAAATACAACATTGCAGATTTTCCCAATGTTTTTTGACGCTATATTTACATTGTTGTGTCAAATTTAGATTGCTTTGTCAAATTTTGAGATGTAAGTAGTTCTCCCCTTTACATTTTGCATTGCATTGTAAGATAACAGTGTGCTTTAAAACCATAGCCAAAATATAGCAGGTTCTTAACACTGTTATCTAAACTAGATATTTCATACTCAAAAGTTCGGTTTTATAAAAAATCGAGAGGCAACAAGTAAACCTGTTACTGCTGCAGTAAAGTAATGACTCAGAAGTAGCATAACAACCAACAGCTGCAGTAGAAAAGGACCAAATTCAAACAGTCCCTAAAAATGCCTCTTGTAGCACTAAAACTGTTCTCGAAAATTCTTTTAGTACTAGTTTTTAGTCCCTGAAATTTTGTATATGTAAATTTAAGTTTACCCTAAGGGTAAACTGCTTGGAAACACCATACTTATGTATATATGTTGAGAGGTTGAACACTGGCATGCTCATGATAGTGGGTTTCAGATGGATGGGACATTAATTTCCAAATCAGTTGGTCGGTCATCGTACCCCCTGCAGTATTAGACTGTGCAGTGGGTGCTAATGATGGTGACCGGTGGCATCTGGCTAGAACTGTCCATGGAAACAGAAAAGACTGGCAGGAATCACATCCACATTCAATGCAAGAGAACCCAGACACATACAGTATCTCACATGTCAGTGCAGCGTTCATTTTCTTTGATGGAACATAATAAAAGTCTTGGGACACAATACTAGTTCCTACAAAAAATCAGTGAAAAACATGTTTTAATAATAGGTGTAGATTTTAACGCTTGTGTTCTTTATGAGCTTTCGTTTATGGTATTATTGAACATAGTATCTCTCACTTTCCTTTGTCTCTCTCACTCACACTTACGCCCTCTCCCCAACCCCCCAATATATGAAAGATAAAGGATCTTATGACCCCAATTTTTCAATCCATAAGAGCAAACCAATATGTCAGGCTTCCCTTACAGGTCACTAACTCCCTTACAGGTCACTAACTGCCTAATGCTTACTTTAATAACTGTTTTCCAGGTTCTGTTATTTCTGGGCTTGTCTTGTTTACAGCTCTAAAGGCTCTCGAAACTTTCACATTGGTCTCTAAGTGGGGTCATACACAGAGCTGAAACCCACTCTTACTGCGTCTGCTGCTCTTTACTGCGCTATAAATGTGGTGAAACTGAGCTTCCTGATTGTGAGGGCCTCAGAAAGCAGTTCTGGGGGAAAAAAACTGCAGGCGAAGATGTGACAACACCTCAGAGTAGGACAGGGAGATTTGGGGGTCATATAATTTTGTGCTTCAGAGAAAGAGAGGGAAAAATGCTTCTGACAGATAGCCTCTGGAAAGCGCCGCTAATTCATCATCATATGTCGCAGCGTCAGGGATGTAAGAAGCACTAGAATTGTTAAACTGCCATTGCTTAATATTAATAATGCTAAACTTTAAAGGTCGATTTCCTGGACAATAGTCAAAGACAATATTCTCCTTTTATTTGAAAATCTTAATTTAAATGCTGTATATAGTTCAGGACTGGGCTGACTTGAATTTGCCACTGTGTATGATGTGATGAAGTGTAGGTAATGCTTTATAATACAGCCCACGTTTTAGAGGGTAAATACTGTGTACTTAGAGAGTAAGAACGGTAAAACACTGTACACTACATAATACAGCCTGCTCCCTGTTGTTTCTGAGTACTTACTGAGTAAATAATGTGTATTTAGAGAGTAAGGACAGTACAAATCAGGGAAGTGTGTTTTTTTAACTCTTAATTTAAAACCTTGTGGTTTTTGTGTATTAATGAATTAATTTTCTTTAAAATCTCATTTCCTGATTGTATTATTGAAGATATATAAATAGAATTGTATTATAGTCTTGACATTGCTCATGCTAACTCAGCAAAATGATTATATATAATCATTATATATTATATATACACCACAAGTTCAGAGGCAGAACCAGGCTTGATTGTTCATTTGATGAACCCGCCCCCTTCTCCCATACTAACTGTGTCTCAGACCACATTCATTAACTTACAGCCTAGCAGCTGTTATCACTAGAGATGCAGTTTGTCCAGTAACTGTATTTATAGGTGTTTTAACAGTAAAGAACAAAGGTTAGTTCTTTCCCTGTATTTTTTCACTACTACACCCCTTACTAAATCAACAATGAGAGCAGTTCTTCTGATTTGTTAGCTAACATTAATCTAGTTCTGTACAGCTTTTTAAAAAAGGGAAAAAAAATAATGCTGAATAATCTTTCTGATCTAACAATGCTACAAAAGGTCATATTTATGATAAAGATTCTAATTCCAGTCCGAATCAACATCAGTTTGAGGACCCCTCTATCTAGGCTATGCACTGCCAGTATGATCAGGAGATTGCTGGTTCGAATCCTGTTCATGTAGCTTGCCAATGAGGTGGTGGATGATTGGCTGTAAAAGTTGAAAAGAAAATGGGAATAAAAATTTGAAATAAAATGATTAAATATCTAGAAAGAATTGACTAAGTGATCCTTCTAGTCAGCTAGCTAACATAAGCCCGCAAAAAATATATTACAGTGATCTCCTTTCTGATCTATTGTTTAACTTTAATCTGACAATAAGATGATTCTCCCAATCAGCCAGCTAACACTAGCTATACAACTGCAATGTCTATCACAAAACACCAGCATTATCCACTTGTTAATGTTATTGTACGCTCTACAGTAAAAAGTAACTATTCCCAATGCCATAGTCAGAATTGTCCTCAGTGTGTCCACAGAGCAGTAAATGTAGTTCATAAAAATACGCTCTGTGCATTTGCTCCAGATAGTGTAACTACCCAAAAGCACCTGCTATAAAATATTTCCAGCTCCACTGGTGCTGCCCGCCTCCCCGAGTGCTGTTTAGCAAGGCAAAAGCTGCACAGTTCCGTCCACCTCGCCCATCTATTTTACTGCTCTGTACTCACCGTCCTGACCCCAAGATCTGCGGCGTCCCTCCACTTCTCCCGGCTGGGATTCATAATAGCCGGGCCGGCGCTGGGCTCCGGCTGCCGGCCTCCCGGCAGCCCGCTCGAATCCCCGGCTTATTGACCATCTCTCTTCCTGATCAATATTTAATGCCCTCTTTGACAAGATCACATTCTGCGGTGAGTGCTTTTACCCCCGCTCTTACACACTCTGCCTGGCCCAGGGCCCGGGGTCTGGCGGATGGGCGGCGGGGATTCTTTTCTCGGTGTTATTACATGTAAAAGCGGCATTTGGAACCGCGCTCTCTGGCTCACTGGCTTGTCTGATTTCTTTTCAGAGCTGACTGGCGATGTCAAGATGAAGCCACGGGGCGCGAGGGCCCGTGTGAGACAGCTGCCGATTTTGTTTCTGCAGCTATATAGCCAGTGGGAATGATGCTCCCTGAGTCAGAAGGCTAGTCTGTGGAGCAAAGCGAAGTCTTTGGTATTTGGCACATAAAACAGATGTTCTGTCTTATTAGAAATGAGACGTGATCTGTCCTAATAATTAGTAAGTACAGATGTACAGTTAAGAAACATTAAGATGGTAAAATGTATTCCAGAAACCTGTTCTAGTGTATAGATTTAGTGTTATACCTTTCACAAATCGTAGTATTTATTAACGAGCTGTGCTTGTATAAATTGAACAGCCTTTTTATGGATTTTTGCAATCTAGACCTTTAGTCCAATGCTGTCATCCGCTGCTGTTAATGTGTTAACATGTTTTAACATTTGCAGTTGCAGTGCTTGAGGATAAATTCTTCACAGATTGTTGGTGCTTAAAACTGAATGTTTTTTGTTTCAGTTTTTTTTATTGAGCTGGAGATTAAGAATAAGACTGATCTTGATGTTGCTGGGTATATAGGATAGTCCTACTTCTTCTGAACAAAGCAGGCATCTGTCAGCTGACTTTGTAAACCAGGTGATTCAATTTATTTAAGGATGTTTAGCTGTCCAATGACATGTGTGACACTAAACTTATACAATTTAATTTTAGCCCTGATTAACCCACAGCTTTTGGAGATTGCTTATAGTATGTAAAAGTGCATGTTTGGAGGTAAATAGGTGTCTCCTTAAGGCTGGCTCAGTCGCTACTGTACAAAGACACAACTAGAAAGCTCAGTGATCACACACACAAGAACTTACAGTATCTCAGAAGTTTAAGCTTCCATATGATAGTGAGGCAGTGATGGTGAAAAGCACAATAAGAGGAGAACTCAGGTGAGGATCCTCTAGGACTTCTATGCGTTCTCTACATTGGCATGGATGTTAAAGAATACATCCACTAAAGGGCAGTTTAGTGTTAGATGTTTTCAACAACAACAAACATGGCAGCGGTGGTGGAGGTTGTGACAAAAAGACGAAAGCGACGGTGGTGTAAATGATTGCAAACAGAGTTTCTTCTTCGTTGTGTCCATATTCCATATTGCAAGACACGGCCATGCTTGATATATCGAATATTTCTCTATCCAAGAGTTTTCAGAGAATGTGCACAAATTTGGATGGAATGATTGCAAATTACAGATGAAAGACTCTCAACACAAAAGCCTTAACCTTTTAACTCCTGCTCAACTGTGTTGGTAGAGTACATTTGAGTCAATATATCGTCGCTGTCCAATGAAAAACACTTAAATCCAAAACAGCAACTTTACAGGAGAAAGAGAGAAAAAATCTTGTAAACTTTCAATTGAAGTCAATGTAAAAAGAGTTTATTTCAGGTCATTTTGAAGAGTTTCTATTGGTCCGTTCATCAAGAAATTTCAGCACAGTGTAAGGGACAGTTTGTCTGTTCAAATTATGTAGTAAACTAAAAATTGACAAAAATGGAGATAAGTGTTTTTCATAGGACAGTGACGATATGTAATTAAAACAGATTTTGAACCTAACCCACTCTGATTGGGCCATCTTATCAAATTGATAGAGATTCAGTAGACAAAAAAAAAAAAATAAAGTTATGCACATACATATACATGAAAAAAACACTAATCATTTTATTATTGCCATAAAAACAAAGACAAAATGTGAAACCTTAAAGATGTCAGTGTTTTTTTTAATGAGTTAACTGTTAAGGAAATCTCTATACAGCCTAATAGAGTTTGAGCTGTATAGGCAGTTTGTGTGAACTGTATTAGCTTACAAAGTACAGAAAGAAAAATAAAAAGTTTAAACCCCTCAAGGATGTTTATGTTAATTGAATTTCTTTGCCAAGCTACTCTTTAAGTGTTAAGTGTATTCCAGTAATCTGCAATCAGATCGTTCTTCAGTACATCTGCATTTTAGGCCTAGAACTATTTTAGCCAGTGGTGATTAAACAGAGTTGGAATTTAAAGCTCGTTTCTGCAGATTGAGGTCAGCGTCAATATGACCCCACGCGTTGGCCAAGGTCAGCTGCTGGAGAGCCTCCGTATGCTGGTTTTCATCCATCTATCAGGACCCGGAGGCAAGCAGGGGCATGCCAGTGCCAAGGCCCAAAAAAAGTGTGAGTGATGAAAACAAGCTGCCCTCCGTCCAACCTGATGACAATCGTGCTCTTGTACGTGTCAGAAGTGATATGATGATTGCACGTTCTGAAGAAAGCAAATGCCCAGCGCTGGAGACCTGCATGCCAAGCCAGAGAAAGAGAGAGAGAAACAGAGAGAGAGAGAAAAAGAGAGAGAGACAGGCACAATGTATCTGCGTGTGTATCTCTTTGTTTTACCATCAAATGTCACCGTGATTAATAGGCTGAGAGGAGAGAAATGAGGGGAGAAGGTAAGGCCCTGTTCTCACTGTGATGCTGGATTACTCAAAAAGGCGTTTAATTAACAGTGACACTGCCTGGCCTGCACAGCTAGCTGAGCTGAATACCAAAAACACAGCGCGCTGGCACTCTCCAACACACTGCTCTGCCTGTAATTCACAACGCTGTTCATAAACCCTATCTGCCATTATAGAAGGTAAACCAGCATAACCCTGCAGTATTCACCATTATACACTGCACCAGTCAGGGGTGTGAGGTGGTCTGTATTTTTTATATTTTTTTTATTTATTTATGGCTCCATATCTATTTGAAAAGTTTGTGTTTAGTAGCTGTACCTTACATACACGCAACAGATGGAATACAAACAAAAATAATAAAATAAATAGTAGGATTTTTATTTATTTATTGGTTTATGAAGCTAAAGTTGACTTCTTTTTCAGCAGCTTCTTATTTGAACTTTCTGTTGTTCTGTTACATGCTCGCATTCTAGCAGTTAAACCTCTAAACATAAAAAATATAAACAAAAACCCGTTAAAATTCATTGAAAAATCTACATGAAAGGAAATATAAAAATACACTCCAAAAATATTGATCTTAGAATCTTCATTGCTAAAAAAAAAGTTTAAATTCTAATGAAATGTAAACAAAAATTGCACTGTTAATTGTTTTTATTTTTCAATATGGAAAGAGACTTGCTAAAACAGTGCTACAATATAAGTTTATTGTGCAGAAATTAGATTTTCATTGCTAAAACCACAAAATGTACAGAATCTTTAAAATTGACTCCCTAACAATTAGTTTATAAAGTATTTAAAGAAAAACTTAATCTTACAATGCATGAATTCCAAAAAAAAATAAACGTTTGAAATATGTGGGTTAAGAAAACATTTTTTGCATGATATCTGTTTTTTAGTTGTTTTTCATAGAAACTCCATGCTCAACAAGGCCTGAGACGTATTGGTGTAGGCTGAAGGCTCTAAGACCTGAGATCTGGATGCTCACAGGAGCCATTTTTGGTAGAATGATTGGAAAGAGCAGTATCACAGTAAAGGTAAATACTAAAGGAACACACTTCACAGCGGTGGTCCAAATCCTCCTCAGGTACTGTGTACACTAAGCATAATTCAATTAAGGGAATCCTCCTAGCCTGCAGGATCCCGCTGGTACCCCAGCCTGCTCTCAGTGTGCCGATTTTATATCAAACCAGATTAATACCGGAGCTGGATCAGTTGGTCGGAACGTCATGCCCTTAGACTTAATGCGAGGCTTTTTAACGCTGTCACACCGGCTGCACAGTGTAAGGCTGGAGGTGGCCCGCGTCCCTCACTCGCTTTCGCACTTGTGTATGCGAGAGGAAGCGGCGGCCTTAAAACAATTAACTAACAGAGACTTTTCATAATAACCCCTGACCAAGGCTGAGAATATTGTTTGGTCCTTGCTGGAATTAATTAAGCTTTGTGCCAGGGGAGAGGATGACAGCGCGTGATAATGTATTTTGCGTGATATGGACCATTGACTGCCTTTCCATAGTGCGGGAACAATAATGAGAGCGAGTGAGAGAGTTGGGGGGGAGCAGAAATATCTGTGGATCCATTCAGAGCACTGATTGTTTGTGGGTATTAAATTGTGCGTACATCTCTGAATGCTGGGCGAGAAAAGGAAAGCCATTGTCAAAACATTTGTTAGCAAATTGCTTTCTCCGCCATTGTGCCGAGTTTGATGGCTTGTGTGTTTTTGAAATGGGCGGAATAGAAAAGGCCAGAGCCCTGGCTGGCTGGGCCGCCGGGCCACAGTGGGGAATTCATTCGGAGGATCTCTAAAGTGGTGATTGTTTTTGGCAGATATAAGCGAGGTGCGAGCTCTGACAAAGAGGGATATGTCGGCTTTATCAACATTTCCTTTTCTTTATTTGGTCCCTCCCCAGCACACACACACAGACACACACACACACTTTCAAGGCATGAAAAGAGGACTTTCAAATGGGACTGAAAGCGTTCTGGAATAGGTCAGCAGTGAGCCCTGGCGATTCTGCTTATTCATTTACACACATCCACCAGCGCTCCCGGGCCATTTTCTGCTTTCGCACGCACCGTATTAAAATAAGCCGCTGTATTCCTTTAAAGGCTGATTTTCAAATAGCCGCCTCGCTTTCTTCTGAAATCCCAGCCTTAGCACAATTTCCAATGCATTTTCTATAGCTTGCGCGTGAAGGTTACGCCGAGGACAGCGCGCTGACACCGAACGCGGCTATTCACCGAAGTGGGCCTTGCACGGAGGGGGGACACAATGAATAAACCAATACGCACAAACGTGAACGGGACTACCTATAAGGCTCTGAAAGTCTGGCGCAGCAGATCTTTGCATTCATTAAACAAAGTCCCTGCAACCAAAGCCAACAAAAGCCGGGTTCTTTAAGTTGACGAGGGAAACAATAGTGGCTTATCGCGCTGAGAGACAGGACCACCGGCGCTCCAGGGGCAAGCTGGGCCTCGCTGGCGTGATTGATGCATTCTCTCGCTTTGCCGTGCGTGTTACTCAATACGGTTCGCTCTAAGGAAAATATTGATCTGGTGGTGGTGATTGTGGTGGTGGTGGTGGTGGTGGGCCGAGGGGAGGGGGATTGTTCATGGTGATAACAATAATGAATTAGCAGGACGATGCACAGGCCAGGCGTAAAAGAAGTTAAAAGATTCCTGTATTGGAAAAACCAAACAATACCTAATATTTTTGCACAAAAGTGTAAAAATAAAAAAATATATATACATAGCAATATCGTCTATACAATAAATAAATGAGTACTAATAATTGTGCACCTTCTCACCAATGCAGTTCTCTGCCTATCTTGTAACAGCTGTGCAATTTACAACCCCAAATCAGAAAATGTATAGTACAGTATGTAAAATGTTTAATAAAACAATAAAAAGTGTTTAATACATTGACCCTTTGACCCATTTAAAAAAAACAGGAGGAATTTCAGGGCATAACAGGAAAGGGGGCAAGCCATCGTTGAACACATTTGAACCTTGATCTCTCTGCACTCTTTGCACAATAATCGCCATTGGAAATGTGTATTCTGGTCAAAACAGTATCAAAACCAGATAATTTTTGGAAGAAATGAAAGCTAATATCAGCAACATGTCCAAAAGCTAGGGTCTGTCATTGGTACACTGCAGTGGCGATTGCTCTAAGACTGCAAGGGAAGCTCAGCTTCCCCTAAAATGTAAAAAAAAAAAAAGTGATTAAATATATACTGTTGTGTGTACATGTCACTGATTAAATATGCGCTACAACGCGCTGAACTTAGTTCAGAATCAGCTTCTTATCACTGGTAACGCCGCGGCTTCAGAGCTGCTTTAAACAGTGCGGACGCTGAGCGTCCACAGACTTCAATAGCGGAGCAAAGCGCGCGGCGAAACGAGACGCGTCATTGGATAAATGCTGGGCTTTGTCCCGCCCATCGGACGCTCAGCGTCTCTGGGGGTCTATGGGGCAGTGGGCTGGCCTCGGCCGGCCCGGACGCTCAGCTTCTGCGTGATGATTGGATGATCTGTCTGAGGCGGAGTCCCTTTTTGATTGACAGCGAAATGAGCGAATCAGCGAACTTTTAGTCTAAAACTCCGTGCTGGGAGCATTTTCATTCTGTTCTGTGTAATGTTTTTTTTTTTTTTACTGATCATTTTATATTTATTCATGTCATAGCGTGTATGTAATTGTTCAATGTAAAGAATGGGTACCTTTTTGTTGTGTAGTGAAAATTTGAAAATAATGCCTTTTTTTTTTTACAAAAAAAAAAAATCTCAGGGAGAGTAGAATTTACGCATAAATAAGACCACATATGTTAAGATGTAGGCCGAAATTGAGCTTCCCCTCCTTGAAAGACCAGCATCCGCCACTGGTACACTGATATCAAGATATATTGCCATCAAAATGGCAACTTTTTCCAGGGATGTCCATGGATTTTTCAGCAAAACAATGCCAAACCACATGTTGCACACATTTCAAAGCTTGGCTGTGAAAAAGAGGGTATGAGTATTGGATTAGCTTTCCTATAGTTCTGATATAGAGAAATGTGGAGAATTGGGAAATGGAAAAATGGAAAAATGCTATAATGACAACCCTGCACTGGAATTTTTTCAGCTTTTACAGCACAAACACTTCATACTGTTGGTTTTGATCAACACCACTGTGACCAATTCTGACTTCTTTTTAAAGAAGAAAAACGATATTCACCACATATACAGTCCAAATGAACCTGCTCAGAACATGGAGGAGTTGAGGTTGAGCGTTTATACCTGGCTGGAGGAAGAGAAAGAGTTTGTACTTTAGGGTTGAGGTATGTGACAACACTTCTGCTCGGCTGACCTTAAAAGCTTTTGCGCTGGCATTACTTTTCCAAATTAAACTGCTCAGAGACCTTAATTATTTCATTCAATTGGGGTCAAGGATGAACCGCAACAATGTAATTACATTAGATCAGCCACAACTCAGAGGTTACTGTAGACGTTAGCTGCCGCTCCGACGCCGGCGAGTATCGCTTGCGGTCCTGTTCCGCGCAAATATACGAGCTCATGCGCGAGTTGATAACGGCTCAATAAAAGATAAAGCACATTTGCATCTGCAAGGGGCGAGCGAGGATGTTCTCACGTAGACGATTTGAGAAAACAAATAAAAGGGAACGTGCAATCTCCGAGTGCGTCCTCCGTATTTGTGCGTCCTTATCTGTGCTTTCTCAATAACAGGCTCGCCGCGCGGCCCAGCTTTTACACCCGTCTTCACGGATGACTCCGAAAATCAGTCCACTTTGGCGGCATGGCCGTCTCCCTCTCCCAGAAGGTCATTTGGTTAATGCACATTTTAGTCTTCACGGGCTCTTAACTAGTTTTTAATCAGCGATTATTAGCGAGCTGGAAGGCTGTGCAGGCTCTGGGCTCCCCAGCCGCAGGAGAGTGCCCGTCAATATGTCACGTCAATTACAGAGAACCAGGCATGGCCGGTGGTGGGAGGGGGCTGCATGGTGGGGGGGCGAGGGGATGTGCGGAGTGAGGACCTCAACTTCCCTCATATCCATGCAAAGCATTACTTCTGGAAGTGTTTGGAAAGTAATGATGTCATCTTTTTTGTCATGCTTTAAAATAAAGCTGGCAAAAAAGGCGGGTGTTTGGAGGGACGCCACATAAAAAACACATTTACTGCTTTACTGTTTGTTCTGCAAATCCCAGAATGAGTATTCCCTGCCAGAGATGTTCATAAAGCACTTATGTCTTGAGTGTATTACAACAATAACATTTCTAAAAAAAGCAAAAAAAAAAGCCTTGATATGGATAAGAACAATTACACTTACGTAAATAATTACTGTATAGATTATACAATTAACATAACATTAACATGCCAAACACAATGGGATAGCAGTATGTGAATTATTCATAAATTGTTAGATGACTTAACAGCTTGTGAATGCTCACACCTGTATAAGTTGTAATGTGTTATCTTGTTAAGAAGGTCGAGAAGGTTGAACGTTAACCAGCATGCTCATGGCAAGGCGATGTGATAGTGGGTGGCGGACGATTGGAATGTTTCATTTTCTAAAGTTGTCCCAGCATTTAGCATGTCTTGATGCACAGTGTAGCATACTGTATGTACTGTGGACAGCTCAGTGGGTGATAGATGCATCTGGCTAGAATTGTCAGTGTAAAAGTATTAAAATACCTTTTCTTTCTTTAGCTATTAGAACTTTTTTATTGTCATGTAGTTAGGTAAGGGAAGATTATAGGGGAAGAGATTGGCCCATACAGTATGTTTAACAGGATTTTTCATCTTTCTGCATTGTGTCACTTCTCAAAAGAATGTTTTACACAGATCAAATCTTCTGTTTTAGATTTGTCAAAGCGCCCTGTCTTGGTTGTTTCTTAAGTAGTTTTACAAAGAGCCACCTGGGATGTTTTTCCAACTGGGTTGAAGAAGATACACACATGCTGTGGGATTGCTTGACTGCTTTGAACTACTTTTTGGTGCATTTAATTTTTTTCTTTTTATTCAGTTAATATATAGTCTTGAAAGACACACTTTACTCTTTCTTATTTCAACTACTTACAGCATGTCCTGTATTCATAAAGCTGTAGATACTGCAGGTATGGTTTCCTCTATTCTCTGCACTGTTCTTTTTTTGAAAGGTGGAAGCTCAGTGGCCAAAGACCTTTAGTCCGCCTTGAGAAGTAGTGGCCTGATCCCAGTCGCCCGGTTGGTGGCTCTCGCCACGTTGCCCTTGAGCAAAGCACTTAACCCCAAACTGCTCCAGGAACGCCGCCCCCATAGATGCTTAATGCACTGCATGCTGCTTCAGGCAGAAGAGTAATAGCCTCTTGCCTAAGATCTCAGAAGTCCTACACTCAGACTGGACTGGAAGCTTTGACCTTGAAGACTGCTTGGCGTCTGTTGCTCTTTCCACTTTCTTCACCAGGCATAAACAGAGCCGCGCATGTTTACCTCCACGCCTTCTAAACATAGCCCTGACACTCTCGTCGCTATCAGACATATCAGTAATTGCCAATTTAGCATGCCAGTGCTTCAGACTGCAACTTAATTGCTGTTAATGAGCGCTGAGGCGCCGCCAGGAGTGCGCAGGCGTCCTAGGCCCGTTTACCGCGGGGGCCGCCAACTAAGTCCCGCATAAACAAGCCCCTCATAAAGCAACCTCCGCTGCTGCCCTACTGTACGGGTTGGCATGAATATGCATGCGAGTCGATTCGCCCCGGCCTCATTTTAAAGCCAATCAGTTTAACGTGCCTCAGCACTCCCAGTGAGTCACCAGCCACTTCATTAGACCCACCATCATCAAACGTACAGCCATAAGCACTGATGCGCCTATTAGGCAGGTGGGAAGAGAGTGTGCATATAGGTGTTTGTGTGTGTGTGCCTGTGTTTGTGTTGGTGAATTTTAAGGACCGTGTCCTGGCTTAGCACTCATTTCTCTGTAAAAATGTATATGGTGAAATATAAAGCAAAATATACATGACCTGTAAAGTGTGAGTGTGTGTGTGTGTGTACATATCCTTGCTGTCCAATGAAAAATCCCTTCTCTCCAAAACAGCAATTTTACTGGAGAGAGAAATAACTTGTCAACTTTCAATTGAAGTAATTGTTAAAATAGTTAATTTCAGGTCATTTTGAATAGTTTCTATTGGTCCGTTCATCAAGAAATTTTGGCACAGTGTAAAGGACAGTGTGTCTGTTCAAACTATGTAGTAAACTAAAAATCGACAAAAATGGAGATATGTTTTTTATAGGACAGCAATGATATATAAAATGCTTAAATGAATATTCACCCCTGTATATGTTTTCCATTATTCCATTTCACTAGTCTAGGCAGATTTCCATGTGCCATGTTCCTCTTATGTCACTTCAAATAGAGTTAATATGTAGTATATTCATTTTACTGATTTTACATTATATGTTTGTAGTGTAATGTACATTGAACATCTGTTATATCCGTTTTTTGTACATACGTATTTCTGTATGTGTATGCATATGTGTATATAAAACATAAACAAGCTTGCAGATCTTTAGCAATTAGCAATGACTTAGACCTTAATTAGCTCATTAGCTTCATATGGCTTGTTCACCCTCATTGTTAGAAAAAGGAAAGAGATACAAACTGTGAAGACTTCTCAAACATTGTCCCAGCAACCAGAAGCTATTGGCTCTTATAAGCAGCTGCCTACCAATCACAAAGCAGGAGAAAGCTATAAGAAAGTAGGAACACATTTTTAATCTGTGATTTCTTTAGTTTATAATGGAAATTAACAGGAACAATGGAGGTCAAGGGGAATCAATAGAGTCCCAAGAGAACTGCTAATAGTAATAGTGTTAGAAATGCAGAATCCCCTGGATACTGGCATGGTGGTGCACTGTTCTACTGTGCAAGCAACACCTGCACAAATATTGCGGCAATTCCCCACACAAGTAGTACTTTTTTTAGCTGCGACAACATGTGTTTAAAATTTGTAATATTTGCCAAAAACAGTGTACTAAGCACTGGCAAGGGCTGTAAGATAAATTATATTTTTGTTATTATTGGAATGAGTTTTCTTGATAAGAACATTGAATAAGCTTCCTTAAATCACAGAGAATAAACTCAAATTGCATTACCTCTGCGCAACAACAGTGGAGCTTTTCATGAATGTGCTCCCATTGTGCTCCCTCTTAGCCTAGGAGCCAAAAAACCTTTGAAAAGCTTAAATTAATGAAGAATCTTAATTTATCATGGTTCACATTGATATTGGGATATCTAGCAGTGTTACCTGTTATCAATCACTGAGAAACTATGCAGGTTACCCAAATATTTGCTTTTTGTTGCCTTAAAACTGTAATAGATCACTAGTTCACTGAAATTTTGAGCAGTGTTGCCCAAACTTTTGCCTGTCCCCACGTATAAAACATGAGATGTGTAAAATTCAGTGTCCTGACACTGTATAAAAACAAGCGCACGTGTGTGTTTGTGTGAAGCGGTCTTGGCTCTCAGTGTGTGGTGGTCTCCACCGCTGAGTTAGAGACGGAGTCACCGGTGCTTCCACACTGAGCGCTCGCAGGAAGTCTCAACTTCTTCCAGCACGCGTGTGACACCTGCATATGCTAATCGCTGCACTCTGGGCCTCCAGAGTCAATTTAGCCACATGAACCGGGGAGAAGAAGTTTCTTTAGGGGGTGAAAGAGAATTACAGAGTGAAGGACGAGTCGTGGCTCCACAGCCCTCCCAGCCAACACTGACATCTCTGTCTGAGTCGCCTAGAGAGCGAAAAAATGTGAAAATATTCATTTTAATTAGGGCTGTTAATAAAATAACTTCAGGCTCAACAACATAGAGTCGGCCTCATATATTAAATAATACAGTGTGACATATATATACTCCCCATTTACTTTATTAGAAACACCTTCCCCGCTATACTGCTATTAGTGCCACCTACCTTATTTAACCTTTACCCTGGAATGTGAGTAAGGCTGGGCACTGGCCAACATGCTCATGGCAAGGTGGCGTAAACTATCAAAGTTTGAGTGAGGACATATAGTGGGTGGAAGATGGATGGGACATTCCATTTCTGAAGTTGTACACTGAGCATTTAAGCTTCTTTCATCCATAGTGTCACATGCGTGTACCAGAAACATGTCACAGAAGGCATTTCCATCCACAGTGGACAGAGCAGTTGGTGGTAATTGATTGTAACTGGCGGCATCATCTGGCTGAAACTGTCCATGCGAAGAGGCAAGCAATTTTGTTAGAAATACATTTAATGCAGGATTAGCTTTTCTGAACTTCCAATGGTACATAAGAAAAGTAATTGTTTAATTACAGAATACAGTCCATCTGCTCTCAGGTTTTGTCACAAGTGAATTTTGGACCAGAAGGTCACTGTGGACCACATACGTATATGTGATGATGCCATGAGTACACAAATGCATCTCATAAATATCGGTAAATCATTAAAAACTTTGTTTCAGTAATTCAGTTCCAGTTCAAAATGTGAAACTCATATATATATATATATATATGATATAGATGTATTAAACACACAGAGCTATCTGTTTTATTTATAAGTGTTTATTTCTTTTATTGTTGATGATTATGGCTTACAGCCAGGGAAAACCCAAACATCAGTATCTTAGAAACTTTTAATATTATATAAGACCAATTGGTATTTTTGGCAGTGTGGACAGTGTGCCAAGTCCTGCTGGAAAATGAAATCTGTATCTCCATAAAAGTTGTCAGTAGCAGAGGGAAGCATGAAGTGCTGTAAGATTTTGTGGGAAAACAAAACTGCACTGACTTTAGACTTGATAATAAAACACAGTGGATCAACACCAGCAGATGACATGTCTCTCCAAACCATCACTGATTGGTGGAAACTTCACACTAGACCTCGAGCAGTTTGGACTGTGTGTCTCTCCACTCTTCCTCCAGATTCTGGTCTCTTGATTTACAAATTAAAAATGTCAAATTTACTGCTGATCAGTGATGGTTTGGAGAGACATGTCATCTGCTGTGTCTGATCCACTCGTACCAGCACAAGTCAGGATTTTTTTTAAGTGGCTGGTAAGTGTAGGTACCATGTATTAGAAAATCACAGAGCTACTAAAAAAACACATACAGTATGTGCATAATATAAGTAGTTTACACACTTGTATAGTCACACACAGCATGTCAAAAAGTTATACGTATGTCCGAGCTGTGCTTCATGCATGATTTAGATGTTAATGTAAAGCTGCATTATAAAGGAGATATCTCAGCAGCACGACTTACCTCCATCTCAGACACAGTCATATATTTGACCTGTCCCCCTGCCTAAATGAGTGATTAAGTCTTTCTGCAACACCACAGGCTCACTTGTCTGACATCTATAGTTAATAACGCTCAGCTATTTTGGTAAAGGATGACTCGGAGCAGATAAAAATTTAATAAGACTGATTTGACAGCATATATATGAGGACCATGTATTTTTATCTATAGATCACAGCCGTGAAAGTATTTCTGAAAGCTAATAAAGATATGCGTAGAGCTGCGTATAATACATCACGGGATTATTTGCAGAGTTATTGTACAGCTTAAGCAAAATGGGAATTTCTATTACGCTGCAGCAGCATATGACTCACAGCCCATAGTTTAATATCCATTTATGAGAATATTCATTTCATATTCACCAAAATTCATGAGGCAGAGAATGTCATTATGGAGCTTCTGAAAGCTGAAGTTGAATAGGAGGAGTTTGAAAGAAAAACTTAAAAGTTAGGGTGATTGCAGGGCTCGGTTAACTGGACAATTCATTTTTTTCCAGCTTAAAGTGAGGGAAGAATGAAGAGGTTGATGCATGATGATTGATTTTATGATGTTTAGATACGAAGCTGATGTGCTGATGCAGGAGGATGCGTGTTTGATACCCAAAAACTGATCAAATTCAATTTAAAGTCCAATTAAAGAGAGAGCCTATATTTCAGAATGTTTGTGGACACTAAAAAAGCAAGCACACCTTATCATAACATATATTACTCATTTAAGGCCATCCCCTTATTTCACAAACACATACATCTAAATGTATAGAATGTAATAAGCATAGAAGTGTATATACACTGCAAGTACACTTTTTAGTATTACTTTTTTAACCCAAAATCTCACCTGATCTCACCTATCCTCACAGCAATGCTCCAAAATCTAGTAGAACGTTTTCCAAGGACACTAGAGACAATTATTCCAACAAAATCAGGATAGTAACCTTTTTAATTCCATAGATTTTGGAAGAAACAATAAGTGACTTACATAAAAAATAGTTTATAAATATAGGTTATAAATACTTATAAATAATAATCGTTACGAGTAGCCCTCCCCATTTGTGCTTAATTAATATCAAATCCATTCATTTTTCTGTATGTCTGCTAAAAAACATTAGATATGTAGATAAAACAAGAAACTTACATTTAAAACTGCCACTTTTATAAACACTTATTGTAGGCACCTACTGTTACATTATCAATGCTGTGCATATTTTAGTACTGTATGTACTGGGTGTGCCATATTATATCGTATGCAATTAAATTGCCAATATTTTTTATGTGGTGAAATATATTATACCCTGAAATTTCTTGCTATATCACACATCCCTAATTATCACATCAGGGTTCTACTTTATTGCTGTTTTTAGCAAAATAAAAATTCACACTGTTCTTATTTCCCTTTATATATCTACTAGAGACAGATTATATCTGTCCAGTATCATTTATTTTATTTTAATCCTGGATATATGGAGATATTTGTAGTGCAATATTATTAGTGTCATGACATTCTGGATCATTAACTTCTGTTACAAATCTGTAAAAAAGAAAATTTGTGTATTTTTTTATATCTCAGTTAGGGGTGTGCCATATCATATTGTATGCGATAATAAAATTTTATTTTCATTATTATTATTATTTCAAAATTTTAATTTTTCATTAATGCATTTTTTCATTTTTTTGTCCCATTACCAAAAACAAGTATTGTTATCGCCAAAATGCCATAAAATATCGTGATACTATTTTAGGGCCATATCGCCCACCCCCTAGTATGTACTAAAGTCTGTTCCTTTAAGGCTTATTTATGCTCACTGGCCGAGCATGCTCTCAATACTTTGTACACATTCTCTAAAGGCTTAGAAATATAGATACCATCAAAACTCCACTCCACAGAACATGACAAGGCTGATTACACATTTTGTTTGTAGTATCTTATCACCTTCTCCTCCACTGTTGCCAAATTTGCCAAAAGCTTTTGATTCTAAACCGCCATCTAGTGGATTTTTGTTTAACATCCATGCAAACCTAAAGGATGCACAGAAATATGTTTGCAGCGACAGTTACATCCTTTGAAAAGTATGTATTGATTTTTGTTAATAAAGGGAGAATATGGGAAGTGTTTCTGATGAAATGGGCAATGTGTTATTTATTGTGGCTGTGAAAAAAAAAAGTAAAGAGAGAATAGCAGAGAAAGAAGAAGAAAGAAGAGAGAGGCCTAAACCAGCCTGCTGATGAGGGAAGGAAGACTCAGAAAGAAAGAAAGAAAGCGAGAGAGTGAGAGTGATAGAAAGAGAGAGAGAGAGGGTGAGAGAGGTGGCAGGTAGAATTAATTCATAACGTCCATAATAACGACGGCTTCTGTAATTCTCAGCAGCAATCTGAAACATGGAAATGGGACGAGGAGAGGAGGGGGGGGTGGGGTGGGGGTTGAGACAGAGGGAGAAGAACAAAAGCCCGCGATTCTGCTGACGGAACACAATACAATGGCGTTTCCCATCTCAGGTAAAACGGAGCTGATTAAGTTTGACAGTCGTATTCAAAAAGTTAACATTCGACACTGCGCTCGTGTGAGACGGGGCTTGAATCCTGCTCCTCTTATGTGGATGCCCTTGGACTGCCGATTCCTCTCAGCTTCAAAAGAGACTGAAGTTGATGCTTGGAGGATTGAAAAATGGGACCCAGTGCTTTGACCAAAAAAAAAAAAAAAACGACATTAATAAATAAAGAAGAAGAAGAATAGAAAGTAGCACTTGGACCGGGCCGGTAATGCTTATAATTAACTCGGCACCAGATTACGGAAGGTCAGGCTGGTTTTTGTTTTGACATAATGAATAAAAAGGCTCAGGAGGAATAACAAAGCACCGGATGACGATATGTGCTGAGTGGGCACGTCTTCCCACTAATTATTGATCCGTATCACGCTTGGAGGAAATGAGCAATGTTTACCTTGATTTAGCGAGCCGTCTGCTTAGGAGCCAAGGAGAGAGCCGTTTTCAAAAAAAGCTACGCGAGACGTGTCCTTGACTTGACTCAGTTCGATATCACTCCCTGTTCCTTAGCAAGCAGGCCTGCTGCTCCGCTGGCAGGACAATGGAGGAGTCTTATTAAAAAGTGGCTGAGGAGGCACTGACACTAACCAGGAGAGCATGCCAACACCTGCAGAGCCGTGCCAGGCCGAGACAGGACAGCCGCCATAACGGCGCGGCCTACAACACTCAACAAATACGCCTCAACCGAGGATAATACTCCCTGAGTAATACGAGTGGGCTTTACTTGAACAGGACTCAAAAACTGCTTCTGCTCTGTGAAAGTTTTTTTTTCACACTTCCCTGCTGTACATATGCACGTTTAGCGTGGCGGCAGCAGCAGCAGCATACTGGCTCTCGTGAATGTGTCACAGAGCAGAGGAGATCTCTGTGCTTTTGTGTGAGACGTTGAGTTGAATTGAGTTTACACTACAGGCTCGGTTTTCGCAACTTGGGACTTGACAAAATCACAAGCAGGCCCACTCGAGACTCAACGTGCATTGCTGTCTTGAGACTTGAATAGATGCGTATTATCTGATCAGCCAACAGGAAGGACTTTTGCTGCTTTTGCATACTGTTAAAACAATTCTAAGCCCTGCTTGTGAAGATGTAAATATGTAAATATGAGCATGTCAAGAATATGTCATGTTCAAGTGCTTTGTTGCTGGAACAACATAAAAAAAAAAATATCTGACACAACAGTCAGTAGACAATTTAGCATGAATTGAACGCTAAATAGTGCTTTTCTACTTATATGTTAAGTTAAGCACATGGATTATATCTACCATGCAATATCCAATATCCCTATAAAATGTATTTTGTGTTTGGAAGGGTGTCCATGTGCAACTTTAAGTAGGAAACTCGTTTTTACCATAATTCCAGTAGCATGTGGATTATGCAACCTTACCTACTTAAATCACAAAGAGTAATGCCTGACAAATAAGCCATTTTATTTGATATTGAAACCACCACTGAACATACATGTGTAATATGTAATGGTGCTAAAAATAATAAAATAGTAAATCTTAAATATTATCTTTGTGTACTATTTTTAGCAGTAAAAAGTCTAAGACAGAAACGGATCCCTTGATTCAAGAAGTAATGTTCCCTTAATTCAACAGTATATTACTATAATATAAAATGTTTCTTCATTTTAGATGAACTAATGATTTAATAAACTGTGGATAAAGGTGGATATTTAATAATATTTTTCTTTTGTTTTATAAACTATCATCAAACCGCACTGTGCAAATATTAAATTAATAATAATGATAAAATACATTGAATCTAACAATTTTAATTCCAATTTAATTTGGGTCACTTTAGTATGTGGTATTGAAATAGTGACCAGGAGTAGATGAAAAAAAAAGGACAGCAGCAGTGACTTAAGTGGTGGAAAAATGAGTAAGATAACAGAGATCATAAATATTTGGACTGATGTGTTTCTTCCAATAATATTATAAGGCTTGTGTCGCAGCCAAATTAATTGGTGAATTCATTAGGTGTTCCTAATGAATTGACCAAACGTGGTTATAGATCGATCGAATAATGTGTCCTTTTTCAGCTGCAATAAATTCTTGGTGATTAACTCAGCTGCACTCTGAAGTTATTAATCGCTGTGAGATTCAGACAAGGATTAAAAATGAACATAAAGTATTGCTCTTTAACGCATGCGTGCCACTATTCAGACATATGTCAGATATGGATCACATTAAAATGATTGTTTGAACAGCCTAAACTTAATACCTTATTTGGTCAGAAAATTGGACTTGCTGTGTGAATTTAGTGTAACCCAGCCAAAAATATGTATGTGTATGTTAGTACATGAAGAGAAAAAATAATAGTTAGTAGGTAATAATCAGATATTATATTAGAGAAAAGCAGTAAAATAATAATACAATTATTAATTGGGTTGTAGGAAATTCATATCTGTGTAACTAAAAGAATTATATGTAAAATATAAGAACTATTTTGTGTAATCTACACGTTTAGTGTGTGTAATCAATCCTAGCCAATGAGGATTCAGCAGGTTGTCATAGAGACGGAGTAGTAGAAGGTTCGAGAGAAAAAAAGAGGAGGGGGGTAAAGGGTGAGCACGAGGCAGCAGCAGGTTGTGAGTTCGCTGCCTAGCCAGCTAAAAGTTTCTCAACTAGAGAAATATGTTAGTTTTGAGTTTATTAAGTGGGTAAAAACCTCGGACAGAGTGTTTGTCTACCTTTTTTGGAGTTGTGCTGGACTTTATATGCACCCTGTGTCAGTGTTTCTGCTCGAAACCTGGAACTCACGAGGCTGCTAGCTGGCTAAGTTAGCTGCGTGAAGCTAACGGGTGTGTGTGCTAAACCCTGCACCAGAGCAACGTTCCCCGTTAAACTGTAAAGCAAGGTCAGTTATAACTGTGAGATATTGTCAACTTACACAGTTGGGCTGAAGGAGAACTCTCTTTTAACTACATGCTGCTGCTGAACTGAGAGAGAGATGCTGGCTAGTGAGCTGCGGAGCTTCGCTACTGCTGAACCGAGAGAGCTGTTTTGCTGAGAAGCTAAGTGGCACTGATTAAAGCAGCTTTTACTGGATCCACAATACAACTGAGGTATCTACACACATACACATTTTTGTTTGGCTTCCTGAGCGAATAGGCCAGTTTCAGTTTTCTTGGGCCACTACGAACCTCAGCTACGTCCAGGCCTGCAACATTTTTTTTATTTCATTTAATGCCGGCTTAAACAGTACTATTAAAGGGCCCACATAGTTTTATTTTGGGGTTATTAAGCTCTAAAACTGTGATTGCAGCACTTTGTTTGTTGTGCAATTTATTTCTGGTTCAATTCTGAAGTTTAAGTTTAGAGCTTAAAACTTTACTGATTGTTATTGTGCTAGAAAGAACTACTTGAACCCATTTTCTTCAGTAAAGAGTGTTAATACTTTTATATTTAAACGAGAAGGTTTCTGTCTATTGTTATTTGGGTGTTATTACATTTCATTGTTCCTAAAGGTTCTTTTCATATGACCAGTCAAGAAGGTAAATAGAATTAGCTATACTCATAGTCAGGTTTAAAAAAGACAGCAAAATGCTAAGCTACAGTAATATAAAAAACCTAAAAGAAGTTCATTTATTTTACTTATAACAGATACGAACCCAACGCCCGCCCATAGTTTATACTATTGGACAGAGAGGGGTGTTACATTAGTCTAACAGCAACTGTCTCATATGTATTACAAGACACTTCCTGGTCCAGTTTTAGCAATACAACAAGTGGAAAAAGAGACTGTAACTGGTTTAATGGGTCTCATCTGCAGTGGAAATGCGACTCAGGTATCTGAGCCCTCCCAAAACCTGTTCATATTGCATTGCAGTACCCTTCGTTTATATAAAAAAAGAAAAGATAAAAAGACAGTTAACATGAGTCTAAGAGAGCAATCTGAAGTGATTTTCAATCAGCCTGAAATCGCCCAAAAAGGAGTGGTACTCAACGGAACACAACTCAGCCTTGATTGGGCTATGATACTCGGAGGCAGGGCTGACTGTCTAGAACAGTCACAGCTGGTTTAACACTGTTTCAAAGTGCTAGAAAAAGATTCCTACCTTTGACCCTTTGGTGGTGCGTAGCCCATTCGTCCTAAGTACCAAACCGGCCCTGGTTTCCAGAAACACTCGTAACTTTATGGTTGCTCTTAAGTTTAAGATTACCAAGTACATACAGCCGTTTTGTTAGACCCATCCTTAGTTCTTAATGAAACCAAAAGCGATTTTGTTTTTATGGCATTGGTCATAATTGGCAGAACTATTTTGAAGCACCATTCTGTTTCTAGAGTGTTTGTGTGTGTTAATCTGAGGTTCTGTTTTTTTTTTTTTTTATCTTCAAATGATAAAGTTTGTTTGCCTTTAAGAGCCAACATCTACCAGATTAACTACACCAATTAAAATAAGAATACAAAGAATAAAATAGTTCATTTTATTTTATTAATATTTTTTTTTCAGACAAACACATTAAATTCTGGACCACAGTAGAGGATGGAAACCTTTCAGAAATATCTTTTATTCTTCTTTTTCTTCTTCTTATCATTTGAAAATACAAATATAAAATTATACTTTCCACATCTGAGGCATGAGTGATCCCCTCCACGTCTTATTGTTATCATCATTATAATAATAATTATTACTGTTATATTCCTTTCCAAGTAAAATTTAATTCCTGGCTTGAGCAAGCCATACAAGAGGACCTGAACGATTTCAGCTTTCAGACATCGGTAATCGCGGTCAGTCTCTTGTTGTTAGAAAGTCATTAATGTTGAAGGGGGAAAACAAAGCAAGTGCAAGTGTGAGGAATGGATGTGGAAGAGCGGGAAGCAGTCTTTGCTGCCTTTGCTCCTCCCAGCGATCAGCAGAAGCCAGCCTGGACCATGTGCTGTTATGGTGGAGCTATAAAAAACACCACCTTCATGTTACCATAGACTGAACATGGCAGCTACAAGACAGAGAGTGAAAAAGAAAAACGCAGAATACCCAAAAGTCAGCTCACTCATTGGTTAACAGTCAGTAAGAGTTTCTCATGCAAGTGAATGGAATGTGATTCCATAGCTGGCTGCAGAGAAACTTCCAGTGTTATCAGTGACTGTTTATTAAGCAAAGAACAACAGGGTTAGAGGAAGTGGTGTGAGAGTGAGAGAAAGAGAGATGGGAAGAAAGATGTTGTGAATGCACTAAATAGCAAGTTGACACTTTCAGAAAATCCAATCAATGTGTGTATACAGTACATTGTAAGTGGACATATATATATATATACATATATATATGTATATATATATATATATATATGTATATATATATGTATATGAGCATGGGTTGATAAGTAGTTGGCCATTGCCTTCCACTTGCCTAAAGATTCAAGTTTTAAATGGATACGGTACTACTCTCCAGACCCCTTCCACTCCAGCCTTTTTTCTTTTAAACTTCTTACATTTGTTTTCCTAAATCAATTAATTCTGTAGACTAGTTATGTGAGAGACATTCATCAGCTGTAAACTGCTGTCAATGGGAGAAAAAAACAAAAAACTACAATTAAACAGAGCCATGCTACCTTAAAGTCTAAGCTAGAAGACCAGTTAAAGAAAAATATCCCCGAAAATGTATTTACATTTTTTTTTTAAATTAAATTAATGTAAATGTTTATTGCAACTATAGCTTGTAAGAATGTTCTACCATTTTCAGTTGCTTTTTTGGTATGTATAAATTCACCTGTTCAATAAATTTGCTTATTTTGTAGAATAATATAGGCAATAAAATAATAGAGGATAAGAAAGACGATCTCACTGAAGGAAAAATACTTTATTAAATAGACAGTGTCTAGGAATTAGAAATGAACTAAGTTATTTTGGATAGTTTTAATTTTTTTGTGCAGTATTTTTTCTTTTACTGCTCTTAAAGGTTTTTAATTTATTGTCTTATTCTTATCTGCAGACGTGGCATATGTTGAGCAGATCACTTCTGTAAGCAGACTTGGAACTACACAGGTAAGATAAGCTCATAGATCAACTATTATGATCATGCAGGGACACATATGCCCCTTTTAATAAGCTGTGTTAAATGTGTTCTCCCTGCATTTAAACTCCATTTAAAACTGTATTTAATTAATTAATATTTAATAATTTGCAACAGACTGTATAGTTGAACACAACCAGAAACAGAAATGGACAATATTTTGGATAGCTTTAGCATACGTTTAGTTTAAATAAAAGACTGGTTCCAGGTCCATAGTTAGAAATCTCTCTTAAAATAATGAAAATTTGTTAAAAAAAAATGTTGAAGGTAGAGAAAATAAATTATATTTTAGAAACAGCAGTGCTTCAGGTGACTGAGATATTAGGAAAATGTACAAACATCAATAAGAGTTATCTTTTTTACTGTTGTAATTATTAGAATGAGGAACATAAAAAAATATGGTTTATCTTTTACATAAAATCTTAATAATTTTAGCTTGTGTCCGCTAAATCCCCTAAAAAATAATCAAAATAAAGAGTTTTGTATTAGCATTTAAGGTAGTATGGCGCACCCCTTTAATTAACATTCAAGGGTGGGGATTTAAATAATGCCTTTTATAAAATAATGTCTTACAGCAATTTCTGTTTTCATTTATATATATATATATATATATATATAGAGAGAGAGAGAGAGAGAGAGAGAGAGAGAGAGAGAGAGAGAGAGAGAGAGAGAGAGAGAGTTGTTTTTCTTGTGAGAGCTTTGGTTTGTTGAACCATGTTAAATCTGCGAATCACAATAAAAGAAAAAAGTAAAAAAAAAAAAAAAAAAAAAAAAAAAAATTCTACTAAAATAACCTTGCAATACAATATACTACAAATAAGCTCTACCCTTACTGATCCTAAATAAGCTACAAACTACTATATCTAGAGTAACTTTACAGTGCTGAATAATTTCACTGGGCAGGAGAGAGAAAGGGATGGATGTGTGAAGGTTAAAAAGCGTGAAGAAGGAAGAGAACAACGTCAAAGAGGAGTATAAATCACTACACTGGTACCAAAGACAGCACTTTGTTACAATATATGATTTTTACACACTAAATACAATGATGATGAACTGATAGGGGGTGATAGGGAATGGAAAAGGAAATAGAGTATTTGATGGCTGCACAGTACATTGTATTATCATTTAATATAATTATTAATATTAACAACCACAAAAATAGGAATAAAATCACCTGATCCAAAATTTGAAATCAGTGAAGGAACATCTTTTCCTTTTTAAAGATTTGTATTTCATGTTTGTCTCATACATATGAACATTACAATAGTCATCTTCAGTTTTTTTTCTCATTTGTTTTTAAATTATTACTTGATCGTATCTCCATATCATGTAAAAAGCATCCAGCATTTTGCTTCACCTGGTTATTCGGAGCATTGGAGTACATCAAATAAAACAAAATCAATCAAAAAAATGTAGTATACATTTGCAGCAGGAAACAAGAGACAAATATACAAATATACATCAATCAAATCACCTTCAACAGTCTGCACTTTAAAATCGGTTCGTTCAATGTCATTTTCTCTGACCTGAAACCAGTCCTTATACATACAAGAAAATCAGCACAGCAGCTATGGTTCTCTGTGTGAACATATTTTTCAGTGTTTTCTGTTGGTTGTATCTAAAATACATCAATATTTTAGATTAGAGGTTGGCTATATCCGTGAAATGAAATCTGAGCTTGAGTTTGAATTGCTTTTTTGTTTTGCTTGCTCTACGCCTGGCCTTCTACTCATCTGTAGAAGCAACATTCACATGAGGAGTCTTCATACATGAAACCCTAATCGAGGATCATTCAAAATAGCCAACATGTGCAAAAAAAATGGAAGTGGTCAGGTCGTTCCTACTGGTCACAGTGCAATGAATTATCCGTATACTCAGTCAGCATGGTTTGCTTGTTAACGCTCTGATAAAACGATAAAATAAATTACATTTCTTTTTCACCGTCAAACTCACAGGACTGAGGTATGGTATAAAAATGTGTGCCTTCTTAATTTACTCAGCAGAGAACTGATCGAAACAACAAGCTTTTATGCAACAGCTGTGACGTACACTCCAGATACCGAGTTCCAAAGTCAAATGGAACAGAGTGGATAAGACAAACAACAACATCAAATAACATAGTAAGTCTTTTTTTTTTTTTTCCTTTTTTTTTCTTGTCAGGAGTATAAAAGTGTCAGGACACAGAGTATTTCTAAAATCTCCGGACTGAATTCAGAGTAACACTACCTACAGTGTGCTTTGGATTGAATCGTCGTTCTTTTGAAATTAGCTTAGGTCGAGCTTAAATCTCCGCAGCTGCGATAAAAGACTCAACTTGAATCTTTACCTCACTCTGAGCAGTGCCCTGTAGTCACCGGTTTGTAAATATGCTGGTATGACACTTGTAAAATTATTTAGCTTAAATATTTACAGAGCGAGCCAAACAGCTATCCAACAGATTGCAATCGTCACTTGGGTACTTACTGTATTAGAGTGACACCTAGATAATAATAATAATAATAATAATAATAATAATAATCTGTTAAGACCTATATTTTCTTTTTTATTTATTCACACCCTGGAACCATTTCTTTTACACACCGTCAGAAAAATATGGTTTTGTTGTTTTTTTTTTTCTTTTTCATTCTGTGTTGGTTATATGCAATGACTGGAATAATATTTACAGTTACATTTTTTTTCTCGTAAATCTGAATTCACAATGTATTCATTTGAAAAAATGTCATAGTATACATTTCTTTTTTTTTCTAAACGACAAAAACAACACTTATAAAAAAAGGACCATAAAAATATTGGAGTCCTCTTTGTATTGCCCAAAAATAGGTAATTATGATCAACAATGAGACATCACAAGAATTAAAAACAGCTACTAAGATCAATTCAATAGTTCAGTTATCCTCTTGTTTTTCACCCGAAATGAAATGTACTGAATGTTCTTTCAAAACCTCATCAGTCAATATGTAGCTTGAACCTTTTTTTTGTTGTGCAAATATGACACCATAAAATCGGTTCTATACAATTGGTACCAAAGGTAATTCAGACATGACCAGCAAACATTTTAAACTACTCTTGCCAAAATGCCAAAAGAAAGAACAAAGAACATGAATAAGAAATGCGAAAAATCAAAAATAACACAACTGATCACAACAAAATAACTTCTTCCCCTCATCTATGCATCTTACCCAACTAAAAGCAGAAAAAACTAAAAAACAAAGTGAGAAATAAAAGGCCATATAGAGAAAAAATAAATCGTGGTTACAATAGGGGTTGGGATTATGGTACAGCAGTTGTTTTATTTTCTGAGATGATCTTGACAATTTCTTTTGTTCTTTTCTTCTTCATGATGCCACCCCCCCTTGCCTTTCACCAGTGGGATGCTGTAGTGCTTGAAGTCTCATGACATCACCTGTACACAACCAGTTAGAAACTTCGGCCCATCTTCCCAGGACCTCCAGATATTCTCTGGTGGGGCAAAAGAGGTAAGGGTCAACATTCATACTTCAATAGTCAGACTATTCACCAGTACCTGAGCTACTTCCTCTCTCCCTTGCCGTGGACATGTGACCAAAGAAGTGCTAGCACATGATCGTAATTCCAAAGCTAATCTAAAATTCTGCAGATTCTTTCTGGAATTTATTTGGTACACCTTTCATATACATAGTTGGGACTACAGTGATGAACTGTAGCTCATCATTTGCTGCACTTCAGTGTATCGACCACCTCTACCCTGTTTATTAATGGAGAGGGGTCACTATCTCCACTGCCAACATATTATTTGAGTAGTCCATCGCCCAATATGCAGTCATGAGTTTTACTGTGACCAGATTGTGCTTCAACAGATGTGCTACAGTTTCTAACTGTAAATCTCTGTAAAACATTATTAAAAAATTAAAGGTGTTGTGTCTTTCGACTTGAAATCTAATACCAAGTAAAGCTGAATTAATGCCCAATACCAATACAGTGTGTCAGGCAAACATTTTACATATATATAAAAAACCCTACAAGTTAATTCCAAGTGTTTCAATACAATGTTCAGGTTGTATTATAATATTCTAATAAAAAATACACATTTGATGTCACATGCAATTTTTTATTTAAATAGAAATTAGTCATTCAAATATTTAAATCCTGTAACACTATGTTCCTTTTATGTTTTAATGTCCATTTACAGCTATAATGACAATAAATATTATAATAATACAGTAGCTCAGGCTGTCTGGTTGAATGGATGTACTGTATATAATGAAACAGCATTCACACGCAGGGTTTTAGTGACCACATTGTTCTTAGAACACTGTTGCGTTCCCCAAAATAGAATGCTAATCTTTGTCATAGAAGACTAAGTTCAAGTCACCCAGTGACAGTATTTGTCAAGATTGTCAGAAGAAATCTTGTCCATGTTCAGTTAGTGGCTTAACGTAATTTCTTTGATTTCTTGTTTAAGAGAAATAAGCCAGTAGACTCCCAGCATCTCTTATTGTAAACTGGTGTCCTTGCAGACAGGAGAAAAGTGGGGCACACTGAGGCTGAAGTAATCCAAACAGACGGGTGGGCAGAGTACTGGGAGCTGAGACTGGGATCTGACTTGACACTCCACAGATTTGAAAGTTTGAGAGCCAAATGAGAGTGTTATAGCTCAGCACTGGGGAGTTTGTGGAGACAGACATAG
Organism: Astyanax mexicanus; assembly: GCF_023375975.1. Lineage (NCBI taxonomy): Eukaryota > Metazoa > Chordata > Actinopteri > Characiformes > Acestrorhamphidae > Astyanax > Astyanax mexicanus. The sequence continues at coordinate 5,578,136 of NC_064427.1, forward strand.
GCTGTACACAGACATTGACACAGGCAAGACGAGAATGCCTTTAAATTTCTTTCCTGCTTGTTCTTTCTGTGTGTACAACGAAATAACACACAGTAGTCATAACTGGAAATACTTCTATTTACTACTACTGTTTTTAAATGTTTATTAGCATTTTCATTTTAGTTGGAAAACATGGACACACAAGATATAATAGGGGAGATTTTAGGAGAAAGCAACAGTGTCGATTTGTGCAAGCTTATGGATTAAAATAAACTCTCTACTTGCTTCAAGCTACGAACAAATGAAGTGCATGATATTGCAAATGAAAGGTCTGGAGTAGATGGGAAACGAACAATGGCACAGAGAGAAAGATTTGCAGGTTGAAGAGAATGAGCGCATTTCTGCCATTTCATGCATTTCACTGTCAGTCTAGCATTTGCACTGAAAGATATGGGATAACAGTTCCATAAAAGCGAGAACAGGTGGAGAAGAGATTAAGAATGAAATAAGTCTATAAAGACAGACAGAGAGGTGGATAGAAAGGGCCATTGAGCAATATAAGGGAAAACATAATACCTCCACTGAGATGGCAACCGACCACCTGTTAGGTTTCAATGGTATCCATTTGTAAAAGCTGTCGCAATCAAAGGGCCCTAAAAGTATACAGTTAGTGTGTCTGTTAGTAGGCATTTGCAGAAGAGAAAAGTGAGTACATTTTGATCCACAGGATTGTTCTGTCAGCATGACTGAGTTTGAAGTATTAAACAATTATATAATGAAAAACTAATCTGATGCATAGAGTGGAAATATGAATGAAAATCACAAGTTTACTTAATTTACTTAATAGAATTAAAGCAAATGATCTGTGAACTAAGCAGATAAAAAGATGTATAAATAAATCTACAGTAAAATCTACATATTACTGCTACAAACATGGTCTGAGTTTTGAGAGAAAGGACAGTGGTGTTAAACTATAGTACAGAGAAATGTATGAGCCTACATAATCAGAAGAAAAGTTAAAGGGCATTATTTATGTATACTGTTAAAGAGGTTAAGGAACACAGATGCTTTAAGTCATTGCTTATAGAATTCAGTGCAGTTTTCATACATATACTTGATTAATGAGCTATGCTAACTGGTTAGGCAGGTAAACCCACCATCTCCAGTCCAGCTGTTCACTATATGTGCTATAGCACACTGTCTTGGGACTCGTTAGGCTTAGTATATTTGTACAGCCTTCACTTGTTCTCAGTCCTGGATTATAAAGAGTTTAAGGTGCTGGCTCAAATTTGTTGCTACAAAATGTAAATTACATTCCACACAGTCATTACTATATAACTATACACTGCAAACCTAGCCTAGTTTGATATACTTTGATGGGTTTTCTCCAGAAGGTCAAGTTTGAACTAAATAATGCTAACAGAAACACTATTTAAAGAATCCAAACACGCATATGGTCCTCTTCAACCTCCTTTAAAAAAGTATGAAAAACGAGGAAATGTCCACCCTCGTCTTCTCGCTCTCTTGAGCTGATCAATCTCCCTCCTCCATATGCAAATCCTCAACACTGTCTGATTTTCTGATTGCGTTTGTGAGGCAAACCGCCCACACGGCAGATTTAGGGGGCAAAACGGCAAACTGTCAACACGTCTTTCTTAAAAACACTGCCTCTTATCGGGCCTGTCATCAGCCCATTGTGCTCGTGAGCGACGCGCTTCAGAAAGACCTCCCGAGCTTAATCCATATGAATAAATCAAAGTCTACTACGGCAGGGTGCTTCGGGCTCTCTAATCAAGCAGACTTGGAGGAAAGAGTTTTGCTTCATACTCCCACTAACACTCTCGTCTCCATAGAGTATGAAAGGCTTCATCGTTTAACTTCATACACTCACAGTTGCATGTTCCTGACAGTGCTACTCAGATGTAGGCCTGGAAGGACACAGCGCCACACTCTTCTTCCCCATTTAACGCAGCTAATTCATCTCTTCAGCTAATTATAAAGCCCTTCACACAATGAATTGGGTGCGCTGGAGCAGGAAAAAACACTAAACTCTGCAGTACTGTGGCCCTCCAGGGCCAGATATGAGTAACACTAATAAAGAGTAATAAAACAGCAACTGTGGAGTCATCCGCCGGGTTGCGCCTCCTACAGTTCTGTAGTGTAGCTAATTGTTGACACGTGTCGCAGAAATAAACGAAGAGGAGCATTCTGCGTTCCGCGTCATTTCCTGTGTTAATGTGCTGCTCGGAGACATTATCTGCTGGAGCACTGGACGCCAAAGCATCTAGGCTCTCGGCCCAGCCTTAGTTACTCATTTCACCCTGAGAGGAACTAACTCAACCTGAAACCACACCACTCCACATTAATCTCTCATCGGCATGCACATTTGCATCCAGATGTGTTCTTGTTAACTCTAATGCCCATAAATAAAGCTAGGGTTGCGAGGCATGCATCTCCATTGCGAAATGCTGTGAATGTTTAACAAAGTTAAAGTCTGAGTCTTCTGCTCTCTTGAGTTTTTAACCGTTGTCTAACATTCTCAATGCAACTAAAGTATAAAATACGAAGGAAGAACAGGGGCAGTGTTTCTAGCCTTGACGCAAAGTGATCCATGGAACACGGATAATTACTTGATAACTGTATTATAATCTGCATTGTTCTGCAGATACAAAAGCAACAAAGAGGCTGTTCAATTCACAAAGGCAGCGAGGGTTGGGAGGAGAGAAGGCCCGGGATGAGTGTCGCTCGGCACACCTTGCCCATCTCTGCTGTAGAGCTGGTTAAGAGATGTATTTGCGCGAGAATGAGTGTGTGAATAATTGAATTTCAATTTGGCACTTCATTACAAATGCATCCTTTCTTTTTCCAAATTGAGAGCTTCAGCGATTCAGAAATGCGACCTGACATCTGTGACATTCATAGACGGAATCTGCGCTCTGCCAGCAAAAAGCCAATTAAAGCAACTTTTGTGCCGCGCCATGCTTTTGTTTGGATATGGTGTCAAAAGCATCTGCTTGTTACAGGGACATTTGAATTTGACAATTTGCTCATTTCCAATCATACCACTCGTTTTTTATCTGCCAAGTTGTTTGTGATGCTCTATTCTCCCTCCCGTCTTAAACTCCAGCCACAGTTTAGACGGATTGCAGTATCAGAGGCTCTTGTTTTTTTTTACGCATATAGCAACACTAATCTTGCTTACAGTCTGATTGAGAACCTCTTGTCCAAATTTGTCTTGTCCATTAACAGTATATAGTATAGTATAGTATAGTGGCTGCCTTTAAATGAGTCATACAGAAATTACACAATCAAACCTTGACTCCTCAGCCGCAAGTAAAAAGTAATCATTATCTGTTCAGGATTTAAAATGCTTTGAGAAGAGAATAAACAGAGAATCAGGCAGAGAAAAGAGAAGAAGCAGAACATTTTCTTTAGGCCTTTTACACTATTTTGTGTGTAGAGTCTAAGGGTGTCTCTATTTGTTGCATATGCACACCAGACAGTGAGATATTAAAGATTTGGTTAACTTAAAACATGATGAAAACCAATTGGCAAATATTAATGCTTTCTACAGCATGTTCATTAATTATTCAGTATTGTAAATAGTTTTGCAGGATTTCTGCTTTTTTTTTTTTTTTTTACCAATCTGTGGTGTCAACTTTGCTATAAATACAGCAAACCGACATGGAATGCAAACGTACAATACTATTTAAATGTTTTTGATTTGTCTGCAGACCCCTGTACAGACTAATTTGGTCACAGACAACACACAGGCCAGTTCTGTGAATACAAATAAAAAATGTTGTGTCCAGAATGACTGGAAATTTTTAATTATTTTATTAATCTATTTATCTATTCATATTTCAAAAGATCAGCCAACAAAATGCTAAACATATCACCTGAGATCAATGTTTCAGTCTGCAATGACGCCACATTCATGCCCGAGAGCACAATTGGTCTCGTTCTCTTAGAGTGTTGGATGGATGAATGAGGTTAGTTTATATAAGTAATATAAGAGGTAAGTAATAACTGTCTTTGTTTTTACTGGTGTTTGCAAGTTTAACAAAACTTCCTAAAAATAGCTTAAGACATGATCTCTTAACATACAAGTTGTAAATTGAATTCAGCCACTGCACAATGGCATCGAAGGGGTAGACAAAAGAGAAAATATGCCAAAGTTATTGACTATGATAACTGAGGGCAGGATGTCACATGTTGATGATAAAAACACTATATTGTCTTTTTATTGTAACCCTGTCTAATAAGGGATAAGTAATAAGGCAGATAAAATAGGCAGCTGTAAAATTTTAACTTGGTGAAGGCAGGATGATACTCACAGCAATACCATGGCTGAAGCCGGATCCGGGCTGGGGGCTAGCAGCAGTGATGTAGTTTCCAACAGCAGAGTCCTGACTGGCCGGGCCGTACAGATCCGCTACAGGCCCCGGACTGTTGGCACCAGGGAAGCCTCCAGGCCGAGGAGGGTTAGTGCCTAAAGAACACACACACACACACACACACACACACACACACACTTAAACTGCAAATCCTCAGGGTCATGTCAAGCATGATGTGCACAGATTGGAAAACAAATTTCAGACTGCCTGGAGATCGACATAAATACAATATATGGGAGAGAATATGATATTGGATGTTTGAGTCTATATTCATTTTCAGAATATTGAAGGACTGGGAACAGTAGAGCCAAATAATAAAAGTGATACCAGCAAGGAGAGTGGCACTGAAATGCTGACTAATTACTGGAAATGCTGTTCCATTTTATACACTCCATAATAATAAAATGCTAATAGCTAAAGCTTTCACAATTATATTGTGGATTGTAAGGAGAGTGTCATTAAACTTGCATTAGAACAATATCTTTATTATCTGTGTTTCATACAAGTAGCAATGGGCACTGAGGTGATTAGCCAACATCATATTCTCATGTATGTCATGCACATGTTGGGGGAATTTCACAACTCACAGTGAAGTCATGTGCAAACAGAGATCGGCATGCATGAAACCAACATGCAGTCAGTCACAAACGTATGATGTGCCCCTTGCGTCAGGCTGTTTGTGTGAACTTGCATGAAGCGCAACACATGAGCGTGTCTTTGGGTTGCATATATATATTTATTTATGTATTATTATTATCATTAGGTACTATTTTAAAGGAAACTCCTCGCACAACACATTTTTCATATTTGGTAAAGCAGATACTGCAGGTTTTGCATCTGATTTTTAGGGTTTTCCTTTTCAAGTTGCCACTGAAAAGGCAAAGATTGTAAATGATGTAATGACGTACAGCTTTTTTACTTTGCAAAAATATTAGGTATATCAGCAAGATTAAAATTATTACTCGTCAAGTTTTTTGCAGTGAAGAAAATGTAGTAAATGCCAGTAGTCTTTGTAAAACACATGCCTATTACAACCACAGGATCCAGCCAAAATATCCAGCACTGTTTAAACAGACCAGTGCTCAAGTCACAGTGTCTATTGTCCACACTATAGCTATTCATTCATCACACTGCACTGGTAATAATAGGCCTACATTCTTACTGCCAGTACAGTTTGAGACCGCAGTGCTGTGACTAATAATGCATTGATTATATTTTTTTTCATTCACGAGTGGACAAATCTGTCCTGTCTGTCCAAAATCATATACATCTTATTACTTCAATGTGCCAACTGACATTTCATGTACATATATAAATAAATCAAATGCATTGAAAATTAGTTTTACATTTAACACGCTTACACTTGCTGCTGTTCTGCTAATGATTTATGTTTATATAAAAACTAAAAAAAAAAAAAGCATTTGTGGACAGATGGGTCAATTCATCCTACTGTATTTGGGCATCTCTGCAGTTTGCAATGATTGAGAAAGAGAGAGAAAAAAAGACTGCAGTGCTTAACTCCAGGCTTTTCTCAGGAGCTGCCTCACTGGCCTTATCTGAGCAGCACATATCCTAATAGGCCTGCTTATTAAGCAATTACAGCCATTTTGAGTTTCAGCAGTAATCCTCATTTCCTATAATTGGTGGATTCTGTTGAGGCAAAGCGCAGGGCTCTCCCTTTCTCTCTCTCTCTCTCCTGCTCTCTCTCTCTGCAAGCAAAAGGATTTATGTTTCAACTTAAACCCTGGGGCTAGACTGCTCTTGCTATTAACTTTAATAGGCAAACATGAGTTACACTTATTGGCTTTGACTGGTAGCTTAGCGGCACCCATGCTAATTAAACTAGCGGGCCAGTGGATTACACAGCAGGTTTTTAAGGTGCAGGTGACTCATGTGTCCTGCACTGGTGCCCAGTGCGGTGCTTTAATTTACGAGACCCCTTTGTCTCTTTCTGCAGGATGACAAAGTGGCAGTGCACCATGGGGAAAGAGGGCACAGAGTCGTTCTGTTCGCCGAGTTCAAGCAAGGTATTTGTCCTCTGCTGTTATTTATTTATTATCTGTTTATTTATTTGTTTATATACCTTTTTCACGGTGGAGAGGGATTATAATTCTCACACCAACACGCACACAGGCACACAAACACACAATCTTTGCTGTCATGAGATAAAGTGCTTTGATATGACCCCTAAAAGACCCCACAATGCATCGATTATGTCTGTGTTTCCCACAGCAACCGAGATACAGGAGACAGTTTGACAGGACCTCATATCAAGTATCACCTTAATCCAATAGAACTTTATCTCCCAGTGTTCTCAACCTATATTGAAAGCAGTATTACTGTCATATATTGCAAAGATTAAGACAGAAATGCGCATTTCTGCCTCCAATGCTTCCGTTCAGTGGTGGAAGGGATGGGGGTGGAGTGCAGAGGTGAAGTATTATTTATGTCTGTCTGATAAAAGCTGGTAGAAAAGCCAGTGTAACACGGAGAACGAGAGAAAGAGCAGCAGTTTAAACAGGAGAAAACGCAGAGAACAACATGACCTCTGCCAGCAGCACAGGACAGCTACCAGAGCTGAAAACACAGTGATGTATTGTTTAACACAAGCAAAACTGGGCAAAACTCCCATATGTTCTTAGTGGCAGTGTAGCCGTGCATCAGAACTGCTCCAACCAGAATGCCTTATACTGTGTGCTGGTGAAATCTGACTACAGTAATTTAGGACCGTGACTCTGTACAACACCGGTGCAGCTCGGAGCCCGTAGCTTAGCGAGCCCGGCTGCGCACCATGGGGAGCCATTCGAGCCGAAATCTGCACAGACTGGGCCTGGGTCCAAACCGAGAGATCTGTGTAATCTGCAGTGTAAAGCACGGGCGCTAAGATGCCTTTCCTTGTCTGCTGCCAAAGCAAATGAGGCGGGACAGGCGAGGTGAGGCGAGGCGGAGCACCTGGCAGGCCTCACAACACCTGGCTGGAGCCGCTTCGACTGCGGCCGTTAGGACCAGGGCTACAGACGGGCGACACCATGCAAGATTCTGCAGTGCATCATCATGCTTTAGAGCAGGGACAATGCAGAACTGAAGCAGGCCCGTTGAGTGTGCTGCTGAAAATGGCTAACCAATGAGGCTTGACTAGCCATAACTGCGCTAGGGCTTGAGAGAGAGAGAGAGAGAGAGAGAAAGAGACAGCATATTGACAGCACCTTCACTGACATAACTTTCACTGGTGGAACAGGACTAGTGAGATCAGTGCTAAAAAGTTATTAATACCACAGCCTTATTTACATAGAAAATGAACACGTCCATTTAAAGTGTAGTATACACTACTGCTCGAATACTTGTGTCTTTTATGTAAGGCAATACACTAGATGGCATAGTCAAAACGTTATGTAATGGCAATGGTAGTAACAGTGGAAATATTTGTAAACAGAAGCCATCAGCCACATAAAACGCATTATTTAATTATTCGAAAACTAATACAGAGGGTATGTTCCAGTGCAAAAGAAGTGACATGTTCGCCTTAAAAAAAGACTAATGAGTCAAACAGGACCTGTCTGCAATCTGCTTATTAGCCACCCTTTATAACCAGGTCTCTCGTTCTTCCTTCTTGAGATATTTTGGCTACTCTCACTCTATTTTCTGTTTTTTTACTTTTGCCTGTCTTCTTTCTGATTTTTGATCTGTGGATTTTTCACGTGGTCTTTGCAGCAAAGTCTATAGTAACACTACACAGAAACTACTGTGGATTACTATAGATGCAAGCAAAAACATGATTCACTTTTGCATTTGAATTACTTCTAACCATTTAATAATTTTTGGGATTAATACTTGGCTGATGCTTCCTAAGTTTTAAAATGCGCTGAATGCAGCACATCACCTTCAAAACCTCAATTCACACCAAACACAGCAAGACATAATAATGTGAGGATGTTCCAAGAGAGCCTGTGTTTACATTACAGGAGTTTCGCAAGGAGGTGACAAGAGTTGACTTAACGTGCAACGCAAGGTGACAGGAAGGGAATTAGCTTGTTTTTATACTGCGATTTAGCCGTCCATATAAACAGTCTTTAATATAAATTCTGAATGGAAACAGAAGACTATGAGCACATCATGATTATACACTGACACTGAATACAAGTTAGAAAGCAAACAATACCTATGTAGTTGAGCCTAGACACAAAAAAACAAGTTTCTTACAGTACCATGCTCCTTCAGCAGATATGGGATGCTTATGTATGAGCTTATGATAGTATGGGGATGGGGAATATGACCGAATGAACAGAGTGAGCATTAGCTGACCCTGCATCATCCATTTTGGCTGCATTATGTTCATGCTTGTGCTTTGTACGTGCATCCAGAGGGCACTTGGGTGCCTTCATGCCATAATAAGAATACTACTACTATTAATAATATTACTACTACTACTAATAATAATCTAATGGATCTACATACACAAAAGAACAAACAGCTTTCTTAAAGAGAGAAATGAATTGATTATGGAAAAATCCCACATGCAGTGCATATTAGCCAGGTGTTTATCATGATATCACTGCCTCTATTTAAACAATAGTCTTTTGTCTGATGCATAAATGTGATCGAAGAAACACAAAATAATAACAACAAGAACAAAAACAAAAAAGGAAACCAAATGTGAAGGAAGCAAAAAGGTCAAGGACATGAAAACGCACCATACAAACCTGGGCTTTTAAACTGATCCGGGCTGTGCAGGTGCTGCAGGGGCGAGTTGCAGGCGGACGTGGCGTGCTCGCTTTGCAGCATCTGAGCTGCCTGGGGCCCCAGGGAGCCATAGTCCGCAAAGGAACAGGGTGCCCCCCGCTGGTCGCTGGGCGCGGAATAAAACCCGTAATCGGGGAAGCCTGGGAGATACAGTACAGGGGTGGAGGAGGGGGAGAAGGGAATGGAGAGGGAGGTAAGGAGGAGGAGGAAGGGGTGGGGCGCCATCATTGTGGGGAAAAACTCTTGCATGGTACACAGTCACGTAGGCAAGACGTATGTTGATGCGTGCTGCTATTGAGAGTGGCTGAACATGGCTACTTGATGTTTGGCACTACACAATTTATATCAACCTTTGTTTTATTTAAACCAAGCCCAGCTAACTGGTGATTTGGGCCTCAAGATTTGACCTCTAAACAGGGGTGAACTACAGTACCAGTCAAAAATTTAGACAAACCGAAATCAGGGCTCCAACCAGGATGAGGAATGAAGCTTACAATTTATATCTTGTTTCTAACATTTTGTTTGCTTAGTTACTGATGAGAGTTGCTTTAGGTTCACAGCCTTTGTGTGCCTATTATCAATATACAACTGCCGGTTTAGAAGTTGCTAAAATGCACCTGTGCTAGCACTGGATTTTCCCACTATACTTTAGTGGGGAGAGTTATTGTAATTATTAGTTTGGCTTGTGTTATGTTGTTTCATGTGTGTTTGAAATATCATTGTAAAGGAAAGAGACCCTGCAGCAACAGTAGCAGTGCAGCATCCGCAATCCTTAAGCAGCATCAGGAAGGGGCCACAGGCCTCACCCAGCACAACTGATGTACCATTTGCATTCCTCCCACTGTTAGCATCACTACTGGGCCAACTATGCTCAGCATTGCTACCCCACCTTTACTCACTAGACATATTCATCAAGAGCATTTCACATCTAAAAAACGTGTAAATAAATATTGGATCTACATAATAATTATGTTCATGATTCTTTTGTTTTTATAACTTTTTTATACTTTTTGATCAAAAGTTTTGAAATGCTTTAAATAGGTTTCTAAGAAAGTAGAAACAATGTAATGCATTCCATGTTTTCCTAAATGCATCCTAAATCAGTCAACAGGCGCTCAGCATATGCAGAGCTTTTGTCAAGTCTGTTGAAAAAGCATCCCCTGAGAGAATGCCAGCCCTGTGTAAAGCTGTAGTTAAATTTGTTTTGCATGATTAGGTGATAATTTGAGATATTTGCACTTACATAAAATGTGGAATAAAGACTTCTCTTGTTTACATTTTTGACTGGTGCTGTAGTCAATCCATGAGCCACCACTGCAAATGGGCACTGAGTGAAAGGGCCTCATGTTAACCCTGGGGATCAGTGAGAAGCAGCACACCTTCGAACACAGTTGATCTTCATTCACACAATAACATTCCTTAATAGTCCTCTTAATAATCTGTATTTTTCTTTCTCAAGAGAATAAAGCTTGAATTCACACAAAACATCAATAATTGATTTCAAACCCCTCTATTCTTGGGAGACGCAGCTAAGCATACTGAGCCTTTGAGTAAGGTTCTGCAGACAATCTAAGAAGGCCACATTCATGTTTACTGGGCATAAACATTAGGGAGGATCCACAACACAAAGCGCTAGGCCTCTTCACGTCTTGGCCCGAACTCACAAAAACACCTTGCTTTCACACAGATGGCAGATTAGCAACGCTTCAGAAACCATCATTGACTAGTGCGAGCCGCATTGACATTTATAGCTCATCCCCATAATCTGAAGCGCGGCACTCGTATAAAAGGCCTATTAAAAGCCATTGGTGCCTCTCGCACCTCTTTCCAGCACAGGCGTTAATCCACTCAAGGCAGGAGCAAGATTGGCAGCGCAGGCCTTTCATCCTGCGGCCCCCCAGGGCGTATTTGTTTTTCATTTGGGTCCCTAAACAAAAAGAGAAGGCCTGCAGCCCTGCCTCACCTAGCCAGTGCTGATTATACTGTCAGCAACTGCCAAGTGCAATCTAGCGGGCAGAACAGGTCCGCCGCCAGCTTCGTCACACCTTCCCCCTCCATCCTGCAAATTGGGGTAAGCGGCTGGTAGAATGGCACCATGCCCGTGCTGTCTACTTACCGGAATGTATAGCTTGACAAATCGGACAAAACTACGCTCGCAGTGGATTTATTTACATCTTACTTTCAGCCCAAAGAAGAAGAACAGTGCAGGCTAGTTCTAGTTCTCTTTACAGGTACAGAGCAGCACTTTTTTTGGACATGCCTTCTCAAAGAGGAGACTTCACAATCAGAACAACAAAACTATAAGATAACACATTGAATTAGACAGGGATTCTAGTGTTCTAACAAGCAGCTTCATGAGGACCCTGAGGATGTTTCTTACTATAGGTTTAAGAAGTTCTTGCCATATATGGCCAAAATCTCTTGCTATAATTTTTTAAGGTTATTTTTTATGTATTTAAAATTTGTGAGGTAACTTTAGTAAATTAAAAATGAATGGCATGTACAGTACTGTTGAAAAAATTGACTGGAATCACGCCGTTAATTACATCATGTGCTTTATATACAGTGATTTTAAAAATAACATAGATTTTTGATTACATAAGTAATCAGTTTACATCCATTTACCTTTTTCCTGTATTTGGCATTTGAAATTCCGGTTCTTTCATTTTATCAAAACTTCATTCTTGATTCCCCAGTCTTTGTAGGATCATACACAGCTCCACTCATCATTCTGGATTCTTCTTAGAGCTTTTACGTTTGTTTTTTTTGTTATATTATTAAAAACATTGATTCCATTGGACACAGCAAACAGTTCAGGAATATGTTAGAATTAACAAACTGTGCTGCATTTCATCTGTCTGTGTGTACCGCAGGTTTTTAAATATCTCCTACTGAGTGACCCCTTCTAACTAAACCTGCTGTAGGTAGGTCTCAGGGAAACTGTCCTGCTTTTCTAATGACTCATCTTTGATAGGACTGCAGCATCTTCGGAGACTGCGCTGCCCACTGCAGCCCCTGCTGCTGACTCACCACGTCTGCACCTGCACACACACAAACTCTACACGCTCCGTCCCATAGTCTGCCCCCGAGTCACCTCACCTCATCAACTGCCTTACCAAAAGTATCGGATGGACCTCCTTTATTCCAGAGAACACAGTTCCAATGCTCCTCAGCTCAGTGCTCACATTCATTTGCTCAAGAGAATCTGATTCTATTGGCAGTACTTCATTAAAATGACCAAATGAGCTATATGTATGTATTTACGCATCTGTGTTAGCAATAGGTTCAACTTAATGTAGCTGAATGCATGTGGATCCAAATTTAAAAATGTTTGTGTGGTAAGACATTTATAAGATATTTATATATATTTATATTTATATATATTTAATGTCTTTGTGTTGCTGTACAACTTATAACAGGTGTTATTTGAACCTTATAGTACACATTTGGATTGTATGGGCTGTCTGCAAGTATATACTAAAATATTAACAAAACACACTTTATCTACTATTACTTGGACTCTTTAAAAATGTGTTTCATTGATGCCTATAGCCATTTACTGTAGCCATTTGTCAATAACTTTTTCAAAAAAAAATTATTTGTTCATTTATACCTGAATGTTTACATTTGCTGCATTTTCTCAAAAGATCTTTCTTTTATGATCTTTAATGATTCTTCTGACTGAACCCAGACTGCTAAATCTAAAGATTTGCTTATCAAAGTGCAGAGAACAAATGACAGCAGGCTGAGGTTAATCCGGGCCACATTCAGCAGACTGGATATATCTCCTGCAAAAGGACAGAAGTCATAAGGAGTGTCCAAGAGACTGTGGTGGAAAACCCCACAGGGAATTATTCTCCTTGGATGCCCTGTGCCCTTCCCTCCCCACTTCACATCTCTGTCTATAGCCCTGTCATTCTGGAAACATCCCGACTTTCACGGTAAATATCCAGCCTTTCAGCTGAGCTTTAATTGCGCTGAGACCAAACATTAAAAAAGAAAGAAAAACGGGAGCGAGAGCGTGCAAGACTTTTTTCTGCTTAATCCACTTTCAACGTGCATGCAAATAGCCCGTCGCCCTTGAGTTTCAAAGTGGGTTCCGTGCTCCTCGCTAATTAGACAAGCTTCCCCGGCTTCCTCTTCTCTTTCTAATTAGAATCTTTAATAACAAACAAGCGCCGACCTTTACAAAAGGCTTCTCCACAATCTCCTCCATTAGTTAAACGGATGAGGAGGGAAGGGGTTAGAGAACGATCACCCCCCCACCAGCTCCCCTCCCATACCCCAACAGCACTGAAGCATCATCCAAGAGTCTTGGGCCATGCCAGTGGTCCACAATAGTGGCTTCCTGTTGCAATCTGCACGAGGCGTTGGATTGAGGGCGATAGCGGGAGGAAAGCGACAGGACACAAAGACGACATCGGAGGCGCACAACAAATACACATGGTGGCTTTGTTTGCTCTGACATGGACAATTAGCCCTCAGCTGCCGGCATCGCGCAGCCAGGAAGGTCTTATCTAATAAAGGCAGGCAAAATGACTTTTATTGTTCAGGTAGATTGCCTCTAATGATAGTGCCATCAGTGTAAAAGGATATGAATAAAAATGGGGATGTGATGGGGGGTGCAGAAGGGGAAGAAAAAGAAAGAGAGAAAGTGGCTCTTCAGTGGATGGTGGGAGCACGAAAAGACACCATCTGGGAGCGCTGCAATCTCTTGATTATCTTCCTGTGCTAATTTTCTTTTCAGTGCATACAAATGATTTACTTTGAGCAAAGGTGAGAAACATGAGTGCGATTGAGCCAAAGACGCTGTTTTTTCCCCTCCCCCCTTCTTTTTCACATCAAAGTTAGAGAAATAATGGCTTCTCTCTGATCTTGTGCAGAAAAGCACATGTTCCTCTGTGTGTAACGTTTCCACAGTGGGACCGAGCATGTCGCCAGCTTCCTCTGGGAGCAGCGGTGGCGGGAAAGAAAAGAAGGCGTTTATTTGCATGGCACGAAGACAAATTTGCAGCATGCTAATGAACAAATATCGAATGGCGATGTTAGAGCTGTGCGGACATCTGGTGCCACGCTGCATCAGCGATACAACAACCTGCAATATCACAGGAGCCCCGTGTTTGGAATAATGGAGCTGCCAGCTTGTGTTGGGCATTAAAGCTTACGATCTGAATGTGCATGTGTGCAGGGGAGTGTGTGACTCTAAAACAAATGAGGTCATAAAAGAAAATGAACGCAACAGTTTTCCTTTCGTTCTTCCTTTTAACCTTTGGGAGCTTCAAAACATCAGAGAAATTCTAGCAACACTCAAATAGAACAGATGAAAAGAAAAAACCTGCAAGACTTTGGTACACTAGAGTCTCAAGGACACTCGATAAAAGGTGTAAAGAAAAGCTGGATGATTCCAGAGCTATACTATACAGACTCCTGGAAGGATGTGGCCTTCACACAATAAAGCCTGAAAGCACAAGCACTCCACGCCGTGGTGTAGCTATCTGACTCCAGACTTTAGAGCACCAGGCGGCTCCTTTTACAAAGCCCCTTTTACAAAGTTCTTACAATGCCAAGAAAGGCATCATACTCCGTTCTTATAGTACATGCCTAAGGTTGAGTACATACAAAAGAGAGAGCAAGCGAGCAAGAAGCTGAGTAGGTAGTGCATTAAGTGCTGCGTCTTGGAGGTTTTAAGCAAAAGTGTGGTTTAGGATGAGCTCCCACACTCCCGTAGATCATATCTCCCACCACCCCCTGCCCCCGATCATCCAATTATTAATATTCTAGCTATCAGCCTGAAACAAAAGATCACTTCTTCGCCATTTCTTTTTCTTTTTTTCTCCTGCGGTCTAATTGGATGTAATTACTCATCTACAAAACAAATGAGTAGGTCGGCGTTGCCGTGGTGACTGGATCAGTGGGTCCAGCAGTGCGAATTGCTCACCGAGCCTCATTTCTGCTGATAATTATCGCTCCTCTTCCCTCTCCCTCTATCCCCTCTCTCTTTCACTCTCTCTGCCTTTCGCCCACTGCCCGGAGAAAAGAGGGGGATGGACACGGGGGCGGCCATCACCAAACATCAGCCAGTGCTATTCAGTTCTCTCCAGCTATTCTCTTCCCATCCCTCTTTCTCTCCGTCTCTCTCTCTCTCTCTCTCTGTCTCTCCGCATGCTGCCATCACGAGAGTGGCTCTCTTCAAGTGGATAAATGCTCCTCTCTCATTTCCACTTTGCCAGATGACTGCCTCTGAGGAGGAATTCCAAACTACTGCCCTGAAAGTACTGCTTTTTCTCTCTCTCCAGGCTAAAGGAGAGATGGGATGAGGGAAAAAACATACACACACACACTGAATAAAGCACCCCATCATGTGTATGAGAAAATACAGGGCATATTCCCCACACTTTACCACTTTAGAGGCAGTTTGATGGGGAGAAGGTGTTTAAGAGTACATCAACGTTCGCTAACACAAGCCTGTGATTATTCTGACACCAATGCTTCAACAATGTACACACACTCACACACATAAACGACTTCACCCCTCTCTACTCGGTTTCCACTTAAATCCCTGGTGGCCATCAAGTGCATATTCAGGGCGGATGTCAATAAGCCTGTCATATGCCTCCCCAAATGAGCTTTGCATTTCGGAGCAGCTATAATTAGATACTTCATTTCCACCTATGAAAACCCAGCACAAGCCTGGAGTTAGCTTTCACTTTCCATTTAAAATAGGCCTTTTTCTGACTGAACGGGTGACTAATTAACACCACTAGACCACTCTTTCGGAGAGTGCAGACATTTCATAAATAATACATATTTAATGTCTTGTCATTTTGTGCTCAGAGAGGCTTGGCTAATGAAATTTAACAGATGATTTATTCTTGCATTTGCTAGCCTTTGCTCAGGTCTTCCTCACAGCCAACTGTGTGAAATGCCTCAGACTGCCTGGAATGCCATGAAATCTTGAGAGGGCGATATATGTAGAATCATGCAATTAGAAATGTGTAAAATTCGGATGCAGAAAAAATTATTTTGTAGTTTAAAAAACTAAAAAAACAAAACAAAAAAAAAACAATATAAAACCTTAAACTGTTGAAATTAGATAATTTTTACTTTTGTTTAGATCATTAGATTTCCAATTACTTTCAGATTCAGTCTGTGTTCAAAGCATTAAAAAAAATCCACGTCCACATAGTCTGAACCCAGAATGAATCACTGCCACTAAAGTGAAACAAGTTTTTTTTGCTTCAGTTCAAACCAGGAGTGCCAAACATTTAATTTTACGTTTTTGTCTTCAAATACACATTTCTAATGGATCAGTGATGTGCTTCACTAATGTGTGATAGGCATTTTGATTGTTTTAAAGGTGAGACAACTAAAACCTCACAATGTGCTATCTGAGAGAAGAGATGAAAGCAGTCCTGAGCTGAACACAGCTGCAGTATGTATGTATCCCTTTTTGAAGCTCAGGATGGTCCCTCCCAGAGGCCTTTTCTGAGCATCTGCCCACCACAGCTGTGCAGAGGAGTCCATCCTAAACCAGAGGGAGAGGGGGAAAGCAGCAGCCTCTCTAACCTTTATGTGTAACATTTATCTTGCTGCAATGGGGGCCTGTGGGACCTGCATCACGTGCAGGACCCTTGAACAGTGGAGCGGTGGTCGGTTCTCTTTTGCGGGCGAATTCTGGCAAAGGCTGGAGCCAAGATGACTAGTACCCCATATGTCTGCACAGACATGTTTAAAGTTATAGGTAATACAGGTAAGGCATTGGCTCTCTTCTGACATAGTTACATAGTTACATCTATTAAAACAGCTTGAAAACAGAAGTAGCAATACTTCTGAGGTCTGTTTGTATTTTATTTTTTTGTTTTAATTATTTTGTCCAACATAACTGATAAATTCAATATGTGTTCTGGGGAAAATCGTAGGAACTAGATATAGTGATAATTAAGACTTTATTTGACAACCAGTCATCGTCTATGTCGAATCTCTTTTCAGACCGTCGGGCTGGTTGGGATGGGATGGAAAATGATCTCCAGATAATGGGAAGCACTCAGCCAAATGAGAGATTCTCCGTGTCCAGGCAGTCATAAGGCTCATCAGGCCAGAGCGGGGCTTCATACAACATCCCTCTCCTTGTTTCATCACGCTAATGTGACCAGGAAGGGCTGGTAGTCAGGGCCAGAGGATGATAACCAGGATGAAAAGGGTCCATGAGCAGAATTGTTTGCACTTAGAATACGATCATGTTGTGTACTTTTGGCTCAATTTCCAAAAAAAAGCCTGACTAAAAAAGAAGGCCGACCTCTCTCAGAATGAGGCTAACTGTGTTGTTGTTTGGATGGAGATGGTATAATTACATGAGGACATTTGTCTCCGGCCTTATTAGCAGAAACAGCATGCCTGGTAATGTGTTTTCAGGAAAAGCTGGGTGAAAGCACCTGTGTTCACAGTTTGGTGGGACATGGGTTAAATACAGCGGTGATTGGCCATTGAAAAAGCCCTGCCAGAGAACTGCTTATTCAAGAGAAAGCTGGGGGCAATGTTAACCTTCAGCACAATACACTTATTGAGCAGCAAGGGACAGCTGGCTTGCCTCGACTACACTCTCTTCTGCTGACGAGGGGCATCGCAGTGCACTGTTCTGTTAGCATCTTCTCGACAACTGGCGAGTCACAAGGGAGAGATGGAAAGGCAAATGAATGCTACAAACACTTCCTGGTGAAAAGGTAAGCAAAAAAAAGTCATAAGGAGAAATGAAGTGGGGGTAACACAAAAAGCAATGCATCCTCTGCTTTAATGAGCCAGGAGGGGGGTAGGGGTAGGGTTCGATCTGGAAAAAAGACTTTGAAAGGTACCATCTGAGAGAAAGGGGAGGGAAAAATATCCAGCGGATCTCCGCAGAGACATGTGCATTCCTCCAGCGGACGACCTGTCTTACTGAGAGCAGGAGAGTGGAAAAGAGAGGGAGTGAGCCAGAGGACATTTCTCAGTGGAGAGAAGGAGGCAGGAGGGGCGACTACCATGGTGTGTGCCAGCACGGCAGTCGGACACACGCACACACATACTGTCAGCCAGCTATGCAGGCTGGCGGGCAGGCTGTGGGTGTGAGAGACAGGCCTCCAGGGGGCAGCGCCTCCTGTGGAGCAGCCTCCTGTGGGGAACACTCACTCCTGGCTGCCTGTGAGGTCCAGGCACAGACAGGCAGGGAGACACTTTTGGTACTGGACTATACACTGTAGGAAGCCTGTACATACATCCGGTGGAATCTTTCACTTCCTGAAACACTGAAGATCTGTGGGCAGGTCTAGACTTTTATTCTAGTAGTTTTAATATAGTTACCAATGAATTTAAAGTAGATAAAGAGAAATGGAGAGCAGAAAGATGAAGAGAAGGAAGGAAACAAAGAGACACTCATGGAGAAGCAAAATGGAAAAAGGGACAAAAACTAATGCAGAGAGTGGCAGACAACCAAAACGACAGAGACACACAGAATAAAGAAAAGCAGAGAAACAGGGATATTATTGGCAATGGGACAGTAATGACAAGAGTGAAAAAAAAAAGTGTAGAGACACGCCAAGGCACATACAGTGGGCAAACATAAGGACAGGCAAACGGAGAGGCAGGTAGAAGGTGAAATAAAGGGACAGGCTAAAGAACAGGCATAGATACAGACAGGCTGCCTGTCTCCGTATGCAGATATTTCTCCACGTCACTTTGCTT
The DNA here is from genome assembly GCF_023375975.1 of Astyanax mexicanus. Classification (NCBI taxonomy): domain Eukaryota; kingdom Metazoa; phylum Chordata; class Actinopteri; order Characiformes; family Acestrorhamphidae; genus Astyanax; species Astyanax mexicanus. The sequence continues at coordinate 5,596,966 of NC_064427.1, forward strand.
GCTTTCTCTGCTGCTGGCAAATAGAAAATAATGGTGCCTAAGAAAAGTGAATCATCCAGTTAAAGATAATTTAAAAGAACAGGTGCTGCAGTCAGATTTAAGGAAGATAGGCAGGGCCAGCTGAGCAAGCATGACAGGGACTACTACCCTGATGATGGGGAGGAGACCATACCCTCAACATTTATCTCCTGTCACTATCCAGGGCCCCCAGTCCCACCCAGCACCAGCGTCTGTTGACATTAGCCACCAGCACAGTTGAAGCGTGTGAGGGGTTGCAGTGTAGCTGCACACACACAAACACACATACATACACAGCCAGCCTTTCACTTGTCCTTGCCACAGAGTTGCGAGCACACGTTGGCTATATCACACACACATTACACACGCTAGCGTCAGCGATGAATGTCACATAGACAAACACAAGAGCATAAACATGCACACGGCTCAAATAGTGTAACATTGCTTTGATGAGCAAAGGGTCCCATTCTTAAGGGCCCACTTTCCGTACTGGAGCACAGTATAAGGGTATATCCGTCTATAGCTTTTCAAGATTTTTTAAAAGAGCACATTCAACTTTCAGATACTCAAAGCTTTTAATTTCCTTGTCTGCAAACATTCACAGTACACAGCCCTATCTAAACTCAGTAAACTGGAGGCCTACAGAATATCTAAATGATTGGTCCTCAGGGACCCTGGGGGCTCGCAGATCTTAGACCCATCACCGGTTGATTCATCCTGGGTCAGTTTCTGTGCAAATTTTGCAAAAACAAGTGCACAGTGATTAGAGAGCACATTGCTGGCTCAGCCAATCACATGGGTCTTAGTAAGCTATTATGCATCATGCATAAATGACAGAACTAAAGGCCTTAGACCCTGAGGTTACAGAGCAACTGATTAAGAGCACTGATGACAAGAGACTGGACTTTAGTTAGAAGCTATCGATTTATTTAGTGCCACTGAGGAGGAGGACTAAGGCAAATTTGTTCATCCAGCTAGAGAAAGAAGCCAAGGAGCCAATCAATGCAAAGTGATGATGAGGAGAAAATTCCATTCCCTCAACTCGTGTTAAAATAATACTGGCAACACGGCACTACTTTATGCACACAAAAACATGTGCATGTGTCTGTATGTGCTTTCTGCACTGATCAATGCATGGAGGTTTGTTTGCTAGTTCATCTTTAAATTTGCTTGTTTCTCTTGCTCTAATGATTATTGGGAACTGAGTGTTACTTACAGAAGGTTAAAGCACACCAATGTGGTTATGTAAAACAGTTTTGTAAAACCATTAAAGCTGCCACTCTCTTGTTTAAGGTGTATTCCAGTGTATCCTAATTTTAAGTAAGAATGTGTATGTGAGTGTGTGCTGAAGAGGATGGACACAGCGGTAGCCACACAGAACACACGCGGTCAGAGCGTTTACCTGGCCCCGAGTTCTGTGGGTATGCCACGTAGCCGCCTCTTCCACGGGCCCCCCTACCTGAGCCTCGTGCTGCCGCCAGCGTTGCTGCCGCTGCCACCGGTCCATACGCCGTCGCCGGGAACCCTGCCAGACAAAAACATGAAAACCATTAAGTCATCTTAATGCTCATTATATTGGGAATGATGACGATGCTCAGTCCTTGATGCTTTTTTTTAATTTAAAGTAATTCTACTGTTAATTATGTAACTGCTACTGTTTTGTCAAAAGAACAGTTTTCTAAGGCTACCCATCACATTAGGTGGACAATGCACAGCCATTGTTTGTAGTCATTGTTTTTAATGAAGATGTTACACTATTGCTGATGTTCTGCATAGACGGATGCAGCCCTTTAACCTTCTACACTGCTCAATTGGCAATTACATCATTACGTGAGATTCATACATATCATTACCATTTGGTGCTCTCATTGTGTTGCTTCCCAACTCTTACATAACTCTTAGTTATTAGTGCTGTGTCAGTTCAAAGCTGTCCTATCAATTTATTCTGCTGAACACTTTTTTGTGTTCTTATTAACTAATGTCTGTTTAATGTATCATATTTATTATGTTTTATATTTTAATGTAATTCATTAAGCAAAGTGAGCAAACAGTGAGAAAAGCACAAGAAAACAAACAAAGCAATGCCTGTATATCTTTATTTCTCACTCCCACTTTTTTTCTTCCACACAGGCATAGCTGCCGTGAGGTCAGGGTTGATAAACTGACCGCAGAGGCAAGCACAATCGTTTACTCAAATGAAATAATTAGGAGAGGCAGAGACGGTAGCTGAGCCTTCGATCTGTGTAAGTTTTTCCATGCCTATTTATTGAGTTAGAGGTGATGCTAAGACTACCATTTACTCCCTCTTTCTACCTTTCTCACACACTCTTTTCCATCTCACAACGCACCACAGGGCTCCTTTTCAGCACCATAATTCCATTCAACACAAGAGCATGGGGTCCATGGAGGGGACTGATGGGTGTGTGTATGAAAGTGTTGCTTTCTATCACACACACACACACACCTCACACAGCAAGCAGTGGAACATTTCCCTTCAGCTGAAATTACAGGACTGTTCAATTCAGAGTGCAAAGAGGCTGTCTGGCCGGCAAAAGGCCGTTTACATTAACCTACCAAATATTCGCCAGGCAGGCGCAGCGGGGACATTTGTCTAGCTGTGACCAAGCCTGCCATCCTAAACAGTGCTGAAGTACAGCTTAAGGCAAACCGCATGGTAAAAAGCATCAGAAGTGACGCATGAACTGTAATTTTTTCATACACACTTTAACTCTAACACACACCTGGCTACACTCGTGATTGATTCAACGACCAATCATGGCAGCACAGGCCCGACTGGTCTCAGGCTTGGGAGAGAAAAATGACTTAATGGACAGTCATTGGGTAAGCTTGGATGAGCCGCCCCCGTCCCTCTGCTCTCAATGGCAGGGCTGAAAGATGGGGACTAGGGGATTAATTGCTTGTTACTGAGTGCCTATTATGCCATTCCACTCAGTGCGCAAGAATGAGGCCCATCAAAAGCCATGTGGTCTGCTAATTGAGGAGAATGATATGTCTCACCAGATTCTTATGGTCAATGGCTGGGGGTTAGAGCAGGTGGTGGCTATTCTAGCTATGGATGCAGTTTACTTGTTTAAATTCTGGGTGTCAGTCCCAATGGATAAGACTATCATTCAGAATATTTGTATCGTTAATATTTTACCCTCAACTAAAAGGGCCTGTATGTGGTGCTACACTTTGTTATTCTCATAATTACACATCTTAAATAGTAGTTAGTCAGTCTACGATACAGCATTAGACAAAAAAGCAATATGCACAAGAATACAGGAACTGCTCAATGGTCTTTATATTTAACTACAATACCAAGGTCATGGTGTTTAAGCAGTGTAATCAAACATCATCATTAGAACAGCCCGATTAAAGACATACATCAGAGCAGTGTCTGTAAGACACCACCACATTACATTATAATAAATATAATTACAGGCCAGACGCTAATGAAGGCATATATCGGTGTCTGACAGCAGCTCATCAGACTGTGTGGGTCTGACAGTAGAGATGGCGCTCAGAGACAGAAAGAGTGAGAGCATGTAATCAGACATAGCTCAGCTCAGACAGCTCAGCCATCCCCCACCATTACCCCAGTGCCATTTAAAAGTACAAATGATTAGGACCACTAGAGTTCTCTTAAAGTCTTGTATATACAAAGTCAAAAGCCAGGAAGCACACAAACAAATGCTTTATATCAATCTCACCCTTATTTAGGCCATATAAGGCCAATGGACAACATGTTTCATTGTATACTCTTTTATCCAATACAGTGTTTCTCAACTCTGGTCCTGGAGACTACCTGCCCTGCACATTTTAGTGGATTGCATGCTTTTACACACCCCTGCAACTCTGCAAAGCCTTAATGCTAATTAGCTGATTAGTTAAAAGCAGGCTGCATGAACCACAATTGGGAGATACTGGTCTAATATATAAAGGGAGTAATATTGGTCTGATACAATAACTAGGTTGCTTTCAGATGTTAAGACTCTTTTATCGCTGAAAGATTCATTGTGTTGCACTCTATGGACATGTGGAAACTATATCTATAGTGCCAGAATAAAAGAAGACCACAATAACCTATTTATGGGTATCAGACCTATTCACAAGAACCTAGAAAGGAAAGAAGAAAAAAGCATAAAGAGCTTGTGGACCTGATGAGATTATTAAGTAGCCATGATAATAATATCAGCCCTTTTCAACTATACATTTGTTTACAATGAATGCAATCATGATCAACACCTGGTTTTAAAATAGATCCAAAGCATCTGTGTCGACAGTTCTGGGGAGAATGTGTTTTTGGGAATTATTTTAGTGCTTGGCCATATGCTAGTATACACAGCCCTGCTCAACACCAGAGGAGATGTTTGTACAACTTGCTCCTTGCTTACATTCTTCTTTTCATTATCACAATGAATATTGTTTAAATTCAGCAGCTGTTTCATGTACAAATATTCACTTATACTTTTCTCATATAGTACTCAAAACCTGTATATTGTTCATGATGAATAAGTCACAATTCATGCCAAAAAATAAACAAATCAACACAAATAACAATTAATAAATTAACATTTAATTACCCTGACATACCAGAATCTAAAAAAATAGTGATATAGATTTTAGTCATACCATCCAGCCTAACATCATTCATTATTAACATTTACAGATCTTTCCTACATTGTGCAGTGGATTGAGTTAAAGTCTAACAGGATTCATGTCTGTGCAGGCTATCAGTCATCCTGCTCAATAAATGAGCTGGTAAATCCTGCAGTAAATCAATAAGACTGGACTAAGATTTACACCACAGGTCTAGTTGCTTTGATTCACTGCTACCAGACAACTGAATTCATACCATGTCACTGAACATCAGAGCATATTTACAGTCTACACAGCCGGAACAAAAACAGCATGTTTGTAGTAACTGGAGCAGACACTTAATATGTTAGCCTTTGCCATTTTGATGATGGCAATGTTGTAACTAAATATGAATATAGTTAATAAAGTTAATTGAATTGTGCTGAACTGAAAATAAGGCCTTGTGAGAGGAAGTAAAGAAGAAAGAGAGAGTAAGAGACAGAGAGAGCCATATATATCCAGGTTCTTGTTAAGCACAGAAAAAAAGTGCAAGGTTGTGCCCTCATGGTCAAATACAGGTACTCAGAACATAAAAAAATGAACAGCCTAATGATGAGGTAGACTCACCTACAATCATGAGGCCCTGTGGTAGTTGGCACCCTGACTCAAATTGCATGTTTCATTTCTTTATTCCTATCCCCTCTCGTTAATATCTAACAGCCAAATCTGTCTGGAAGGGCAGATCTAATGCTAATCAAAGTCACAAACCCATAATTCCCTGCAAATTGTGGTCAATCTTCTCCTCCTTTGTCACCTACCTCCTTAGCCTCTCCTCCTGCTGCTGATGCTGTTGCTGAGCAGAAACGTGTCTCTGAAGAGTCGCGAGTCATCTGCTCTTTCTTTACCCTTTCCCCTGTCTCTCAAACTTAACGCCGGGCGCCAAAAAATGTTCTTGTGAGAGATTAACTGTGCCGGATTAGGTGGGTTAATTAATAGATCTCGCTGGCTCATTGTTTTGCGTCGGCGCCGTGAGAAGCCGCCCAAGAGAGGCGCTGCGGCATTAAATCAATTTCATGGCCCTTTTATTACCAGCAAGATAAAGCCAATATTTAGCTTTCGGCTTTTTTTTCGTAGCATTGCTTTTTGCTTTGCCATCACTCAGCGGCAGCAGCGTCAAAGGCTGCATGTGGACAGACGGAAGGACTCCGGGGAAGGAACAAGGACGCATCTGTCCTGCAGCCACAGTCACGGGCCCCTGGAGAGTGTCCCAAACGGTACAGCACAGAGGAAGAGCCCCAGTGGGGCTGCAGCTTAGTGCTAAGGTTCCTGCTCAATACTTACTGAACCTCAAACCCTGCTAACTTCACACATCACATCACTACAGATCATGTAAGGTATCTGTGTGCATCTTCTCCAACATTACTAGTTCTCACACAAATGCTAAAGCTGGCAGTATAAATGGGTTTGTGTGTGATTGTATTTACATGCAAGAAATGGAAACAGGAACGCAGCAAAGGATAGCTTGATCTAAATTCCATGTAATTTCCAAACTCACAATGACATTAATGGTCACACACTGCAGAAAGAGCAGAAAAGTAGAAAACTGTACAAAAAGAATGTATTAAAAGTACATCAGTACATTAGGGATCCTTAGTCAGCTTAAACCTACTCCAGTACCAGTTCCCTGACTCAACATCTCTACAAAATTAAAGAAGAAATGGACTTGGGTTGTAGTGAAACAAGTAAAACTTTTGTGGAATAGCCTACCACTATTCACCCCACCCTGAAGATACTGTAAGTATAAACAGTGTTTATAAACCTATAACTGCAGGACCTTTTAGATATAAGCTGTGATCCAGAGCTTATGTTGCAACTGAGGTAGGGTGGGTCCTTGGATTCATTTTATTTTTATGTGAAAATAAAAAATTTAAAACAAACTTTGCTCTGTTTTTTTTTTTTGCTTTGCGTTGTATGAATGCTGAGAACTGCGGGTTCTCAATAGCCTTTACACTTGCATTTCTGGACAAGCAAAAAAACATCAAAAAAATATATAAAAAATAAATATTTATTTGTAAAATTCAGGATTAAATAAAATATGACTGTTTCTGCAGAATTACACAGTTATAGAAAGCCATATACCATAGTTTCATAGCACAGTTTCTGGCATGACGAGCACAGATGAGCAACGGCAGCAACAGCAGCATTCTCTATATAACAGGTTAGTGGAGCAGCAGACATGGTACAAGGAAGGCCAATCAGAACAGAGCTTAATTAGTCCCCTATTGTATAAGATACAAACATAAAAAAAATCTAAAATCGAATAGTGAGTATTTTTGGTGCATTAAAACCAAACAAATATCAGTGGACTATAAAGGTAATATGTAAGATTCAGGCCTTTTAGGAGCAAACCAGTGTTTTTCCCAAGGTAGTCTACAAATGTGACTTATGTTTTAAAACTTCATTGTAACAACATTTACATAAAATACTCGGATATCTCATTGCAAAAAAACATGCAAAATTAATTTTACATCATATGGGTCTTTAAGGAGTGTGAGACATTTTATCCAACAGCAGACGCTGAAGTCAAAAAGCAACTAAAGCCTGGCCTCCCCAGTCTCTCTCCTCTGGAAACAGTAAAGCCAGGTTGCTGCTCCCTGCAAACACGAGAGTCAGGCAGCCCGTGAGCAGGGGGTAAACTTCACAAGCTGCAGCGCCGGCGCTCATAAAAAGAGGATCAACAGTAAATACAGTCGGGGTTTCCACAGCCAGCGCTCAGTTCCTCCCTCAGTCAGCCTGGAGGGTCATGGGAAATAGAAAAATAGCCCCTCTCCACCTTCCCTTTACCAGCCTCTTTCAACGAAAGGGGGGAGGGAGGAAAGATAAATGTAAAAAAAGAAGAAAACATGACACGCGAATAGTGATAGGAGGGAAAATGGTTATTGCTATCTTTTCATCTACAGATTGACAAGTGGCCTATTGTCAGGGTGTTCCGGAGCGACTCAGTGGCTTTTGTTGTTTTCAGAGAGGCTCTGAGGAGTGCTATCAAAGCTCCCAATCAGAAAGCGGCCCCACGCCCAGCTGGCTCTTACATGGAGTGTGGAAGGCATGGAGCTCATCTCCCCACACACACACACACACACACACACACTGAGAAAAACAAGCCAAGAATACATACACACGCAAAACGAACACATATGGGAGCCAAGATGTGCTTATACACAAGTGTTCTTTTGCAGATGCACATAGAGGATCCTTAAGAGATACAGTGTGTGTGTGTGTGTGTGTGTGTGTGTGTGAACATGCTGAACATGTTTCCCAGGTAAATAATTAAATCTGAAATGAGTCAATTTGGTACAATGATCCTTTTCCATCTGCAGAAGGTTTGAGTCATTTTAAAGCTGAAGAGATCTTTAGTAAAGGCAGTACTTTTACAGTGAAACAAAACAACTACTAAGGGTGTTTTCACACCAGTCTTTTTTGACCAATCCCATGAGTGCTTGCTCTGAGAGTTCAGTACATATGGCAAACTGTAAAAACAGTTTTTGAGCCTGTGCATGATCCAGAGACCTGATAAATGGTCTTTATGAAATTGGTGATCTGGTGTTTGCTTCAAGTGGACTCTAGAGCAGTCTGCTGCACCTGTGGAAGCGATTCAGTTCAGGTGTCATCTGTGGGGTTGCCTGATTGATTTATTCTGCTGCTTTGACTATGCGTCTGTATGTGTATAAATGTTCTATGAAAGCAGATCCTTTTTTTTTTTTTTTTAGATTTTTCTGCATGGTGAAATAACATTTCTCCATAAAATTATTGCAGTTATTCACTGCTCAAGTGATTGTATCCAGGGAAAATAATGCAACACAATAAATTAACATAGGCCCTAACATTTTGCAGCAGAATATGCAGAAGTTGTACTGTGTAAAATTGTTGTACTGTGTAAAATTGCATGAATGATCCATGGTTCAAATGGAATTCTTCTGTGTGAAATTAAACGATAATAAGCAGTAGTAACCAGGCTACATCTGGTTCAACTGGTTTAAAGACAACTTTTGAATTACACCCTTACAGAAATCTTTTCCAGCAGAAATGCTGAATGCATTGATATAACACACTTAATTAATGTTAATATTGTGCTGGATCCCAAAATAACAAGATATGTACAGCCAGCCACTCTTAAGCTAAAGAAGGCAATGTGATTTTAAGGGAAATGTGTGTAAATTAGACTTGTCACCCCTTAATCAAACATCAAAGAAAAAAGTGAAGGGTGGGCTGGACAAATGTTTTCTCCAAAATACACACATCTCGTCCCTTCCCTACATTAGCAACAGTTCCAGACAGCAGTGTCTACCGCCACCGTCTATTTTCGCCACCTCTGTAATAGCGTGTCATTTCAGTATGTGAAAGCGTACGACAGGCACCGTCTCCCAAGCCTAAACTAGAGTATGAACTCATCAGCAGCAGAGGCCTGAAAAACAGGGAGCCGAGGTGTAATTTATGACGCATTAGCGCACACTTACACAGCTGGATAGGCGCGGGGTGGCGCTCCGAGCTGCGAGTGTAATAAGGCTATTGTGGAGCTGTGATGTATGACTCTCGGCCTGCATTACTCGCTCATTACCGTTCCGCCGGCCGTGCTTTATGGAGGTGACTTACTCTCTCCCACCCAGGAGCCACATTCACACGTATCATAAAACATAAAAACTTTGCGGGCCTCTCAGACCGTGCCGGGCCCTTTTCGTGTCTGGGAGCAGCCAAGCGGGCAGGACAGCGTCCTCTAAAATAAATAATTTCTCGCGCCGGCGCCAAAAACGGACTTGGGTTATGGCGAGTCCGACCTGTGGCTAATGGAAGACTCGTCACGCCATCAAGGTTATGGCTTTCCTCTCTTGCTCTCTCTCTCTCTCTTTTTTGCTTTCTCTATCAGTGGCCTTTTCTGGCCTGCCCTCAGCAAACAAGCTAGGATCAGTGTGAGCTTTTTGGTTCTGATCCAGATAAAACTTACGAGTAAGAATTGTTCACAGTGGTAAATTAAGCCAGAGGAAACGTTTAAAGCCTCTAAAAGCTGCATTACATACACTATATGGACAAAGGTATTGGGACACCTGCTCATGTATTGTTTCTTTCACAAGTAAGTATATTAAAAGCAGTTGATTCTGTTTTTGTTGAAGTAACTGTTCCTACTGTCCATCGAAAAACATCTGGGTTGTACAGTTAACAATTTTAGAGTAATTTTAGGCCCATTTGGGAGTAACAAAGTCCCTGGACACCTGGAACTCACCTAGCCCAGGTTCGACCCATGTGAGCCCCACCTGAGCATGATGGCTTAGCACAGTATCTGCAAAAGTATCCATGCATATTTTCTGGTGTTTTACTTACACTTTTTTACTCAAATATGGGATTAAACTGAAAGTTGCTGATGAGGTTTGGACTGACATAGAACCAGCACTCTGAGTCTGAACTGAGCAAACTCAAAGCAGCGGTCCTCAGAGATCTCCTCCTTCAAAAAAAAAAAGAGAAAATATCAAAAAAGCATCACAACTGAGAAAGCAGAGACTCCTCCCTCTTCACGGGACGCCCACCTCGTTAGCCTGAAGCGCCACTATTAATTAGTGGGGCCACCTCGGCCCCCCACTCGTTAGCACCCGAGTAAACACTCCTAATTTGTTATGCATTTTAATGATGGTCTTCTCAAAACATTCAGGGAACGTCGGAGGGCTTGGAAAAACACACACATATGCACACACACCGTACGTGCTTGCACTCACATGCCTGAGCTCAAACAAACAAACAAACACTTGTGCAGTACTGGTACGGAAGATGGGTCGAGGGAATGTAATAAATGTGATTGTAACTGTGTGTAAAGGAACTGTTGCTGCAGTTTTTTACTTGTTTATGGGTCACAATTACATCTTATAGAGCTGCACTAACAGAGACAGGAGCAAAATATGCAGGCTGGAATAAACTATGAACCTATACGCAAAATTATGATATACAAATGATTATAATATTAGAGTGAAAATAATTAGGCTCTAGTACCATGTTGCCCAGCTGCCTAACCCTAGTGCCTAACCCAGTACCCTAACCCTAGCTGCCTCTAGCCAGGATACAAGATGAGATTGGCCAAGGAGGCATACAAGTTCCATATTGCCCACAAACATTGCAGCCTGGCCTGTAGATCTGGCACACTCGTAGGTTGCCGAAGCTGGCGTCCAAACTGGTCCCAATAAATCACACCAGCAGTTGGGGCAGTCTATCCCTCCATAGTAAAGGCAGGATTAAAGCACTCATCACTAAGGTGACAGTGGCTGGCTGACGAACGGCCTAGATGGCGGTCATTTTAATTTGTCAAAACGACTATCCTGCTTTTCTTTGTCCAGTGATGTGCCCCCTCTAAAAGCCTCTCAAACGTGCATAATGTCTAGCAGTCAATAATCTATCACCAAGAGACACACTACCCAAAAGTAGCCTCTAAGGGGCTGTTAATAGGGCTGCAGGTGAAGCAGTTGTACACCCTCTCCTGAGATCACACCTCTAATTATTTACATATAATCAATATATACACATATATATTTACATATAATCAAGGAATGGCTGTATTTTCACAGCCATCAAAACAAGCTTGAATTTTTGCACCAGGAGTGGCATTAAGTTTTCCAAAAGCAGTGTGTAAAACTGGGGGAGTAGAACATGCAATGATGCATAAAACTGTGAAAAAAGGGATATTTCACCAAAAATTGATTTCTGAACTCTTAAAACTTCATGAATATGAACTTGTGTTTTTTTTTCTTCATTATTTGAGGTCTGAAAGCTCTGTATCTTTTTTGTTATTTAAGCCATTCTGCATTTTCTGCAAATAAATGCTCTGAATGAAATTATTTTTAATTTTGGAGAATTTGGGAGAAATGATGTCCGTAGTTTATAGAATAAAACAACAATGTTCATTTTGCTCAAACATAAACCTATAAATAGCAAAACCAGAGGAACTGACTCAGAAACTGAAGTAGTCTCTTAATATTTTCCAGAGCTGTACATCCGCACAAACAAACACATACACACACAAACACAATTTCTGTTCCTCATCCTCTCACTGCTCTTCCTCCACAGCTACCCTTCATCACACAGCTTCCCTAGTGAGAGGGCATCTGTGGGGAAATGTGAGATAGCCCAAACAAGACAAGCTCACACACGCCTGTACACAGGGAGCATCTCTTACACACACACAGAGCTCTGTTGGGGACTGGGTGCTCATTAAAACCTGTAAGGACCACACATCCAAATGTGTGATGAGTGTGAGAGTGAGTGTGAGGCGATGGAGACTTCTCCGTGCTGAGAGACCACTCACAGTAGCCCAACACTCACACAGACACATCACAACAGTCCTCTCTAACCACCTACACACAGCATGTAGGATCGAAATGTCTACAGGGCTGAAAACGCATGGACAATCAAAGCTATGTGCTCATGTGTGTGTTTGCTTGTTTTATACGTTATCAGGACAGGAATGCCCTGAATCTACAGGTTCAGCAAAATTCTTCAGACTTTGCACAAACTGGCTTCTTTCTACTGGTTATTAAGGTTAAGGTTATATATATATATATAGATTATATATAGGTACTTATACTGTGAATTGACATGCCAAAGGTGACATGAACTTGTATTGAGGTTCTTTACTTTTACCAGGTCTCATTAAAGCTAAAGAGTGCAAAACTGATTTGTGGAAACACACACAGGGCCTACTGTATTAAATATGGATTTGATTTAACAGGCAATTCTAGCCAGAAGTCGCCGATCATCATTGTTAACACCCACTGTTGGTGGTAATGCATTCTATAAACTATTCCTGGTACTCCTAGATGTTCCAACATCTAGTGTAAGCCACGAAGGAGTAGAGATCACAACAAAATCAGTACCTAACCTCAATGATGCACTACTATAACAGAATTCAATCAAACCCTTTTTTTAAACATCCAGTGTAAGAGTAGAGATTGATATAAAGCATTTTTTTAAATGAACTATGGCATGCTTGTAAACTTATGTTGTGACAAAGTATAAAAATGCACGGCGGTGTGTGTGTAGGTTTTTATGTGTGTGTGTGTGTACATGTGTGTATGTGTGTAAAAACACATGTACAATAGTGAAAGACAATCTCCTCCTCCTCCTCCTCACTTGCTCGCTTCTAGCCACTCGAGTCCTTTAAACACAAGTGACCTTGAGAGGCTCTGGCTTTATTTATGTCCGTGTGGGTGTGTGATGTGTGAGTGTGTGTGTGTGTGTGTGTGTGTGGTGTGTGAGTGTGTGTGTGTGTGGTGTGTGAGTGTGTGTGTGTGTGTGTGGTGTGTGAGTGTGTGTGTGTATATACACATCAAAAGGCCTGATCTTAACACAGCAGCGGTGGTGAGAGATGAGAGGTGAGCAGAACGGTGGAGAGTGAGAGAGAGCGTTCTGAGGGAGGGATGAGAGAGAGAGAACGTGTGTGTGTGTGTGTGTGTGTGTGTGTGTGTGTAAAGAGTGTCTCTGGGACGAGTCCTGCCAGGCTCTTCCCCGACGCTTCCGCCATATGGCTGATTTCCATAATGACAGCACAGCGCTTCACAGCGGCCAAATAAGGCTCAGTCGCAGCGTATGGTCTGCTCTCTCCATAGCCTTTGATGAAGGAGAGGGGGAGCAGCCGGGTGATGCATTTTGTGTCCTCCGAGTGAGCGAGTGAAGAAGTTGGAGCAGATACACTACATGTCCAAATGTTTGTGGACACCACCAATAGAATAGAACTCTGTGGAGAAGATAAACATGAACCTGCTGCCACTGTATCTAATGCCTGGTCTTGTATAAAGAGTGTTATATTGCTCCCCCGCATTAAACGGTGGTGCAGTAGATTTAACTGTGTTCTCTGGAATGATGAATGGTGCTCTATCCAGGACTTTCACAGCAATGCTCCAAAATCTAAGAGAAAGACTGACTTCTTTAGACAACAAAAGCAGAATAAACTCTTTGAAATACCCTTGATTTCAGAAGAAACAATGAAGGAGCTGAGCTGGTGTCACAATACTTTCTTCATATATACAACAAAAACTTAGCTCCTTCAAATCACTGTCAGAAATTACACTGGAGTAAAATGTGTGCATTCAGGAGCAAACATTTCAAATATGTTGAATATGGAGGCAGTTATTTATCTTAAAATACAAATAGAAGGGAAAAAGTCTCCAAAACATGCATTAAAGCTAAATGATGTAGTAACTGTACCTAAATAGCAGCTTCATTAACATGATTTCAGCATTTTAATCGACAGAACGTTGTGTCTGTCATGGCCACATGTTTTTAGTTTTTTTAATGTGAGAGTAGATTGACTCATCTGATTGAAAAGCAGGTAATCAAAAGAGAACATTAAATAAAATGTGATAAAAATAAAAAAAATATAAATAAAATCTATTATGTTGGAAAAACAATCAAACTAGGTCCAGCTTTTCCTCCATGTCATTTAAGTGACAAGAAAGAAGACATGCTTGGTCACAGCTTTTGGTCACATTTTTAAAAGAGTAATCCCGAGTTCATGCCCTTGCATGAAGTATGTTATAAGTAACTTTAAAATGATGGCTCTAACATGGCAACCCCATGATTTCAGTTCTGGCTCTGCCCCTGACTGTTTAAAAGGGCATCTGGATTATTGTTTTTTACATTTCATACAATGCTGAAGAACAGCAAGTGCCAAACACTGCTTTGCAATAATACTGCCCTTGGGTGAGAAGGAGAAAGTGTGTGTGTGTGTGTGTGTGTGTGTGACCTCCATGCCACAGTAAAACGATCCTCGCAGGCTACAGTCCCTGTCTTTTAGACGTTCACTGCCCTTTTTTTTTCTGTGCTGTTCCTCGCTCCTTGTTTACTGTCAGTACAGGAAGACAGAGAGAGATAGAGAGAAGGAAGGAGAGAGAAAGAGAGAGAGAGGCAGGGTGATTTAGCGATGCTGGAGTGTCAGGCGGTGTCTCATAAAGATGAAGGAGGGAGTGAGGCTCGGGATGCTGGCTGGGGACGGGCGAGGATGCTGGGACAGAAACAGAAAGAGGGGGGCTGCCACTGCCCGTCTGGCTGATGTATGTGACAGAGTGGATGAGGCAACACAGTCAGCTACAGAGGGCGTAGAAAGCCCTGTCACCATCACACACGCCTCTGCTGACCTATGTGTGTGTGCGGTTGTGAGTGTGTGTGTATTTGTACATGTATGTGTGTGTGTATGTGTGTGTGTGTGTGTTGAGAGCAGATGTTTATGACGCACTTCATTCATTCAGAATTAAGCATTAGAGTCATTAAAGCAGGTTCAAAGCAGAAGCATTTCGATCCCAAGTTAAAATAATGTAATCAAGCTTTTCAGAACTGTTTGTGTGTGTGTGTGTGTGTGTGTGGTGTTTTAAAAAAGACATTGACATCCACCTTGAAAAGGATCTTGAGGTTTGTAGGAGGGTTCAAGAAGGTCCATGTTGTAAAACTAAAACAATGTGTGTATTTATGTGTGAGGGATGTATATTCCTGAAAACATGCAACTATATTAGTTCATTAACATATGTTGATGTTATTCTGTCTTAACTTTCGGTACTACTTTAAAATAAGACTACCTTTATAAAGGGTTTATAAATGTTTTTTTTTACAATTAGTTTATTAATAGTTACTTATTAGGTTGTAAACGCCTTAAAAATCATTAATAATCAGTTATAACACATATGTAGAAAGGGCCACAATGGCCTGTTGTTTGCCAAATAGTGAACCCACAGCCATCTATATTGTTGCCCTTTCTACGTATGTGTTATAACTGATTATTAATGATTTTTAAGGCATTTACAACCTAATAAGTAACCATTAATAAACTAATTGTAAACTATTTATAAACCCTTTTTAAAGGTAGTCTTATTTTAAAGTGGTACCTAACTTTCAACAGATATCAATGTAAAATATATATATATATTTATATATATATATATATATATATATATATATATATATATATACATTTTGGGAGCATTTCTTTTGGTCTATTCATCTTGAAATTCTCCAACAAAATAAAGAACACTGGTATGAATGGTGGGTCAGAAAAAAAACTGCTGCTGCTGTTTAAGCTTTTTTATGGGCCATAATTACATCTTTATTGTATTTTAATACAGGTAGTAAGAGCTGCACTAACACAGGCAATGAAAAAAATACCAGCATGTGTGTGTGCACTACTTAATTAAGAATACAGGCTGGCATACTCCACACGCACAAACCATGTACCTCCAAATCTGGTAACTTATGAAGAGCAGCTACAGTGTCACCCTCAGGAATAAGGTTCAAGTGTACACTACTCAAAGCTGGCTAGGAACCAAATTCCTGAGGAAGAGGCCAACATCTGTGAGCCAACATGGAGAGAAGTTCAGCTCTCCATCATATGGTCATATAATCTGAAGAGGCAAAGAGCACCATCATGATTGAACTGATGGCGTCAAGGGAAGACGGATGGGAAGAGACCTTAGAGAGAAGTCTTGATTGGAGGAGTTGAGCTGGAAGCCAGGAAAAGGTAGGTAGTAACTGGTCATAACTGATGACCAATCAACTGGAGGAGATTGGGGTTCGTGGTTAAAACTGGGGGTGTGCCATATCATGTCGTATGCGATAATATCGCCAACATTTTTTAATATCGTGAACGATATTGTACCCTGAAATATCGTACCATATCACCCAGCCCTAATTAACACATCAGGATACTTTTTTTTACTGTTTTTAGCAAAAGAATAATTCACACTGTTCTCATTTCCCATTATATATCTACTAGAGACAGATTATATCTGTCCAGTATCATTTATTTTACTTTAATCCTGGATACATGGAGATATTTAAAGTGTAGTATTAGTATCACAACATTCTCAATCATTGAATTTTAATACAAATCTGATTTATTTTTTATGTCTTAGTTAGAGGTGTGCCATATCATATTGTATGCAATAATAAAATTTAATTTTTCATATTTTCATTTTGTTGCAGTAGTGTATTCTTGAAATATTTTTTTTTTTGCTTAAGTGTTTTGTCATATCGCCAAGAATATCACTATCACGAAAATACTATGAAAGATCGTGATATTATTTTAGGGCCATATCGCCCACCCCTAGTTAAAACATTTGGAAAAGTTAGACGGCACTTTTTTTTTTAACTTTTTTTAGTCAAATGTACATGTCTATAGATGACTGCATAGATCTAATGTCTCCAATAGTCAAATCTCTGGTAAACCAAGAGTTTTTTGGTGTTGAATAAATATACCTTTCACTATTTATAGCATTTAGTACTCATCTATACACACTGCTCTCTCTGCCCTTCCACACACATTTCCATTCTCTGGAAGCTGAGCTCCTAAAGCATATGGGTGGTCTGTGAAATGGAGAGGTGAACCCTCATTGACAGGGAACAGAAGGAGTATCTCCACACACATACACCCACACACAAGCTCCTCTCAATCATTCCCCTCAGACGAGGCTTAGAGCGGGCGCTTCGAAACAAAATGAGCTCCACTCCTTTGACCAGAGTCAATCTTTAACCTCCCCCCGCAGCCCAGATTAGCACAAATCCCCCCGAGCTGCAGCCAGCGGCTCCATACACTCTCACCTTCGCCGAGAAACAGCAAGGTCACTGGTCGGCCCGCCGCGGGGCCACAAACACTCATATACGCACACTCGGGTCCGGCGCCTGAGAGTGGAGAGGGTCTTATTGGGGCAAAGCCAGGGGGATTAGCCTTGAGACTGAAGCTAACACACCACCAGTAGTGTTCGGGGGGAGGGAGCTAGTCTACTGACATGGAGCTAAATACGAGCTCTCTGTCTGTCTCAGCCTTACAGTAGATACCTCAGACATATATAAGTAGATTAAAGGTATTGGGTAGAATAATAAAATAGTTAATGGAAAACAGTAAGTGTCTAAAAAATGAGGGACTATTAAGAAGTTATATCTTTATCCTCCTGAGACCCTGACTTTAGGATCTAACAAGCAAAAACAATGTCTTCAATTAGAAATCGTTGTTTATTTTAAAATTTAAGAACTATCTTTGACCCAATTAGTCAAAAAACAAACTTTTATCTTTTGACAGTAAGCAAATAAACACAAGGAGAACAGTTTCAAACATAAAATTGGATGAGAGTTTTGTATCTGGCCCATGTTTCTGTCTGAACTGGCTATAGAAACCTTTGACTGGAATTCCCACCCTCTTGATTTCAATCAATTGAGTGTTGAATGTTGTCATGTGGCCACTAGATGATACAGAAGATGTCCATATGAGGCCAAAGGGTTTAAGTTTTGTAAAATGATTAAGTATAATGCTGCAGAGAAGCAGAAATGTGATGTCCTCATATGAGGACTCAAGGTCTCAAGAGGTTATAGCAGTGGTGAAACAACACATATGTAGCCATTTAATTTACTATCCAAAAACACCAGTGAAACTAGTATATACACTGTATTTTGAAAAATGTGTTGACACCTCTTCCAAAAAAAAAAAAATGCATTCAGCTACTTTAAGATGCACCCACACAGCTTGTCTATCCCTGTGGAAAGATACTGCCAGTAGAATAGGACCCTCTAAAGCAGATAAACATCAATTTGTAATGCCAGGCATGCGCCTGATGGGTATATACATGTCAGAGCACTGAGCTGTCGAGCAGTGCATATGTGTCCTCTTGAATGATGATGCTCAATCAATCTAAAATGTATGGTGTGTTGTTTAGGGAAAAAAGAGCTCAGTAACGCTCTTGTTCCTGTATACAATCAGATCCTCGTAGCAATTCTCAAAAATCTTCCCTTAAATTTATGTTAATTGATGTTCATTTGGGTCGTACTTCACAACTACTAGGACTTTTCACACCTGTAGTTGGTTTCTATGGTCCAGATCAGTTGATGAGTTTGTTTACTTGGAGCGTTTTCTCTGTTAGTTTGGTTTGGTTTCACACAGGCACAAACCTAATAAACCAATAAACCACGCAAACACATTGTCTCCTCTGATTGGTCAGTGCGATTACTGTTTTCACACCTGCTCAATCAAACCACACTAAAGAGACAAACGAACTAGAGTCTGTTGTAACCGGACCAAATAGCGCTGGTGTGAGCTATGTATAATAGCTAGCAATGTTGAGGTACCAAAAACCACAATACACCTTCAGGGGCCGTGTGGAGTCCATGCTTTGACAGGTCAGAGCTATAAGGTTTTTTTTAAATATAATGGCTGATCAGTATAAATAGCGGGAGCATGGGAAAGTGCGAAAGAGAGAGGAACTGTACAATGAAGAGAAGAGAGCAGGTTTCCCCAGAGGATAACACTTTCATCTTTTCAAACTGTTTAGAAGAAACAGAATGAGAGTGGCGTGCAGGCCTAATGGAGTCCTAACAGGCATTTAAAAGCAGCAGAGCGGACCGCAGAGGCCTGCTGGAGGCTCGCAGCATCGTGTTAATAGAGGGATGGGGGCTGGTCTACCCTACTCATGTTAACGCTTGCTGACATTACTGACGTTAACCTTAGTGCTGGTAACGTTTACTGACGCAAAGACTTGTCCACGCCCCGGGCAGCTACTTCCTGTCAAACAAACAAAGCTTTTATATCTCAAATGAGTAGAGACCTATATACTCCACATGCAAACCTAGCTAATGCTTTCTGATAAAGAACTGATATATTTGTTAATGATGATAAATTAAACTTAGAAATTAGAGAAGTGCATTTCCTCACTAGGCTGTTACTATTTCAGTATTGCAGGTGTTTTTTTATGGTGTTGCTATACGGTTATTGTAGTATTGCTTTGTGACTGTTATGATGTTGCTAGGTGGTTGCTATGGTACTGTTAAGAGCTGACATGGTGTTGTAATTTGTTGCTAAATGGTTGCTGTGGTATTCCATGTGGTTGCTACACTGTTCAAAGTGGATTCCAGGTGGTTGATAAGGTGCTAGATGAGTGATTTAGTATTGCATGGTGATCATCACAGTATTTTAGGTGCTTGCTAGAGTGTAACTTAATGAGTGCTTTGGTATCCAAGGTGGTTGTTATGTGTTTAAGGTGGGTTGCTCTTGTATCTCATCTGGTTGGCTGAGTGTATTTGTTTCCCATGGCATTGCACTTGCACAGTAAAAAACAAATATCGATAATATGAAAAAAATATTTAAAACCATACATTATCAAGTTAAAAACATAAAACATTTTTTTTACATGTATAATAGTAGTAAAAGACAGTTAAGATAAGGCTGTTAAAGATGTTAATTACTGTGTAATGCTAAGCTAATATTTATAAAATCAGCAAAAATACCTGTCCTGCATTCACACACACACACACACACACACACACACACACACACACACACACACACACACACTTGTCTTAGTCACACCAACACCTTCTCTAGTGCCTTCCAATTTTCACTCCGTTATTATCCTTCCATTCCACAAGCACACACACAAACAGACACACACTCATATCTCCTCAGGCTCTCCCTCCTCCCGTAACACACTCGTATATAAAATTCCACATTTCGCTTTGGTTTTTAAACGGCCGGGAGAGAAGGATCGATACGCTGTGCAAGGATTTTTGCTTTTCATGGCTTCTTTACTCCACGCTGAGCTGAAAGAGTTGCCAATTAGCCACTCTCAGCTGCTCAGACAGACAGACGCTCGGAGAACAACGAAGCCCTAATTGCTTGGCAAGCTAAACTGCACATATAGGATTTTGCTCTGACGGACTCTAGAGTTGAGTTTGTCACGATTTGAAGCCCTTCAATGAACAACTAAAGCACAAACACAAATATTTCTCCTTTATCTGAAGCAGTTAGAGCTGAACTCTATCAGAGTGAGAAAGTAACAAACTTGTTTTAAGTGTCACAACACTTGATAATATTACTCAATACACATTACATTACATCACCTTCCATGTCAACAGCAGAATTATAGGGGACTTTTATTATGACAGCAGTGGCTTTCCAGCCTGAATGATTGTGATGTTCTTCACTATATAATGTTGTGAGACTGGCACCCAGTATTGGCAGATACGTCTGTGTTCTCTGTGGACTCGTTTCAGAAATCTGGGGTGCTACATCTACTGCTACAACATGAATAAATCAATGAAGACACATTTCAACGGCTAGCGCTGTGGCTAGGACTGTTATTAGCATCACATACACACACATACACAAACACGGTAACTCACCCATACGGGTAAAGTCAAGAAAACTTTTCTTTCTTTTCTTTTGAGAGAGAAAAATATGAGCAAAAAGACTCATTTAAGATGAATTAGCGCTACCAGCTGTTTGTTTTTTCTGTGCTTCAAAAATGGGTCAGTCAGTGATACTCGTTAAGATAGTGACTCTCACTGCATTGTCTACTGGTGATCCAGCAAAGGTCAAATAATTAGTAAAAACAAGGCAAATATCCCTGATGAAAAATCCATCTCAAGAGTGGCTTTTATGGTTGCTAGTTTTAGATGCTCTAAGCTGGACTTTGATGGTCTATATAAGTGTTTAAAAGCTGCTAATTCAGGCAGATCAGGGCTGGTTAACCAGCTCTTGACCAACATAGTGCAGTTGGTAACTGATTTTGATCTGATTATGTTGGTCATCTGGTCAATGATGATGGACTTGCTGGTCGACCGTCTGGGTTTACCAGCATAGGCATGCTGTTAAATAATATGGTCAAGCTTGGTCATGTTGATCATGCTTGTAGACAGGTTAAACCATCATACTCAAACAAAGCACACCCTCTGATGGTTGAGATATAAGCGGATCAACCTGGCTGGCTTTTTATTTTAACCAGGAATAATTTAAAGATGATATCATAATGAGCTAACTTCCATTTAAGTTTGCTACTCTGTACTTAATGTAATTACTATAGACAATTTAGCACTATATAACAAAAACAATACACTTATTCAGAAATCAGATATTTTGACTGATTTTTTTTTAGTTTTTTAAGCTTACATGTCCCTAAAACTTAATGTTGATCAGTTTGACAAACTAGACACTTTTGATGTCTTTGCTATTAGCAATTGATAATTACATGTGGTGCTTTCACTCCCTCACTGCGTTCAGTATTATAGCTGCTAAACAGCCTTTGGAAGCTTTTAAGTATCTTTTACCATTTTTACCAGAACGCACACGCTTTAACATAACCAGTTACTCTGTAATTGTAGGACTGTTAAATGTATAACACCTGCTACCTGGTCTAGCAGGGAAAAAAAAACACTCTATTACAGGTTTTGTTCAGTCTGTTTCATTAACAATCATCCCTGTGCAAAATCACTGTATAACTAGAAAAATTGTATCATGACATGCATCACACCAGCAATAACACATCATATAATCGCCCACCCTCAAGGCAGAGTTTATGTAGCCGGAAAGAGTCAACAGCTTTAACTTCAACAGCAGCCTTATTGGTATGCCATCCAAGCTCTAGCAGCCTCTATAAATCATTAAGCAAGAACGTGGGAAGGTAAGACCAGTATCAATCAAAATCCTCACATCCATCCTTCATAGACGCACACACACACACAGACACACTCACACGCGCAAGAAACCCATTACGGAGATGTGAGCTGCTGTCAGACATTTCCCATTCCAGCTTATCAGTTGGGCCACTGATGTCTGGAGCAGCAAACAGGCGTGTGTAGAAAGGGCTTAAATAAAGCATGAAATCAACAGGCGGGGAGGATGGGTGTGTATCTGCGCCCAAAATCTCACCCACTGCCAGGCCCCACGGCTCTCACCTTCACACCACACACACTCCCAGACAAAACACACAGCCGGTCTGGACTGTCCTGTGTCCAAAACACTAACAGACTACCATTGTATTAAAAAGGGGTTAATCGGTTCATATCTTCAAGGGTCTGTGTCCAGCAAAGTTTAGTGATCTTTTCAAATACGTCTGATTCAACTTACAGTACAATACAGTAAAATACAGTAAAATACAGTGTACAGGGGTTATATTGGTATTACATGCACCATTGCTTTTAAAACACAGGATAGTTAGTGAGGGAGGCAAGTGGGAGAAAGGCGCATGACTCACATTCAACTTCACAGTTAAAAAAAGTTGTACCACAATCATTGTATAATCCTAATTACTACAACAGTTCCGTAACAGAATGTGTGTCCTCATTACTAAAGACCAATCAGATCAATGATTCATGTCTTACGGTTCTGAAGTCCAGTATTTCAGACGTATTTCATATTTTACTTTCATAGCTTATTGGCATGTGTAAGCGAATAGGTAGGTACACTGGTTCTCAGGTCAGACACTTGCACACTTACCGGGGAACTGGTAGCTGTAGCTGGGGGCAAATCCAGTGTATCCACGACCGTATGTTGCGACGATGTTTGGGTAACCTGGGAAACACACAGAGGGAACAATAAAAACAGAGTTTAGATGACCCTCCTGACCCACAAACCACCACTGGTAACTCAATATTTAGTGTGACTCCACAGCACAGGCCTGCAGGGGTGGGAGGGGGGAGCAGGTGGGAGATGAGGAGGAGGGGGGGGGGGGGGGGGGGGGCTAAAACACCCAGCACGAGTTATTCTTAACCACCACTGATCGATTGCCTGCTATTCTGGGCGGCTAATCAACATAGAACGGAGGGAGTGAAAGATGAAGGAGAGATAGAGAGAGAGAGAGCGAGAGAGAGAGAGAAGGAAATACGAAAGAGAAACTGCTCAAAGAAAGAGAGAAAGCCAGAGGAGACAAAGTGAAAGAAAGAACAAAAAGAGAGACAAAAAGACAAGAAGATAAAAAGGTGACCAAATAGAGACAGCATAAAGGTGGACAAAATATTAAAAGAGAATCCCAGAGAAAGAATAAGTGCAAGACAGAAAAAAGGCCACAGGAAGACATACGGACAAAGACAGCAAAGAAAGAGGACAGAATTATACTGAGAAGAAGAGAAGAGTTAAATAAGAAAGAATAGATCAAGGGAAAGAGAAATGTGGTGTTATGATTTAATATGACACAGAACAATTCTCTGATTTACTGTGATATGCTATGATGCAACACGATACAACAAATACGTACAAAATACATAAGAGAAATAAAATGTGTACTGTATATAAAGAGAGATACAATGTGTTCTGTATACACAGAGATACAGTGTGTAATGTTTATATAAAGAGACACAGTGTATACTGCATATTGTTGTTGTTCAATGAAAAGCAAGTATCTCCACTTTTGCTGGTTTTTAGTTTATTACATAATTTGAACACACCAACTCTTGTGTCTCTTGCACTGCGTCAACATTTTTGATGAATGGACCAAAAGAAAGTCTCCAAAATTACCTGCAATAAACTCCTTATACACTGACTTTTATTGAAGTTAAGATAATTTTATCTCTCTCCAGTAAAAGCTACTGTTTTAAAGATATTTGGACAATGACCATACATAGAGTGTGTACTGTATATAAACAGAGATGCTGTGTATACTGTATATATAGAGAGATATAGTGTGTATTATATATATAGAGAGATACAGTGTGTTGTATATATATAGAGAGAGATACAGTGTGTACTGTATATATAGAGAGATACAGTGTGTTGTATATATATAGAGAGAGATACAGTGTGTACTGTATATATAGAGAGATACAGTGTGTTGTATATATATAGAGAGAGATACAGTGTGTACTGTATATATAGAGAGATACAGTGTCAGAGTGAGGGAGAGATCAGTATTGGCTCAGACAACTACAGTGTTCTGAGCTTCAGCTCGTCTGAATGGATGGGAGTATTAGAACGGCATGTTTGCGAGTGAACACAGAAAGCTTAAATCAGAATGCATCATAAGGGAATTTCTCCACCATCTGCTCTCCTTCACTGGTGCCACGTGAGAGACGCACGCTGCGCTGTTTTTGTTGATACTGTGGCAAATAAGTTATTCTCGGCCTGGTTTATATATATATATATATATTATCATATTTTATTTACATGCTTTATTGATTTTCTGTTGTCCAAAAGGGGTGGAGAAAAAACTGCAGAGCTTGAAAAAGCACACAAGCCAAGTGCTGAATGAGCGAGCACGGAGGAAGTGTGGTAAATAAAATCTGGCAGACGGGCCCGTAAAAAACACGGCTCTTCATAAACACACGCGGGCGCGCTGACGGTTTGAATATGTACAGTGGCAGGCATTCATATTCATAGAGCCACTCACACTGGCGTACACACACACACTAGGGATTTAGACACAAAAAAAGAGAGATGAATCACTCGTACTGTAATGGAGAGATCCTCCACATACTGCATGGAAAGGGGTCGGAGCCAAGCAGTGGACAATGCCATGCAAGTGCTATCATCAGTTATTAATCAGCAAGCCCTTAAAAAATTAAGCTAATTATCTGATCTAATCTGTTGAATTTAATTTATATATATATTTGCTATATATACACAGTGCAGCTTAGTGCAGGCATTAAATAATGTCCAGTAAAAACATACACAAACTATGTCAAATTGAAATGTCCTTTTAATTTATTACATCCCTAAACAAAAATGTGTGGTTGTGTCCCAATTATGTGCTTATTATTAATACTAATGAGCTTTTGGATATGTAATACTGCATGACTAAGAACTAGTTGGAAAAAGTGGAACAATGACAGAGTCAGAAGAACTTAAGAGTGACATATGTTGGCATAGAAGCTCTGCATCACTTCCTGTTAGTACAGATGGGTTACTAGATGAATGTTAAACTGCCATATCCGCACTATAAAGATTAGTATTTAATGAATGCCTTATAATATTATATTTTAGTAAACTAATTGGGATGCAGGCTACGTTTATGGCGTCCACTGCATGGCCACAGTGCTCACCACCATCTCACGCTCAGCTGAACAAACAGCTGATTGAATGGACTCTGTGGTGAAGAATCTAATACAATATATGTATTGTAATATGCTACAATCCAACGCACTACAACACGATATGTTACGTTACAGAATATATCGCTATGTTAAGATGCAGTACACGTTATGTAAAGAGACATTATGATATAACCTGATACATTACAGTAAAGCAATGTTACTATACCTGATCTGTTACGCTACATGATCTGGTATAAAATTATATGTCACACTTTTATGCCCTTAGTTATTAATTATGCAGTATATAATTATATTTACATATTATACTAAATAACCACCAGACATCTTTTTTTCTTCAATACTTGAAACAGACAATGGCAGAGGGCTTTAATTTATATGAATGACACCAAAAATAAATTAATTACATTATACTGAAGGCTATTTTTCGGTTATAACTTTCTTGCCTCTAACTACACGTCAGTGTAAAACCCTGGAGTCAGTAGCTATCTTGACTAGTCCGAGGTGTCATAAAACTTCCTCAACACTGCTGAACCTGTCTGTACTTCTTACCCTCGGGTTACAGGCGCTGACATTTTGACAAACGGCGCTGGCTAAAGAGCGTCGCCCCCAAAGAGCAGCAGCACCAATGATGATGATGATGATGATGATGATGGTTGCGGGTGCGGCTGCGCTAACCTGCTAAGACAACGCTATCTGCATAAGCCAGAGCAGATCAGTGCTAATAGGCCTCGGAGGGGTTAGGGGGAGGAGAGCCTGTCCTGCACGTTTAAACCCTCTGTTGTGGTGCTGCCCTTTCAGGATCGGTCTCCTCTAATCAAAGCCGGGCCGCAATCATTACAGAATAAATGGCGAAACGGGTCTCGGGTCAGAGGAAGAGAGTTTTAGCAACAGCATTAGCAGAAAGGGCAGACTGCTCGACCCTCGGTTACGGAGTGACTCGTCCAATCTCAGGGCAGACAAGCTGAGCTGACATGTTTCGTCTAGCGAATGAATATCACACTCCAGTTTGTTGCCCATGACAAAGTTCAATTTAATCCCAGAGCGGGCCGGGAGAAGCTGCTCACTGGGGGTGTACGAGGAGGATGGGGGCTAGAGAGAGAGAGAAAGTGAGAGAGAGGGAGGGAAAATCAGAGCCTTTTTTTTATTTACTGGCCACTTTAGTAGAAACACCTTGCACATAGCTTTACCTTGCTGCTGTATGGTAAGAGATTGTAGCCCATCTGTTGGTACACGTGTTTAGTGGTCAGTTTCTGTACAGAATGCTGCCGTTTCTAACAAACTGGCCATTGAGTGTACACTTAAGATTTGAAGTTTCTAAAAATAAATAAATAAATAAATAAATGTTCAGTTAGTGGAAGCACAAATGTAGGTGTTTCTAATAAAGTGGCCAGTGAGTGGAAAAAAAAACAAGCTAGGTCTTTCTAATAAAGTAGCCAGTGAGGAAAAGTGCACGGTGGGGGTTTCCAATTAGGTGGCCACCGTGTGGAAGCACATGGCAGGTGTTTCCAATAAAGTGGCCAGTGTGTGGAAACACAGGGCAGGTGTTTCCCAATAAAGCAGCCAGAGAGAAAAAGTGCAAGACGGAGCTTCAAGAAAGGTTTTTCTAATAAAGTGGCCAGTGACAGTGGTTTCTTAAAAAAAGTGGCCAGAGTGGAAGTATAAATAGGTGTTTCTGATAAAACGGCCAGTGAGTTGGTGCAGGCATTAAGCATGTTGTGAAAAATGAATTAGTATAAGCAGCAACGGTAGATCCTCATTAGCATGAGAGAGAGAGAGCGGAAACATTAAGGTAGAAACGAGAGACAGTAAAAGAAAGGAAAAAGAGAAGGGATGTCAAAAATACACTGAAATCCTGCCATTCACCCCCCCCTCACAGACCCTTTCCCTGGTGCATGGTGGGTAAATAAATCCTGTCACAGTCATTGGCTGCTGCTGTTGCTGCTGTCTGGCCCTCCTCTTCCTCGCGTTATTAATATGCATGCTAATGCACCTATTTTATGGCTCAACAGTTCTGATTCACTTTAAAATCAATTATCCATCTGGTACACCCATACTCTGCACCAGCTCAAATGTGTATTAATTTCAGCAAACATACATGCGGCACAACACAATAAAGATAAATGGCTCGATTAAGAGTGGTAAACAAAGGAGCTGGGGAGGGAGTTTTAATGAGATCAAGCGTGGAAGGAAACCTACAGTTCCTTAAATAATGAGCCCTGATCTTCCGCTGCCCCCTCCCTCCACCCCCTCGTCTTTTTTTTCCCTTCAATTGCAAATTATACTAAGTTATGTCGCGCTGTCCTGCGTTTTCCAATTTCATTTAGATAAGAGCGAGTGGATAAGTCTGGAGTTAATATTTTCACATGAGCACTCCACAGACTCTCTCTCTCTCTCTCTCTCTCTCCAATTCTCTCTCTCTCTCTTTCGCTCTTCCACAGCTGAGCGTTGATCCATAAGAACTTCTGAAAAGTTCACGCGGCTTGTTAAAAGTTCAATCTGACCAGACTTGCCATTTACATACTGCTGCTCCCTCTGAAGGATATTAATCCAGCTTCATTCGTTTTAGGGTCACTTCCCCTGAGTGGCTATTGCGTGCACTCGGGTGTGGGTGCAAACATGCATCTGGGGATGCAAACATGGCCTATGTGTATATATATATGTATATGTAAGTGTGTGCGCGGTAGTGACGAGGATGATGAAGTGGAAGTCTCAGTTTTAGCGCTGAAGCTGCTAGTGGTTCCCGAGATTCTGCGCCGCTGTCATTAGCCAGAGCAGAGGTCAGGCAGATGGACCGCTGAACCCCTAATAGAACATTACCCCAATTTTCCTCTTCATTTGCGCTGGTAATGCGGACGGCACTCTGGCGGCCTCGAGGCCAGAGGCGAACGGCCCGCCTCGCTGGGCATGCTTCCATATGAGATGACCCCAGTTTGAGGGCAGCCAGTGGGTAAAAGGACCTGGGCTGTCATAGAGCCAATAAGAAGGGACCTAAAATGTCACGTGGCCAATCAGCTGTTTGCTCAGCTGAGCGTGAGATGGTGGTGAGCACTGTGGCCATGCAGTGCACACCATAAACGTAGCCTGCATCCCAATTCATTAACCAAAATCTAATACCATAAGGCATTTATTAAATACTAATCTTAACAGTGTGGGTTTGTCAGGTTACTATACCAAACATTCATCTAGTAACCAGTCTGTACTAACAGGAAGTGATGCAGAGCTTCTATGCCAACATATGTCACTCTAAGTTCTTCTGATGCTGTCCCTGTTCCACATTTTTACTATTTTTCCCCCCATTTTTAAAAAACTGACTAGTTCTCAGTCATGCAGTATTACATATTCAAAAGCTCATTAGTATTATTAATTAGCACATAATTGGGACACAGCCACACATTTTTGTTTAGGGATGTAATACATTAAAAGGACATTTCAATAATATTCAAGTTGAGAATAATCTTTCAAAATAATCTTTTTAACTCCAGTATTATAAACCCCAGACTGTACCTTTTTTAAGGCCATAATCGCTCTTAAGGCTGTGTGTATGAAGTATACAGTCATTAGTAGAGTTGCACTTGGGATATGTGGGTGGCATTTCTTTAGTTAAAACAATTGTTTGGAGAAAAATCTAATCAGCATTATTGATCACTGACCTCGGATGCAGCCACAAAGCAAGGACAGGTTTCGTATTTGAAGTCTGTTCTAACAATGCTGGACTTGGATCATCACCTTAAAATGTGCACAAATAATTTGCCAAAATATACCATACAGCAATTTAAACCTATTAATTTATTATTTTGAGATAAGTATTGCACTTTACTTAATTCATACTTCAATATTTAACTAAATGCATTTCAGTGTTAAACTGTGTAGCTGTTATAAAACTTAAGTAGTAAATTTAGTATTTTTTCCTCTCAGCTGTGCTGCTTTTTTGTTTTATTAGAACTGGTACTACCCAATAACTGCTATATCGCACACCACCATCACAAACATACATTGTATATTACTTTATTTATCTCTAAATCTGTTTAAAAGCAGATCATATCTTACTTTCATTCAAGTATATTTTTATTCATGTTTCTCTTTTACTTGAGTGAAATTTAGACACAGTAATCATACTTTCTTTTAAGTGGTAATTTTCCCACCCCTTATGGGTGGACAGTGTGTTTTTTTTGAAGTGGCAGAGAGTGGGTTGTGAGAGGGGGTGGGGCCTATCTCCTGTCACTTATGCTGTCTGACAACTAACTACATTTTTTTGTCAATTATTTTGAAAGGAAACTAGAGGGATACTGTTTCACTTTCTGGAAAGACGTAGATGCAGGTTATAGTCTGTGAGGGTATTATATTTCTCAATTATTATCCACTTAAATATATAAAATAATACTGGTCATATCACACAGTCGTAATACTTATATTGTGTTTACAGTGTTGTAAGCGTACCAGAAATAGGTCAGAAAAAAGCATTAGCAGCCACAGTGGACAGCGCACTGGGTGGTAATGATCGTGACTGGCGACATCTGGTCTTATACTTACTCAGCATGCCCATCCCCAGCATGAAGGCGTCCATGGTGTAGGGGAGACCCCTGGCCCGACCCCGTGTCCCAGGAGGGAACATCACCTCCTTTGGCTGGGCCTTCTTACACTCTACCTGCAGACACAGTCAGAGAAGCGTACTTAGAAAAGGTATAAACATATGATTGGACAAATTATCCATTTGTGGGAGGAGCTGCGCTGCAGCTTAGATTAATCACAGGGATAATCAGTATTTATGAGCAGCAAAAATTTAGACCAGTCTTGTTGAGAATTCCCCCCCATATCCATCTATTCAATGAAGAGTTCTATCAGTGTACATTAATAGAGTTGAAAGGTGGCGAGTGGAGCAACCAGTGGCCAACTTTACCACTGCCCACCAGATCTCTGCTGGTTATGTCACCACAGCAAACAGGTCTGTGGCTACATTATTATTTACATGCAAAATCAGGTTCCACTTCTACTTTGAGTGATAACCTGCATGAAAACTCACAAAATGTTGCTATATGTAGTGTTTATCTGCATATTTGTGTGCTGCCTAATATCAGATGATATATTTACATCTTGTTGTTTCTCTCTTGCTCCCTTTACACACAATAAAACAAAACCAATATGTGAATATTCACAAAAAACAGTGCATTTTTTAATAGTATGTACTATTAACAGTATACTGATTAATTCACTGGAATTCACAAAGTCACAAAATATTAATGTTAGTTTAACTATGTGCAAATATTAGATTTTAACGGAACATAATTATTAAGATATGTGCATTTTTATGCTATAAGTTCAACAAGCATGTTCATTATAGATGTCTAGAACTAAGAATGTGCTAAACAGAAAGGAGGAGCAAACAACAGATTAGGTTATAAAAAGTTGCTAGTTGTTACTACTGGCTTTTTTTTTGGCAGTAACTTATTTGCTCAGTATGTCCTGCTGTCTGCATGGTGCTCATGCTTAAAATTTAGAAATTCTTACAACCAAGCTGAGATGTTGACAATAAAGTAAACAAAAAGTTTTCTCTATCTAATTCGTCATGCATTCTTTATTCCAGCGCCCACATTGACTTTATCTCCCCTCAGACTGAATACATTTACTAGTATATACTAGCATTTTATTTGACACCACTAATATAAATATAATTGCATTTCACATTTCTTACATTCATTTTTTTTTATTTAAATTTAAATATCCGCTATAAAAACTTGCATCTTAGGAAGAACAAGTGAGATTAATTGCAGATAATCACTGAATATTTTCATAATTAATTGGTCAATTTCTTTAAGGTTAACCACAATTTTTTACCTCAAATGTTTACCACTGAATTATATATTCATTTTATAAAAAAATGGTGGAATTTCCTGCAAAGGGCCATCTGCAGTCTGTGAATGGACTGTTGGCAAGACGCTGGGTTGTGCCAGAGAGCCCACTCAGTTTCTTATTCAGTACAGTAAGTGCTCTTCAGGATGCTGCAGACACCTCCACGGGTCTGTGCTGTTTTATTTAGAGCACTTCCCCTCTGCTCAATTTAACATCTTCACTCTGAGACTCTCTCTCTCTTTCTCACTCTCTCTTTTGCTCTCGCTCTCTCTCTCTGTATCTCTCTCTCTGTATCTCTCTCTCTGTATCTCTCTCTCTGTATCTCTCTCTCTCTCTCTCTCTCTCTCTCTCTCTCTCTCCCAGTCTCTCAGTTCATGTCAACTGAAGACACTCTACTGACATGCCTATAGAAGCTACAGTGGCACTAAAGCATTTACTCAGCATCACTCATGTAGAGGAAAACTCTTTTTTTTTTTAAGTTGAAGCAAAGGGTTTACTCGCGCCACATCAGTAAGATAGTTATCAATTTTGCACTTCACTGGATGTTTTAAAAGAAAAAAAAAACTAACTTTATTTTTTACATTTTCACAAGTACAATTATCAACCAAAATGCTGGCCATGGTAAGAAATCCATGTGCTACACATTTACATTAAGGCTATATTGGCACACAATGAACTAACACATGAGAAAAACTAATTTAGCTAGTTTATACCTAAACAATACACAAACTAAGAGTCTGTGTTCTATGGAATGATAATGGTTAAAAGGTTGGGGTTGGGTTTTGTGGCTAAAGGCAATTCAATTCTCTAAATAATGCTCTAATATCTATTAGAAAGCCTTCCCAAAACATTAGAGACACTAAAACCAACAAAAGGCATGATAAACACTAATTGAATACCTTGCTTTCCTTAGTCTGTCTCTCAGATTCTATGTCTTTTTCTATCTCTCTTTTCTCTCAGTGTCTCTCTCAACCCCTCCTTCCCTCGCTCATCTGGGCAGTGACACTTGCAGAACCCCCCCTCCACCAACTGTCTCAGATTGACAGTCTTAACAGTGTGTGTGTCTGTGTGTGTGTGTGTGTGTGTGTGTGTAAAAGCTGTGAGTGCCCTGTTGGCAGACGGCAGACACAGATTTGGTGGGGGGGGGAGAGAGCAGGAGGAGGGCACCTTTACTCTTCTTCTGTCCCCCTAACTTCTAACCCTGTGTGTGTGTTGTGTGTGTGTGTTGTGTGTGTGTGCTTAAATGAGTCTTCCAATGAGCAGAGCAGCACAGGAAAGACAAAATGAATCATACTAAAACACACACACACACACAGAGACACACACACGTGTGTGCAGAAGTCTCATCCATCGTGTGGAGTGGAGCAGCTGGGGTAAACAGAGCAGGACCTGTGTGGGAGGGGGATCAGAGCAGAAATAACACTCTCTTCTGACAACCAGGCCAGTGTGTGTATGTGTGTGTGTGTGTTAACGTGTGTGTTTAAGGATGTTTGTGTATATGAGAGTATTTGTGTGTGTGTGTGTGTGAGGGCTCCTGACAGGAGCGTGCTCTTTGCTAGGCCGAGCTTGTATTCGCACTCTGCTGAATCTGTCTGCTGCAGCGCCGCTCGGCTGGGCTCGGCCGCGCTGTGATCGGCTCGTCAGCCTGCTGCCCCGGGCCTGTCCATCTGTGTATCTGTCTGCTGCTGCCTGCACTGTCTCTCTCTCTCTTTCTTTCCTTCTTATTCCCTCTCTCTTTTCCTGTGTTTCCTTTTCCCAATCTTTCTCACTCTTTCTACTTCTCCCTCTTCATTTTTTTTATTTCTCATTCTTGCTTGCTCACTCCCTCTCTGTTTTCTAGTCTTTTTCTCAGACACACAAACTTTCAGTTTCACTGTCTTTCTTTTTTTCTCTCTACATCCACCTATTACTCTTTTTCTCTCCCACTATCATTCCTGCATTCTCATATTAATCTCCATATTTCTCTTACTATATAAAATTTCTTTCTATATTAATCTTTGTACTTCTCTCCTTTTACTTTTCTCTCTCTCTCTTCCTGTTACCTCCTATTGTTATTTATGTTGTCTGTTCTCTGCTCAAACTCTGTTCATTACAGAACAGACAGCAGTTAGAGGAAAACACACACAGAGCTGAAGAGCAGAGGATGGACAGAGAAGGAGCAGCAGAGAAATCGTGGAGTAGTGGTGAAAAATAGTGGAGAAGCTAAGTGGAGGAACGGAGTATGAGTAGCGGGGTATGTTTATATTACACACACTGTAGAGAAAGTGGATTACATGAAATACTGATTAAATTAATATTTTCTGAAGTAAAGACTACAGATAAAGTCTTTATTTAGAGAAATATTTTACTGTTGGAGAGTTGCTGCATCGGGTCGGGACAGTCTGACCCAGAAACATTACCACTGAAAAATGATTACCACTCACCTCCCTCTTATCATATGTCTCACGATCCACACACATATACAGCTACCAAGCTCTGGCTTTACAGAAGACATACCAAACTCTCACCACACATTCTCTCTCTCTCTCTCACATTTTTTTGAGTATGTGTGCCTCCTGGGCATTGCTCAAATCTTTTCCATTAAAGCCTCTAGCGCTCAGTCTGTCCTCTCGCTCACTCTCTCTCTTTCTTTTTCTCCCTTCCTCCCTCCCTCCCTCTCTCCTATCTGTCTCTCTCTCTCCAGGACGACAGGTATTTGCAGAGTGCTGTGATTTTTCCAGCAGTTCAGAAAGCACTTGGTGTGTTTGTGTGTGTGGGTGTGTGTTTGTTTCATGTATTATCAGAAAACTACACTTCAAAACCTACACTGTTCTGCACCACACAAATTATCCTGAATAGTAATCCCCATATTTATAACATATACATGGGATACATTAGTATTATATAGTTTTTTTTTTTTTATGTGAGTGTTATATGCGACATACAGTAAACATATTGAACAGAGCAAACACATATTACACATAGGTACTTAATGAGAATACAAATGAGACAAATAATTATGGTAACATATATACATTAGTTTTTGTTTTTTCTCTTTTGCCTTAATGTAGGACATGCTGATGCATGCATAACATTATATATTATGTGTGTAAAAAGCACTGGATCATCAATGGCACATATTTTACTTAAAAAAATCTCTACATATTCTCTTATGGGGACAGACTAAGACTACAGGAAAATATGTTGCCTTGAACTTTTCTGCATTAATTACATCATAGATGCATATATGAACTGACACAACCCCAAACTATGACATATATAAGAGACTGGCTTTTGGATTTGGGTCTGACAACACCTGGCTCCTACTGTCTACAATGAAAGTAAAAGTAAAAATAAAATGCAAATGTGAGAAACACTGTGCTTTGTTTTTCAATGGCATTTTCCATACATTCCCAACACTTATGTTTGCATTATATTACATATGGGACAAATAGTGATTCCATATAGGTGTAAACATGTATTTTCTCAAATTTTATATTTGAGACATAGTGTGACTGTGTGTGAGCCTGTGTGTGGCTGTATATGGGAGTATATGTGAGCCTGTGTGTAGCTGGTGACCTCAGGCAGCCTGGGAGGATGCTTTTAACCAAAGTGGGCGTTCAGGTACTGCGGCAAACGGGACATTTTGAAGTGTCTGGTCTTTAAGTCCAGTTTTGTTCTCGTCAAATCGATGAGGATAATTCCTGTCCTCAGCAGAGTGCACCTCTCCACACAGTTACTGTGGGTGGGAACAGGGCTGTGTATTAAGCCAGCAGGGCACTGCAGTCAATAACCATCCTGCAGCGTCCCAGTGTGCCACCCAGCTGCTGTCAGGTCCAGAGCCAATGCCCATCCACAACACACACACACACACACACACACACACACACACACACACACACACGAGTAGGGTGCGTCAGTCACAGGCAGGGTTATAATTCCTGTGGTGAGGGGTTACAAATGAGCCTATAGTTGAGCAGTGAGTGTGGGCAGTAAGTGTGTGTGTGTATGTGAGAGAGAGAGAGAGAGAGAGAGAGAGAGAGAGAGAGAGAGAGAGAGAGAGAGAGAGAGAGAGAGAGAGAGAGAGAGAGAGAGAAGAAAGAGAGGAAAGGAGCAAGGCTGCCTGGTTGTCTGTTACTGATCCGCATGAAAAATATCCAGTACTGAATTCTCAAGAATCTAAGAAAATTATCAATAGCTTTGCATTTATTAAAAATAATAAACACAATCAAACAAACAATTGCAGTTCCCATTCAGCACATACATTATTATTTAACCATTCTCTAGCACTGAGAATGAGTGTAAAAAGAGAGAGCAACAGAGAGAGAGAGAGAGAGAGAGAGAGAGAGAGAGAGAGCATGAAAGAAAGAGTACAGGCCTCAGTATTAGTTTTTGGTTCTGTACGTGGTGTTCTACAGTATGTCAGTTTCATCTTACTTAATGCAGGATGGCAAACACCTTCCAGGCATTTCTGCCAAAAGATAACATCACACACACACACACACACACACACACAAGGGCTGCATTGTACATATGTGCAATTACATAGCAGCGCACAGAGCACACAATGACTTGGCTCTCAAAGGAGAAAGCACATAATTCCAGGCATAAAGGAGCGTCCGCTGAATGGAATTAAATGAAACCTATGGAAAAGAGGTAGGCGGCATTATTAGCACACATCAGCTCGGCACAGTCAGCTCCGAATACATTATCTGCTCCGGCGCAGCGTGTGTACAACCCTGCCAACCAAGAACCGATTATTATTGTGTAGTTCCGAGCTGCTTTCACTTATCTGATATATCCTTCAATCTGCCTCTGACTGACAGAGACTCTGTGTGTGTGTGTGTGTGTGTGTGTGTGTGTGGGGGAGACTTTGTGAGAGTGTGTCATGTTCGCTCACAACAAAAATCATCCAAAACTGTACAGGCACTCCTCGCCAGGCAGCCAAATCTCTCCCAAAGGGAAGGAAGATGGTAGTTTAGGAAAAATGAAAATAATCACTTTATGTTCAAATATTTGTGGACACCCATTCTAATGAATGTATTTAGACACTTTAAGGTGGACTAATTGCTGCGCAGATTTAAAAAAATGCACAAACACAGCTTGTCTAGTCAGTGTAAAGAAGTATTGCTAATAGAATAGGAGCAGTTGGATTGTGTTCTCTTTGAATGGTTGATATTCCATCCAATATTTTTGGGATGAGTAAGGAAGTCAGGTATGGGGGTGGAGTGGTGCAGATCATTCAACATCCTGACCTTACCAATGTTCATTTCATGCAGATGATTTTATGCAAACAAATCCTCACAACAATGTTAAAAAAATTCTTCCAACAAAATAAAAAAAAACATTGTTTTAATGCTTTTGATTTTGGAAGAAACAATGAGTAAGCCGGTTTCCCAATAATTTCTCTCTGTTCATAAATTGTATCAGTGTAAATCTCACACAGCTCCAAACTGCCCCTCCAAGCCAGTGACTCACAACACCGGCGCTGAGCTGCTGAAAATCGCAAATCTCACAAAAATAAATAATTAAAAACATGGAAAAAAAAACACCATGAAGAGCGGATCTTGGCAGCGTGGCCCGGCGGAAATGCTGCCTCCTCCTGCTCCAGTAATTGGTGGGCCATGTCGGGGGAGTGGACTGAAAAATTGACTACGAGAGGAAAATTCATCCCTGAGGCGGCCATCGTTTTCTACTGAGGAATATCACAAATGACACGTTTAAGGACATTAGCTTCCAGCGCTTCACTAAAACCAATATGTGGTCGCTTAACTGCACACGGGCCACGGCCCAGCCAGCCCCTCACCACTGCTTTTACCTGCTCTGCCCAAGATAAAGCACGGTCAGTAGATCTGTGGAGCTTCTGTCTAAAAAGACTGTACTGGTACTGGAGCTGATGGGTACAATTTGAATGGATAAGGAGTATTAGGGGTATTTTATCCTATTTTATGGTATTTAAGTTTAAATGTGATAAAATATTTCTAATACACTGACATCCAAAGTCACCAGTAAAAAACTTTTCTAAAATGTTTTAGCAGCTTCAGCTTCTCAAACTATGAACTATTTTGACTGCACGCAAGTTTCTCAACAATGGAGGGTTTTACACATTATAAATATTTCATTATTGGGGAAATGTAGAAAAATCACTGCATTTCCTTAAGGGAAAAAATTGTACTCAACAAAAAATACATCTAGCCAAGCTAAGCACATTCTTATTATGATCAGCCTGAACTGTTTTTACAGTGGCTGAATCACAATCTTATTCTCAACTTACCCAACAACCTCAATGATCCAGTTATGAGAGCAACTCATAGTGAGTCTGGTTTCAGATCAGTGCGTGGAACAGCCGGCGGAATCTCCACACAGCATCGTTTTCAATTACCAGGCACAAACCCTGCCTTATAAAAAATATATAAAGGCCTTTAGTGAGGCCACGGGTCATCTGCGTTCAGGGACTTTCAGCCTCAATCCCGTACGGGTGCACTCTCATGCACACGCGCGGGCTGCGGCGCTCTCTCACTCACACATTAAAAAATGAGAGAAAAAGCATTTGATTGGCTGTTCAAAGCCATCAGAAAAAGGCCCAGTTTAACAGCAGCGTGTAATTCGCAGCAGCTTGAGTGAGATTACTTTGGAGACTTGGGAGCGCGTGCATTATTGATACACTTTAAGCAACTTCGCCTATGACACAGAAATCTATACTCCCCTTCCATCACGGCCTGCGCTGCCCCTCCCCTCTCGCAAAGAAAGAAAAAACGCTGTCAAGAGCTGTACGTCTCCTCTGAAAAAAGAAAATGACTATATTTCACTGCATGCAGCCGCCGCTACAAGCTGAACACATGCACCGTACAAATAGCTCTGCCTCTATCCCTCCCATCAAAGCTGCATTATACAGCTCCTCTCTCTTTCCCTCTCTTTCTCTCTCTCTACCCTGCGGAAGACTTTCCCCTCATTGCCATCGTTCCATGCTCCTTCAGCTGATGTCGGAGAGTGAGCTAATGTACTGGACAAGGCAGCTTCTGCCAGTCTCCCT
Source organism: Astyanax mexicanus (assembly GCF_023375975.1). Classification (NCBI taxonomy): domain Eukaryota; kingdom Metazoa; phylum Chordata; class Actinopteri; order Characiformes; family Acestrorhamphidae; genus Astyanax; species Astyanax mexicanus. Next base: position 5,635,247 of record NC_064427.1, read on the forward strand.
GGGCAAGGTCAAGGCTGAATAAAAGCTTCGCTTTTCTGCTTTCTGTCAGTGGCATTGCTCATTAGCTTGCTTTCTATAAGGGGGGGGGGGGGGTGTGGAGGGGGGGCTTCTACATGCTGCAGGATACATCCAACTGGACTCTGAGGTGTGATTTCTTGTTATTAGGTTTGACAGTTTAGCTCTATAAGTGTACACAAGTCTTCTATCACCTCTCTGTTGCTCACTGTGTGCTGCAGGGCTCCCTTCTTGGCCCCCTCATATTCATATAACACTATTTATATCTCAGATCATTCAAGTTAATTGTGCCGAGTTACAGAGTTATACCAGTGAAATTCAGAACCATGTTTGTGCTGCTTCCCACATAGTTCTATTAGCAGAAAACACTGGGTGTACCAAAGGCATGGGATGGCAGTATGTTAATTGATCATGAAGTGTTACTTCACAGGATGGCTTGGGAACACCCACACCTGTATACCTGTATACGTTGTGAGGTGTTATCTTGCTAGAATGGTCTGTGTGAAAGTCCAACACACATATCTCACAGTTCAGCACAACGTTCTTGTAGCTTCCATGGGTTAGGCTAAAGTCATGACACCATATTAGTTCCTATGGCCCATGGACATGTATAACCATGTCTTCTAAACTCAAATGTAAGCAATTCTAAATTTCTGGTCTAAATTTGGTTGTACATCTTCAGTGCTGGGCTGATGGTCTCCCTGTGGACAGCTGTACCTGTGAGGATCCCCAGGATCTTCATGGTGCCAAATACCACAGGTGCAGTAACACCTTTAGAGGTGTTCAGAGTGAGCTGTTGTGGTAAATGTGGCACACATTTCATATCCAAAATCTCAACAAGAAAATCAATGTAAGTTTTGGAGCATTTCTATTGGTCCATTTTTCTAAGAATTGTAACATAATGTAAATAACTATAGTCAGAAAAAAAAAACTAAAATTGAGATTGAGGTTTTTGCAAGAAATGTGGACAGAGTGTCTCCTGTGACTACTTGTCATGACACACTATATTTTTATGTGAATAGAAAACTGCTATACAGATATGTGGGAAAAACATTCACACATTTACAACTACTTTATAGTGTGAACAATTGTGCAGTTTTCTTTGAACCCAAACGACTGGATGAATCAGAATAGTCCAGATTTCTCAAAGCTGCGGTGTAGGAGTGCATGCGTTTATATTGTAATTGACTAAGAGACACTTAATTGCTTGTTTAGATCAATGAAAGGTCAAACGTACACCGGCCCACCGAGACCACCCCAACGAGGGCTGAACGGACAGTGAAAGTGAATGGAGAGTTAATTGTGGCCGATAGGCCATCAATCAACTGATCTGTTGATGACCAGTCGATCAATCAATGGCTTTTTCAGGCTCTGTGCTGAAGCAGTGTGTGTGTGTGTGTGTGTGTGTGTGTAGGAGGGGGGTCTGAGTGTGATTAGCTTGAACACAGATGAGTATGATGGCAAAAGAAGTTCATCACAAGAAGCCCATCTGTCAGAAAAGCAGCCGTGTCAGTCTGTGTGTGAGCGAGTGTGTGTGCTGCTGTCCTGCTCATCCCTCATCATCACTCACCACATCAGTCCATTAGTCCCACCCCACAAATTAATGACACTCTGAGTGGCTGTGATAAATGCTGCATGAGAGAACGCAAACCCTCTGATCCTCTCTCTCTCTCTTTATTTCTGTCTCTCTTACTCTTTCTCTCTCTGCTCGAGAGAGTCTTATTCTATTGGCAGCACTTTTCTACAGGAACTACGTAAGCTGTGTTGGGGTGTTGTGTGTGCATTTGTACATCTGTGTCAGCAATGCGTGCAACTTAGTAAGAAGCAGCTGAATGCATTCATGGAAAAGGGGTGTCCATAAAAATCTGGAAATATAGAGGCAGTTCCCCAGACAGGGTTTAAGCCTAGTCTTGGACTACACAGCATTTTGAATAGAAAAAAAAATAATTTATAGGAAAAATACACTCTAAGACTAGGCTTAATACATGTCTGGGAAACTGACCCATAGCGTAATAGCAGTAAATGTTGTTGGAATTGCCTTTTTAAAAAAGGAGAACAAATAAAAAAAGAAAGTGAGCACAAAAGAGTGAGAGGGAGAGGAAGACAGGGCTAAGAGGTAAAAGAAAGATTGAAATGGAGAAATACAGTGGGATATGAGAGAGAGAGAAAGAGAGAGAGAGAAATAGAGGGAGAAAGAAAGAGAGAGGGAGGCTTATTGGTATGCGCTGCCGTTTCTTGCATTTTGTTGATGAGCCAGAACTCACATCTTAACAAGCAAGAAGGGAGTTAGTGATCAGAAGCCATTGAGGAGGGAGAGGGAGAGAGAGAGAGAGAGAGAGAGAGAGAGAAAGTGAGTGAGAGTGATGGCCATTTTCTCAATCACTTTCTCGTGCCTTATTCTCAGCAGCCCTAGGGAGAGCGAGCAACGGCAGCAATGTAATCACATCTGAAAAGTCTAAAAAATAGTGATGGAGAACACTTTCCTCTCTCTCTCTCTCTCTCTCTCTCTCTCTCTCTCTCTCTCTCTCTCTCTCTCTCTCTCTCTCTCTCTCTCTCTCTCTCTCTCTCTCTCTCTCTCTCTCTCCTCTCTCTCTCTCTCTCTCTCTCTCTCTCTCTCTCTCTCTCTCTCTCTCTCTCTCGGCTCCCCCTCTCTCTCTTCCTCTCACGTGTCTTCAGTGTGGACAGGCTCGAGTAGAGGAGTGCATTCAGATGGAGAGATTCGCCCAGTCATCCTGACATGAGGAGTCCCAGATGGCTGGGAGAACCCCTTTGTGTGTGTGTGTGTGTGTGTGTGTGTGTGTGCGTGCGTGTGAGTGGTTGAGAATATAAATCTAAAGTTATTTTTTACTGTCATTTTGCCATATTATTTTAATGCTATTACATAATGATCTAATCAATAACTAAATCAATTTTATATTACATTCACACTAATGACTGTTAACAGGCTCGGTCTGATTTATGTTTATATAAAAACAAACAACAACAAAACAATAAGATCTGTTTAAAATCATTCACATCACTACATATCTATGTTTGTGGACAGCATTTAAGTTGGGCACCATTGCTGACAGAGATGTGCAAATGCACAAACACAACTTGTCTAGTCCCCTGTAGAGAAGTATTGCCCATAGAATAGGACTCTCCAAAGCAGATCAATATGAAGCTATTTCATTAAGTTGTGTAGAAAATTACATTTACATTACCTTGTTTTTTTTTTTTTTTTCAATAAGATATTTTTTTTCATACATTATTGTTACATACTACCTCTTATCTCTAAATCAGCTATTTTATTTTATATAATTTTTATTTGTCTGTTTCTCATTATATTTGAACATAATGTAAACAACAACTGCCAGATTCATAATATGACAAAACTTTAAAAACATGCAAATTCGGGATACAAGATTTTATCCAAATGCAACTATATATTGTTAATATCTCAGCTTTTCATGTTATTTGACATATTTGCTTTAGCTTTACATTTAACTCTTGTTTGTTATTTATGTTTATATATTCTATAAATGGTTTCATCCTATGTGTTATGTGTTTCAAGTGATCTGGCAGTGGTCATTATACTGCTAGTTGTGCCATGTACGAAAATGTAGTTTAATTAAAGGTCCAACAATTCTAGAAATTCTATAATTAGGCCTGTCCAAAAACATTTGTATGTCTCATTTTTGATTTACAGCTCCATAATAGATAATAGTGTGTATGACTGACCTTTGATTGCCATTTGCAAAGTATCACAGTTTTAGAGAAATGAAGGTGTATTTATACCAATTACAGACATTAAGTTAAAATTTAGTGGAATATCTTGGTTATAAAAAAAGTTAATTTACACAAATTAACTTCTTTTTCTTCCACTGTTTGAGTGGAAAGAAAGAAATATAAAAATGAGAAAAAATAAAACTGCTATAGATCTTTTCACACATCAGCAACACTATCTTAGTTCTGATTGGCCCAAACAATTTCTTAACACTATGTCTGAAACAATTATATGAACTGCTGCTTTCCTGTGTTTAGGGAAGTGAGGGAGAGGGTTGGGGTCTCCCTCAGTATTCTCTGCTGACAGTAGAAAAGCAGTAATTCTCTGCTTGCCTCCGGCAGGCCGTAAATAAGTGCTCAGGGGCGTCTAGACGGCTGCGTTTGGTGTAGCGTTTGGTGCAGCGGTGTGCTGGAGGAAGTCTTACGGGAGCGGTTTGAACACGGGACACTTTGATCACAGCTCAGTGTGCAGTCACCCCGCTGCCACCGAGCGGATGGGGAGAAGAGAGGGGGGCGGAGAGAAGGGAAGTAGGGTTCAGATGACTGGAAAGATCTTAAAGATGAGATCAGGTCACTCCAAGGAAACAGAGACTGACACTCCTGAGGTGCTTGTAAAAAGAAGTGTAAAATACATCCTTCAGTGCTTATTGAAAAAAAAAAAAAAAACAGGAAATGCCAGTTCCAGACGGCTATTTAAAACTCTCACATGGAACCATTTAGCCCTCAAGGATCACTTAAATAAAAATACTAAAATAAACAATAAAAATAGTCTGCAGCAGCCACGTTCTGATCAAATGGATTCTACAACAATGTCTACAATGGCATAAAAAAATTGTGTGTACATGCCTTTAAGCAGATCTCTCCATTTCAGTCCACAAGAAAATTGGGTCATTCTAATTTTTTGTTCACCAGTGTTTTTTTAATATGTAGGCTGGGATGGAAGTTACAGGACAGCGTACTACAAAGTTAAAGGGTCAAGCTAAGGATGATCGGACCATCCACACTTGTCCACTTCAAAGTCTCCATCTGGACAAGCGGAGGTGGTGGCGGCTGGTGTAGAATTCTTTCTTGGCAGGGGTTTCAGATAGACTAGCCTGGTTCATCCAGAAGCCACTTGTCAAATTTGTGCCCTAGAAATCTTTCTTCTCATCCCTTCTCACCTATTAACCCTAAACCACTGGCGAATCTTCTTTCCTTACCCTGCAGTTTCATCCCTCCATCCCTCAATCACTCTTTCCACTCCTCCCCCAATGTCAGGTATGAGTCAGGGCAGCAGTGGGCCTGTGTGGGGCCAGCATGGGGCTACTTTAACCAATCCACAGCTTAAGGGTAGTGGGGGAAGAGGCTGTTGAATGTTTTATGGGCTGCCGTGTGCCCAGAGTGGAAATCAAAGGCGGCCGGTAGCCTCTTCTGCTCTTCCCTCTTTTTCTCTCTCCTTTTCCCTCAACCCCAGTTCCCTGCTGTGCTGGAATCCCTCCCAGGTCTGTCTGGGTTTGGAGGTACAGGGGCACCTGGCTCATAGCTGAAAGGGTTACCACAACAGATGGTTATTGAAAGAAAAAAAAAAAAAACACAACAGGCTCGAAAAGCAGGGTAGGTGCAGCTTCCAAAATAGCCCGAGCGAAGGACCGAGTCAAGGTTTACGAAAATAATCATAATAATAGTCGTCATAACGATGGGGATGATGGTGGCAAATTAGCAAGTCAAATAAGCAAAGAGGCTGCTAGCAGATGATGCTTCTGAGCCTGGCTTTGATCTCGCTGGCAAGAGAACGATGGGGTTTCAGCTGGAAATGAACAGAAAGAGGGGGTGGGATTGGAAGGGGGAGTGAAGGAGAAAACAGGAAATCACCACCAAGCTTCAGCTCACTCGTTCTTACACACTTGTAGTTTTTCATTTAAAAAGTGGCCGCAGAGACACCTGAGCTGGGAGACATATCACTGTGGTCATCTGCCTGCATCAAATGGGCCACTGTGGCATTTTTACATATTGCCTCTTCTTTTTTACCCTTCTTTTTTCTGTTTTCTGCCCGCCCTGAGGTGGTTACTCATCTGGTAATAATGATGCATGCAATTCCCTGGCAGGCCCATTTTGGAGGCGGCCAGCCGATAGATGGCACAAAGTGGGGTGCTGGCTGTGGGGAACAGTAAAAAAAAAAAAAAAAAAAAAGGTGTCTTCACCCTGGCTTTGGCACTCCCTCCCATGAGCTATGAAATCATCTGATGCAATATCATAAAAATCGATTGCATTGTTCTGCTCTCATGGATTCAAAGGCCCAGATACTGTATCAGTCTCCCAGCCTGGAATGGCTGGTTTGTGACAGAGAGAGATGTGTCTGTGTGAAGAGCATGGATCTGCTGTTCCTGATACCCAAAGCCCAACCCTTTCAGCTCACACTAAGCCTTTCCTTGTAGTCCCAGAAAAACCAAAGGATGGACATTGATCGGTTTTTGGGACATGTATGTAGTCTTCACCAAACTCCTCTCCGTTCTCTAGTCCCTGTCAATCAAAATGCTTTGAGTATTGCTGCCCCACTGTCATAAGATTCTAATATCTGAATGCACTAAATGTGTTCTCATCACATCTAAGAATTAATAAAAAAATAAAGATCTGCATCTAAGAAAAATCTAAGTTTTTGACTAATTGTCCAACATGCATTGCACATAAAAAAATGGCTGAAATTTCAGCAGCCAACAAATGCTCGACATATGTGCATCTCCCTCAAGCCTTTTGGAAAAGCTTGCCAGGAGGCTCTTCAAGAAGTGACTTGAGAGAACACAAAGAGTGTGTAAAGCTGAAATGAGACGGAGAAGAGTTACTACAATCTAAAACAGAAGATCCATCTATGATTAATTACGATACTTCCCCCATTCCCTTTAGAGAATTGAAAATTAACAAGCTACCTAACTGCTTCCGTAATCTTTAATCCATATGGATTGCTCCACATGGATGTGGCACACATGAACTGAGGATCGATCACTTAAGTTTAACCATAAATGAATAAATACAGTTTTACTGCTGTTGTTATTTATTACGATAGCACTTGCCTCAGTCTGGAAGCAGCTGTCTATCATGTAAACAGAGCATGTGAATAAAGCTACATTGAGTAGCATCTGCAGCATCATCACTCTGGGTGAGTACAGAGCAGAGATACGTTAGTGTGGTGAGGTGTGAGAGTCTCTTATTGACACAGACATGAGTGTATCTCACCATAATAAGTAACTTTGTTGAATTAATACAAGCATAGAAATAGACACTTTTAATTTTAGCTAATGAAACAGCATGTGTGATCCCAGGTGGATCAGCAATTTCTTTTATAGAAGGATTCTCAACTTTGGTGATGTAATAAAACAACCCTGTCACTCTCTGTACGTCGTGCACTGTATTGTAACCTGTCAGAATGTCAGGTTTTACACATTTTAATGTTTAAATACACTATTTTGAGTATTGTGAGCGTTGTGAACTATTTATACAATATGTGATGCACTAGCCGACATCCACTTTGACTCTTTTTTTTTTCAGAACTGACATTAATGTTGACAGATCAACATTGCTGACTCACTGTTACAGCCTTAAAATGTCCAAAACTCTTCAGTTTCCACCTGTTCTCAGAGAACGTCTGTCCAGACTTAGTGTCCGGCTCTGAGATAGCGGGGCAGCTAGGGGCCGAGACTGGTCATTACTTGGCTCGGGAAGGCGTTAATCCTTCTTTAATGAAGTGAGCAGCTGCCAGGTTCATCTCTCACTCTCTCACTTGCTCACTCTCTCTTTCTGGCTCATTCTTTCTACTGGCTAAGATGGAGGGATTTACAAAGAGAGGGAAGGAGTGAACAGGCTTCTGTGGTCTGCTTTCAGTTAGCCCACAAGAATCACTCAGACACACACACACACAATTTCACGCTTCCTGGACTCAGTGTACACATGGCCATGGCTGCAGCCGGTCATTTACACACGAAAACACATCCCACCTTGAACCGGTGAGGGCATGCTATTAGAGGAGCGCTAAACAGGAAATCAAATATTAATCCCAGGCAAATTGAAAAGTGGAGAGAGAACACTTACCATTTTATTATTGATTTCATGGAAATGAATTTCACAGACTTTCTCCACCACGTCTTCATTCTCGAAAGTTACGAAGCCGAAGCCTGCAGAGACAGAGAGGGAGAGGGAGAGAGAGAAAGAGAGAGAGAGAGAGAACAGTGGTGGATAAGTACTGTGTGTTGGTCATCACTTTTCAAACTTCACTTAAATAAAGAAAAGCTGCAGGGTCAACTCCTGAGAATTACAATGCGGCCTCGATCGTTATCAACAGCGAATCTGGAGAGGTTGACGGGATTCTCTCGGAATCTGAAGGCGAAACCCATCAGAGCCTTAAACACGAGCCCAGCAGACATTGTCTTTTTTGAAACGGGGCCAATGATGAAAATCTCTGACATTATTAGAAACAGCGCAGAGGCTCCTCCACAAAAGGCAGAGGAGATGGGGGGAAAACAGCACAAAAGGCCCTTTAATGAGATTCATGGGGACCCGGTCGCCAGCATCTGAATTTCATTAAAAGCATTTTGTGTTCCCTTCATTGAAATTTCACTGTATAACAAGCTCTCGTTTTTATGGTAATGCGCCACTCGTCCATATCTGAAACGTGTCGCTGACCGTGGGATTTTTACCCCCCTCCATATTTATGAAATAAAAGCTTAACCCTTTACTTCTGGTCAAGAAAGAGCGCCTGATTCTGCTGGAGATGCACAAAAAAGCGGTTTTCAAACCTCAAAAAGGGGAGGAAATTATTAGTGTTAATAGCCGCCTCGCTGTGGGAACACAAAGCAAAACAAGTCCGGATGAGCGACCGGGCTGCTCGTCCGCTGCTTGTTTATTCCGGCCGACGAGTTCAGCGGCACCTGCTAACGTTCGCCCGCTCGTGCGCACTTCATCATCATCATGAGCATCATCTCTATATTCAAGAGCAGCTGTGTTATGGAGACGAGAGGCAGGCGCACAAAGGGAAGATGCATGAAGCACAAGGTTTCTGCAGACAGGCTGAATGTCTGTGTGTATATATCTGTGTGTGTATATATATGTGTGTGTGCGGCATGTTTTTGTTACTCATACATCTGTACAAGACTTATAACAGTAGCGGGCAGAGGTTTAGCCACGCCTGCTCCTTATTTTTTTACTGTCTTTCCACCTTTTAGATCATGACTTAAGACCTCAGCTATTAAAACATCACATATAAGTTTATGCAGTGAATAAAGAAGCTATTTGTATTTTATGATTCTTCAAAGAAACCCCACGTCACCCTGATACACCTTCGCACACTCTTGGCGTTCTATCAAAGAGTTTTATGAGGGTCTATTTTCCAACAGGTCTGAAGATAATTCACACATGCTGAAGGCTTTCTAAAAATATACGTGTTTAAACATTTAGAATCCTGATTTTTTTTTAGATAACAAAACACCTATCTATTGACAATACATTTTGTTTTTATATATTTTGAGTTCCACTTAATACTGTAAACTATTAAATATTACTTTGTAAGTGGCTGAGAGGCAGAAGTGCTATGTGGTCACTGTGCTAAAACTGTATTTTTAAGTGATTGCCATAAAACACCATGTGGTTGTTATGGGTGTGCTAGCTAGTTGCTAGGTGGTTGATATGGTGATGTTAGACGGTTGCTTTAAAATTCCAGGTGATTTTTATAATGTGACAAAGTGGTGCTGTAGTGCTGATAGGTGGTTGTTAATAATTATATAATAATAAGCCAGTTTCTGTAGTACACAAAACTGATATCGTGGCTCAGGTGGTTGCTGTGGTACCTCACCTAATGTGGATGGAAATGTGCCACCAGTGTATTTGTTCTATGTTGCAATGAATAACCAATGAATATAATATATGAAGTACATGACCAAACCTGTCATGTACTTCAAAGATTTACCCATACACTGTAATATTATTATGTATGTATGTTCAAACCTCTGGCTCTAGATCACTTATGGGCTGTGAGTGGTGGTCTGAGAATAACCTGACAAACTGGGTGTTTTTTAACACATATCAAACCAAGCCTCCCGTCTGATAAATCATGCCTTTTGATGAATCTGTTCACTGAGATCCGCAGCGTTTACCAGCAGAGCCCCAACAGGATCCAGAGCAGGAGCAGCGGATCAGTCGACTGAAATCGGAACAGGAAACTTTCTTTTTTTTTCCTTCGTATGTGATCAGAAATCTAACAAAGCTCAACAAATGAGAGTCAATCTGTGATCGAAGTCCAGTCAAAGTCAATCTGCTTTAATGATCCTCCCTCTCAGAACAGCGGTGTCGAGTGAAGAACACAATACAGCTCTTTCAGTACCGGTACATGGAGCTTCATTCACCACAGAACTGCAGCAGAACACAGAGCAGACAATACTAGAACTGCTGGTGTGGATGGGCACTCAGATCTACATGAAAAAGAAAATACTAGTTTGGATATCATAGAAAAAAAGAATGTATCAGAATCTGAAAGAGCACACACTCAAACAAAGTGATCAGATCAAATGCTGTGTGTTTTTTTCATGTGGGGTGTTTGGGTCATTTTTTCATAAAAAAAAAAAAAAAAAAATTTAGATGCTTGTCATGAGTGAAATTTTCAGTTAAAAATTGCTAACTTAAAATTGCAGTATTTTATTTAAGAATAAGTTTTAAATTGTATTAGTAACAGTTATATCACAAGATTTCAATATCAGATCAAAAGGCATGTCTAATAATTAAATCTCCAATATCAGTCTAAACTAAACTTTTCAGTATCAACAAATATCAGAATAATAATAACATCTTAAATATTTTCTGATGATTTTTTTATTGTCCAATACCAACACCAATGCCAGATAGTAAATCCTTCAGGCTCAGAGAATACTAGACTGTTACCAAAACCTAAAGTATCAGCCAGTATCAAACTGATATAAAAATATTTAATATAGTCTAATATAATACTAAAATTGAACTTATCTTAAAATCTAAATGATCAGTTATTGAATAGTGTAATCTTGAATACATCTGATAAAATCTAGTTAAAATATTTAGTATCAACCAACTGAAAAAGTTTAAATGTACTGGTATCACACTGGTATTAATTGGCAGTAAATTTAGTATATTTTTTGAGTATTTTTAGTATATATTAGTATATAGTATATTTAGTATAGATTACAGTTTATTAGTATAGGTTCATACTCAATATTTAAAATCTCATCTGTTACTGTTTTAACACAGTTTGGATAAATACTCCAGGTGTGGGCTAGAGGGGTATACAGCCTATTAGCATGCTCTGAACAGTAGAGACAGTTACTCAACTGTCAAAACAATAAAAACTCTTTAATTCAACTAGTATCAGAAGAAACTGAATGAAACAAAAACTCTTGCCCATGCACTGTGTGTTTATAAGTGTGTATATGTGTGTATATGTGTGTGTGTGTGTTTGTGTGTGTGTGTGTGTGTGTGTATTATTATCATTGCAGACTGATAACAGTAATCATAGCAACAGTTCTCAGCAGCTGGTTACAATGACAATAGTACAGACAGTGTGAATATCTGTGTAAATACACTTTGTGAGCCAAATTGGCCCTCTTGACCCCATCCTGGGGACCGCCCACTCCTGCTCGTACAGAACCGTCAGTCCTGTCGGCTTCATAAAACGCTCACCATTTCACCGCTAACTCAAACGCATGCGTTCCTGCGCTCTGCTCTTCCTCCCGTGAGCCGAACTAACGACTTCCCTTTAAACAGTCTGTGCGCGGGGGGCTTCCCCGGGCTGGCCCCTAATCTCAGCTGCTAATAGATAAAAGAGGAAACAGCAGCCAAGATCTACACTTAGGACTGACCCCTGACCCCTGCGCCCGCCGCAGCCCCAGGCAGAGAGATAAGTGGGTTCAGGGGTCAAGTGCGGCAGATTGGAGCGGTGGGAAGAGAAATGGCCCTGGACCCTGCTCGCACACACTTGTGCGCACACACACACACACACACGCAGTGCAGATACAGGGAGATAAAAGACAGCAGCGCTGATAAGGGAACAAATAAAAAAAGAAACAAGCACTATGCTGTGCGCTGGAAGGACCTTAAACACACACACACACACACACACACACACACACACATATACACACACAGCACTACTAGGGAATGTTTCATAAACACAAACGTCAACTTTATGCAATGTTTTTGCTATAAATTATAAGATCTTACATACATATAAAATACATGGAGGGGCATATTGTTGTCACAAATAATACATATAGATTATATTATTACAAACAGGTGCACACAAAAATTTTAAACTTGTATATTATATATTATATTGGCTTACAGTCAATGAAAACCCAAAAATCAGTCTCTGATTTTTTATTTGAACATTATATAAGACCAATTGGTATTTTTGGCAGTCTGGGCAGTGTCCTGCCAAAGTCCTGCTGGAAAATGAAATCCTCATCTCTAAAAACATTGTTAGTAGCAGAGGAAAGCATGAAGTGCTGTAAGATTTTGTGGGGAAAACAAAACTGCACTGACTTTAGACTAGACACCAGCAGATGACATCTCTCTCCAAACCATCACTGATTGGTGGAAACTTCACATTAGACCTCAAGCCGTTTGGACTGTGTGTCTCTCCACTCTTCCTCCAGACTCTGATCCCTTGATTTACAAATGAAATGTAAAATTTACTGATGATCAGTGATGGTTTGGAGAGACATGTCATCTGCTGGTTTTGGTCCACTGTGTTTTATTATCAAGTCTAAAGTCAGTGCATTAAGCCATAATTTTCATCAATAGGATAAATAAATGCTATATATGATTATACATATATATATATATATATATATATATATATATATATATATATATATATATATATATATATATATATATATATATATATATATATAATGAATGAGCACATGAAATAAAGTAACTTTTCAATTAAATTATTTTTTTTGGAGGATAAAAGTACAAAAGCAAGAGTATTAAGTACAGTGTGTGTGTGGAGAGAGTATTTTCTCCTTTTCATCACAGGGGTTTTCTGTCTGAAGGGAGTCTAGACGTTACTCAATCTGTCCTGCAGAAGTGTGTGTGTGTGTGTGTGTGTTTGTGTTCAGTGAAGTCCTTGCATGTGGTTACTGCAGGGTGTGCCTACTTTTACAGGGTGTTACACCACAGTGAGAAAGCACACAACGCCTTTGTAGATGCCTACAATCTACGTCACACTGTGTGTGTGTGAATCACACTCCTAATGCTGGCATCTCATGCAGCAGTGCTAAACAACCAATAAAGTGGGATGTTGGTTTTGCTTTCTCTCTCAGACAGTGTCTATTTCAAACACACACACACACACACACACACACACACACACACACACACACACACAGCTAAACCCTGGCACTGCAGAGTTACGTGTGTCTGAAGTTCTGTGCTGTCTGAAGTTTAGCTTGTTTAGTTTAGCACTGGAGCTCTGAGCCTAATGTAGTTAGCAAACATTGGAAGCCTGTAGCTCATCAGTTAGCTGGTGGCCTGTATCTTTACACATTCTCCTCCAGCCTGCATCCTCACACACTCTCCTCACACTCTGTGCTGTAGAGTAATCTCTGACAGACACGTGCTTTCTCTCTCAGTTTCTACGAGCAAACACACGTACAGATTACATACTGCGGCATCAAATAAGAGCATCACCAGTGCTGCATTCTGGATTCTGTCCTCTACAGTGTGTAGCTAATAATTTATATCTCAAATCGTTATATTATTATTATTTCTGTTACTGTTACTATTATTTTAATATATCTTTACCATGTAATGCACAGTTTTCTTATTATTATTCTTATATTTATTATACTACTAATGATAATTTTGCTGTTAATTTAGCTGTTCCATGTTTTGGGGGTATGGTCAGTGAGTGAAAGACAAGTGCTCCACACACACACACACATACACACACTCATACACATCAGGGGGGTGGGCTTGGAGTGGGATGGGGCCCTGAACCATCAGAATGGGGTTAACTGAGGGGGAAAAAGTTGGCTGTGCACATGAGGTCTCGTCAGTGTGTGTGCGTGTGTTTGCGCGCGTGTGTGTGTGTGAATGCATGTCCGAAACCACCAACCCCCCCTTATCTTCGGCACACGTGCCACCTTTGACAACCAACAAATCAGCCTTCAGGAGCCATCTGTCACGCTGACGCTCGAGAGGAAGACACACACACACACACTCCGAGAGCAGGGTTAACACACACCTGCCCGCAGTGTGTGTACAAAGAATCATACAAGCTTACACACAGCAGCACAAGGTCAGATTCAATGCCACCATGCAGCACTGCCACTGGCCCAGTGGGGGCAGTGCTGAGACGACTGCTTAATATATTGAATGACCTCTGAATGTTCAACTGCAACACACACACACACACACACACACACACACTGTGCAGGCTTTCACACTCTGAGGCTGTTACTATTAATTCACCGCACTGTCAGAATTCTAACCAATCACAGCTTCAGATCAGCATTTCTCTGACAAATTAATGTATTCATGCAACAAGAGTAAACCACACAAGATGGACAAAAGTACTGGGACGCCTGCTCATTCACTGACAAGGATATAAAAAAGTGTTTGTTCTGACAGGTTTAATATATGCATTTTAATAGTGCATTTCTGTAGTAATAATAATAATGATAATACATCACAGGTATGTCTATGTATATTTATACAATCTTATTGGAATTAAACTATGTGACATTTGCTCATTTGCTTATTCAATGTAAATGTAAAAACAAGGGTATTACCAATGGCAATAATTCTGCTTTCCTTGCTTTTATTTGTGCAACTGTTTCTGCTATCTAGCAAAAGATTTTCTACAAGATCTCGGAGCATTGCTGCAACACAGAAAGTGAGTGAAGGGTTCTGTCATATACAGGGATTAGGCAAGCTGTGTGCGCATTTATACATCAGTGGTTTGAAAAGGTTTGAGCACCCCTGATAATTTTCATGATTTTCCTTTATAAATCATTGGTTGTTCAGATCTGCAATTTCAGTTAAATATATCATATGACAGATGAACACAGTGATATTTGTGAAGTGAAATAAGGTTTTTAGGATTTACAGAAATTGTGCAATAATTCTTTAAACTAAATTAGACAGGTGTATAAATTTGGGCCCCAACAGAACAATTTACATCAATATTTAGTAGATCCTTCTTTTGCAGAAATAACAGCCTCTAAACTCTTCTTATAGCTTCCAATGAGAGTCTGGCTTCTAGTTGAAGGCATTTTGGACCATCCTTTTTTTTATAAAACATCTCCAGTTTATTCTGCTTTGATGTTTTTTTCGAGCATGGACAGCCCACTTTAAATTACACCACAGATTTTCAATGATATTCAGGTCTGGGGACTGAGATGGCCAATTTTTACCCCTTTCTTATAATTGGATTTACCTGTTTATGTAGGTCAAATCAATAAAAAAAAAAAAAAAATGGGTGCTCAATTTTATGCACCTGCCTAATTCAGTTTAAAGAATTACTGCACACTTTCTGTAAATCCTATAAACTTCATTTCACTTCTCAAATATCTCTGTGTTCATCTGCTATATAATATATTTAACTGAAATTGATGATTCAAACAAACAATGATTTATAAATGAAAATCATGAAAATGATCAGGGGTGCCCAACATTTTTCCTAGTTGTGACAGTGAGGAATGAAAGTTTAGGGAGTTTACAGGTTTAAGCCAAACATAAGTCTGTTCAACAGGAAAAGAGGTGAAGCACACTTTTTATTTGGACAAACAGGCTTTCAGAAATATTCCTGTTTTATGAAATACCCCCCCAGGAAAACACACACACACACACTCACGCACGCACACACAGAGAGAAACATATGCACACACATATTTCTCATCCACTATTCTCCCAGCTCTAACAGTCGGCCCCACTACGGCAGATGTTGAGGGATCTAGCAGATATGGAGGCTGACGTCTTTGTTACAGTTATTGATGGAGAGTTCCTGCTGGAGCAGAAGGGGAATAAGCATCAGCCTTTTGCTATATCTCTCTCTCTCACACACACACACACACACACACACACACACACCTCTTCCAGCTAAAAGCCTGCTTACTCGGACCCTCCACACACTCCCCCACACACACACACACACAGAATGAAAGGGTTAGTTTACAAAGTGAGGAATTCACAGTGAAACTCAACCCCTTTCACTCTCTCTCTTTCCCATCTGACGCTATTCAGCCAATGGCTTCTTACAAATGAGCCCAAACGATTCCACTCGATAATGCCCTCTCCCGGCTCTGTCCGAGCATTTAAGAGAGGCTAAAAAGATGAATGCGCACTTTAAAGACTTGTAAAGAGTTTTTTCTTCCTCACAAGTACCTCCCTACTTCCCTGTAGAGAGACTCACAACCAAACCTGCATGCACCCTTACGGAATTCTAGCTTCCAACCAGTGTAATAGCACCTGCTAATAACTGCTAATTTCTAATCATCTCATCACTGACCTGAGCTGCTTCAACATAATGGCTGAACAGGGATATCAATAGTGATGAGCCAGACGTTTTTAATATTTAAATAGTCATGACAGTTTAAAATTGAAAGGCTACTGCACACAGGGGGAGAACTACAGCACCTCAGAGAAAAAGTGTAAATAAACAAGAAGCTAAAGTCCATTGTACACAGATTTGTGCAGATTTATTAGAATTTAGCTAGTGAATTTATTATTAGCATCAGCTATTAGCATTACATTATACATTTACATTGTTTTCAGGCTAAAATGAGATCAAACTGGAGCATGACTTGGCATAGCTAGCAAGTGCTAGCAGTTATTGTTATTACTTAGTTATTTATGACAAGGCTGTTCTGGTACCAAATGTTTTAAAAACTGATTTCTGAGAGATAACTGAGAATGTGCTCATACTGGCACAGGGAAATTTTTAGGAATTAGACAATGGAGGTGGAAAGAAAGTTTAGAGGAGAAAAATTAGATGGGTATTAAGGATGGGTGGAGCTACACATCATACTGCAACCAGACAGTAGAGGCCTTAGACCTGTGATGGCTTCACTTTTGAGAGACGCTGTGCTGTCCATGCTTTCTACATTCATTGGTGTAAAAAGTTACAGGGATTGAAATGTACCTGCAATTCTAGAGCGGGTTATACAGGTGTGATTACACATACAGGGCACATCAGTCACATCAGTATAACTGCAAATCTACTGACCCCAACCACCCGCTTTGTCCTGCCAGCCCATGGAGCCTAGCTGTGTTTTCCTTCCTCTCGTCCCGCCCTCCCCTGTGGCCACTCTAGCAGGACAGATGGCAGAAGCGGCAGCCATCTTAGTGTTATTAGGAACGGACTGTGTGTCCCTCCCCTGGGGATCGGTGGCGCCAGCAACACCTTTCACTTTCTTTTCTCCTTTCTCTCGCGCTCTCTCCAACTTCCCCTCGACCTTAAACAATCGTCTTTTACCACAACACGCCGATTTTCAAATCGTGCAGCTGGTAATAGGTGTTAGCGCCCGTTAGCCGGAGCGTCGTGGATGACTGCGCTGTATCTCACACTTATTAGCCAGGTGCTAGAAGCCTGTGTCTCCACAGACCGCAGCACCTCTCCCTCGCTCTCTGTCTCCCTGTTTCTCCTGCTCTCTCACTCTCATTCTATCAGACAGTTTCTCAAACCTTAATATCCCATTCCCTCTCAGAGCGACGCAAAAAAATGCTAAATGCGAAATTGATGAAATGTCAAGTGACCTTTGCTTAAAAAGCAGTTTGTGCTGGTGGCAGTTTAGTGTATTTAAACCAGAACGAATTTGAGTCTCTGAGAGACTTTTTATGAAAGTTTCGCGAAAAGCTGTCATTTCAGCGAGCCAACTGAGGAGGAAGAAAAGTATAAGCGGTAGAAAGTTAGCGCAGTTAAACTTTATGTTCAAACTGTCAGCCTCCATTTGAAAGCTTCAACTCCCACATCTCTCGCTGGGGAGTTATAAATGAGCCTAAACGCTTCCACTCGCTAATGTCCTCTCTCCACACTCTTTCAAAGCATTTACGCAAGTGCATAAGAGGGGCCAATGGGGGAATATGTACTTTGAAGACCTTTTTTCTGTGTAAGCAGAGCAAGGAAACATATGCACAACCCAAGAAATACAGTCAGAAGTGTGCTCGAGTACCACCCAACCTCAGGAACACACTCTATGCATGTGCGTAGCCTATTAACACACGTACACACTTTTATTTTAACCAGTAGGGAGAAACACAATTGGGACTAAATGAGCCCCCTGTGGTACACCGCTGTTCAACAAGAGAGCAACATGCATGTACTGGCAAATTGGAGCTCCCCTGGATTTCACAGCTGACTTCGAAGCCGCCTGGAAGCGACGGCTGACCGATTCCAACCAGCTAGAGGTTTCACAGCACGATGGACTAAAAAGTACAAGTGAGAAAGAAAAGTAAACATGCTGGGATAACGAGAACTGCCAAATCTAGGTTTAGAAAAATAACCTTTATTAATGGATGTCATGGAGTTCGTTTGCTCCTTTTTTCCCTGCCCACTCGTCACTAACACCACCCTACAAGATGAACAATTTCTGTTATATGCTAAGTGTGAGGGTTTATTATTATACATATTTTTGTTACTAAAATATGTTCTCTAAATATGTAGATTATGCATATATATAGTCAATATTGTTTGGTTTAATTTAATACTGTCAAGAATTTTGTTATTATTTTAGGGCTGCCTCACCCACTCCTAATACAGTATTTTACAGAACTTTTTTGTTGGATTTCCAGCTGGAGCTGAGATCCTGGCCGGCTGGATAAAGGCAGTGTTTGGAACTGGCTATGTGTTTATTTTGGTTGTGCAAGAGTGTGTCTTCCTCTCACTCGTATCTCCTGCTAAAATCATACATCAGCATGTTCTCATTCTCCAGCCTGCTGACTCACACACCTTGTGCTCAGGGTACTCTCTATCTCTCTCACACACACACACACACACTAGAGATGCATGACAAAAGTGGCAGTCCTTTGGAAGACGTGCGGCCCCAGTCTTGCCGACGCAGGAGCGAGTGCCACGTCTGATTAATGGCCACATTAAATGTTAAAACTAACGGGAGTTGAGGAGGAGGGGTGGGGGGGTGGGGGGGGCAATCTTGTTCCCGAACT
Source organism: Astyanax mexicanus (assembly GCF_023375975.1). Lineage (NCBI taxonomy): Eukaryota > Metazoa > Chordata > Actinopteri > Characiformes > Acestrorhamphidae > Astyanax > Astyanax mexicanus. The sequence goes on from NC_064427.1 coordinate 5,654,189, forward strand.
ACAAACACAACGACTGCAGAACAACATGTAGAACAAAACAAATCACTAATGATCTGTGCTCTACTTTCCTCCCTGCATCGCTCCGAAGCGCAGACCGGGTGCGTGGTGGAGGCAGGGTACGGAGCGCAGGCCGTGCTGATGCAGCAGCAGCTGGAGAACAGTAGTAGACGGTGCAGCCACAGGGGGAGGGGGTGAAGAAACAGCCCCCTTATAGTATAACACACTATCCTCTCTCCATCTGACCCCTGCAGGGGAAAGGCCTGTCTATGGGGTTATGGCTTCTGTTTATTATCCAGTACCCACCCTCTCCACAGCCAATCAGAACGAGGGGGTGCAGAGGTCACACCCCTGTGTAAACCAATGGTTGGTGCAGCAGGGGGGTTTCTGGGGCTTTCATGGTTTAGTGTGTCAACACACTGAACCAGACAGTGAGAGAGAAAGAGAGAGAGAGAGAGAGAGAGAGACATGCTGACGTGTATGAGTTTTAAGTGTTTCTACAGTTTTTTTTTTAAATTTATTTTGGCCAAACATCCAATCAGAGCAAGCAATATGTTCATATCACATACATGGATAAAGAGAATGCCACTGCATGCATTTAAACTATTTTCAAAGCTACAAATATTTAAACAAACATCTATAACTGCACTAGTTTATCTAAAGGTATAGATATGCTAGCTGAGTCATAAACCGTAAGCCAAAGCATGGTCAAAAGAGAACCAAACACACAACCAAACCAAAAGATAAAACAACAAGAAAAAACAGGCAGAGATTGATAAGAGTGAGGCAAATAACAAAAGCAGCCTGGTGGCTTAGTGGTTAGCACGTTTGACTCGTGTCTGTGTGGGTTTCCTCCCATAGTCCAAAAACATGAAGATCAGACAGTGTTGATTAAAACAGGTGAAGGTTATCAGTATTCAGGTAAAGGGATATAGAGGAGAACAGTCCTATATAACAGTCCTGAGGTGGTGGATTATGGGAAATATAGTAATTGGAGGCAGTTGAGAGGACAGAAAATTTTGACATATATTAAATATTACAATTTTCTAAATCTCCACTATTTAAGTATTTTGTTTATAATTTAATCCCAGAAGCTAAGGACTAAAAAAACATGACAGAATAAAGAAAAACACATATAAAGACATCTAAACATTCCTCACTGGTGTTATCAGAGTGTCCAGACTCACCCAGCTGACCTGTGTGGACTGCTCTAACCCCATTAACATTATGTCTGGTCAGCTCTACTGACTTAACTTCCAATAAAAACACACTTCGGCTGTTTTCAGTGTAATTAAACGCACTGACGACTGCTGGACTGACAGGCACCGGCCAATCAGCTGCGTCTGCAGGACATGGCTGCCTTTAAAACATGAGAGAATTGTCCAGTCAGAGAGGTGATGAAGAACGATCTGAGAAATTATTCATCAACTTCTTCACATTATGTAACTGTCTTTATTGTCTAAAGAAGGCTTTCTGTTCGATTTTCTATTCGAGCACTGCTGTGAGGGTCAACAGCTTTGGACGAATTTTCTAAATATCAGAACTAAATCCACTTTAAAGTTAAAATTTCACAATAATAAAATCCACTCCTCTTAAAAGTGTAGTCCAAAATTCCACAGGCCATTCCCATCCCGCCGGCCTGAATTCCTGCCATTCTCAGTGCAGCACATGACCAGCGAGAGCTGGAGCAGAGCGAGGAATACTGGCACAGTGAGAGAAAACGGCAAGATGCATTCTGACAAGTTCATGACGCATCACTCACTGTGGTTCAGGCAAAAACAATCTCTCTCTCTCTCTCTTTTTCTCTCTCCCTCGGTTTCTGTCTGTCTCTCTCTCTCTCTTTTTCTCTCTCAGGCTGATGTAATTACAGAGGCATCAGGGCCTGTTCTGTCACTAATTACACAGGATGCAGAAAAGGCCACAGTGCTGATGAGGGTGTGAGAGAGACAGCCATCAGTTAACCACCTTCAAACACACACACACACACACACACACACACAGACACACACACAGAAAAAAATGTCTTTGGTTCTTTTGTATGCAGATGCTCATGTATTTTTGTTACAAAATATATAATATATAATTATGGGAAATATTATTACATATAGATACTAGAATACAAACTCAACCCGCAGTATTAGTGCTGCCTTTAATCCACTAAAACCAGCGCAACACACTAACTAACTAACACACCACTACCAGGTCACACATAATGCAGGTATTACACACATATTACCTGCTTTGTTACCTCAGATATATGTGCAGAACATCCGGTTGTCACATGTTCTACATCTTATAGCAGGATTTCCTATTGGCCTTTTTCAAGAGATTAATGCTCATTCATCCACAAACAGCAGGTTTATTGCCCATCAAGCATTTCTGGAACCAGGATCTACAGGCTCAGCTGCAACATATGTGGGTAAATATGCTGCAGGATGCTATTTGGAACCTGTATGCCTCCCTGCCCAAACACATCTCATCTTGCCCGACAGGCTACTAGAGTCTCCTCTCAGTTTTACAGTCTGCATCTATGTTCATTATGGGTGATGTAGTAACACAAATCTCGGCTCAGTTTCAGTGTGGTCAGGGTAGGTCAGCGGTTGGGTGTTGTGCGTGGGATGAGTGACATTTACCACTCCAACCAAATTTCCAACAGAAATGAAACATCAATTATGAAGCAGACGCTGTTTCAAAATGGCACGGTGCCAGAGCTGCTCTGGAGCCGCGCTATGAGTAATGAGCGCAGGCTGACGCTGACACAGGAAATGAATACCTGCATAAAGTCAGCTCTGTGTGGGTAAGCATAGCGGTGCGCTGCGCATCCAGCCCAGCAACAGCAGAGTCAGAGTGCATTTGTGGCCAGAGCTCGGACTGGTGAGTTTTACTGGGCTTAACTCAAAGAGCAGCACGGTTTTAGCTCATCAACAAGCTCACAGATCACCCTGCTCTGCACCCTGCTTATTCAAAATGAGGGACGTGTGTGTGTGTGTGTGTGTGTGTGTGTGTGTGTCAGCAGCTCGTGAGCAGTTGAGATTGGATGGACAGAAGCAGCGACGGATGTGAATGATTGATGCTCGGTGAAGTTTGGTGGTTGGACGCCATGCAGGCAGTCAAAAGTGTATGTGTGTATTTGTGTGTGTGTGTGTGTGTGTGTGCGTGTGTGTGTGTGCGAACAAAACAGTCTGTGTGTGTGTGAGCTCTGCTTGTTTGTCAACATGTGTCCCAGTGGCTTTGTTCACACAAACACGCACACACTCACACTCACAGACAAAACATGTGAAGACACGCACAGTGGAAAACATACGACCACACATCAATCACAGAGGAAGAGAGAGAGAAAGATGTAGAGATAGATAGATAGATAGATAGATAGATAGATAGATAGATAGATAGATAGATAGATAGATAGATAGATAGACAAACAGAAAGTGAGATATAGAAAGAAAAGAGACAGGAAGAGAAAGAGGGAAAGGTAGAGAAAGGTAGAGAGAGTAGGAGGTAGAGACAGAGAGGGGGATGTTTTTCTCCAGCTGTTTGTCTGAGCTCCTTTACAGACACGCCCTGTGTGTGTGTGCCTGTCATACCGATTTCTTTATACCACAGAGATGTTTGTTTACGAGCAAGTTTAACAGACTGTGTGCGTGTGTAAGTGTGTGTGTGTGTGTGTGAGTGTGTGTGTGTGTGTCTATGCGTATGTGTTTTGAGACATTTTTTCTAAGAGTCTGTACGAAAAACAGATGTACCCTTCCTCAGAAAGAAGCTTTTTAATTTTTATTTTTTTGTTATTATTAAGAAAATAGGTAAGAGCCATTAAATAATAATTACTACTTGCGTAATTAGATTTCTGTTGGCAACAAGTTATTTAACCTTAACTGATGCAGTGAGTAGCTTCTCATTTATTAAACAACCATGTGAAAAGACACATCCTGTGGTCGTGGAAACGATGTTCATCTGTTTGAGAAGGGTCAAATTATCGACATGCATCAAGCACAGAAAACATCTAAGGAGATTGCTGGAACTACTAATATTAGGTTAAAAACTGCCCAACACGATATTAAAAAGTGGAAGAACAGTAGAGAAGCATCATTTTTAAGAAATGTGGTCGGAAAAGTTCTTGAATGATGGTGATATGTGATTGCTTAAACGCTCGGTGAAATCTAATCATAGAAAAGATAAACACACTAGAACTCAGGAATATATTTAATAGTGAAAATAAGAGCAATTTCCTGTATTGTGATTATTGGCATTGGACAATACATTATTTAAGGTACATAGTATAGTATTTACATGTACTGATAACATGATTTAACACTGTATGAACACCTGTGTGTGTGTGTGTAAATGTGTTCACAGAACAGCATGTGGACTCTCCTCTGTCCACTTCAGTCCAGCTTCATATGCCATGATGAGACAGAGCATCAGTATCACACTTCTTCACACGCTGTGCTATATCTCTCTCCCCAGAGACCAACAACAGCACGCAAGCTTTCCTATGGTTTCACATGTGTGTATGTGTGTGTGTGTGTGTGTGTGATCTGCTGGATAGTTCTCTCTGAGAGTGCAGAGGGAACTATTTTGTCTGTGTCTCTATGTAGGTCAGCTAACAGCAAAGGGCCATCAATTTCACTGTCCTACTTAGAGAAACACACACACACACACACACACACACACACACACACACACACGGTGCAGACCCTAGGCTTTCTTCTCATTTGAGCAAGACCCCTCCCAGTTGTCCCTTCCCAAAGCCAATATGTGACACTCACATACACACACACTACTGTTTTGCATAAAGAGAGAGAGAGAGAGAGAGAGAGAGAGAGAGAGAGAGAATAAAAAAAAAACCCATGTGAAAAAAGCATAACCTTTTTTTCACACAGTTTTCCCCAATGGAATAAAAAAAGATACAAATGTTTTGGCACCTTTTAAATGTAAAAATGATATATTGAGTAACACCCGATAATCACCAAGACCACTTGGCAACACCAGAGAATCCACCAACTGACAATAGCAACCACTTAGCAACACCATAGCAATCACCTGGGATACCAAAAAAAGCACATAGCAACACCACAGAAACCACCTTGGATACCATAGCAACAAGTGTCAACCACTTCAGTTGTGCAACCATCCTGTTCCTCATTTCCTTCCGGAAATACATGTCTATTTCTCCATGCAACACCTGTACTTTTAGACCAATTATACCAGACTCTGACTTGTTTTCACCTGTTGTGACTCATTTGGGCAGCTGTGAATACAGTTTTTGCACTGTGGTGTAGATCAAAACAAACTTACTGGCCAGCTTCTTTAATTGCCATAGAATAACATCACCAATATAAGGAAACATAAGCAAAAAAAAAAAAAATAAAATAAATGTAGTAATATTTTATAATTTGTCTAATAATGTGACGTATAGTTCTGTCATTGTTTTTTTGTCTGTCGTTTGAGAAAATAAAAGCTTCTATGCTGTGTTCACACAGTTCAAATGAATAACATTATTTTAAATAGCGAGTTCCAACAACCGGCCACGAGTTTGTGTGTTCTGAATGTGTATATTTGATTTTACGCCAAACTATCGCTTTAAACTATCAAGTTAAATGGACAGTACAGATAAGGTCAGGAAAAAGCTTAGTCCCATTAGAATGGTACCCATACTGGAACAGGAAGCCCTCCGTGCAGCCTAAAATCACTGACTGGAATCCCACCGTAATCCACTGCTCAATTACCATTTTCCATTTTGCAATGAAATTTGGATTGGAGAGGGAGATAATCAGTAATGAATGAGCGCTCGGTGGCAGTGAAATGGGGATGGGGGGGGCGGACGGGGAGGTGGGATTGCCTCTGGATTAGAGCAGGAGGATCAGTTTTGGATGGAGAGAAGATTGAGTGGAGAGAGTGTGAGGTAAAGACAGAGGAGATATTGAGTGTGGGAGAAACACAAGCAGAAAAAAAAAAAACAGTAGAAATTGAGAAGACGAGGAAAGTACACTCAGAGTCAGCCTTGCTCCACTACACTGCTTTCACAATAAATCACAAACCTTACTGCTCAAGCCTGATTTTTCAATCCTATCCTATCTTTTGATCGGTTCATATCACATTTACATGGCCTGTTATTAGAATCAGAATTGAAACGACATATACACATCTGCGTCAAATCACACACATGACTGTTTGCAGTGCAGGCTGTAGAATTTCTTTCCTGAACAGATCCATTCATTCACATTACATGCCTTATTCCTCAATCCCGACACAACCCATTCACATGGCCAGTAATCCAATTTAAATCAGATTTGAAACCACATACATATGGTATATACTTTAATTCACATTAGGAAAAAAATCAGATGTGTCTGTCTGCTGTCTAGGCCGCTCTCTTTTAGAAACTGATCTGATCCATCCTGGCGTGTTTACATTACAAGCCTTATTAATCAATCTGAGATCTGAGCTGAATCAAATTTGAAACCACTTGCACATGTGGCTCAAATCAGGTTGGGAAAGAGTTTGAAGCTTATAGGACGTCGAGGCTGTGGAAATTCTTTCCTCAAAAGATTATTTGACTTAATGATATCTGATATTAACTATCCTGCATAAAAAGCCAATTAACATTGAAATTCCTACAGTTCTTATATAATTGTAAGTGGAAATAGAAAACATCTGTTTTGAGATAAAAAAAAAAAAGGTTTTGGATATTGCATAGCCATGTTAACTAAATCACAATACACATCCAAAAAGCTACTTGGCATTACCTGACCTTGCTTGACCTGTCTCTTTGAGATTATTTGTTTTCACTCTGTGATGATTTGAGTAACCAATCAGTACGATCTCTAAGAGCATTAACAAAGATCACAGTATCGAGCAGTCAGGATCCACAGTGTCATTTAATCTAAAAATAGGGATTTGTCTTTGTGATGTAATGAGAATATAGCCGCCCTCCCTCTCTGGCTTCCTCTCTCTCTCCTTCTTTAATTGCATTAGGATTTAGACGGGGCTTTCTCTGTCCCCTACGAAACCCATCCCACCCCGGCTGGAGGAGCTCTGGGGACTGGTTAACGGATTGAAACGCGCTCGGCTGCGCCGTAAAGCGGCATTGATTAAACTTAATTAGGCACTTCTTCGGCCGCTCTTCTATTTACGAGTGTGCGCGGCGGAGCTGCGTTTTAAAAAGCGAGACCGCGGATCAATTCGGCCATAATGAAGAACATCGACGTCGGCACTCGGAGAGCGCGGCACTGCCGCTCTGAGAAGATGGCTTTTAATGAGCGAGACGAATGCCAGTAAAGCTCGGCTGCTTTCCTTTATTTTCCTTCAGATGGACTCGCTCGTAAACGAAGGGCGAGAGGCGCTGGTGTACTTAAGGCACGCTCGAATATACACGGCCATAACAGCCGGCATGGAGCATTAGAGGAGTGAAAGTGTGTGGAGAAGAGACGCAGAATGGGTGTGGGGTGGGATTTACATTCAAATAAAAACCGGACTAAGAAGAGATTAAAGGATCACTGCAGTCACAAAATGGTAAAGTTGCTCAAAATGAATGAAAGTGAACTACCACCAATTAGCGGCTATGCTAGCTATAAAGGAGCTGGTTGCCAGTTTAATGGTAAACCATAGTAAAAATTCACAATAGTAAGTTATTAATTTCAAAATGAATCATCAATAAAATTATTAAGTAGTGTACAGAATCAACCAAAGCTAGTAATAGCCTTCTATATGCAGCTGTGCAGGAGTAAATGTGCAAAATCTAAAAACTATGAACCTTTACTTCTTTTAACATTTCTAATGCTAGTGCTGTGAAGTACTTATGAAAAAGTAACAGAAATCACATTTTTATGTATATTTATAAAGTTGATTAGCTTGTGCGTCACATTGCATCTAAAAACACCCTATGGGGGGAAAAAGGAAAAAAAAAAAAAAAAAAATAGGAACTGCTGGTTATTTCAGATGCCCGGGCATCCACACAGAGTTGGAAACACAGATACATTCAGATAAACACAGAAAGAAAGACAGACAGGCCGGCAAGCAGACAGACAGAGCTGGGGGTCATGTGCACGCTCACACTTTGCTCTGTGTTTTTTTTTTTTTTTCTTTCTTAAGTGAGGTATAATTGGGTGTATAATCACACGTGAAAGTGTACACAGTGCTCTTCACACACACTTTAATCACATCGCCTGGGCTGCAGCCAACACCAATCAGCCTCACTGAACACAGCTCCCAGTCCGGCCCACCACGCCCCCTCTCCATATCTTTCTCTTTATTTCTTCCTTCCTTTACTCATCTCTCCTTCATTCACTCTCTTTCAATCACCAGCTGTCTGTCTCTCTCCTTCTCTCTTTTCACTTTGTTCTCCTTCAAACGTCCAACTCTCTATCTTTTAATGCCTGCTCTTTTCTCTCTCTCTCTTTTTAAACATTTCACTGTTTAATGTTTTGATACTGTTTAGCACTCTCTTTCACAATGGCTGGAAAATTATAAAGCCTCTCATTTTATCCAACATCAGTACCTGACCTCATCAAATCCTCACAGCAATGATTGGACATACAGTATAGTGTGGTACCATTGCCTAAAGTCACAAGCAGAAAAGCTGTCCAAGTTGAACAAGGTGAAGACAGAAGAAGAAGGAGCACAGCTTTCTATTCCTCTCCCATCTCTCTCTCTCTGTCACTCTTTAGAGACGTCTTTTAACGGCTCTTTGCAGAGGAGAGCTCATTTCAATCTCAAAGCCCACATCTGTGGAGCGCTAAATGAGTGTAGTTAATCCTGTAGCAGAGGGACACACTGCACGGTAAGAGAGAAAGAGTGAGAGAGAGAGAGAGTTTACTTGAAGTGCACCTGAACCTTTCTTCTCCTCCACTTCAGACTCTGCGCTGCGGTTTGGAGCTGAAGACGGAGAGGAGTGTGTGAACAGCGAGAGAAAAAAGGCTGTGTGTTAGAAACGGATCAGAGGATCAGAGAGAAACGGGACGCTGTATATAGAGGAATATGAATGAGCCTCAAAGACAAACGAATGAAAGAGAGAGAGAGAGAAAGAGAGAGAAGGAGAAATGTGAGAAAAGAAACAGAAAAAAAGACAAGAATTCACATAAATAGAGAGGATAAGGTAGAGGAGAGAAAACAAAAAAAATATAAATAGTTAAAAAGCAAGAGAAAATGGAAATAGAGATGAAGAGAAAAAGAAAGAAAACCAAGAGAAAAGTGAAGAATGAAAAGGAGACAAAAGGACAAAAGAGGATACAGAAGGATAAAAAGAGTAAAAGAAGAAGAAAAGAAAAAAAGAATAGTAAGAGAGACAGACGGGAGGGTGAAAGTAAGTGAAAAAATATAAAAGTGAAAAAATATAAATGATGGAAAAAAGAGTGGAAGAACAAGAAAAAAAATAGAGATAAAGAGAGAAAACGAGAGTGCAAGTGAATAAGAGGGCGCTCTTCTTTGTCAGTGGCCTTTCCCTCAGAGCTCTTCTTCTCTAATTGCCCTTTGAGTGGTCCTAATCAATCGCCCAGCGGGCAGCGCTCCCTCACCACCCCCTGCCCGTTTCAGACCGCTGGCCCTTTGAAGCCCCGGAGTCAGCAGGGTGACCGCCACCGGCCCGCGTCCGGCTTCATTCATCTGAAAGGTTATCCACACACACTGCAGAAGACCCCCCCGATCAAAACTAAATGCTAATATGCTAAGCTCATTTTGCTAACTCACCTTCACAGTGACCACCAGTATCACACACACACACACACACACACACACACACAAACAGATCCTCTCCAGTTCTAACAGTCGTCCCACACAGTCACCAAAGGCTCTGCTTTGTGAGCCCTACAGGTGGTCCCTTCATGTGTGTGTGTGGAGAGGGGTGTTTGTCACAGGTCTGCATGAGTGTGAATTTTCTATGTGTCTACAATGGTCTACACACACACACACACACACACACACACACACACACACACACACACACACACAAACTGATTCACAGTGCAGTGAAGAGCTGAAGCAACAGGCTTGTCCAGCAGTTTACACCAAAACTACCCCTTAAATCATAGAACTAGATACCATACTGATACCATTCTCCTGAGAACCACAAGACTTTTTGATTTGATTTGATTTAACAACAAAAAACTCATAGAGAAAGACAAAAAGAGGAACAGAAAATTTAAAAATATATAATTTTTATAACATTATGCATGTAATATTAATATACAGTGTTATATTGAAAACAGAGCCCATTTAATTCTACATGCTTAACTATATATAGCACAAAAGAAATACATTGCTTCTTTATGTTTTAAACACACACACACACACACACACACACACACTCAGGCCTCTTCAGGAGTAAAACACTCCTCTTGGCTCAGCCCATTGCGGCAGCATCGTCAGCTAAATTGGTGCTTGTGAGCGGGCGATGTTGAGTATTAGAAGCTAATTACGGCGGGGCTGACACGCCGGACACCACGCCGCAGAACCGGCTGAGTGGACGGCACTAATTAAAGACGGTGAGGGACGCACATGCACAATTACAAACCTGCGTAATTAACCCAGTGTTAAATATTGTGGTGAAAAGTGGGAGACGGGGGCAGGGCTGTGATGTTACATCATAATGGCCGCTAAGTGACCCTTCAGAGAGAGACAGTGTGTGTGTGTCCTTGAGTTCTAGCACTGCTTATTAATGTTTTCTTTTTTTAAGGGCTCAGTAGTTAGAGGGGTGAGTCACCAATAACAAGGCCGTGGTTTTGATACACAGGTCTACTAAGGTCTACATTCACTGTTGGGCCCTTGGGAAAGGCCCTTAACACTCTTTGCTCTACTGATACCTGCACTCCACGGCAACCACCACAACGGGATACCACAGAATTAATGTTTGAGCCACTGAAAATCACCATAGTAACCATTTAAACCACCTGCAGTACCACAGCAACCACCTAGCAAACACAACACGGGATACAGAGGTTAGTATATCAGCATCACTTTTGCACAGTCATGTACATGAGCATTTATTTTTTTCTTTTTTAATCCAATATATTATTTCTCTCTCCCTTTCTTTCTCTCTGTCCACTCGGTCTCACTCTCTCTCTCTCTCTGTATGACAGATAAGCTTGGGGGTTTGGGGGGGGGGGGGGGGGGGGTTGTCGGGGGGCTGCGTGAGAGGAGAAAATGGCTTCTTTCAGCCTTCAGATTTCATTTCAGTCCTTTTTATCTCCAGAGGACAATGCCGGCCGACGGCCTTATCGGAGCACTGTCCACTCACACACACGCACACACACACACACACACACACACACACACGCTTCACAAAGGCCCATGGCATATATATTTATGTCCGCTGGAAAAGGTGGTCCGGGGGCTGCTGGACAGACCTGTTCATTGTGTATGTGGGTGACATGGAGGGCCAGCCGGACAATAGTGAAACAGATCTGCCACACACACACACACACACACTCCTTTTGTATGAGGGTCTCCCATAGACACACTCTTTTTGCCCTGCTCTCTCTCTCTCTTTCTCTTTTTCTTTCTCTCTGTTTGAGGGTGTAATTGTACAATGCACACCCTTTTTGTCACCCCAAATCACTATTAGACACACAATCAAACAAACACAAAACCACACACACACACACACACACACTCTGATATGTTTGAATGGCTAGTGTATGGCACGCTGCCAGGCTGCCTCTCCATCACCCTCATCAGCTCCACGGTTAATTGGGAAACACACACTGATCACACATTCATCACCTCTATCTCCCTCTCTCTTTCTCTGCCATTCCCTTTATGATTTTCTCCTTCTGGTCTTTCTCTCTCACCCTCTCCCTTTCTCTCTTCCAATATCCCTTCACTCTGTCACTCTGGCTTTTGCTCACTCTGTTGCTCAGTCTGTCTCTCTCGCTTTCTCTCCATCTCTCCTTCTTTCTTTTCTTTTGACTCTCTTTTTTATCACTTTATCTTTCATTTTCTCTCCATCATTCTGTATCAGTCACTGGCATTCTTTCCCATGCTCTCCTCTCTTTTTCTATGTTTCTTTCAGGGGCTTTGGTTCATACCTTCTAAAATGTTCGGGTTTGTCTGAGTAACAGGTGTAAAAGGTGCTGGGAACCATGGTCCAGACCAAAAGACCCTACTTGGTCTGACCAAATGAGGTGGTCTCGGTCTAAATCTAATCTTAACCATGGTGTAGTTTGTCTGCAGTGTAAAAATAAAAATAAAAATGTTGGTTCCGATTTTTGGACAAAGGAAGAAACATTAAACAATAAAAGAAGAAAAAGTATTGGTGCTGAACTCTACTCCCTTTCTAATGCAGCTGCATCACACAGCAGTATATATTCAACAGATTTTGTTCTGACTTCTATATCTACTGTAACTCTAGATAAACCCTTATTTATAAACAACAACAAAAAAGAAATACGAAGGGGAATCTGTTACACTTCTTCGTCATTTATTGCTGAATGAGCCAGTCTATTTTTTTGTTTTTGGTTCAAAGTATTATTCTCCTGCTTTCACTCTCGTCCTCTTGCACTGTTCTCCTTCTCTCTCTATATTCAATTCTCTCTCTCTCTCTCTCTCTCTCTGTCTCTCTCTCTCAGTAATCAGGCTCTCAGTGTTTGTGCTGAATTGTCTTCATTGTTTCAGAGAGGAGCTTCTTTTCACTCTGTCACTTTCAATCACAGTGAATATAAAGCCTCTGACTGTCACATGTGTCCCCTTGCTTTCAGCACTCAGACACCCACATCCCCCCCCCCCCCACACAGCACAGGACCAGTCTGAGTGTATTAGAAAGCATATGCATTTTCACACAGATAGAACAGGGGAGTAATGAACATATGTAGTAGTGTGCATGGCGGGACGGCAGAGGCACGACGGCAGCTCGAGACGAGGCGCAGAAATATAAAACTTATGCCGACATATTTGTATTCGGATTCTCCAAATGTCACCTTAATGCGATTTAGCCGCCGTTCTGGGGGAAGAGAGTGGCTCAGCGCTATTAACCGCTCTCTGTGAACCAAACTAATATACACTCGCGTGAAAGGCGGCACCCCGTCCATTTAATACCGCGGTCAGACATACATCACCATTTAGATCAGCGGGCGTATCGAGACTGCTCCATCACTGCGGCTGCAGCACCGCTCCGCAACAGCGTTTCCTCGTCTTGGAGTTTTATAAGGCAGAGTGATAGATGAGGCGAAATGTAGGATCGTACACACTGCTTATAAAGCACCACACACATGCACATAGAGCTTTACACCTTTATTATACACATAGTTTTTACACACACACACACACACACACACACACACAACCACCTAAGAAAACATTGCCAGTGTATATAGCAATACATATACATATATATACACTATCAGTCAAAAGTTTGGATACACCTTTTCTCGTTCAATAAGTTTTCTTTCTTTTCATGTTTTTTTTTTTAAACAGTAAATTTAATTTTGAGGGCATTAAACCTATACAGGAACAAAAGTAAAACAAACCAGAATATGTTTTATAATTTAGATTATTATTTAGAAGTAGCACATTTATCTTTGAGGACAGATCTGCACACTCTTGGTATTTTAATCTCAGTATCTTCATGAGGGAGAGTCACCTGGAATAGTTTTCTCAGTGTCATGAAGGAAGGAGTTCCTGGAGGTGCTGAACATTAGTTGCTCCAGCTCATCCCAAATTACCTCAAATCGCCATCTCAGTTCATCTGGTTTAGGTCTGGGGATTGTGAAGGCCAAACACTTTTTTTAATGTGTGTGTGTGTGTGTGCGTGTGCGTGTGTTTGTGTGTGAAACAAGTATATACAGCTATTTGTATGTGACTGAAATAACCCAAAAATCTTTGCTAGTTTGGAAGCTAGCACAAATGCTTCCAACTGATGTGTAATCTTCCTTCTTTTTTTATCTGTCACCTTCTCTCTCCTCTTTCTGGGTCTGTCTCTGTTTTGCTCCACCAACACCGCCCCCGCCCACCGCCACCCCCCATCCCGGTGTCACCTGGGAGGTGAGTTCTCATTAACCCAGTGCTCCTGCACTCAATAGAACAGCGTTTAAAGGAAAAACACATTAACGCAATGTCACACTGCTGTTCCATTCACTCAGGCTGCTGCTGCTGCTGAAGAGAACACACACACACACACACACACACTTACAAACACACACACAGTAGCCCCTAAATGTCTCGCCCTTTACAAAATATATAATCTTCATCTTAGGCCAGTCAAAAATGGATATTTAAGGCAGGTCACTACAGAAACACAGCTTGGCCACACTGAAGAAAAAAACACAAAGGACATCTCTTTAACATTGTGTGTGTGTGTGTGTGTGTGTGTGTGTGTGTGTTTGTGTGTGTGTGCGTGTGTGTGTTTGTGTGTGTGTGTGTGTGTTCCCCCAAACGAAGAAAAAGACAGGGACGGTCTCACCTCGAGGAGGGTGTGGTGAATATAACCACTACCTATAGGCTAATGAGATTAAAATGCGTATTATATTTATATTTAATACATACACAAATAAAACATTTGGTATTAATACATATAATTACTCATATATGCACAATATATAAGGCCTATATTTTTACATTTAAATACATAAATACACTCAATACATTTGCAATTCACTGTGAGTGTGATTTCTGCAGGTCATGATCATTAACACCTACTGCACTGTCCACTATGGGTGTTAATGTCCTTAATGACATATTACCAAAATGGTAAATTCCCAGACAACTTTAGAAATGTAATTTCCTTATATGGCACTATTAAGTCCACATTACTATGAGCATGCTGGCCAGTGCACACACGATAATACCTTACAACTTATACAGCTGTGGGCATTTTCAAAGCTGTCTCAGAGGTAAAGCGATATAATCAATTCACAAACTACTGCCCCATGACTGCCTCCATCTATAATCCACTGCTGTTAAAAACACTCCCTCTACTCACACTGGTGTGGTCAGTGTATTTAATCATGCTGAATTATAATTGGATCACTTTGTTATGTGGTCAGAGATGTACCCTTCTTTTGGGTACTGTCCGGCTCACTTCCTCTCTGGGTTAACTGTCCTGGATGGGCCTAATAATCCGTGGCAGAAGCATGCGGACCGCGGGGCAGCTAGCCATACTGACACATAGGAAATAAGCCCCGGCCTATTAATTACCCCTCACACCCGCCCACAGCGCTGCCCAGCACAGAGCTGCCCAGCACAGCGCTGACCACACGGCCTGAAAAGGAACTCTGACAAATTAGAAGACAGAAACCTTCCCACCCCCCCACACACAGTTCTGCTGCAATTACCCCTCTGCAGGACACCTCCACAAACAAACTCACTGTGGATACACACACACACACACACACACACACACACACACACACACACACACATACACAGAGACCCATGGGAGTCAACCATACATGTAACTACTTACGAATAGCCCCCCCCCACACACACACACACAAGTGGGGGCATAAATAAACAAGGGTGTGGGACGGTTCTAATAACAGCTGAAACTGGAGAGGACGTTGAGAGTGTGTGTACGTGTGTGCAAGTGTGTGTGAGAGACATGACAAACAGGGAAAAACACAGCACGCACTGTTGCTGGAGAAACAGTCATCATTAAGCAATTTGTTCTCTTTTATTACCGCCATTGTAATTAGAAATAATTGAATTGCAGGGCAAAGGCATTCGCCATCACACTCGCGCACATACACGGCAGCATCTGAGACGCTATCGCGCTCCGCTTATCAATTAGAGCCACAATCATATCTCTGCCATTAGCATTTTGATTGAACACAAAAGGAACACAAAGAGTGGGATGCACGGTCGGGTCCACGTGTATGTGGGTGGGTAAGTGTGTGTGTGTGTGTGTGTGTATGTTTGTGATCGTTCTTGTTTTCCAGCTCCTCCATTTACACAGGGGATGTGTCACCAGGCCCTCCAAACCCAACCCCCCCCCAAAAAAGAAGAAGCCTAAATCAGGCAGACGGAGAGACAGGAGAAGGTGGAGAGATGGAGATATGGAGCTCCAGAGGGAACCGTGGAATAAACGGGGGATGTGACATTTGCGCGAGAGGGAACGGAAGAGAGAGAGAAGCACACAGCGAGAGAGGGATGTTAATGTAGGAGGAAAGAAAGAAAAAGAGGGAAGTTTGCAGAAGTTTGATGGATGGAGGGAGCAGGGAGGGATCACCGGTTGGACTCCTCCGAGAGCCGAGCTGCAGAAAGACACAATCCTCAGGAGCAATGTAGGGGGCCAAGCACATCCCCTGAGTGGAGGAGAGGTATTTGGCCCCCCACCCCGGTGCTGGAGACAGTGCGGGATGGAGAGGTCAGGGAGGTGAAATAAAAAAGAGAGAGGGAAATGTAGAATTAGAGAAGAATGAGGAAGAAGTCCCCTGCTGTCTCTAAACATGGCAGATGCTCCAGATCTCTCTCAAATGAATTCAGCTCAGATATAAAGAGCCACTACAGAGCGCTTCCATAGGGAGAGTTTACTGGAGGCCTTATACATCCCATTCACTCTAATGAGGCAATCCTGCTGCTACTATTACCACTACTACTGCTCATACCATTTCTACTGCTGATTTCTACTTCTACTAATACTTCTACTACTATGGCTACTACTGCTACTTCTACTGCTACTCCAACTAATGATACAGTTTCATCTACTACTAATGCTGATACTGCTACCTCTACCAAAACTACTTGTACTACTACAGTTTGAGTAGTAATACTGCTAAAACGGCAATGTCTACTGCTACTTCTACTACTGCTGATATCAATATTACTAATGCTGCATGTATAGGTACTCCTATTTCTACTGCTGCTATTATTGCTTTTGTTCATACTACTTATACTGTTATTAACAATACTGCTACTTGTACTACTACTGCTGCTAATATCATTACTTCCACGACTTGTTAAAATACAGCTACTCCTATTTCTACTGCTTCTATTACTGCTACTACTACTTCTACTCCTGCTAATTCCACTACTAAAAAAACTAATCCTATTTCTACTGCTGCTATTATTGCTAACGCTATTATTGCTGATATTATTTCTACTGCTACTACTTCCACTACTAATAAAACTAATCCTAATTCTACTACTACTATTACTGCTACTACTGATACTACCTCTACTGCTACTACTGATACAACTACTTCTAATAATGCTTCTACTGCTATTTCTTCTACTGCTGATTCTGCTACCTCTACTACTATGGGTTGTAGAGCAGTGGAACTGTGCAGTGTTCTCTGAAGTGATGATGAAGTTTCATTTAATAAACTGAGGATGAGCTGGTGGCAGAAATGTTAATCCAACCTCAGTACCTGGTCTTACTCATGGTCCATTTATCTGGTATCTGGTGTATAGCCTTCCTAGAAGATTAGGCACAGGAGCATTTTCACCATGAATACCCTTAGAGAAATGCTGGTGCCCACACCTGTACATTTAATACAACACACTGTCTTTCTTTCATTTATGTTTTAAAGGTAAATCCTACCAGCTGGCATAAAATACAGCTGTAGTGTGTGTGTGTGTGAGTATGTTTGTGTGTGTGTTCGTTTCTCTGTGAGCCAAGGCAAGCCCTGAAGGAAGACACTGAAGGAACTCCTGAGCAGAGATATGAAGGGCTCACACACGCAAGCCAACAGCAGTCAAGAGGCAAGAAACGTGGACCCTTCTTGCTTTCAAAGCGCGCCAAACACACACACATACACACACACACACACACACTCCTTCGTTCTCCCTGCCACTTATCAAAGTGTCCCTGTGATCCGCTGAAAGCTCGAAGGAACTCACCCAACACAGCTATAACTCACATTTTTCCAGCGCCAAAGATCAGATAGAGCCGGAAAAACACACACCGCGCTCTTGGCAGCACGCTAACACACACCCCATGGAGGAACAGAGAGCGAGGGAGCGAGGGAGGGAGTAAGTGAAAGTGAGAGAGAGCTAAACTGATCCTTTTGCTCAAATAGATCCCTAGAAATCAGGCCCAAAGTGGAAGACTCAGGAATGTCAACACATTCCTTTAAATAAATACTTAACACAGCTTAACTACCTAAATTAAACATACCTGAATGTGTGGATGTGTTTCACTGCCTTATTTCAACAACATATAGATTCTTTACATTTAAATAACAGCTGCAGAATCATGCTGATAAGTGTATGTAACATATAACGCCGCCATTCCCACATGGGCCAGAATGCTGCTACTGCATTATGTAACTTTGGTGGTGCGTGAACTCTACGGACTTCTCACCACAATTATTTAAATATGCATAACCCGAGTTATATATTACTATACAATCCTGTAATATTACTCTAATGCCTCACTCTACATTTCACTTTTAGAGATGAAAGAAATATGTGAAATATATTTCATTTTTCAAATATGTGAAAACAGCAAGACTGGCAGCATAAAGCACTCAGAGCAGATTTCAACACTCACTTTAATGGGGTTCTGCTGACATTAGCAAGGCCCATACTATCACCTATTAATTGAATAGGGAACTGCAGGGTTCTGTGATCTCATGCAAATATGCAGCAACTTATTCACAGCAAACTATTGATCACGTGATCTCACCAGATAGGAGGATTGGCTAAATCGTCATCTGATCACATATTTAGGCTTAAAATTGACAGCTGATTGATCTGTCCATAGTTGTACAAACTGCAGAGATACACACTAAAGGTGTAAATGAATTAAATCTAGGACAGCTACCAACATCCTTACAGACATCTACTGAGTACCTCACGCAACATCAAAAAGTTAAAAACATTAAAAACGCTTCATCAGTATAAGAATATGATTACATTCAGCCTCACAAGGGAATCAGTGAAACCAAAGGCAGTGAATAGAGCTTCAAACACCAATAATAGGGAATTTATACCACTCCAGTAGATTCATAATGACATTAGGCTCCTGTGCATCCCAATGCAATAGCTAAAAGCTATGCTTTCTTGGGGAGATTTACAGCACAATGTGAGTTAGAATGGGTGTCATACAGTCGATATGTATAGTGCTTAATGCTATGTACAGTATTAAAGCATTCTTAAGCCCTTCGCCCACCCCCTTAGTCATGGCCATGGTTAAAATGTAATGCTTATAGCAGAGGTGTGTGTCTCTCTCCATCCAGAAGAGAGATGGAGAGAACAATCACACCACTTATTAGCCTCAGTCAGAGTGAATCAATTTCAGAGCCAGATTAACATTCATGGATCTGTAGTGCGCTTGATATGGAAAAGAGAGAGAGAGAGAGAAATAGAGAGAGAAAGAGAGATAGAAAGAGAGAGAAATGAGATCAGGGAGGAACGTCCTTGACATTCCAGGTGAGGAGCGTTTATGGGAGGGGGGGGGGGGGGGTTGAGGGAACCTAAGTTTCACAAACAATTTTCATTTAACACATAAAGCGCGCACACACACACACACACACACACACACAAATGCCCAGCAAACAGGCCTGTCAGGCACAATGAAGCCAACGACACATGGATGACAGACAGATTCAGGAAGGGGAAGAAAGAGCCAATTGGACTCAATTAGCAACGGGGCAATCACCATGCCAACGGGCGAGGGGTCCATCTCTGACTGGCAACCGGTCAGGACGTCCCACCGCTGCAAAGCAACGATAATACACAAACAAAGAGCAACAGAAGAGTGGCAGAGAGAGAGAGAGAGAGAGAGAGAGAGAGAGAGAGAGAGAGAGTAGGAGAGAGAGTGAGATACGGAGAAACAAAAGCAGTGAAATAGAGTGAGATACAATGAGAGAAAGACAGAGAGAGAAAAAAGAAAGGGAGAAAGACAGAGAGAAAGTGAGAGATGTAGAGAGTGAGAGTGAGATTCAATAAGACAGAGGAAATGGATGAGATCAAGAGAAATACAGATGAACAGAGGAAAGGTTAAATAAAGGTAATTTCAACTGAGAAGGAACAATAGGAAGAGAGAGGAGAGCAAAGAAGAAAACAGAGATCAGAAGAGACAGAAGAGAGAGGTAGAGTGAGACTGAAAAGTTGGGAAAATAAAAAGAGAGAGAAAGATAGAGAAAGAGAGAGAGTGGGGGGAGATGGTTATGGGGGGGTATCAGTTTAATAATGGATGCAGTAATCTTAACCCTGGTCATTACCCAGAGTTGACCGCTCTCAGACATGTGTGTGTTTGTATGTGTGTGTGTGTGTGTGTGTTTGTGTGTGTGTGTGTGTGTGTATGTGTGTGTGTTCCCTCACCAGCAACTAGTTATTACCTCCTCCATTATTCATCAAAACCATTTCCACAACAAGCAGCTCCAAAATCCACCTTTAGACCCTTCAGTCACCCAAACCCAAGCTCACACCCACACACACACACACACACACACACACACACACACACTCATCATACAACAAACACAGAGGAACCCAAGCACTGAGCCTCTGTGTTCTACCACTGTGTTCAAGTGTGTGGTAACAGTGCTGTGTAATTGGTGAATGGAGAATTGTCATCATGACATTGTGAGTTTCATTGATACACACATCCATCAGACCATCAGGGCTGTGATGACTGAGCAGATCCACCCACATTCCCCCCACCCTGCTGCAGTGACATCATCACAGTGGGGAGAAACGCACTGGTGTAAAAAAAAAAACAAAAAACAAAAAAAAAAAACTTTACTTTGATCTAACCACCCAGTTAAAAGGGGATGTTATAAGAACGTTTGGCAACATTTTAAAAAGGTTTCAGGAAGGTTAGCCTGTAATGTTACAGAAGTAATGCTCTGAAAACGTGTGAAATTATTAGAACTTTTCTCACAAAACGTTCCCAGCTAGATGATACTAACATTATGGAAACGTTAAAAGTAACATTCCAAAAACTAAAAATTAAACCATTGCAAAACATAAAAAAAAAAATTACATAAAAATGTTTTTTTTTTAAAAACATCCAGAAAACCTGACAGATTGAACACGAGAGTGTTAACTGTAACATTCAGAAAACGTTTTACTAATCCAAAATGATAAGCTGAGCATCTCCAGCTCAGAACCCTGCAGAACCTGCAGTGACTTTAATGCTCCAATGGCCACACTTACAATATATTACAATTAGATTTAAAGTAGAATAAACTTAAACATATTAAAATTTATATGAATGTATATATACATATATACGTATATAAAAAGGTTTTTGTCTACGAGAATTTATGAGGATTTAAATATAGAATGGGAATGTTCACCTGAGCCCACCACGGACCACCGCTTTCATTCTTGTGTAAACTGAGAAACTATTAAAAGCTGAATTAACAAGGGTGTGCAAATAATATTCAGGCGTCCCAATATTTGTAGAACACCCATAAAAGGAGACATGGAGGCTTTTACTGTGGAGGTGCAGCGGTTGTGGCGGGGTGGGGTGTGTGGGGAGGACAAGGTGTTTTGTAGGAGAAGATCGCTTGTAAAAGAACAGCCATATCAGAAGGTTCTTTCTGATATGATAGATGATAATAATAATAATAATAATAATAATAATAATAATAATAATAAAAATTCAGGTGAAAAGGTGTACATGATGAGGGATGAATAGGGCTGTGTATTGGCAAGGACTCTGCAATACAATAGATATTACAACACAGGGGTTATGATTTAATATATCAATATATATCACAATTCAGCACCCTCCATAACTATTGGAACCCTTAGTTACAATGTGTTAAAAGCCTTAAAATAAATTACATTTTTATTGCTGATGCATAATCTCACTGAAAATGGGATGTCACTCAAGATGGGTCTTTCAGCAAGATAATGACCCTAAACATGTGGCCAAATCTATTTAAAAAGGGTTCACAAGGCACAGAATCAAGCTCCACTTATGGCCATCTCAGTCCCCAGACCTCAACCCAATAGAAAAGCTGTGGTGTGAGCTGAAGAAGAGAGTGTATAGGAGAAGACCCAGGATTAAGAGAGGGTTGTCCATCTTGTTAGGAGTTATAGGAGAAGATTAAGTGCTGTCTTATTGGCACAAAGTACTAACACCAGGGGTGCCAATAATTGTGGCACACATGATTTTATTTAACAAATGCACTTCTTACTGTGTTTTTTCCCACCAAATAAAGGCACCCGAATTAAAGCTTAAATTGTTCTTTTTTTTGCACTGCTATCATATTATTTAAAAAAAATGATCAAAAGCCAAAGAATACTTTTTAACTATATTTATGAAGGGCACTGTATATTGTGATACTATAAGCAATGCAAAATATTGTGATTGTTTAAATCAAGTTTTAAGAAAACTAATTTTATAAAAAACAATCTATCAATATTTATACATTCTGAGTAAAAAAGTAAGAAACATATTCCAAAACATACTCTTGCAATACTTCTATACACATTAAAAATAAAGAGACAAAGAAAGAAAAAAAAATGAAAGGGACATACAGAGAGAGAGAGAGAAAGACAGGGGAGGCAGATGGAGGGCACAGTGCATCTTTTCTTCCCTTTTCTTTTTTTATTTTCTCTCACTCCCTCTCTCTCTCTCTCTCTCTCTCTCTCTCTCTCTCTCTCTCTCTCTCCGGGCTGCTGGCACTACACAGCTGTTAATGATGCTGGCTGCATTAGATATTTATAAAGCTCGGCCCGCGAAGCTGCCAGCGCCTGTTTAATAAGAAAACATCTCTCCACTGACTAAACGCACATTTCCAAACCTAATGTTTACCATCGCCTCAGCAAACCCCAGCGCCAGAGGGGCTTACACACCATTCCAGCAGGAGGCTGGGGTCCGGGGCACGGACAGGAGGCCTTTCTGTCCCTCAATCTCTCTCTCTCTCTCTCTCTCTCTCTCTCTCTCTCTCTCTTCCTCTCTCTCTCACACACAGACACACTTTTTTCTACCTGCCTCTTTCAACACTGTTAACCAGACCCCTAGAACCCAGGTGTTTACAGAATTGTTTTAATTAACTTAATAATAATTTTTAAAAAATCAGTCCCACTATTATCCTCTCACTGCTCGTTCAACTCACCTCTGCTAAGGTGTTTTAGAAAGATTCTGGTGATATACAGGAGCTATGATTCAGTATTACCCGTATATACTGTTATACTGTAAGCATGCTGGTACACAGCAAAAACAGGAGAGTTAAAATTTCTGAGTTAACTCATTCAGATTTAAATGGTGTCAGTGTTGGAGTTATTTGACAGAGTTGAATATTTTAGAGTTAATCCCACTAAACCCAATTAATACTGATCAACTCCACAGAGATTTCATTAAACATAGCCTATTATAGCACGTTATTTGCATAATGGGTGTGTCCCCCAGATCCTAACATACCATCAGTGTGAAATCTTGTCCACCAGGGCTACCTTCCATTGGGTATTGTGTTATGTTTTGTTTAATGGTTGTTTGTCTAGCCAATACATTGTAGGCTATAAGAGCAAGTTACCACTCTTTGTACAGTAAATTGTGATAAAGTGTTGGTAATGCACTAAGAAATACAATGGAAAATTACACGCTAATCTGTCCTGAATAATAATTAAATAATAAAAAGTCATATCAATTGACTTATCTTCTTCTCATTTATAATTTTTTAAAACTTTTTTCAGTGTTAGTGTAACAATTTAGTAAGTTAAAGAAATACAAATGTGAGTTAGAAAGGAACTCTGGCAAGGTGTTAAATGTTTAACTATTTTGAAAGTGTTGATTTACCTCCAAAGAGAGTGGAGCTATATAAACCCTGGAAAAGAGAACTATGAATAAAATCAACTATGTGGGAGTTAATTTAACACATGCCTTTTTGCTGTGTATATATATAACATTTCTGTGATTCTGTGAGCAGTACTGCTGAAGTTTTTAAACACTGTGTCCACTACTCAATGTCCACTCCATTCGATACTTCTAACTTAAAGGCTCCACCGTAGATGTATAGTTGAGATGTCGTAAAGTTAAATATTTTTGGTTAAATGTCTTAAAAAGGTTAAAAACCCTGTTCTAGTTTTTCACCAGTGTGGTCACAGGATGTTCCCCACACATTTTTCTGGCTGGTCGACTATTTAATTCTGCAGTTACATTGAAGTGTTTCTGATCCACTCAGACCAGCACAGCACACACTAATACCATGCTTATTAGTGTCCCACCAAGCCAATAATAGCTAGTCTATGGTGGTCTCTCTATTGGGGTCCTGACCATTGAAGAAAGGATTGAAAGGAGGATAATAAAGTATGATTCTAACGAAATTCTGTACTCAAACCGACTGTTTAATAACGCTCACCTGTTTTTTCTGTGAACTGTTCCTTTAACAAAGAGAACACTGACAATGCAGCCCTACCGAAATCCCAGGAACACACAGGAAACCAGCCCCCACCAGTTACGACACGTTACAGTGGCAAAAAGCATTGGGCCATTTCCTATACCACCCACATCTCCTGCCACCCAGTGGGCACTGGTGCATGGCATCCACTGCTGCGCTCAGCTGGGCACAACTGCAATTAAACACCATAACATGAAGGAGCAGCACTACATCGCCTGTGTGCTGATGCAGCGGCACACTTAACACAATCACACTCACGGGAATAACAGCGATCTGTACACACTCCTACACTCACGCGCTTTCAGACTGTGACATCAACACACCAGATAAGTGCTGCTTTTCCACAGATGGATGGACTGATCAATGGACAGACTGACAGATGCTGCAGAGAGTAGACAGGAACTGTTTTATGGCTTAAATGTATATTTTTTACATGTATGAAAATAAATACGTCTGATTTAAACATGCATTGTTTAATATCACTCAAGAGATTATACCTTACATCCTTGCCAAGCCGTCTGCAGAGGTAACTCTGTATTATCAATGGTACCACTTTAAAATAAGACTACCTTTACAAAGGGTTTATAAATGGTTTACAATTAGTTTATTAATGGTTACTAATTAGGTTGTAAATGCCTTACAAATCCTTAATAACCAGTTATAACACCTATAATACCTAGTAAGGGCAACAAAATAGATGGCTGTGGGTTCACTATTTGGCAAACAACAGGTCATTGTTGCCTGTTTCTATGTATATGTGTTATAACTGATTATTAATTATTTTTAAGGCTTTTACAACCTAATTAGTAACCAATAATAAACTAATTGTAAACCATTTACAAACCCTTTATAAAGGTAATCTTATTTTAAAGTGGTACCTTATCAATTTATAATTTACACACCGCAGTCTTTTGACCTTTGCCATGTCAGTGTATACTCTATTGAGAATTATTTAAAATCATTATCCTGATATTCAACATTTTGCACCATCTTACTCTCATATCAAAAATAGAGAACATGAAAAAAGGACCAGGAATTTATTTAATATTTAGCTTGTTTAGAGTTTCATAATTTTTAATAAAGTTTTAGATAAAGAATTAAACATCCAATAGAATCTTTTTTTAGATTCTATTTTGATTTAAACATAAAATTTAATGTATGTATGAACAACCCATTTTTCTCAGTATGCACTGTAATTCTTTTTTTTCCAATTTTGATTTCTGTATCGAAAATGAAATTATCCACTGATTCTGCAGGAAATGGTGATCCTGAAGTGACACAGTTAAAGTGTAATATTAAATCAAGCTGTGTGTTTCTTCCTGTGGGGGTAATGGAGTGTTTGAGTAGCCTACCTTAAGATCTACAGTGAATTATTTTAGCTAATGATATTGGGCAATACTCAACATCAGTTTTGGTATCAGTATCAATGCCAGAAAAGTGAAACGGTGCCGTCTTTACGTTTACCTGTACAAATACAGGGATAACGGAGTGCTTTTAACCAAGCTATACAGCTTGACAGTACACACACACACACACACACACACACACACACACACACACACACGCGCGCGCGCGCGCGTACACACACAGAGGTCAGTATCTGGTGTGGACTCAGCAGTCTACTCTGGCCTCAATCTCTGCTGAAGCTGAAGGTGTTCTAAAGCCTGTGGTATTAAGCGGCAGGACAGTGATGAGTGTGAGATCGGCCTGGCCCGTATCTTTCCAACCGCAGGACACGGCTCGGGGACACAGGGGCTGGGGGGGCTATTAAAAGGTCAGAGGTCACTCAACTCGATTTGATGACAATTTGGCAGCAGGGGTTTCATTTCCTGCACAGACAATCCACACATAGCCGCAGGGGCTGGACGGCTGCTTTCCCCAGCTTTTTATTATTGTTATTTTTTTAATCGGTTCATCCACTGCTCTGGTACCGGAAAAAATATAGTGCGCACACAGACAAACACATCCTACACAACTAAACATACATGTTTTATGTTTTAATGAGCTACAACATTAAGAACACTCACAGTTGCAATGTACTATCATGTAACAGTGGTGCATAAGAGGTCTGAGATATACTGTACCAGTTAAAAGTTTGCTTTATTTATTTCTTTATTTATTTTCTACATTGTAGATTAATATTAAAGACATGAAAATAACTAAGAGACACATATAAAATTATGTAGCAAACTGTAAAGAAGTGTTTGTCTCCCACAATCCCCTGAGCTAATGTTTTTTTTTTCTTACACTATCTGAATTTTGAATTCATTAGAAGGGGTGCCCACAATCATTGGGACATATAACGTATAACGTATGTAAGATAAAAACAGTTTCAGTCTTTCAGTTGATGCTGGTTTCCGTATTCATAGTGTTGGATGTGGGCGCAGAGGGTAGCGTGAAGACCTGAGGCACTTTAATGTCAAATGACTAGATTGGAAAGGTTTGTGGTGTTCTCCTGGTCATCTGTGGTTCAAGTAGGGACATAACAAGGTCCAGAGACTAAAGCTATTCCACCTGGACCCTTGATATACCCTTGTCCACCATCAACCAACATTGTTCACCAACAGTGGACAGGCAAACAGCGGAAATCGATCATGGTGTGGGTGAAGAGGGTGTTCTGGTCTGATAAGTTTTGTACAAGCATCTAGATGTGGGTCATAAAACCAGTACTGAAACAGGGTATGACAGACTTTCATAAATATCATATTTTCCCCCAATGTAAAACAACTTTTACCATGCGAAGAAGCATCTAAACATTCATATAGTTCTAAAAACAGCCAGTAATTTACGTAGCAGTGCTGCCTTTACCTAAACTACCCATGAAAAGTCCCTCCCCTTTTCTTAGGAGTGCACTGTAAGGCGTATCAGAAGCACAATATGCTATTTTGTCCATATCTTTCCGGCTTAACACACACACACACACACACACACACACAGATAAGTGAGAGAAAATGTGAAAGTAACTTAGGCTAGCGTTTGTGTGTGTGGGGGTAAATTTGTCCTTCATGCCTGTGCAGAGGAGATGAGGAGGGCAGGCATGACTAAATTCGGTTTTTAATGGCATTGCGCTCCAACTCCTTATCTGATTAGGATCGGAAAGTGGCTGAGCTCTCTCTCTCTCACCACCCCCCTCCCCTCTTTCTCTCTCTCTCTCTCTCTCTCCTCTACATTTCACTGCTGACATAAGAAAACCTCTTAACTCATAACATTTTTTGCAATATGTTGCAGATGCTGTTTACCCTTTACACTGTATTTAGACATGTGAAGACTAGCAGATTTATAGTGATGAATCTAAAATAAAATAAAAAATCTACTCATTCACAGGCAAAGTTTATTAGATCATGGCTTTAGTGTTATTTTTACACATTGGTGTATATTGTTAGAAATCATTAAATCAGACAGTCACACAAAAATACTAGTTGAATGAACCTTATTGTAAAGGCCTGGGTAATAAACTGAAATAGGTATAATACACCCAATCTACTATATCGTTGCTAGGGAGTTGCTATGGTAGTCCATGTAGTTGGTATGGGGCTGTTAAAGTGTTGCTAGGTGTTTGCTTGGTGGTTGTCATGGTGTGTTGAAGTGGTTATAGTGGCACAGGACTGGTACAGGACTGAAAAAAAGTGTTGCTAGTTGGTTTCACTAGTGGTGCTAGTTAGTTAATTGGTTGATTTTTATGGTAATGCTTATATATGCATTGTATATTAGGTGGTTATTATAGTTGGTTATGCGTATTGTTATGCTTAGTGGTTGCTTAGGTGTTGGTGGGCAGTTGCAAAAGTATCCCAGGTGGTTGCTGTGGTGCTGACAAGTGGTTACTATGGTATCCCAAAACGGCAGCTAGGGTGTTGTTGAGTTGGTTGTGCTTATAATTGTTATGCTTAGTTGTTGCTCAAGGTGATGCATGACAGTCGCTAGGCAGTTGTAATGGTTTGCCAGGTGTTTGCTGTGGTGCTGACAAGTGGTTAATATGGTAACCCAGGTGGCTGCTAGGGTGTTGTCAAATGGTTGCTGTAATATTCCATGTGGTTGTTGTCCTTTATCTCAGAAGTACCACTGGATGAGCAGGAGTTCACAAATTCCAGACCACAGTGTACACTAAAATTGCGTCTGTTGTTGGGTGGTGTCTGCGTTAAATTCCATCACTCTCATACTCTCTCTCTCTCTCTCTCTCTCTCTCTCTCTCTCACACACAAACACACACACACACACACACGCACACACACACACACACAAGCACACACAGGCACACACAGGCACACTTTCCCCTGGCAGCCGGCTGATGAGCTGAGCGGTGATTAAGAGTGAGTGAACACATCATTTCCTTTGTCATTGTGATGAGGCCTGGGAGAAAAGCCCTCAGGTGGGGGAGCAGAGCAAGAGAGAGCGAGAGACACAGAGAGAAGCAGGGAGAATGAGGGAGAGAGAGAAACAGAATGCATATGATTACTCCTGCCATTTAAATGACATTCACAATAATCGCTGATATCAGGTTAGAAAGGAAATACCGCAGAGAGTTTCCCGTAACTAACGGCGACGACGTGGGAAGTGCCGGAATTTCGCCTTCCACCTAATTCCATTTACTGAGAGAGTCGTGCCTGAGTGGACAGGGCGGGCCTCTGGGAAATTACCCACAATTCCCTCTCCCAGTGCCAACCGCGCACACCCTCTGAACTGCTGACGGGCAGTGTTTATCTCACATCTCTCTCACACACACACACACACACACACACGCACACACACCTGGGCATAGATAATGAAACCTCCATTCCTAACACACCCTAAGAGTAGTGATTCCTAACTCACCACACCCCAGCATTGCTAATTCATACCTCACTTCACGGTTACTGTCTTTTTATTATACACTTATTAACACTACTAAATCTTACCTCTCTACAACCCAACATTATTAACTCCTCACATTTACATTCACAGCATTTGGCTGACGCTCTTATCCAGAGAGACCTAAGAGGTTGTTCCTACTACAGAGTTGGTTCAATGTAGTGTTAGGAGTCTTGCCCAAGGACTCTACTACTACTGGTGAAGCCCAGTACAGTCACCCAGAATGGGAATTGAACCTCAGTTTCCCACATGATGTGGTAGCTCATAAGCAGGCGGTGGTGTTACTGTCCACTGCGCCACACTCACCAAACCCCAACATTACTAACTCCTACCTCACTTCACTGTTACTGTCTTCTACCACACAGCAACTCTATTGAACCTTACCTCTGTACATCCCAACATTATTAACTCCTACCTGATATCTCCCCAACATTGTAAATGATCACACACACACACACTTATCACACACATACAGATGCTTAGACACACAAACAAACAAGAGCAATAACAAAACAATACACATACACAATCACAGAGCCAGGCTGGGAACTGAACTGGCTCCCTGTGCTGTGGAACCAGGTAAGCAGATTACACACACACACACACACACACACACACACACACACATTACAACCTTCTGTTCCTTTTCCAGGAACAAACCCAGCCTTTATGGAGCACACACACACACACACACACACACACACACACACACACGCATACAAAAATGCCTCGTCCACAGCCAAGAATTCCTCGCTCAACCCAACACCTGCCTCTCTCCCTCCATCTCTTTGTATCTGGATCTCTCTCCTTTCTCTTCTTCCTTCTGTGCACTCCCTCTCTCTTCTCTCATCCCTCTCTGCTCTCACCGAAGCAAATCGTCACTCACTCTCCTCCCCATCGTCCCCGTGACCAATCGCAGCCTGCGTTACTTATACTTGCATCATTTTGGGGGAAAAAAATGAAAGGAGGAAAGAAAAGAGAAAGAAGAATCGCTGAATTTAACCTGTAATCAGACACATTCTTTCTTAACTCCGCCGACTGGATGCCATCTGGATGCTAACTCTTCCACGCGCCGCCGTGACGTTTCACGCCGTTTCATCATCCCCCCCACTCCACCGTTTCATTAAAGGAAATAAAGTCGGGGGTGGGGGTGGAGGAGAGGAGCATGAAGGTGCTGGGACATGAAGGTGATCTTCAATGGCTTCTGAAGAGGCAGTACAATAAGTGTTGTCGAAAAGAAGCCATTGAAAAACTACAGCTACCAGCCACAGCCTCCGCTGGGTGACACTTGTGGCTGACTGAGTGGGATCATGGGAGTTGGAGTTTGTTACACTTAATTCTCTTCATAAAGGAGGGAAAACAATAATACTAATGAAAAAAAAATCAACTGTCATAGAGCAAACAGAGTTGATCCGCATGACTAATGCATTCCCCTCACCTCGCAACCAACACACACACACACACACCATCACACATGCATAAACACCAGCTCTGCACGCACTGCCTGGCAACTCCAGGCCCCGTTTGACAGGAAAATAAGGGTTTAGATGGCACCTAATCGTAATATGGCAGCTGGCTGGAAGCGCTCAGGTTAGACTGGGGGTTCAGCCGAGGCCAAGTCAATGCACCACGCTCAAATTACACCGTCACCTGGTGGGGTTTGGATCTGTGTTAATCTGAAAGGTGGTGATTTAACTGAATCAATGTTACAACTGCTTTTAAACAATTACAGAAACACTCCTACAGTCTGTACAGTCTGGGCTCTTATTTAAGCTGAGATATAAAAATCCCAGGAAGCAGTCAAATCAATGAATTATATCATGTCAAATTGTGATGTTGGAGTAATGTGATAGTAATAGGAATTTGCAATAGGGTGACGTGTGGCAGCGCTAGTAATGTTGGGATGTCAGGGTGTGTTAAGGTGAGTAATTTTAGGGTGAGGTGAAGTAGAGGTCAGTAATGTTGGGTTGTGGTGTGGTAGGTAGAGGTCTGCACATTGGCATGTTGTAAGGTAGTTGTCAGTGATGCTGCTGGGGGATGTAGGAGTATGTAATGTTAGGGTGTGCTGAAGTAGGGATTAGGCAATGTTGGGTTGGGGTGAGGTAGGAGTCGGTAAATCACTTAATGTAAATTCAGTAAGAATTAAATGGATTATTATTATTATTATGAACGCAATAAGACCTGATTATGCACTGAATAACTTCCTAAAGAATCTGAAAGTAAATCAAATAAAACTGTGTGTAAGTCTGAGATATGGTCATGCACTGAATCATTATTTAAAGAATCAAAGAGAATTGTATGTGCCCATCATCACTGATATGTTTATTAAAGAATTGAATTTAACAGTAATGAATCATTCTAATAGAGTCAATAAGAACTGAGTGGAATAGAAGTCTGAAATCTGATCAAGCACTGAATCAGTTCTGAAGAACCTATAATCTAATTAAATAAAACTGAGCTGAAATTTTAGATTTTATGATGCACTCAGTAAGTAGAGGGCAGTCTGTGGACAGGGTTGTGGTGGTTCACACAGCCAAACACCTGTGGTCATGCGTAACCTTTAGATTGCTGGCTATGGGGCCTGGCTAACCACAGCCAAGTATGTGTGTGTGTGTGTGTGTGTGTGTGTATCACATCCAGGAGAGTGTGTGGAGAGTGGTAAGGTCTGAGTCTGCTGCTGTCCTTCATAACACCACTGAAACCCAAAAGAGACAGAGTGTGAGAGAGAGAGTGAATGCAATCAAATCCTTACGACAGTGTTCCTGCATCTAGTGTAAAATCTTTAGTGTAAAGGTTTATAGAGGCTGTTCTTGCAGAATTTAACTGCATGCAGTCTAATAAGAGAATCAGTGAAATCTATCTCTCTCTTATTCCTTTATTAATATCCTTGATTTCAGGAAAAAAGCTGGATGATCCAGACCTGTCACCGCTGTTTGTTTTTCTCTCTCACTTGCTTGTTCTCTCGTTCTTGTACCAGTTTACAGACACAAATTTAGTTAGCATAAACAAAAAGCCCTCGTTCTCCGCCTCACTGCGAGACCCGTCGCTGTTCAAAAGATCAAAGTACGTCTGGGATCCTCTGAATATAGAAGCAGCGGAACACACTCCATAACCTTTTCCTCAGGCTAGAACCACACAAACACGTCCACGGCCTGCATTGACACATGACTTATACAGTCTGATCAGATTTCTGAATGAGATGACCTGCTTTGGTCAAACACATTGACTTTCAATCAAGACCAAAACAAGGACATATATCGTCCCAATGAAGACTGAGGTCAGCAGCCATAGAGTTCAAACTTAGAGTCAAAACTAAGATCAGTACAATAGGGACAGTTTACAAGGAAGGGATCAAGTTTAGTCATAGTCTATTTTTTATTGTCAATGGAAAACCTCAGGTCAAAATGCTGTGTAGTTAAAGACTAGGCTTAATCCCTGTCTAGGGAACGGTCTCATTGAGTCCATGGTCACAGAGCCCAAAACCAAGACAGACATCAGGAGATCAGGAGTCTAAGGCCCAATCTCATTTCTAGTTTGTACCCCTACCTTTTGTTTTCAAGTGAGATTCTCCCTTTTCGAACAAGGGAGTTACAAGGGTAAGGGGGAAAAAAAAAACTCCCCCCTGAAAATTTGGACAACCCTTCAGGAACCTGTAGGCCACCCTGACGTTCCACCTTAAATGCTGCAGCCTCTGCCAATTGGTGTACCATTTAAGGTGCAGCGGTAAGCTATCTATCTAGCTAGCTACTGAGATTATTACTGATTTTTTATGCTTGTTATGAACAAAACATTGAAACTATACATTAAATTGTGGTAATATAGGTTGTTGTTATCATAATTGTTAACAAGGTAAACACTTTGGTTTTCTTTGTGCCGCCATTCTCATATCCCTCTGTTTGGAATGTGCCTATTAAAAATGTTTAGTTTGAAGGGGCCACATACCCCTACCTCTTAAGCCTAACACGATTCAGGACACAGTGCCCCTATGTGTGCACACGCAAAACAGAGGGGTAGGGCTAAGTGGTAGGGCCAAGGAGTAAAATAGGATTAGGCCTAAAGTACAGAGACCAGAAAGGCATTGCCATGAACTGCACAGCATTTTGAATTGATATTTTCCATTGAAAGGAAAATACAGCCCACTACGACTAGGCTTAATCCCTGTTCGGAAAACTGTCAAAATCAAATTACAGCTTTTGTGATGATAATATAAACAGTATTGTGGCTATACCGATATTAAATGTTTATATTTGTTCATGCCTGGGTGGGGACTGAGCGAGAAGGACAGACAGAGGGAGGGAAGGAGGGAGTGTGAAAGAGGAGAAAGAGTGTCAGCAGGTCCCAAAACGGAAATGTGCTCCACGCTTCATTACAGACCAAAATAAAAGAGGGAAGAACTGCTATTCTTAACTCTGGCACACAGAACGTGCAAGTGTGTGTGTGTGAGTGTGTTTAGGAGCTGTTTTAGTCATTCAGTGGGAAATTTCCAGGCCAACCCACACCACAGCAGCACCATTCTACTGTATGTCAACGCCATGTCAAACTGAAACAGCCCACCAGTTTCAGGATGACTGTGCCTCAACCAGACACACAACGCAGCACACCTGCTTCAGACAAACCATCCAAACAGTACGGCCTAAAACTGCAACTGCAAAATCACTTCTGTGTTTTTTTTTTATTTGGATTCTTTCTAGTCTTTATGCTGCAGCAAGCCTATATTACTTGCTTACAGCTTACAGCTTACAGCTGTCACATCCACAGTCACATATGTAGTCTTGGACTAGACTTAATCCCTGATCGAGAAACTGCCCCATTAAGTCTAAGTCAAGACTGAGACCAGGTTGCAGCTTTGCCATCAAGCTGCCGGCGCTCAGAGGGATCAAAATTGGCCCTGCTCCCTCCGGGTGGGTAGATGGCGCTCTCTCCCCACATCCCTCCTAGGGTGATGTCCGCAGCACAGGGCGTCTGTGAGCTGATGTACCTCCAAGCGCGCTGTGATGCTATTCGGCAATGCTGCATCAGCAGCAGCTCGAAAAGAAGTGGTGGCTGGCTTCACATGTACTGGAGGAAGCATGTGCTAGTCTTCACCCTCCTGGTGTGTTGGGGCATCACTAGTGATAGAGGGAGTCCTAGTGAGTGGGTTGGGTAATTGTCTGTGTTAAATTGGGGAGAAAATCTGAAAAATTAGAAGAAAAAAAACCAGGACCAGGACACGAGTCCATGTGTCTAAAACAAGGACACAGAGTTTGAATGAAACACAGCTCTGGATGATAAAATATATAGCACGTTTCAAAGTTACAGCATGCTAAGCATATCTTTTCAAACTGCTGATTACACAGCTGGAGCTCAACACATTTAGAGGAGAGCACTAACCACCAATCCTTCCTGTCCAAGTCAGCTAGCAGACACTTATGTTAAATCGTGGGTTCAGGAAAGAGCAAGCCAATTGTGCCCTTTTGGCCATGACTGGCTATGGCTTCACTGAGGGATTTAACCTCACAACCTCCTGAAGATAGGGCCAGCGCTTATTAGTGCCAATCAAAAGCATTAGCCAACTATGCTTTTATATTATACTGTTATTGTCAAAGATCAGTTACAATGTATTGGATATAGAGTATAATATGTGGCATCTTTTTTATGTCCTATCTACCTATCTATCTTTCTCTCTCTCTCACACACACACACACACACACACACACACACACACATCAGTGTTGCATAATATTGTAGTGTAAGAGAAACACGGTGCCTTTGCAAAGTCCTCTGCTTTAGAGTGAAGCCTCATTCCAATCCCAGATAAAGAACAGATATGAAGGAGAAAGTGAGAGAGAGGGAGAGCGAGAGGGAGCAACATAGATAAAAAGACAACGTTTCCACTCAGCCTTATCACAACCCTTATCTAACACATTCACACACACACACACACACACACACACACACACACACTCTATAGCTATAGCACACCTAACATCCCAAAACTAGATAACCTCCACAAAACAAAAAGGTCTACATTCAGAAGGGCTCTAAACACACACACACACACACACACACACACACATCGATCACTTTCCAATCAAGCACTACTTCTGCTTTGGCAATCAGTCAACAAGCCTCAATGACAGGCAGACAGGTGTGATAAAGGTTGGTGCTACACTGTGGTGCTAACACACTGATAGAGGACACCCCACTGGACCAGTCTAGTACACACACACACACACACACACACACACACACAACATTCAGACTTAGATGATTGAGTTCAGAATAAGCTTAATACACATGTTGATGCATTTACCTGTGTGAATCCAATCCAGTGACACTTGAGTGTGAATAACTGCACATAAGTGAAGCACTATTGCATTAACATACTAAACTTATGTTTTTACAAAAATGGTTCTTTATACAACCCATGATTCACTAAAACCTGTATCACCAATTAGGTCTGATCCAAATCTATTTACTGCTTTAATGTTAAGACTGGTAAACACAAAGTCTGAATCGAGACCAAGAGCAGGAGTCTGAGTTAAGATAGGAACCAGGAAACATGAAGCTGGAATCAAGAAAATGACCAGGAAACATCAAGCTAGAAACAAGACAGAGACCAGGACACATTAACCTATGCATTTCTAAGAACAGAAGACTAACAACAGGAGAAGGAGATGACTAAGAACAGGAAACAAAGCTTAGTTTCCCGAACAGGGAATAATCCTAGTTATAGAGTATATCGTCGCAGTCCAATGAAAAAATTTAC
Organism: Astyanax mexicanus; assembly: GCF_023375975.1. NCBI lineage: Eukaryota > Metazoa > Chordata > Actinopteri > Characiformes > Acestrorhamphidae > Astyanax > Astyanax mexicanus. Next base: position 5,690,006 of record NC_064427.1, read on the forward strand.
AGGAGAGAGAAAAAACCCTCTAAACTTTCAATAGAAGTCAATGTAAAAAGAGTTTAAATACTTCTATTGGTCCAGTCATCAATACATTTTGGCACAGTGTAAGTGACAGCTTGTCCGTTCAAGTTATGTAGTAAATAGACAAAAAATGATACTTGTTTTTCATTGGACAGGGTGTATTGGTGAAGGGTGTTGAGGGTGTGTATGTACAGGCATCTCTCAGCAGTGAAGATGATTAACCACGGCATTATCTATAGTAAAAAGACAGATAAAACAGATAAAAGAGTTTGCTTACCTCTGTGTCTGTTAGTAGTCTTGTCGAACATCAGCATAGCATCTTCTACCTGCAAGACACAAGAATAAAGGTGTTAGACAGATACCAGCAGCAATACAGGAGAAACGGGGGTCACATGTTGATTGATCAGGTTATGATGGTAAACCAGTGTGCGTTCACCAATTAAACCATTAATTCCAATGAAAATGCGGCCCAAGAGTTTACCCAGCTGGGCACCAATGTCCAGTAGAAGTTGGTTTCAGGTTGTATGCTGACATCAGTTGACAAAGATTTGTGTATGTGTGTTGGGTATATTGGTAGTTGGGTCATCACTTTGCACTTTTGTGCAAATATACAAATAATTTTACACAATATTAATAAAATGTCCAAATAGTTCAGGATACCTCTTCTAAATAATGTGTTCAGCTAATTTACTGACAACGCTGCACAATATTAAGTTCAAAGCCAGGATTGCATCAATATTTATCTAATGATCCACCGGATACACACACACACACACACACACACACACACACATACACAGCTCCAGACAGTTCTGCGACTCTTTTAAAACTGTCAGCAGTGACATAACTGAATAGTCCCTCCCCTCCCCAAGACAGAGACATTATTGTCTACAGGCCACAGGCAAGAGTTCACAGTCTACACACTCCACTGTCTGCATCATAAACCCCCCAACAGCTACTCTTACTGACTCAGAGTGTGAGAGAACCAGAGAGAGAAAGAGAGAGAAACAGGACAAAACCTCAGAGGGGGTCTGGAGGCAAAGCTCCATCGTCTCTCTCGCCCCGGTTACCGTCGCTAGGTAACGTTTAGATCAGGCAGGGTGCGGAGGTGTGTGTGGCGGCATGAGGATGACTGGTACACGTAAGTGCCCACACACTTGTACAAAAAACAACTCTCACACACACACACACACACACACACACACACACACATACACACACATACACACATACATCGATACTCCAAAACAATCCTAGACTTATGTTCACTAGAGAGCCATGGAACGGCTGAATCAGTGTAGTCTGGCTTAGAAAACCTGTCTAACCTACAAACACCCCCACACACACATAGTGGAGCTATAGACAAAAACATTGGGATGCCTACACAATACACCTACAGGAACTTTTATGAAACCTTGTTTTAAACCCATAGGCATTAATCTGGAATTGAAAGGTTCAGACTACCAATTCAATGCAATGTAGTTGAGTCAGGCAATCTTCACTTATTAAGAAAATTGAACCAAAAAGAAAAAGAAATCAGTGTTGGGACAGAGCATGGGTACAATAGATTATGCTGGTGATTTACGTGGATAATGATAACTGTAGATTAACTCTTATTTAAGAAATTAAAAAGTAATTATATGATGCACTCATTCTGCTGTATGACACACATGCACTCAAAGCGAGTTGGATTCTAGCAGGGAGGCAAAATTCAGCACAACACCTGAAAAGACGGACAACCTTCTACAAACCAATCAATGTCAAGTATGGAGAGATGCAGGCCATGTAGGTGATGATTACAGGCCATAGCAAATTTTGTTAGTCCACTCTCTAAACTGCAGTATAAAACCAAACTGAACTAACAGACTACATATCTTTAGAGGTTTAAAAACGCCTGCATCCCAATTCAGACATTTAGAGTTGTGCAACAATACTTTTGTACATACAGTTGTATGATGGATGCATAAGCCATCATTCCAAACAGACAACACTAAAAATAACCTCAGACTGGCATGTGGCCTGCTGTAACAATGGAGCAGACTTCTATGTGTGTGTATTTCGAGTGCCTGAGGACTTCCACTTTATTATTAGCCCAGTATTATGTCATTAGCCTGCTATCGATCCTGTGTGGTTTTAATAGGCTGGTGAGATCATGCAGCATCCTGAACTCGGGAGGAAGTGGCACAGCCTTTTCCAGCCTCAGAGACTCTGTGAATAAGCCTGATAATAAAGCCCTGAAGCTGCTATTCACTCTGCGGCAGAACGAAGTGGCCGCACCAACGGCTGCTCCATTGAAGGACAGGTCATGATTCACTGAGCACTTGGAGATGGAGTCCGTTCAGCCATTGTGTATACATCTATACACACACACACACACACACACACAAATGATAGCAGTACAGTGGCGGGAGAACTCCTGGTGCGTGACCACTGAGTGGGCGTCACAGTTCAGTGACACACACACACACACACACACACACACACACACACACACACACACACACACACAAACACATACACACACATACACACACATACACACACATACACACACAGACCCATCTTCTTTATAGAGACACCTCAGTAGTCCAGGCCTTTTCAATACCGACTCTCTCACACTCCACTCTCCCATCTGATAGGAGGTTAAGGACCTCTTCACCACACACACACACACTCTCTCTCTCCCTCTCTCTCAGACACACACCCCTGCCAAGAGGTGAGGCCGCACTCACTCAAGGGAAGCCGAAATCTCTCTCGCTCGCCCGCTCCATTCTCCTCCTATTCTGAAAAGAAAGGTTCAGAGGATAATGGAGGTTTTATCAGTATGTAAAAAGAGAGCGATGGAGACTCCAGTGGAGTGGCTGGCCTTTTGTGACAATGAAGAAAAGGTTCCTCAAGCCTCATCTCGCACGGCCAGTGTTAGCGGGGACAGAACCCGCAGCCTTTTTTTTTATGGCTGAGGAGAAAAAGGGAAAAGAGCGCCTTCATCGCAGGTGTTCTACGGTACTGCCAACCCGGCTCATTTGAGGCTAACTGTTCTCCGTTTGACTAGAATAACACACACCGGGGGGCTACAATGGAGCTAGTCTCAACGCTCATTTAGATGGTGCCTCTGAGAACTGTTAATACAACACCATACAATCAAAAAATGAGAGGATATCAGCAGAGTTAGCAGCTTATTTAACTCAATAAAACCTAAAAGCTGGAAGATGTGGCAGATTTTAGCTTTTGAGAGCAGATGCTTTCAGAAGCTCTAAGCTGGTATATAGTTAAGTTTGATAGTTGGTCTTTGGTCAAGATAGTTTGTTTAAAGGGCAAAAATATAAGCTATCTAGTTAACCAGCTCTTAACTAGCATTTTTTACATTTCTGTTTCAAATTAAGTGGAGATGAGAGCTTGTTACAGAATGTGGTTAAATTCTCACATATTGCTCCATAATTTAGTAGAAAACCAGGCATTCACTGGACAGTAGAGACAGTTACTCCAACAAAACCAGGATAAACTTTTTTACTACTCCTGATTTCAGAAGAAACAATAAATGTGCAGTCGTTCTAATACTTTTGTATATATATTGTATACCATATATTGTTCACAACTACATACAGACTTTCACTACAGGCTTAAACGATGTAAAACAATTCTATTAATGTATAGATTTCATAGCACAGACGGCAGTACATCATACAGTCTCAAAAAAGCACAATCAGTGATGTGAATTTGTGGAGCAAACGCTGGCATAATTCAATAGCTACATCAGCCTTGTAGCTCCAGAACAAACTTAAGACCTCAAACACGTTGCAGCTTATCGAGAACACCTGGGTGAAGGGCGAAAGCAGTGTAAATGTGATTCCTCACCGAAATACTCCTTTAAGCATACTGTGTCTGGAGCTGTTTTGGTGTGCTGATTTATTAACCACCTGTAAAGCGCAGTTAACCCGAGGACAGTATCGGGGAAGAGGCACGCGAGCTGCGTAGTTGCGGAGCTGCCAGAGGGAGATAGAAGGGGGAAGAATTACAAAGAGGAAGCTCCAGAACAGCTGTTTATATTCACACCAGGACCCGGAGGGGTGGTTTGAGGTGTGGTGTGGGGGGGGTTATCGTGTTTCTGTCAGATGATATGACAATGAACGTTCCATTGCTGCGAAACCTTTGCACCCGAAACACCAATACGTAAACACACACACACAAATACACGCTCTGGGCCGCACTCCATACAGGCAGCAGTTTAAATCAACAGTCTACTGAATTATTTATCAGAGGACAAAGGCATTAATAAGCAGGCTGACTTGTGGGGTGGTGCTGGGAGAGGTGGCAGCGGTGCTGGAGATTTAAGGGCAAGGGAAATACGGTCTGACAGCAGTTTAGATCAACGGCAATTTCACCGTTATTTACATTCCACACACGATGGAGAGGCAACTGAAATGTGCTGTATACCACAGTCCAGAAAAAAAGGACCAAACTTTGGACTTTTGGAGCAACTACAAGAATCTATCTATAATGGAACCATTGGACTTTCAGGTGTGAAAATGCCTCTCTGGAGCAAATTAATGTGAATCTACTGGAACTTTGTCTACTGCCAGGTGTGGGCTACAGAGGTATAAAGCCGTGCAGCATTGAGCTGTGGAGCAGTAGATCTAACTACGTTGTATGGAATAATGGTGCTCTATTAAATACTTTTGGATAGGATGAGTTGGTCAGAGAGTTGAGAATTAGATAGGGTTTGTGGTGATCATCCAACAATCTGACCAACTGCAAAAGAAATAGCTTTTACCAACTAATTTCTTCATTGTTCTTTTCTTGAAAACCAAATTGGAGCTCAATACAAGTTTATAGTCTTAGAATGATGCTATAAAACATGGGTTTTGTTATCCAGCCAATCACACCAAAGCTTATCTTCTTTTCTTTACTGAGCCTTGTGTATAATTGGAGTTTTTCTTTCAAGACAAAATACAAGACAATATATAAAACACATTAAAAGGTTTCAGAAGAAGGTCTGTTATAGGACAACAGCGCATCTAAGTGTTGTACACCCCAACCAAACTAACATACTGTGTTTCCATTCATACAAATTTCATCCTATTGTATCCACTGTACTGTGAATAGCATGCTAGCTTGTGGCTAGAGGGTTATCTCATACAATACATCCAAGCTTGGAAAGGAGCAGAAAAAGTCGTGATCAATAACCCACATCTCTAATCACTCTGACCTATGACCTCTTGATGACTGAACCAACTGCACATATCAGACGCCAGTTTAGTATCCTGATAATTTAATTAAATGTACAAAACCAACACACAGAAACAGTCATACACACACTGGTACAGAACGTTTAATACCCACCAAGGGACATCCCATGCTGTATGAGAAACAGAGCTCTGTGTTTGTGTGTACAGAGTGTCCACAGAGCACTGTCTTTTTCTTGGCAAGTGGGAGGAGGGGGGGGGGGGTACATTATAACAGGGGTAAAAGGGCAATCAATGTGCCTGATTAGTCATGAAGAGCTTGGTGAGTTCAGCCCAGAGGCAACACATACACACACAGCATACTCACATCTCATTTAAAAGCTGAGCTGTTATGATGAGTTCAAGTCTACTGAGTTTAACGCAAGTCCACACAACAAAGTTGCTGTTACTTAACGTCCAATTCAACTCCCCGCTCGCTGCCCTCTCAGTGACCCAGTATGCTTAGTGATGCTCAGTTAAAATGAGAACCAGGGGGTGGACACTACACAGTGTGATGCCTACAAGCAAGGCATTCCAATTAAAGCAACACTAGGAAAGATTTGCCATTGTTTTGCTTCTGGGCTCCCCCTACAGTTAGGGAGTGGAAATGGATTTCACACTTAATATACCCTCCAAGAAGATATATAGAAGTGGTATCTGAAGTAAAAGAAGTGATCATGTGATGATGATAATGAATATACATGTATAAAGTGCCTTTCTATACACCCAGCAATGCTTTACAATCATGTTTGACCTTCAATTATATACACGTAGCACTAGAGCTTAGATTCTCTGCCAGAACCCGACCTGACCCGAGGCCCGAGCTGAAATCGGGTCGGTTCGTGCCGAGATTTCCCACTAAATTCCTCGGGCCGGGTCGGGTCGGGCTTCAGAAAATAGTCTGAGATGTAGGCATCTGTTTTTTTTTATTATATTTTTATTTTTAAATAAAGCTCTGGTGTTTATAATCACAATGTTACTAAGTAACCAATTATTATTGTTCACAAAAACGAACCAAATAACGAAAACTGAAAGTGAATAAACAAATTTATTTATAAGCGCTGTTTTCACTCCCGCAGTTCTACAGCGGGGGTGTTGTGCCGATTCTGTCCGCGAAGCGGGAGTTGGATTCAGCAGGGAGTCGGATTCGGCACAACAGCGGTCCGCGGTGTTAGTTGCCGCAAAATACGAAAAAAACACTGATGGAGCTGCAGAATTGTGTATGGGACTAGAATATGAGCACGAGGAGATAAAAGAGAAACAGGAGATACAGTATGTGAGAACCTTTACCTGTGAGTAGCTCATACACCAGAACATGCAAACCTCTCTCTTTGTTTCTCTCTCGCTCTCGCACGTGAACTCCTCCGCGTTTGACTTGCAGCACTGTGTTTAGCTGTTCTTAAAAATCATTTTGATTAAATAGTAGTTCTATGCTTCTATGTTACCGTGTTAATTAACATAATTCTGATTATATTTCGCTCATTCAAACAGCCCAAAAACAGCCAGTTTATGGGGAGGGTCGGGTTGGGCTCGGGCTCATAATGACAGTTTATGGTTCGGGTTGTGTCGGGCTTGGGCAGAACGTGCACGGGCTCGGGCTGGGTCAGGTCGGATTTTTTGGGCCCGATCTAGCCTCTACTTAGCACTGAACCACCACGCACCGGCATGTAGCCACTTCTAAGATGAGACTGTGTCGTCCTCTAAGGTGTAAAATAGAGTTGTAGAGTAATATTACAGGATTTTACTCCAATATAATGAAGTGCTTACACAGGATAGCATTATTTTTGTAGGCATTTAACTTACCGTCTTACTTCACCAGGTTCGCAGTCACATAGTAGAGTTAGCAACAAATTCAGCTACAGGAACGTTAGTGAGGCCAGGATGTTGGGGATGGAGTGTTGTACCTCTCTTTGGCCAGTGTGTTCAGGGTCTCTTATATTTTATTGGTAGTAGTTTTCTACAGCAAAGTTAAAGATATTCAAAACTAGACTAAAAAAATACGAAGGATTTGGGATGCAACAATCAATCGACACACACAGTACACACTGAAGTGGATTTCAATGTAGGCCTGAAGGCAGTTTGCAGGGGGTGTAATTATCCAGTGGTGAGATGAAAGTAGAGACGAAAGACAGAAACAATATCCTCAACATAACTCTTTAATATCACAGAGTGACCTGGGCTGGGCAACTTTACTACTGAAAGTGCTGCAGTACAGTATAGAGCATGCCTTAGAGACTGCAGTTATGATCAGACTGTACAAGACCTATAAGACAGATAATACCTAGAGTAAAATCAGACACTGCATTATATTGAAGATCAGACAGTGTGCAATACAATGCAGGTAATACGGGATATTAGATTTAAACTGTATTATATGCTATATTGGACCTAGAGAAGATCAGACTCTATCACACTGATACTGCACTATGCTATATTGGTGTTTTGGAAGATTATACTGTATCAGACATTTCATACAGTATTCAGTTCATATGGAAGATCAGACTGTGTCAGACACTGTACTGGTCAAATAGAATATCAGATCGTGTTAGAGTGCATTACTTTGCTATATTGGCCATGTATCGTTGTTGTCCAGTGAAAAACAAGAGACCTTTTTAAAGTTAACTTTCAATAGAAATCAATGTAAAAATACTTTTCTTCAGGTCATTTTAGAGAATCTAAAAATCTAAGTCATCAAAAAATGTTGGCACAATGTAAGTGACAGATTGTGTGTTCTAGTTAATATCAAACAAATAATTGACAAAAATGGAAGCGATATACACTGCCTGGCCATAAAAAGTCTCCACCTGGATTTAAGTAAGTAAATGATGTGGGGTTGGTTGATGCTGCAGTTGGTCTGCAGGTCTAGGTTCAGCAACAGTATGTGCTGAAAGAATGAGGTCAGCTGACTACCTGAATATACAGAATATAGACCAGGTTATTCCTGGATCAATGGATTTTTTCTTCCCTGATGAACACGGCCATATTCCAAGATGACAATGTCAGGATACATGGGGCTGAATTGTGAAAGAGTTCAGGGTTCAGGGAGAGAGTTTACCACAGAGTCCAGAGCTTAACCTCATTGAGAATCTTTGGGATGTGCTGGATGGAGAAGAGCTGCTTTGTGCAGTGGCCAGACTCTACCATCATCAATGCTGCTGCAAGATATTGGTGAAAAACTAATGCAGCACTGGATTAAAATAAATCTTGTGACATTGCTGAGGCTTATTGAAACAATGCCACAGTGAATGCATGACACAATCATGCATAGGTAAAGGCGGTCCAATTAAATATTAGTGTGTGACCAGACTGTAGATCCTTAGATACTATACAAATTGGACAGTATTATATGCTATACTGGCCATCTGAAATTCAGACTGTATCCGATACTATATATATTTATAACATTAGGTCAGCTTAAATGATATTACACAGGTCATATGTAATATTTAGCTGTATGAATCTGTCTTCTATGTTATACTGGTCATGTGGAACATTAGACTCTATCAGATATGATACAGTTCATATGGTTCTACTGTGCAATATGCTACATTGATCCTATATAAGATCCGATTATCTGATACTATACTGGTCATATGGAAAACTGACACTGTGTTAACCACAACCACCACCATGTTAGCCTGCTGCCAGACCCCTCTTTTTTACCCTGGCTCCCTCTTTTCTATCTTCTCTCTTTTACTCTCACTCTCCTGGGGTCACACAGTGGCCATGTGGGCAGAAACATGAGCCGTAGCACAGAAATACCTACTCACTAGCCGGCCAGCAAATTCATGGCCAGGGCCTCAACCGTTCCACACGGGTTATGGACCACACGGACACCCTGTGTAACATTAAACCGGCAACTTGAGCCCACTTTCAGCACATGTACACCCCGCTCCTGACCCCGGGCCAAGGCCAGCATACGGCAGCTAGAGCTCAGGGAAAACCCCCATTCTGCCCCCCCGCCAGTGAACAACACAAACTCAGAGAAGAGCTTCAAACATACGCCAGGACATAATGATTCACACTGACTTCGGTCAGGTTTGGACATAATCTACCAATTTTTATCAGGGAAAATTTGGAATCAAATGTTTATGTTTCTCTTTTATCTCTTTTTATATGATGATTTATATATTGTATTACTCTTATTCTTATGTTTATTACCTAAATTCCCACTACAGAATTCATATTTGATGTCTATCTACAGTGGAGCATAGATTTTCATTTGTTTGAGAAAGAATTTTGTCAGGCTACACTTGAATTGGGAAATAATTATTCAGGATACATTCGGGATGGGGAAAGAACTCTTTAAGTTTGCAGCTGTGCTGGAAAAGAATTTTAATTTTAAGTCACAGTAAGGTTGCATTTTTGTCAGGTTACACTTTGCTTGGGAAAGATTTTTTCAGGATAAAATCCTGCCAGTCAGGTCAAATATGGTTTGGGAAAGAATTTTGTCAGCTTTCATTTTGGTGGGGAAATATTAGATTATATATTAAATTACAATTTTATCAGGCTATTGAGTTGGGTTGAGGCAAACCTGGGTTACAATCTGTTTCAGACAGAATTTTACTGAGTTAGAGATGAATAAAGAGAGAATTTCAACATGTTAGGAGTTACATTTGAATTTGATCAGGCTGCAGTCAGGGACAGTTTCACAGTTTCAAAATAGATAGAGACTATGTACAAAGTTTTCCGGCTACGGTTAGATTTGGTTTAAAATTTCAGGACCAGTTATATCTCTACACTGCAGCCTGTTGAGTTCTCTCATGCACAGGAGAAAGAAATCGCACTGGTTTACTATATAATCTAGATAAACTGAGAAGAGGGGCTAGAGACAGCGTTTTTCCTTACTAACTCTTAAATCAGGCGTCTCCTGGGTTTACAGCTGAAAAGATCAATAATTCACCTGTTTTGAAGGGGAGAGAAAAAGGTTGGGGATTTTGTTTGTAAGAAGTACTTTTCATCCAGCATCGTTCGCGCACTGGTTCATCTGTTATGGATAAAGCGGAGCTGAAGACAGCAGATGCTGACGAAATGCTGCTGTTGTTGGCGTTTTGTTAGAGTTTGAGACAGGAATGCGCGAGCTGTCATACGATGTCAAATCAGGTTGCCCGTCTTTGGAGTTACGCTGTCTCGTCTGAAGGAAGAAGATTTGGATAGGACTGGATGAGAGGAATGTGGAGCTGAAGTCCACTTCTTCACAGGCTTTTTATAAAGACAGTTTGTCCTCGCCAGATTGTGTGTGCGTCTCCTGAAGGGCCTGAGGTGTAAAGGCAGAATACACACAGTCACACATCATTAGATCCACTGCTGTACTGCACTGTCTGGGTAAGCGCAGGCTGACAGCTACGGTAATCCAGTTTACACAGAAAGAGAGGAAGACTGTGTGTGTGTGTGTGAGAAAGAGGGAGAGAGTGCAGATCCATCCTGTACTCAAAATTCCCATGCTCAGAGTGGAGTGAATAAAGTAGGAGGGGGAAGAAAAAGAAAAAAGAGCCATAAATGAGCGATAAGAATCAAGTGCAGCTCCAGCCTCAGCCCGTTGAGTGCACATGAAAGAGCCTCCAGTCATCCAGGTTTGGTTTCACTCCCAGTCAAAGAGATTCTCTCGCTTTTTCCGGGTGTCACTGGAGGAGGGATGGTTAACCCAGCCTCCATTCTGTCTTTCATTCTCTCTCTTTAAATCATTCTCCTGCTTCTCCACAAACGAGTGGGAAACGCTGGTGGCCGGAAACAGATACTCCCATGCCGAGCTGCTCTCCCTGCATTTAAAGCGGGGGAAAGGAGAAAAGACGAAGGGGAAAAGAAGGTGTGCTTGTTTTACACAAAGCCTAATGCTATCAGATTAAGCCATTCAGTGCCTAGCCTTTCCCGCGCAATTCCCAATAACAATGCTCCACCTGTCTGGGCTGTGGGAGGCATGGGAGTATTCCCCATAAACACATCATCTATTTAGCTTTCATGATCAATTACATTCACCTGTACTTTCACTTTTTTATGTTGGTGCGCCATGAGTGGAAGCCTACAGTGCTAAGTGCTTCTAATTATGTGGTCAATAAATGGAAGCCCAAGGTAGTTGGTGTTTCTAATAAAGTGGCCAGTGGGTGGAACTACAAGAAATGTGTTTCAAATGAAGTGGACAGTAAGTGGAAGGACAAGGTTGTAGGTATTTCTAATAAAGTGACCAGTGGAACAAAAATAAGGTGCAGGAACAAAAGCCTGAATCTTAACACTTCCCATTTCTCTTTCTTTTTCCCCAGTGGTCGGAAAAGAACAGCATTCTCCTTTTGTACTGTGCTTCGAGTGTGTGTGTGAGAGAGAGAGGGAGAGTAAGGGGGTGAGAGAGCAATAGAGAGAAACAGGGAGAGAGTGAGAATAAGTGTGTATTTCTTAAAAACTGACAATTTCCTGACAGGGTGGTCCCAGGGGACCCCCAGCAATGACCCAATAACCCGAGCAGAAAGCACTCAGCTTCTCCTGAGGGAAACCCATCAGTCATCATACGAGCAAGGTGACCCAAGGTCCAGGTCTGACACGAGAATTTGAGAAGGATTCCCTTAACATACAGTGCCCAGGTGACCACTACCTGACCTGGACCTGACTCTCGGTGAAGACCCTCGGTGAGCAATGACATCACTACAGTATCTTCTGCAGTCTGTGGATGAAAAAAGGTTCACCTCAATAGCCAATCATATTGAGATAATTATTATTTATTTAGATGTAAATACAGTAAAAATGTTTAAATAGTGGGCTGATTTGCATATTTCAGGCTCCTACTATGTCATCAGCATGAAGCTTGAACGTTGTGCAGCCCTGACCTGAAGCTGGTCTACACATTCACCAAGGTCGAAAATCAGCCGATGTTAATGGCATGAAAGCAGAACTGGGTATTTGCTTGTGTCCGTGTTTGACGGGTTTGACAGACTTAGAGAAACATTCTGAGGCAGTTGCTGCTCAAATCTGTCCTCTGTTAATATTCATGAGCTCCATGGCACAGCTGGCCAACCAGAGCTAAGAGCAGCTGATGCATACTGTATAAGAGGCCTTCACATGTCAGGCCTGGGGTTTATTCACCAGAGATACACACCCAGATCAGGAGACACGTGGAGGTTATTCCAGGGTGAGGGGGGAAAACAAGATCAGGTCTCAGGGCTGAGTGTAAAATAAAAATCTAAAGAGTAAAATGATGGAGAGGATCTTTAGAGAGAGATAGAGAACTACAGGGATCTCTGTTGTGGCAAGATTTCAAGTCCAACAATTGTCATGAATGAGCACAAGGGAACATTATTTTGAGCATTAACTGAAATAAATAGATTTCATGAAGCGAACATGATTTACCCAAAGGAAACCAAATAATGACTCAATAGCAGACCCCTAAACATGGTTTACTATAAGAAACAAATCACCCATACAAGCTAATGTTAACTTATAATTACAAATGAACAACAGGTCCTTTAAATAGACTTTAAAAGATCAATTAAAAAGTGCTAATACTGCTAAAACTAAATACATTTATACAGGACCTTAAACATGGCAGTAATTAATCATAACAAGCTAATGCTGATAACTGTAAATAAGAATGAATCACAAGCCATTAAGCATAAATGTGAAGCACAGTTGAGTAAAAAGAGGCTAAGAACATTGCTAAGAAATGAAAATTAACTAAAATTAACTCAAAGAGTTAACTAAAGAGCAAAGACAGCACCCAAACAAGCTAATCCTGCGGAAATGTAAACTTTTGTTTTACTTACAAAAAAATTCATTCAAACATTGCTAACAATAACTAAAATGAAAAGCAAGTCATTAAATTTGATTTAGTAAATTTAATTTAACATTTTAGTCAAAAGTCCCAACTAATAAAAATGTAGTACTTACACTATTTCAACCAGTTTATAATGCTAACAGTAAGTATAAAATGAACAGCAGGCCCTGAAACAGTGTTGTAGTTTGGCTCACATTGCTAACCATGAACGAGAATGAGCAAATTCTTAAACAATGTAGACAATGTAAAGATAAATTATTTTGCTGAAAATACTAAACTGCCAACAACAAATTAAACCCCTAAACACGGTGTATCTGAAGAAAACAGTTCAGCCAAACAAGCTAACACTGCTGACAATTAATGCAAACAGTTTACAACCAATTACTGATAATTAGATTTCATTGACTATCAGCCACATTTGCATGTCTGGTCAGCCTTCCTTTTAAAGTTATTCTCACCATGTTCTTAGGTCTAGGCAATCAGCACTCATCTTTTCCTATGTGTTTCATAACCAACATGTTTTTTTTCTTCATACATCACCCCCCACTCACCCCCTCTCCACCACCTCTCCCCCACACAGCCGTTTATGTATATGCTAATTACATTAATCAACAGAAAAAGTGCTTATTAAATCTGCTAATTGGTATGTAAATAAGTTCCTCCTGACACTGGCAGCCTCCCAATCACTTTAATTTAAAATAAATATAAATATGTCAGTTTTCATTTAGGCGAAGAAAAAGAAGAAAAATAAATAAATAAATAAACAAACAAACAACATGCAACCAAGCTGCGAGCAGGCAGCAAGAGCAGGCTCGCGTCCCCCAGCAGCACCGCCAGCATCTCTCTCCTCTGCCTTATTTTCCTCTACCGGTCTTTAGGCCAACGCTGCCCCGGAGCATCCGGTCCAATCCGCCTCCTGTGGCTGGAATGCCGGTTAAACCCGATCTCCATCCCCGCCGGCCGATCAATAGCCAGCCGAAGGGAGAGAGCGGCTTTCAGGGCAGTGTCATTTTCTATGTAATGAAAAAAGTAATCGCATCTTTGCTCTTTCTCTCTCTCTCTCTCTCTCTCTCTCTCTCTCTCTCTCTGATTCTCTCTATTCTTGTTTTTTTCTGTCTCTCTCTTTCCTTTTTCTTTTGGAATGTGAAGACTGAAGATGATAGCATAGGGTTCGGATATGGGCCAGGCTTATATCAAGATTTTAACAGCTCATCTCTTTAAACTTTACCCTGTAAGTTAGAACAAAAATACAGTCAACAGTCAAAGATACGTATAGCTCTACTTTGTGAGAGTTAAATTACATTAGTTTTACCATTCATATATGCTGTATATGTCCCATTAAGTCTTGTACATAGTATGCAAATCGATCAGGAAGTGTTAACTCAGAGAATGGCTTGAGAATGCCCACACATTTATGTATGTAAGGTCAAGTGAAGTGTTGACTAGTGTGTGAGGTTGAACACTGGTCAGCATGCATTCAGGGTTGGAGTTATGGCTGACAGTGGGTGCCACAGTGATGGGACATTCCATTTCTGAAATAGCGCAGGCATTTAACATTCCTCCATCCACAGTGTCACAGTGTATGAACATATGTACTTATGAACTAAACATCTTTTATAGTTGTTTATAACTCACATGAGGCATTAAATGTAATTGAACATAATTGTCAGTGAATGTATTTAAGCTGTGTTTTGATTAGCTGATATGTATTGTGTCTCATTCAAAAGGCAATCCAGCATTAAACTCTTTTTATAAATTCAGAGAAAGCAGGGGGAGCTCTGCAGACAAAGAGAAGAGAAGCAACCTGTTTTACCGTCCACTCGGCTGGGTTGTTGAATTACTGCCAATACGACTTCCTGTAACGTGTTTATAACATGTTTAGTGCCAGGTGTGGGCTAGAGTTGTGTATTTTTTTTCCCCCACGATTGAGACCAATGTAGAACAGTGGAACTGTGTTCGCTGCAATAAAGGAGTTCCATCCAGTACTTTAAAGATGGGTTGGGGATAAAAATCAAACTCTCATTGCCAGGCTCCAAAATCTAATGTAGACTGTCATCCATATAGAGTTTAGGAAATGATGCAATCGAACGAACAAAACATCAGCAGTCAAGCAGAACTGTATGTAAGAAGAACTCAGTCTGATATTATCAGTGATTGGCATTTTTAGCTACTTAAAATTGGCATCAGTGACTAATTTTCTAGGCGTAAAGGCCCATGGGCCAGGAAAAGCTTTCTTCTACCGAGTCCATTAAGCGGTGCCGTGACGCCACGCCACAAAGAGCGCTAAATGATCATCTAAGAGCTCTAAAGAGGGGATTACCAAAGACGTCTCTTCATCTTAATCGTTCTTATTCAAAATATCATCCCACAGGATCTAATCACGGTTGAAACAAACAAAACCCCTCTCATTCGGAGCCTCTTGGCTGCAGGACGAGATAATATCCGTTGCCGCGCAATATGGCTAAACTGCATTAAAGGCTTACTTAAGTGAAGGAGCGGCGAATTCAATTACATCTGCCAAAACACACACTACCCCCTCCCTCTCCACTCCCCCCATCCTCACTGTTTTCCCTCAGATTAAGCCCTAATCTCCTTCAAAGGCCGTTTCAATAATATGACATTTTCCATCACAATGGAAATGAATAAATGCCAGTCAAACCTTTCTTCTTTATTCCCTGGTATTTTTTTTCTTTGCCACACCATCCATTCAAACACCCACCAACCCCCCTCTCACCAACCATGGCGTGTGTCGCTTTTGATAGCTCGTCCCTCTCTGTCAGCCGCGAACGCAGGAGGCTCCAATTTGAATACAGTAACACAGCCCCCTATTTATTAAAGCTTGGATTAACATGACAGGCAGTTTTGTCTGGGGAGTCTTTAATATGGCTCAGAGAAGCGATCTGGGAGACAGTAATGGGTTCGGGCTAATATACTTGAGTGATGCCGCTAGCTCGGCGCTCCAAAGCAGAACAATGGAGAGGTACGTGGGGCGTGAACGGTAAGGTGGGACTGTGACGGGTGGGGGGAGCGAGCTGGGAATATGTCTGTCTGTCTGGCCGCCGGCTGGTCTGTCTGTCAGCTGGCCCGTTAGGCCAAAACAAAAGAATCTGCTGCATCCAGAGCCATGGAATTCATTTGCACGCTCTTCTCCTTTCACTTTTCTCTTTTTTCTATTGTTCTTTTTCTCTGCAGTGACAAAGTTGGCCTCCAGCTCTCACAGTCTACTCGAGTCCTCAGCACTGCCGTAACAGCCTGTGGCATCCCCCCCCCCTCTCTTTCTCTCTTTCTTTCTCTCAGTCTCCCACTTC
This sequence comes from Astyanax mexicanus, assembly GCF_023375975.1. NCBI lineage: Eukaryota > Metazoa > Chordata > Actinopteri > Characiformes > Acestrorhamphidae > Astyanax > Astyanax mexicanus. The sequence goes on from NC_064427.1 coordinate 5,706,310, forward strand.
TGATTTCCACGCTTTCACTGCTGATCACAACTGTACAGTTCCCACCGAAACACTGTTAGACAATATGGCCTAGCTCCAGGACACAACACAACATCCTAACAGAATACAATATCGCTTCACATAAGGTGCGAGATCACCTTGCTGGTGTAAAAATCAATATTTATAGAGCTATAGTACCTGAAAACTGCTGCTCTACTCCAATATAGTGTGTCAACTCTTTGACTGTAATGGTGTCTCAAAGCCAGTGTTAACACAGTTCCACTGTAACTATATTAATAATAAAAATAAAAAACAACCTAATGAATACTCCTGAGGCATCTTAGATCCACGCTATGGGAAACTACAAATACAGAAACTGCTTTACTACTGTAATATAGTGTATCTTAGCAACTGTTACAGTGTTTTACTTCTAGTGATTAGGAAGATGGCATGAAATGAGTAAATATTAGTAATAAAACTACAAGGGACCTAATAGACAGCCCTGGTGCACCTCATAGTCAAATAATCTAAATAATCAGCAGTGACCAGCAAATCCCAGTGACTGTTAAACTGTTTTAAACCAACTGATTAGGTAACTTTACTTTATAATATCACCCACAAGACACCTAAGGATACTCAGTGCTTCATTATTAATAAACCTGAAAAAGACCAAACAATGAAAAGACACAACTACCAGCAGGTACCAGTAATGATTAGGTAACTACACTGTATCTAGACAACCCTAAAGCGTATCAACACCAAACTACCAACGACACCAAGAACAGCAACTACAAGCAAGGGACTACACAGCTTTACTACTACTATTACTATATCTATATAAATAATACTACTTAAAGGTACCAAAAGGTACCCCTGAGGCCCTCAGAATAAAAATGCCTGAAAATCAAACTACATGTTTTTTACCACAGTAAGTGATGCAATGTGTTGCACTATACACAGCCACACAGTAAATATATTATTAATACACCTGAATGTGACCTAATGAATACCCTTGAGTCACCTCGTAGTCAAAGAACCAAAACGCAACTACTAGAATCATGTAACTGGGTTAGTAATAAAAGTGCAAAAGACCTAATGGACACCTCTGAGGCACCTTGCTGGTCAGTGCTGGTGAAAAAAAGACTCTTCCTTTTCCACCAAGGCCTGGCTAGCTTAGAGGTCTGTTTTACGATCAAACGCACATCTGTTGCTGCTATTCGGGGAGAATGTTCTTCTCTCCAAACCCCTGGATTCCAATTAGACCCCTCTCTCAGCCTCTGGCCGCATGCCAGGAGCCCTGCATGTCCGTACAGAATGCAGTGGCACCACAGAAGGGAAGATGAAGATAAAAAAGAGGACGATTAGGAAAGAAGTCAAAAGGAGGAGAATGCTGCTGGCTAACTGCTGGCTCAGCGGAGACAGGGCAAGGCTAGTTTAAATTTCGGGCTCATCTCCGTTAAACAGCAGCCCCAGTGGTATGGCGCGTGGACTCTGTGGTTATCACAGACAGAGTATTGCAGGTTAGCATGCACGGAGGTGCTGCGGAAGAATGAATAAATAATGACAGACGAGCAGTGAACCTCAATCTTAAGCTAAGAGGAAATGACATGCTGCCCAGTGGCGTGGACTACGGAAAGTCCAGCAGCGATCCTTTTGATCTACTCTTGCCTGTTCACGTGAGCAGGTTAAAACTTGGTAATCGACTCTTTCTGCAGGATCTAAAAAAAAAAATAAAAAAAAAAAAAAAAAACGATTCCTCTTCGTTTTCCTGATTAAAAGCCTTGCAATTAAGGGCAACGAACGAGCAACAGGATGCAATTACTGCTAGTACTCTTTGCTGAGGACGAAGCGAACGTTCATAATCGTTTAAGTCAGATGTATCATGATTACAATCATTACTAGCCCTGTTAAGAGACAGAAGGTGCTGGTGAGTAAGTGTGGCTCTGGGACATATGGGCTGTTAAACACCGCTCTAATGCAACATCAAGCTCTTCTAAGGTAGGCAGCACTGAGAGCAAAGCAAAGCACATACTCTAACCTACAGACAGCTGGATGAAGAAAAGAAGACCAGGGTTTTGCCCCAGGTCACACACATCTACGAGTGTAAAAGCTAAAAAAGGAAGTCCCCAATGCTTCTGAGACTGTCTGCAAGGCTCCTGTGTTTGCGTGACTGTATCCAGGCTGAGTTAAACAGCCGGCATATAGAACAGCACAAAAACCATGCTTCCAACACGGAACAAAAATGCACATCAAGTTCTGTTCCAATCTGGACTGCTGAGGTGCATGCAAACTTCCCAGCGTTTCCTCCTCTTTACTATCTCTCATTCTGTTCACGCTGCACTGTGTGGTTTAAAAGGCTGCTTATGCAAGTCTGAGTGCAAAGAGTCAGCAAGACGGAGAGGTAAATGACTAAAAGATCACTGAATAGAGTGGAGGAATGGGAAGTGTGTTTGTTGTGTGTGTTTTGTGTGTGTGTGTGTGTAGTTTGCAGTCAGTCCTGTATGCCAATAAACCTTTAAACAGCTATGTGGGTTCACACTTCAGTTCTTGACATCAGTTTCTTATACAATCAATTAATTTATCTACATATTTACGTTTTTTGTCCCAAATTTTGCCATCTTCACTTTCCACCGACCAGCCCAGGACTTTCCCCATCACTCAATGCTTTCACTGGTGGACTTAGGGCCAGAGGGCTGCCAGTGTGATCCCCTGGACCGGCTGAAGGTTATTTGGGTTCCCTTGTGCAAGATCTTTAATGCCCAATTGCTCAGCATAGCAAGTTTCTAACTGTCAATCAGGGATACTGACACTGAGCTGTGGAGCAGAGGAACTGTGCTCTGAAACGATGGTGTTCAATCCAATACTAAAAAAGATCCTAAAGCTCTAGCAGAAAGCTTCCTCTGGAGAGTAGAGAAAGATACTCCATTAAAAGTAGGATACTCTTTTTGATTTTAGAAGAAACAATAAATGAGCATGTGACCCAATACTTTTAGGTGTATAGTGTATCAGGATTACAACCACTACTGGCCTTGTCAAGTTAAGGTGTTTAATAACTATAGGTTATCATTGTTAATATTTCTCCCCTTTGTCTCTCTGTCCTGAAGCTCTAGGCCTTGGACGGACACTACTGGCACTACAGGTTGATGAGTGTATGTGTTTGTGGCGTGTGCTGTCATACACTAGCTTATTTGTGTGTGTGTGTGTGTGTGTGTGTGTGTGTCAGTGGCTCAGTCCTGGTCCTGATCTCGAGCTGTTCTGAAAGCCTCTCTGGGCTGAGCCTGATAAGCAGGTAATTCATCACAGAGCCGAAGCTGAGCCTTATCGGCCTTTCACAAGGATCAGGCCTCAACCTGCCAGCGCCGAGCTCACAAAAAACTGACCGCAGTCCGGCATCCCACACCCCCCTCCCTGCCCCCAGATCCATCGCTCTCAATTACCATGACAACATTAGACCAATCCAGACAGACGACGCTGGAGCAAATGTGTTTCAGCCCGTTTGAGTCGATGTCATTCTCGCCTTCGTTTCCACGCTGCATTAGGGCCGCACTGGTTGGGGTGGGGGATGCTGTTAGTGATAGTGTTAAGGATGACGTGCTGTTTATAGTACAACTGGCACCAAATGTAATCACTGTTGTTCCGAATTGCTAAAATGTAAATGAGAAAATCGAGTTGTTGGAAACGGAAAAAAAAAAAGAGCATGATCGTGGGAAAGTGTTTCAGACAGTGGGAACAATCAGACTTACTTACAGTAAACAGATAGATAAATGGATGTATGGACGGATGATGGAAAAGGGTCTAGAGTAATAGATTGACAGACACATTATATACAAATAGGTATATACAGATAGACAGGTAGACAGGCAAACAGACAGATTATATAGATAGACACTTATATGATACTTATATGATTATATGATACATAAAAATAGGTAAATGATGAAAGAGTAAAAGAAGGTGAATATAAATAAAGAATTAGAAGAGACTTTGGGGGAAAAAAGTGAGAGGCAAAGTGTGTGTGTGTATGTGTGTGTGTGTGTGTGTGTGTGAGGTAGGTGGTAGTGGTTGGAGTTAAGTGTGATTGGACCGTCACACTGAGGCTCGTTAAAGCCTGAACCCGCTGAGGTGTTGCCTGGCAGAGTAAATCAGAGAGTGCTGAACTCTGCAGCTCAGCAGGGGGCGGGGCCTGCACCCAGCGGGCGGTACTACACCCTGGGGGGGTGGGGCCCAGCGGGGCATTCACCGCACACACTCATAGCTCTGCCAATCACTTGCTCGACGGTTTCCCTCGCATCGCCCTCTCTCGCCCACCCGGCCCGGCATTACCGAGCGACGCGCTCTTTTACCCCGCAACCAGGGGGGCGCTCCAAATGTCTGGCCTATGGGGGGTAGCTTCTCGAAACACATGAGTGAAACCTCAAAATGGCTGGAAAACTCACAGGAAAACTCCTTTGGCCAAAAGCGGACACATGGAAATACGCGGAAAATAGCCCCCCACTTGATCTAAAGGGCAAATATACAAGTCATTGACATTTGCTAGAAATAGCTGGCTGCTCACTGATGGCAGCATTGATGAGATCTATTTGAGCGGGGCTATTTCAGAGCCTCTCCATTAGGCGGGGCAGCGGGGAGAAAATGCCCTTGGCATCAGCCACTAGCAATCGAGCTTCAAATTGAGCCTCGGCTGGACAGCTTCTGCCTCATTTGGTCACGGCGCGAGGGGTCAGTGTCATAAATGGGCTCTGTGTAGAACCGGGTACCCCTCGTCCTTCTTATATCTAATCATCTCTTGACCCGTGCCCCAGTGAGTGGGGTCTAATCAACATTTTTCCAGTGCATGGTATGTTCAAAAGTATATAGATACTCATTTTAATTACTGAACTGACTTTAATGGCACAGAGTAGCATTTCTATGGTCACCGTGCCTAGAAACAAAGGTTGGTTAGGGGGCATGAAATGATCCAGTGTTGGTCAATGTTCAGTTCCAAAATAAATCAATCAATCTGCTACTATGGCACACAAGGTGGCACTGTGCAACTTTCACTGCTAGATGGAGAGAAAAAAGTCAAATTATTCACTCGATAGCATACAACAGTACAGTATGATACATTACAGGAAGCCAGCTAATTTCCTGTATCATCAATGTCACACTTCTACAAACCTTACATGATAAATTGCAATGGATTTTATTTTAAGTCACTGACATAAACACACAAGAACTTCAGTATTCACATTATGTCAATATATATATATATATATATATATATATATATATATATATATATATATATATATATATATATTTGCCAATATATCTTCAAAATGCATATTTATAGGAGACTAAAAATCTTTTAGAAAATTAACAACTTCATGAAAATGAATATTATTATTATTATTTAATAGTTTTGATTATTCTAAATCATAACTTTGTGCACAATATAAAGGATTAGAATATGGTTATTTTAATGTATCTATATTGAGCAATGTCACATCTAAAATTTCACTGAATATTTATTTATTTATTTATTTATTTATTTATTTATTTATTTATTTATTATTTTATACATTCATTACATTTAAGGTTATAATGCAGAGATTGTGTGACTTCCCCAGTTTGAAATACCACTCAGTTACTCTATATTGTTTTATCTATTAATAATGTATTGTTGCGTAAATCACAAAAAGGAAAGTGATGTCACAACAAAAGAAGCAGGAACAAAATATATAAAAAATTCTAGCATTTTTTTTTTATTTAATTAAAACAACTTAATTTTAAATTGATTGACATGTGTCCCAGGTTAGAGCTGCAGTTGAAAAGTTTAGGTGAGAAAATTAACATGAATTTGACTACAGGAAGAATTGCATTTTAGATAAAAATTACCACCCATTTACGTTTATTGCGAATATGGTTAAATTAAAGACAATACTATCTTTTTTTTTGTTTAAGGTATACACATATTTTACACATAAGCCCAGTTACTTTAATAAACACCTGACGAGTCTGAGAGACATCTTATTTTCTCGCTCACTGTCACAAAACACACACACACACACACACACACACACACACACACACACACACACACACATACACACACAAACACACACACACACACACATACACACATACACACACAGTCATAGGGCCTGGTGTTAACGCACATCTGCTGTCATTTTGCAGAGGGGGCTGAAGATGTCACTGTGCTGCGACTGGGGGGAGATCAAAGGCGGTGGTGACAGAAGGAATAAACATGGAAATGAATTCTGCTCGTGAGGGGGCTGGGGGGGTGAGGGTGGAGGTGGGGTGTGAGCGTGCCGCTGGCTTCAGCTGGACGTCCTGTTCTGGGGCCGAGCGAAAGGCGAAGAGAGAACAGAGACTCCGGATGAGCCCGGAATAATCCAGCAGGCTCCGAGTGACAGGATTCTGGATCCCAGGGTTACTGAGACTCAGAGGACATAAAAAAGCAACGGCAAAGTCCTGGCTTTACTCCCTCTCTCTCTCTCTCTCTCTCTCTCTCTCTCCCTCTTTTTTTCGTTTGTCAGAGGGGGTGATTAGCTGTCAGTCGCTCCGTGAAGAAAGATAACCCCCACACAGACTGGCTAACCCTGAGGAATAGGGGACGAGCACACACACACACCCACAGACTCGCACATTACAGGCCGATATAGATAGATACACATACACTATCACATATATACACACAAGGACAGTCATACATTAAACCAACCCATATTTTCTATATTTTCTGTTCTACGCACATTTGTAAGCAGCATTCCTAGAAATGAGAAATTCTTGAAATGCTTTAAAAAAGTTCAGCAGGTTAAAATTCGAAATACCTATTAATATACACTGGCAGGCTTTTCTACAGGCCTTAAAAACTGAGATTCAGTAACAGAATAAGAGTCTCCATGTCTGGCTGATCCGTTATCGGCAACGAAGTCTAGCCCAGAGAATCCCCCCCAATCAAAGGTACATATTGAAGTGTGAACTCAAAAGAGCACACACATCCTCACATCTCGCCCACTTTCATTATACTCCACTTTCACCAGGCCTGCTTTCAAAGGCAGCCAAAAAGAAAGCACTTTCCATGTTCTGAAGTTTCCGCACAGATTATTCTGAAACATTAATCAGAGAGAGAGAGACAGAGAGAGAGAGCAGAAGAAGGCTGAAAAAGGCTGTCAGAATGAAAGACAGAAAAAAAAAAAAAACGGCTTGATAGTATGGCTGGTGACGTTAGCTGTGATCTGGTGGTGACTCCCTTGAGGACTGTTTGGAAGCTCTGAAATCTTAATGGGTGAGAGACAGGCATATTATGATATGAGAGAGAGAGAGAAAGAGATGGAGGAGGGATTCCGGTATGTAAAGCTTGCTTTTTTTAGTTTTACATTGGAGCTTTAAGGCTCATGGGTCTTGTTTATGTTAAAGCGACGCCTTATATCTCCAAAACAGCAACTTTACAACTTTACAGGAGAAGAAAAAAACTCCTTAAATTTCAATGGAAGTCAATGTGATCATAAAATGCTTTTATTCTAATTAATTTTAGAGAAATTCTATTGCCTCATTTATAAAATCTGGATAACGACTTGAATCTCCTCAGTGAACAATAGTGTAGTCCTATACATTGACATGCTATTCATTTGGAACAGGAATTAGTGTCATGACCCATGACTTTCACTATGTACTATTCATGAAAGCTAAACAACGCTGTAAAGACCTGTAAAATACGCATGCTGGGTCTCCTGTGTTGAATGTATATGTGATTTCTGACAATCGCTGATAGATACTGCCAGTTACTATCATTACACCCACTGTGCTGTCCACTGTGGGCAGTAATGCCTTGTATAAAGTATCCTCGGTATACACTTGACACTGTCAAGGATTCAATGTTTATTGCATTAAAAGCAATAGTTCTAAGTAGAACCATCAAAATGCATATATCGTCACTTTCCAAATAAAAATAAATAAAACCTTTTTAACCTTCAATGAAAGACAAAGCTACATTTAGAGAATTTCTATAGGTAAATTTTTTAACAGTTTTTGTGTTGAAATTATGTATTAAACTAAAAAAAAAAAAAAAATAGTATAGTATGTATATATATAGATTTTTTTTTATTGGACAGCGACAATATGCTCTTTTACCTGGTTACAATATTTTTCATATACAAGGAAAAAAGAACTTTATATGTGTATATAGTTCTATGAAGATTTTTAAGGACAGTAGTTCTATATAACAGTTTGCTTGACATCGTATGAAATAATATATACAGTGTTGTGTCAACCCTGTCACTGCTGCAGCATCTCCATGGATTTTCCAGCAGTGTGTGTGTGTGTGTGTGTGTGTGTGTGTGTGTGCGTATGTGTGTTTGTGTGAGATACAGACAGTGTGTGCAGCCTAAGCCAAAGTTAACAAAGCTCACAGGCAGATCCTACGACAAACATGTTAGCGCTGCCATTACAGCACTGGCCAACGGGTTTTTATTTAGACAGAAGCTCCAGCAGAGTGGATAGGGGCTTAGGAGAGCTCCCTCAGAGAGGAGGAGAAACGAACGAGAGACTGAGAGAACGAGCGAGAGACGAAGAGAGAGAGAGATAGGGGGGGGAACTGTATTGTTTTAATAATACTGTAATAATACATAATGACAGTCCCTAAAGTAATGCTTGCAATGCAATCATTTTATAAATGTAGCGCACACTGTTAAAACACACCGTCTACATCATTTACACCACTGTAACCACAAGCGGCCCACAACTGCAAAATTATTGCCGCCGCTGTTTCAGTGTGTTATTCGATTTCATAAAATTGTAATTACAAAACACTGCAGAGGACATTTAATTTGATATGACGGATACAGGAAGCAGACTTGATGATGCCCAACCCAGTCTTCCCAGTCCTTCTATCTCCATGCATACAAAAAGAGGATAGATCAGGTTTTACATGTGAACAAAGCAATATAAAGCCTGATGCACACTTTTTTTTTTTGTTTAAGGCCATTGTTTGTAAAAGAAACAGTTTGATGCACATAGACACTTCACGAAAGTTAGATTTTTCAAAGCATCACAACCCTATACCATGTGTGCTACATTAAATAAAAGCCATAAAAAGGCCACATAAAACCATTGCAAATAACACAACATGAAATTGGCACGCAAAGAAAGGCAGCCAGTCATTTGACAAAAAAAAAAATGCTAAGGTTAAATTACCTCAGGTCCTCTATCAACTATTCTAGTCCTGTACAGCTTTTACAGCGTATAACTTTCAGCTGGAAAACAGACAATCTAATAAAGTGGTAGAAAACTGTGTAAACTCAAACCAAGCTTGATAAGTGACGTTAAACACTTTATTTTATTCAGTAGTACTTTATTGTGTAATGCGATGCTATTAATGTTCATCTGCCGGTGGGGTTAACTCCCCAACTTATCCCTAACTCGAAAATGCTGAAAGGAGCACCATTTATCATTTCAAAGAAGACCGTTCTACTGCTCCACAGCTCCATACTGGGGGACATAATACCATTCTAGGCCACACCATGTATTAGACATAGTGCCAATATATTCATATTTATCTTTTCCAAAGAGTCCAGTCCTATTCTATTGGCAGTACTTCTCTATGAGAACTAATCTAAGCTGTGGTATATGTGCGTGGTTCACACATCAGTTTCAGCAATGAGTCAAACCTAAAAGAGCTAAATGCATAAATAAGAAGCGGTGTCCACAAACATTTGGACATACAGTGAGTGCATCTCCGCGGCAGAAGCAGTAAATGCTAAATATCCCCTCTCCAACCGTCAAGCCTATACCTCTTGAACAGAAACAGAGCACACAGAATACTTCCACTAATTAACTTTAATCAATTTACTGCGCATAGCCATTATGACTGGAAACCCTTGAAAAAAAAAAAGAACGCTCATTAGAAGCAAGCCTGCTAAAAGCAGACAGCATAATCACATTACTTTGGCCTTGGACTCCTAAAATTACACAGCAGTCAGAAAAAAAATCACTTCGGAGCGGCATCGCTGGAGTATGTGAGAGCCATGCATTAGAACAGAGAACAGGTCCTGATGACCCAGACCACCATGTCCTTTAGAGTGTCAAACTCAGTTACGGACTGGCTGATGGTCACTGTGTAAAGGATGTGTACTGTACTGGTACTGATGTACTTGATAATATGAATAGCTGATACATGTCTGATATATAAAGTTTTTTTTTTTTTTTTTTTTTCCAGTTTAGAACAGGAGATTTTAGGCTAATGATGCTATGAAACAGTGGAGCTGACATTTTAAATCCAATCTAATCCAGAAAATACACTCTATGAATAAAATTTATTGAGAATTCTGCTCATTTAATGTTTTTTTTTTTGTATTAATGCCTTAAGCTATATTAGCTGAAACCATTGAAGTGACAAATATGTCACACAGATATGCTCACACACAGCTTTAGTAGTCCCTGTAGAGAGATACTGACCAAAAGAACAGGATTCTCTGGAGCAGACGAACATGAACCTACTGGCTGTAACGCTTGAAGTGTGGGCTAGAGGGGTATAAAGCCCCCCAACATCTGTGGGGCAGTGAAACTGTTCCTGTGGAATGATTGGTTCTCCTTTCAATACATTTGCGTTGGCCTCATTAATGGTTTTGTCACTGTAAGATGCTATTACCACAGAAAAGCTCCAATATCAGATATAAAATCAGATCCTGGTCAGTAGAAGCAGTTACTCCAACAAACAATAAGCAGATCTTCCAATATTTTGGTCCATGTAGTGTAATTTTAGTCTTAATCAGATGATAATCTGTATAATAGATGACCTATATTTGTATTCATTTAAACTTTCACCATATTCAGTACTATCAATAACTGGCCTAGGTCTACTTTGAGGTGTTGAGTTGATGGTATGTGTGTGTTTTCAGCTAAATCTTCACAGTGCAATCATCTCAATCAATATCCCTGCCTCCCCCAATCCCAGCATAACAGTGAGATTAAAACGTAGCAGATAAAAACACAATTTCCCATCATATTATTTTATCTGCAGGAGTAAAGTAGCTTTTTCTAGAGAAAAGCCTGTATAATATCAGCTAATCTCCGCTTTTTCGAAGGAATCAAAGAAAGCAAAAAAGACGTCCCTTTCATCCAGCGGTGTTGATAATGTCAAATTCCATCAGACGAATAGGAGACATAATTCTCTGGTGGTGTCGAGACCTAGACCGCAAACAGCTACGCTGCAGGTACACACACACACATGCACACACACATAGTGATACGAGAAACATGTCCCAATAAGCCCTACAGCTCTAGCCTGCTTGCCTGCTTTTAGGGATTAGCTGCCAGTTTCAGTCCCACATCAGATGGCGGACAACCAGCCACATTCCCAATCGACTGCTGATATTTTAATTACCACTCTTATTCTACCCCAAATGACCAAAGCCTGGCAGCCAATTGGCCTCAACACAGAGGGAGGAGGGAGGAGCCAAAAAAGTTGTCACAAACACATTAAATTCAATAACGAAACAAAACAAATTAATCAGCTGGTTCACCAGCCGGAATACTGTAGCGAGTATTGTTACAAGTCAACATAACGCCGGTTGTTATTTTTTCTTCCCAATTGGAGAAAACAGCCTCAGAAAAGGGAAATGTGCGGCATCTCCACTGAGATTTTGACTTGTGGTGAAGAGTTTTCTTTGTTTTTGAAAGACAGGATGGCTACAGGCAAGTATCAGTTATCTAAGGGAAGATGGAGAACAGCGGACGACACTGATTTGAAAAGTGAAGTGTTTTCAAGCAGTAAGCTCAGCCCGTCAGTGCGGTATCAAAGAAATCACTTGCATTCGACACAAACCGAACATGCAGGAAAAGTGGAAACTCCTGGTGCATCACAACACTGGCTCTAATTTGGCTTATCACAGAAACAGGTAATCAAAAAAGAATTCACGTGTATATAATATTAAAATCAACCTGAAATCAATTGTTTGATAGTGAGCTTCCTTGTTCGAATCGATCCTTGTTGATATCATCTAAAGATGATATTTTGTCTTTTAAACAGGCAAGATCAAGAATTACTTAACAAGATCAAGAACATACTGTGTATTGAGCTTCAGTTTCATAGTTTAGCCTTTCCAAGATTCTAGTGCTTGTGCTGAGTGGTTAATTCAGTTTTAACACAATGCAAAATGGGGTAATCAATACAATCAAAACAATCTTGGGCTTCTGTTAGAAACCTGTAAAGTCAGAGTTATTTTCATATGTTGCACTTTTACTTAACTAAAATATAAGATGGTTATGATTTTATGTTATTTAATATACAAGCTATTTCTATGGTTGAAGGGAGTTACTAGCAAAGCTTACAATAAACTTGTGTTTAATTAACATTAGTTGGCCTAATCACCATAAATAGTGCTGTTTTTTTTTGGTTTTTTTTTACAATTTTGACATATCTACAAATAAAAAAGAATAAAGCTAGAAGCGAGAATTGCTCATATAGGAAAGGAAAGAGTTTTTTAAAGTGGTACCACTTTAACATAAGACTACCTTTATAAAGGGTTTATAAATGGTTTAGTTTATTAATGGATACTAATTAGGTTGCAAATGCCTTAAAAATAATTAATAATCAGTTATAACACACGTAGAAATGGACGTAGGGACTGTTGTTTGCTAAATAGTGAACCCACAGCCTCATAATTGATTATTCATTTTTAATGCTTTTACAACCTAATTAGTAACTATTAATAAACTAATTGTAAACCATTTACAAAACCCTTTATAAAGGTAGTCTTATTTTAAAGCGGTACTGTTTTTTTAATACATCATCCAGTCCAAGTTCAGGCAAAAGTGTGAGCTTAAGGCATGATGACTAGTGGCCCTTTTATTATATGCTGCAAAAAAAAACACATTAAACAAGTTGAGACTTAGATCAGTTAGGAAGGGGGGCCTCAGTGCTTACTGTAAATCAGCACCTGAGTGCAAGCAAAAGGGAAAACTGCAGCATTTGGTGGAAATTGAAGGTCTTCAGGTGAAGGGGTCCGAGAGAGGTGTCAGCCAACCTCTGCTGTTTCTCCCTCTATCCTCGGCAGTGCGACAGCTTGTCGGGCCAGAAGTGTGATCGCGGCTTTCTCTGGAAAATAAGCCGTATGATCCTAATCGAACGGCCTAATGGGTTTTATAGATCAACAGCATGGATTTTTCTTTCTCCCTCTTCGTCGTCTCCATTCGTACCTGACTTAATTCAACTCAGATCAACTCTGGCCGCCCTAGAGTTCAATAAGAACACCATCAGTCATATGCAGAAGCCAGTTTCTCATCCACATGACCCTGGCAACCCCTCCCTCACACCCCCGATGGACGGGAATGGGTGTCATTAGGCCTCCATTTCAGTTGAGTGGCCCAGTCGATACTCAGACGGAGTTTTCCTGTGCTTTCCCCGTGACTGGGGGATTTTCAAGGTGACAGGGAAAGTTTCCGCTGCAGCGAGTTTCAGAAGGTCTGATTGCTGCTGACTCAATTAACCCCCCGCCAGAATCCGAGAGAGATGGGGCCTGTCAGATTCACGCACACACACTCACAAAGAAAAACAAGTCTTATCAACTAATTGAAAAAAAAAAAAAAAAACAAGAACTTTATGTGATGCCGAGCAACAGGAAGCCTTGGGAAGCCTTCTTCACACTGAAACAGAATAAAAACCACGGGCTGTCCCCTGCTCAGATTTGAGAGAGGACATTTTTCATGAATCTGAAGGACAGTAAGTGGTTAAGTGGCACCATATGCTACTGAACCAAAACGTCCTTCAAATGGGCTCTGTACCAGCCAGGGGTGACACAGGAGGAGAGGAGGCGGACACGTTGCTACTGTAGCCATCACTCTGTTAAAATCAACAGGGCCAACAAGCAGTCTGCCACACACTTTCACCACAAACCACAAGCCTTAAGTCTTTGGGCTAAAACCCAACGCCACAGGAACGCCCACATGCAGGGTGACTTTGCTTAGGTCCGCCTCTTCAGGAAGCACCACATCCTTTTCTCATTTCCTTCAGCAGGCCTTTGCAGTTCCACTTAAGCTGGGCCAGAGGCTTTGGATAGTCTTTCTCCTCCTTTTGGAGACACTTAAATCTGTCTCCTCTCACTGTTCATCTCCAGGCAACCATCTGCAGCAGCCCACACTCTTTCTTCTTGTTAATGCCAGAGATTAAATCTTGATTAGAATTCACATATCACATGTCACTGCCAGCTAAAAACTGGCACAGCTTTATATCTTGTAGAGAGTATTTGGGGAGTTCCCCATGATCAACTGATGGATCTACAGGTATTCCCCTTTCAACCTCTAAACACAGACTGAAAATAACTTGATATGTATGTGTTGATAGTATTTGTATTTTTTTTACAGCATCTGGCTAACGACAACTTAGAGTCTTGCCTAAAGATTTTATTGGCCTGGGAATTTAGCCTTAATTTAATAAAATACATTTTGGGCTACCTAGTAATTCTGCATCAGTTGGTAAAGTGGCGGTGACTGACTTCATATGTTAATGTGTCGGAGGAGGCATAAAGGGTTTTTTTGTATCACCTTAACAGTACACTAAACGTAGAGGCAGAGGTAACAGATTCAACGCCTGCATCATTAAGTTTTTAAACATAATTTTGATTGGCTAAAAGAATGCTAGACTGCAACAAAGTTGAATTTGAGAGAAAAGGTTTGTTTCTTGTATTCTTCTCTGCTGCACCCTTCACCCCAGGACTGTTTTTGAACATGCCTCTAAGGGCTTCCTCAGCCGCCTGTGCTGACGCACGAACGTCCGGACTGCCAAAAATCCATATTTCATGAGCTATGGTAAACAGGCAGGGGCTATAGTAAACAAGGCGCTCACAGCAACGACAAGTCAGCATTGAATAATGCATCCCCACAGATCTTCTAATGGATTGAAAGCTTCCCTGTTTGAAGAGAAGAGAGCAATAACCAAGCGTGCAGGGTATAAATAGGATAAGTAAGCTGCCGTGAGCAGCGAAGGCGCCGGCAAAAAAGGAAGACAGCACTGCCCATCCTCCGTTCCACCTCGGTGCATGGGTGGAAATTGCAGTTCCTAAATTAAAGTGAACAGAGCTTTTTTTTGAGAGGTCTTACCTACAATTGTTTCACAGATAGAAGAGACACAAAGGCAGAGGCTTTGATCAGCTGGGATCAGTAGCACACAAGTGTGAGAGACAGAAAGAGAGAAGAGAGAGAGAAAGAGATAGAGAGAGAATCCCAGTTCTCATGTGTCAGCTGCAATCTACCAAGGCCCTTCTCCTTTCTCGTTGATCCACACTGACTCTGGCCACCGGCCTGATCACTGCATCTGCCTGCTACAGCTAGGAAAGTGTGGCTTAAGGGAGTCATCCCAGGCTGCTACAGAAGCTTTACACAGACTAAAGGCATTATATTAAAAAAAAAGGAAAGAAAACGCCCTCAGACAGGGCACCAAGATTTGCTTTCGCCCCACAGACAACCAACACCAACACTCACTGCAGCCGAAAATCCTCCTCAAGCTGGTGGAAAATCATTACAGATCTCCCAGGTTCTGTTAAGACGTCTGCAAACCTGACTCGGCTCTTAAGAAGATCCCACCAAATCTAGGGGTCTAATTGCTAGAGCTTGGCACCTAATACCCAATGGATTTGACCAAAGATCTCTCTCGACCATAAAAAAAGCCATTTGCCCCGTCTACTCTACTATATTCCTCCAGGAATGCTCAGGTCTCACTGCTTAATGCTATTGCTCTGTAGTGATAAAATGTACTTTATCCTAAACTCTGCATTGCCTAGTCTGATGGTTCACTCTACCAGGGTCTAAAGACATCAGACAATACAGAGGGTAACACTAATCCTACGTACCTAAATATCTTACATTTATTGAGTCCTTGCATCTAGTGGAAGCCTTTAATGTAGCACATGGACAAGTGTGTCAACTGTTTCATACATGACACAGCCAGTTGTCTACACAAACGTATGGCCAAACATCAATTATACTGTGTCTAGCTTCTAAACAGGAAACCACTACAAAGTGCAGGACAGGCAGATCAGGGTCAGGAACCGTACTTCTAGCTCATTTGCTTGACTTCAATATGAGTATCTACTAAATTAACAAATTAACCAGATTCTGACTGCTCTTGCCTTTTCAATGCATTTTTTCCCTGAACTGAGAGGCAGCCTCAGCCTCCCATTCTCTCTGAAGGGAAGCCAACAAGAGAAGCAGACCACTGCTTGTTGTGTCAGGTTCAGTAGGCCATGACCGGGGTTTACCCAAAAACCAGAGCAGAGCCCACTGATTGATTCCTAATCTCCATTAGAAGCCTGCATCTGGGCGCGCCGAGTAATTGCCTTTCTCAGTGAGGTAAGAGCATTAGGAGAATAAATACAGCTCTTCGGTTGTAGTCAGTGGCCGAGCGTGCCCTGTGGCCCGTTGCTGCGGTGACGATTAGGCCTTTTAATAAGGTGAGCAATCCAGTGATAAAAATCAATTAGCCCCCCTCCTCAAGGGCAGCAGCACAAGAGGGCTCGCGTGCCCTGGATTTACATGGGATCGCAATCCCCCAGATGAACACACACACACACACACAAGTGCCTACACAAACAGAGTAACCCAAAACGCCCTGCAGCTCCAGAGTGCAACAGGATGTAAGAAAGCATGTGTCCTCTTTTGACCTGTAAAGAAAGTTCCTCTTTTTTAAAGCATCCACAGAACAGATAGCAGACAAATTAAGTTCCCACAGATGAAATACCTAACCTTCCTGAGAGAGTAAAAAAAAAATTCCCCAAGGGCAGCCGAGTTCAGCCGAAACCACATGCATTCCAGCACTGTGGCACCAGCTCAGGACCTTTCTGCCAGGCTGTGACGTTCCCGCTCTGTAATGGTGCTCATTTGGGTCTTTTGACTGGCACAGGTGTCGCTCCGCTGCCTGGAGAGTCTTTAAATCAGGCCTGGCCCAGTCGCAGCTCTGTGCCATTCTGCTTGCATGTGTGTGTGTGTGTGAGAGAGAGACTCTGGCTCTGTCGCCTCTCTTCACGCCTGCAGAAGGAGTCCGCTGAGCGTCTGCTGAGCTCCGCCTGTCCAGCTTTAACAGCAGATTGAGAAAGAATCTGCTTGATTGAAACCCTGCGAGCATCCAATCAAACCTCGCCACCGGCCCTTCTTCACCGGAGCAGCGGGGGCAGCAGAGAAGCATCATGGGAGCTGACGCACACTGCCCCATGGGTGCCTAGGCACTCGTACCCTTCTGGCCCAGGCCTACATGCCCAGTGCAGGGCTGAGTCTGCTGATTTCTGGCAGAAAACACAGCAGAACAACCCAAATCGACGGTGCAACTTGTTAAACTCGAAGCTTCATTTAACAGCAACAGTCATCAAAGACTGAACTCTGACAAGAAGGCCCTGATGAGAGGCTGGCTCACAAAAGCACAGTGTGGGGGAGATGGCAGGCTAGCGGAGTGCAGGGGGCTCTGTGGGCGAGTCGGAGGCTAAATTAATTAGTGGAGAAAGGTGGGGAGGGGGAAAGAAATGTTAGCACGACGTGGAGCTCACGCTGAGAAAAATACCTTTCCCGCTGTGTTTCATGCCCTTTATTGATCGCCGCTAAACGCTCCAGCTGGCATGCCATGAAATATTCATATTTCAATTCTTGACAGCTGTTTTTGGGAACTTTCCTAAGTAGAACTGGGCCATAATGGAACACTAAAACTCAATAACAAACCAAAGAGCCATAAATAAACAGAAAGCGCACCCAGGGGTCGACCTGTGCTGGCTACCAGGACTCAGTGTAAGTAATCTCGACACATCTAAACAGGCTTTGCTTCGCCGCCTCCATTAGCAGGTTAAGAAAGAATCTTTTATTTAGATAACCAAGCTAATTTGCAGGTCTATGTATTCTTGATAGTATTATAATTGCCTTAAATGTCCTGCCCTCCTTGCAGCACTTGCTATCGTTATGAAACAGGGAGTACAGATTAATACATACAGATTAAGAAGGAATTGTCAGTCAAAATCAATTCTGAAAGTCCTCCCTACGACTTCCCACAGTGGCGATCAGAAATTAGTGATAGGCCAAAGCTAAAAAACATAATTTAGTTGTTGAATGTTTAGGTATCAGCAAAAAAGATCCATCCATAGCCAAGCTAACAATCAGGTAGGGCGATCCATTCCCTGCTGCCCAGAATCCCTCAGCACTGTGGTCACCACCCTGCCAGCAGAGAGACAGGGCTGATAAATATTAGGAGAAACCCAGCAATTAAAGGCAGGGGATATTAGTATTTGCATAATGCCGCAATTATATTTCTCCTATCTCTATCAGGCTGGTAATCACTTGTCTCCAGCAGTTTAATTACAGCTCTGTGATGACTACTTAATGTGATTAGATGTTATACCTTATTGTTGCTGGTGTCAAATTACATCAATTTTATTAAAAGACTTCGCCTCGCCTCTCTGCCAGGATGCCGGCATGCAAAGCGAAAGAAGGAGGACTCTGTTATGCATGCAAGTCATCTGAGGACTTCATTCGTAAGTAAAACAATCAATAAGAAGACTATGTGTATGTATTGAGCAGAGAGGGAGATAGATGGGGCTTTTTTTGCATAACAGTGCCAGAAACAGGGAACCAAGCCAGCTTGACTGGACTCAGTAATTGCAGTTTAAACAGCCTGATATTGTGGGTCTTGGACTTGCAAGTGCTGACAGCACCATGCATTTACTGCTACATTGGCTTGCTCTCAATTCGTAATGCGGGACTGAGGACCGTAGTGTAATCAGAAAAATGACAGGATGTTTGATACCTGCCATAAAAAGCGTCAAGCATCAAGCCCACCACAAACCCACCAATCATTTTTAAAATTGATTGTTACTCTATCTTACATTATCTACTTAATGGTCTCTGTTTTTTGTCTCTTCTGGAATATTCTGTAACCAAGCCAATTGTTACTTTGGCTGATGGTCCAAAAACTGTACAGAAAGACTTGAAATCACTTCCATCCATGGGAATTTACAATAATATATGCACCCAGTTGCTCAACCCCTTTATGTTACAGTTGGGAAAAGCAGTCACAGTTCGCTTGTCTTTGCAAGAAGTAATGAAATTCTCACCCAATACTCCATAAATCCATTAACAAAGAGTAGAGAGTTACTTTCACAAATAATGAAGAAAGGTGTCCAATACTTTTTACTATACATAATAGTCTGCTCAATTAAGTAAAGAAAAATTACTTAGGAAAGAAAGACCAATAGTCACCTCTGTTGCACAGGATAAGTTTATCAAAGTTACCAGCCTCAGAAACTTAACATTAACAGCACCCCAGATAAGAGCACAATAATGCTTCACAAGGTATTTTGGCTTGTTTAATACTTTTAAATTTACCACAAGACTCCTTATGTGTTCATTCAGTATTATGACTTCAATATTTATTTACAATAGGAAAAAATAAGCATAAGTGGTACAGGTTATTGATCTAGCTGAAAGATGCTCAGCATCTGCCTCAAAAACACTGTTTGTTCGTTCAATCTCTAATACATATCCACTCCAGTCCCCTACC
Organism: Astyanax mexicanus; assembly: GCF_023375975.1. Lineage (NCBI taxonomy): Eukaryota > Metazoa > Chordata > Actinopteri > Characiformes > Acestrorhamphidae > Astyanax > Astyanax mexicanus. The sequence goes on from NC_064427.1 coordinate 5,725,820, forward strand.
TCGCTAGGGAGGAAGTAGTTCAGCAGCTGGAGCTTTTGTATGCTAATATGACCTAATGCAGGCCTGGGCCTTGGCCTTAGTCTTTTTCTTTTTTTTTCTACCCACGCAGCTGAGGGACGGCACATTTCAATTGGCGCCAGGCAGAAATTGGAAATGTCAGGGACGGGTTTCGCCTGTATAATTTGCCTACCCCACGCACACCTCCCCCGCCCGCACCCTCCACCCCAATTTCACTTATGTCTATTTATCTATCCATTAATAAACTTAATTATGAATGGATGGCATGTTGAATAATGCATCCCACTAGCTTCTGCAGCTTTCAGGGATGGAGAGATGAGGCAGAGCGCAGGGAGGAAAGAGAAAATTCTAAAGCTTAAAGTACAGGGATGAGCAGGTGGGTCATCCGCATGCTTTCTAAAGCGGTCAGCGAGTTACCTTGTGCCCAGTCCGGCCACTGTCTCTGCGCGTCCCTTCGCTCGGTGGGGGAGCTCTGTTCTTACTGTTCATTAACTTCCTTGGCAAACGGGTCGAGGTGTCCTGTTCCCGGAGGAGAGTGGTTTATTAAAGTCCGTGAGGAGGTGCTGGCAGGCCGCCATACAAAACACACACACACACACACATAGTGCTCTAGCAGCAGAGTAAACTGTTCCTAAGTGTTGAACCAGCCATTACTGACAGGGCGGTCGTAAATCCTGCTTTATCACTGTCAGTGTCTGTAAGGGTGTGAGTAAAACTCTTTCTCAAAGGCAACCACATGAAAAGACAGACACAAACACACACTTACAAACATCAAGCATGTTTAAAAAAATAAATAACCCTAACAAACAAGGGAGCCTTGATATAGAATCATCATAACTTACTAACTAACTAACTCTTTTTTATGATTAAGTTCGGTTCTTTGTTTGGATTCTTCAGATTGATAGGTAACAGGCCTGTATATTGGCAAGAACTTTGCGATACGATGTGTATCATGATCAAGGGTCATTAAATGCTATGAAAGCTAAGTAAAAGCTTCCAGGAGCTAGCAGAAGACTCTAATACTGTATCACTAAGTTTCAGACGTATCATTAGCTTCCATCTATCATCAAAATGCTCTCTCTCTATATACTTAACTGTTAAATCTTACTGAGAATTACACATTTTTCTTGTCTGAGATTTATAACCACTGTAATAACTTTTGGAGGGAGCCTGAAGCTGTTATTCACCACCACTGTGAACAGTCTTGAATGGGTAAATTTCTCTAGGAATGAGAATTTTACAGAAAAGCCACTTTGACTGGCTGTGTTTACATCTTAACTTTTTGAACAGGCATTATGCAGGCATTTCGAGATACCACATAAACACATAGGTTAGTATATAGAATGGACCCTGAAGAGTGTTTAAGGGGTTTAGAACAGTGTGGCCCCCTGCACTGCCTGCCCGGGCCCACCTCATTTACACATAACGTTATTAGGCTGCTGTTTGAAAGCCCTCTAGATATTACAGGAAATCAATTTAGCTTCCTGGACTGGAGCGTGAGGTGTGTGTTAGTGTGTGTGTGTGTGTTAGTGTGTGTGTGTGTGTAGGGGTGGGAGGGTGAGTGAGAGTTTCCTTTGATTCTGTGCTCACGGTGGGCAGAGCAGAGGGCGTGGAGACCCCAGAGGGAACTGAGAGCGAGAAAGTAGACTAGAGTGAGAGAGAAAGAGAGAGTGAAGAGAGAGAGAAAGAGAGGAAGAGAAGGCAAGCGTCTCTTTATGAAGCACACCGCATACACCCCCTTCAGCACAGGCCATTAAAACCAGCATACAAGAGGCTCAGAGAGGCCGGCCTTTATGGCATTCAAAAGAACTCCTTTATGCTCCCCTCTTCCTGCTGCCTTGGAGTGTGTGTGTGTGTGTGTATGTGTGTGTGTGTTTAAAGTAAACACCACTGTGTGGCAACGTTGGCAGCATTACAGTCGCTCAGGCCAATTATGGGCTGTCACTATGGTTACCCAGCAGCACCTTGGAGCATGGGGAGTTTTATGAAGGAGCTCCTAAAGGGACGGGCCGAGAGACAGAAAGAGAGAGAGAGAGAGAGAGAGAGAGAGACAGAGAGGGAGAGACATAGAAAGAAAGAGAAATACCCTCACCTCACCACCCGTCTAAACCCCCACCCACCCACATACAAACAAGTCCACAGGGAACCAACCTACCAACACACACACACACACACACACACACACACAGATGCCCATATCTGACCTATCTAGTGCCCAAGGGCAGATGCCCAATATTACCCACAATGCCAACCTCTGAGGAAAAAGGGTTTCGTATAGAACTAGAAATGGTTCATTACCTTGCACCAGCAATTGAACCCTTTTTGGTGCTACTGAGAACCATTTGTCACAAAGTTTTTTTTAAAGCACCTTCCTCAACAGGTGTTTGATTATGATAAATACCATTGGTAGACTCAACCATGTGTTGAAATTGTTGCTTTGTTGTGCTTTCACTTGTAATCACATTCTTCAAAAGCATTTCCTTCTGGTTTGCCTCTTACAGGTGGTTGCTTGGGTTGATTCTATACTAACTTAGGTGGTAGCTGATGTATTCCAGGTGGTTGCTATGCTTTTGAATTGTAAAGTGACTGTGGAACCATTTAAAAGTTTACAAAACTCATTAATAGTCTTTTCACTGGATGCAATCAAATCTCTAAAGCAATAGTCCAATATCAAGTAAAAAGTCTTTCTTGGGCAGTAGAGAAAGCTACTCCAACAACAGAAGTCCACCAGTCAAGAGTTGCATCAGTACCATTTTTAATCAGATTTTTTTTCAGCAATAAAAAGAAAACCTTAGTAAGAGAATACAGTTACATTATTGCTATAAACATAAAGACAAGACAACGAGCATGTCTTCTTAAGCAATATACTTAAATAAAGGCAGGTAATAACATCTTTAAAACATCCTAACTGCAGGAAACACCTGAGACCATATCCTGGGCGTTAGCATGTGCCAAATTACATGGACTGACCCAAACAGCCACAGTACTAAGCTTATAAATGTAGGCCACAGTCACACTGGCTATTATTATTATTTCCCTGAATGGTCACTGTCACCAGACACTGTGACTCTAAAATAAACTACCACGGCTGATTCTCTTGATGGACGCAGGCATCCCAAACGGCTCTCTAGTCTGCGCATGCACAGAAAAAGGTGAAGTGTCCCCTGTGGTTGATAAGGTATACTAAGTGATTGGCAGGGTGGGTGCAACAGTATTTTAAGTGGTTGCTGATGTGTTTAAGGTGGTCTGATCATTCACTGGTACAACATTGGACATAATCAGTCACAGGTTTATGGTACAATCAAAAGCCATATGGAATGAACAACATTTCCACTCACTGATCTAATAGACAGAGCAAAAAAGCTGCAAATATTAAAAACATTAATTAACAAATTAATGTAGCAGCATCAACACTAGCATAAAAATGCTTAGATACAGTAACCCGATATCTTACATTTCTATCATCCCCCCTGACAGCCTGGACCTTTTCAACACAAAACAACAGCAGTGACAGATTCTTATCACATTTTGGTTGTGTCACGTCAGGACACACTCCGGACTGAACTGTGTTTGACCTACCTGTGTGAGCTGCACCCCCCACCCCAGCCTTACCATCCTCCCACCCCTCCCTGTGAGCAGCGCTGTGCTGTCACTTTTTAAACGGCTCTCTCAGGCACTTTCTCCTGGCGGGCTGGGCCCTGCAGCCAGGGCGAGTGTGTGGGAGTCGTGCAGACTGAGTGCTGGTTTATTTATAAGTCAAAACATAACCGGGCTCAAATAGAAGTGGACGGTACTTTCACTGACATTTCAAATTCCAAACGATTACATTTGAACCCCTCCTCCCGGTGGGCACCCTCTCCAGCCAGTAGTCTCATTGGCTGTGGCCAGAATGGCTCGTTCAGTGACACTGCTTTGATTTGGCCACCACTCAATTTAAAACACTGCAGTGTGGAGGAAAGGCAGCTCAATTGCAGCCAAAGCACTAGAACTGCAGACTCTGAACTGCTCTGTTATCTGTGAGGGCGCTCCTCACAGCTGCAGGTTAGAAATAATGTTGGTTTTGGCCCGGCAAATGATCTGGCGCAGAAGCGGATTCAAACAAAGAACATTCAAACCATTAAACTATGCTTCAATTGGCCAATCAACATCCTGACCGGAATATACTTGTTCCACAAAACAGTGGTGACCCCTTTTATTATGACTGTCATCTGATAATTGTAAATTATGTCTCTTCTAATGGACTGTCCTGCATCACCACCACATTCCAAAAAAATATCCTACACCAAGCTTAATCACATTTGGCAAAGCATGTAATCACATGCCAAAAACTCTCACAAAGCAATCCAGACTGTTCTCATACAGAGTTCCCCAATGGTGGAACAAACTACCTTCCACTACCAGATCAGGAGAATCTCTCGCTATCTTTAAGAAACTCCTGAAGACAGAGCTCTTCAAAGAGCACTTACTCTCTTAACACCTCTAACACACTAACTACTTCTAACCTCATTTCCTTCTTCCTCTCCTTCACTCCTCTATCCTATTACTCCCCTTTGTCCTCCTTTTATCCCTATCCAAAGATGTTTTACCTTTAAACTTATTTTACATTGTACTTGACTATTGTAAGTCGCTTTGGACAAAAGCGTCTGCCAAATGTAATGTAATGTAATGTAATGTAATGTTATAAATTCAGCATGAATGAATGGTAATAAACTGCTGAAAATCACTAATTTGTGGAAAAACTCCAGACCTGCATATTTAGACCTGGCTGCCCCAGGCCAATGCTTATAAAAAGGCCAGGCTTTTTCTGCTTGACTGTGAGCATCAGCGTCTTACAGAGTTTTAACAGAATTGACCACTTTAAAAGAAGCTTAACTAACACCTCTGTTCGCCTCCATCTCCAGCTCACAGGCACTCAGCGAGCCTGCAGTCAAATCACACAACACATCTGTCAGCAGGCCCAGCACTGCGCCGTCACAACTAGATTTCTCCTTTTCCTCTGCTTGCTGCTCAGTTCAGCTCAGCCCATTTAGCCAAATGCTATTGAATGCGCCAAAACAGACTCTAAAACAGGGTAATAGCTCTCAGTAACACCCATCCGTCTCACCAGAATATCACTAGCGACCTTTAAAGTTCAGTGAGAATCAAACATATTCTTCCATACGTAGATACAACAGTAGTTTGATATATCTGAAGTTTGCTTCTTTAGAATATAAGATCTATAAGAACTGATGTACTCAAAATTATTTTAAACCATAGTGTAGCAGTTTGGTAATGCAATTATTTTAATAGGAAGGTCAGAAAACACAATCAAAGCCGCTGTAACTATTGCTCAGTTAGCTTGTCAAGCTTCAAATGTAAGCAATTTGGTTAGTTTAGCTCAGTGGTTTTCAACCTCTAGACCGCCATCTCCTTGTGGGTCAGAGGAGTACTGCAAGGGGGGCATTGATCATAATTATTTTTTTCTATTCAAAAAATGTATTTAAAAATATTTTAAATACATACCTCAGCAAACGTAATTTAAAAATATGTGAAGTTAATTAATAAGAAGTAAAAAAGTTAATTAGTTTGCAAAACAAGCATGTTTAGGTCGAGCTTGTTGATTGGTATAGCATACTACAATTTTGGTTGTGTGGTATTTGGTTTTAAATTGCAAAAAAAAAAACATTCTGGGTGGCCGTGGACAATTTTGTGGTGGGTTAAGTGGGTCACAATTTGGTTTAGCTGGTTGCCACGTGTTAGCCAGTTAGCTAGGTATTGCACCGTTATATTTTCTCCTGCCACTGTTTTTCCCATCAATCAACTATTAGTCGCCAAGGTTACTTTTCTAAACAAACCACCGAGTTTTACTTTTTTCTAGTCAGCTAAGATTAGTTAGTACCACGTCAGCCAGTTGGGTAACTATTCAGTTAGTATAATTAGCGCCACACATATTAAGCCAGCCATTGCTAGCTTAGACTACAATAAGCAATTAGCACCACACATTAGCCAGCTAGCTATTGTTTGGTAGTGCCATAATCTACAGATTATATACAGATTGTATATATATTAAGTTATTAACAAGAAATGATTGGTAATTTTATATAGGCAAAAAGTAAGCCATGGCTTTAATATATTGAAGGAAAATAAAGACATACTGCTGGCAGAACCTTACATAGGAGGTGAAAAGTGATTAGTTTCCTACTATCTAGCAGGAATAAGCTTAAGAAGAATCCTGCAAGTAAAATCTTTTAGATAAAAACTTGTAGTGTTTTGAGTCTGGGAGTCGGAAAAGAACACTGTTCTGTAAGTCACTCTTTAGCAGTGTGAAAGACAGCTGGAAAGAGTCTTTAGAGCTCACTGTGCTCGCGCTGATACATTTATTGTTTGGTCGGCTGGCAAAAAGCACAAAGACACGCACTGGTACCGACAACGTGGCACAAGAGAGTGCCAGCGCTCACTTCCAGCAGCAGCAGCAGCCTTTACAATAACACATGAAAGACGAGCTGCAGACAGACAGACTGACAGACAGTGTGTGCGAGTGAGAGAGAGAGAGAGAGAGAGAGAGAGAGAGTGAGAGAGCATTTGTCCTTCAGAAGCAAGTACTTTACTTACTCATCACTTCTGAACGCTGAAGACTCTTCTCTCTCTCTCACTCACTCTCTCTCTCTCTCTCTCTCTCTCTCTCTATCTCTCTCTCTCTCTCTCTCTCTCTCTCACACACACACACACACACTCCCTGAAATGTGCTCATCCCAGTCCCAGCAGGGGCTGAATGTAAGTGCACATATGAATATATGAATAGCTGAATATCACAGTATTACAATTCTGATGAGTCTGTGTAGTGGAGTTAGTGTGTGTGTGTGTGTGTGTGTGTGACAGCAGTGCAGCAGGGGTGGTAAGAAGAGTGCGCTGACCTCTAGTCTCAGGTGCTGTTGAGCGCTCTCTCTCTGTATGTGGTGAAGGTGCCCTGCGTGAAGAGAAAACGATGACTCCCAACACACACATACACACAAACCCACGCCGTGCCAACAGGCTGACAGGAGTGACATCATCAGAGCATGGCGACGCATGAGCTAGCATATGAACAGATGGCGTGCGGACGGAGGGCCTTTCACCTTGGTTACAGTAGGAGGAGTGTGGTGGTCCTGGAGGGCACACTGAGGAGCAGAGGCTGCTTTCTGGGAGGGTGAGGGTGCTGTTGTCCATGTCGATCAATAACCCACAGTGTCACAAAACCACATAAACCAGTCTATTAGAGATAAGAGTAGATAAGAGTAGCGGTTAAATATATGATGATATCCATGCTAAACTCAAGCTGGTCTTCAAGCTTGACTGACCTAAATTAAAAAGACAACCAGTATGACCAAGCTTGATCATGCTTGTTGATCAGCATGACCAGTAGAGGGTGTGCCATATCGTATAGTGCACAATAATATCGCCAACATTTTTGAATATTCTGAATGATACTAAACCCTGAAATATTGTGCCATATCACCCCCCTATTATTTTTATTACATTAGGGTACTACTTTTTGCTGTTTAATTAAGGAAATTAAGAAAATTCACATTGTTTTCATGGCCCATTATATATCTACTAGAGAGTTTATTTCTGTTCAGTATTATTTATTTCACTTTAAGCCTGGATATATGGAGATATTTGGAGTGCATTATTAGTATCATGACATTCTGGATCATTAACTTCTGTTACAAATCTGATGAAATTATTTTTCTTACTTTTCATTTTGTTGCAGCAGTGTATTCGTGAATTTTTTTTTTAATTCAGTGTTTTGTCATATCGCCAAGTATTGTTTTCGCAAAAATACAATATTGACAACAAATATTGAGATTTATATTTGTGATTTTAGGGCTATATCGCACAACCCTAATGCCCAGCTTGGCTTAAATGATTGATCAACATGACCAGGAATACTAAGCTTGCTGATCAGCAACACTCAGCTGGTGAACAAGCATGACGAGCATGACATCCTCACTGCCTTTCTGTTTATCCAATTTGCAAATTTGACAGGTGAACAATTCTGGCTTCATTTCTATAAAACAGTAAGGAATAGAATCACAGCATCCATGTATTTTTATAGTCACTGGGTAATATATGTGTCTTCTTGAGTGTACATAAACACTGATGTATCAACAAAGACATACAGTCCAATTCTCAAGTCTTTAAAACAGGAAACTTACATTTCAGTAACACCATCCTCAGTGTTACAAATGACACAAGGAGAAACTGTCCAGACTAGAGAACAGAGCCAGCCCTTTTCAACAGCGAGCCGCAGCACAGAAGGAGGACAGCACTGTCCCGAAACACAGACCGCCTAATGCAAATTAGCATAAAAAGCCCTCATCCTAGAAAACCATATTTCTGTGCCTCTGTTATTAAAGTAAAAAGGGTGGGATGCAGTATGCAAACTATAAACATACCATTCTATCTTCAGATTTCATTGTTTTTGTGAAGTCACTAGAAACCCATGTATTTCCAATCTGCTAATTCAAGATACAGCTATTAGCATGGACTAGGCTGTAAATTGGCAAGAGCCATACGATATACAGTGGCAGGACAACATATGTGAACCCTTTCGAATTTCATGGTTTCTGAATAAATTTGTTTTAAAATGTGATTTTTCAGCCAAGTCAAGAATAATGACAAATATAATGTGCCTAAAATAATAACACAAAAAATGATCATTCATGTCTTCATTGAGAACAACCATATAAACCTCATAGTGAAAAAAGTATATGTCATCCCTTGCGTTGAGATCAAGTGTTAGCATTTTTGGAGTCTTGCTATTTTGGAGGTGTGGACTAGAGCTAATTTGAATGATAAAAAGCACATTAACTTTTTGAGTTTGCTCCACTCAAGAAATATCCGTATGTGAGCAATTCCTCACCAAAAAGAGCTTTTAGAGGATCTATAATCAAAGATTTTTTATCTACACAAAGTTGAAAAGGATCACAAAGTGACATCAAATAAAGCATTAAGAAAATGTCAGTCCATGTCAAAAATGCTCCAATGAAGGAACACCAGTGGACTGACAGCAGAGTCATGGGACACAAAACTCCCCTCACAACTAATAAGACTTTAAGGATAATGTTGTGGTGCTTTATGCTATAGGACACCTTCAGAGACATGGTAAAAGGCTTATATTAATAATTTAATGTGCTATGTAAGCATGCAGAAAAAAGGTTTAGACGTTTAGACCAAAAAGGTCCTTTACATCCCTTAGGCTTAACAGAACAGTAAGATACTATAACAGATAAAGCTCTTATAGACATTATCTGTGACTGTTTTTGACACATAAATCCTGGTCCTTTCAGTGGCCCCACTCTAGAAGCTGTGCGGTGTTTCAGAATGTTTAACCTGCCCAACAACCACTTCGGCCTGGCTCATACAAATTAGCCTAAGAAAAATAATCGCTTCAGTGAGACGGACCTCCCCCTCTCCTCGACCACTGCCATTACTCAGCCTATTAGGAACGGCTTGCTGCTCCCGACACGGGGAGCCCATATCCCTAATGGTATCCACCACAGCAAACTGACTGGCTCTTCATACATGACTTAATATGACATATAATTAACTTTTTTTCTCATCATTCCCTTGCCCTGAGTCTTACTGTTCTAACACACGAGAAAGGCCTTGGAGGAGGGGGAGGGGGGGGGGTGTCTGTGGAGAAAAAAAAAAGCAAAAGACACACAAGGTCATTTCGGTAGCATGGGAAAAAACAAAATTCTCCAGAGGATGTGGAGGAAGGAAAAAAACAAAGCTGGGCCCGATGGCTGCTCTTATTGACTCGTTGGGAAAAGCGCTTGATTCTGCCTGACAGAGCACCCCCCCCGCATATCACTGTCATGTCGGAGGCTAAAGTTTGTTATCTGCTTTAATTAAATAGATTCGGCGCCTCTGACAAGCGCGGCTGAGGTGGAAGGAAAGAAGAGCAGAGCATCCATCAATATTTATCTGATGGAGGCACTTTAGGCTGGGGCCGCTGAGCGAGGAGGAAACAGAGGGAGTCGGAGTGAGAGAGAGAAAAACGAGAAAGATCGAGAGAGAGAGGGAGAGAGAGACTTACTGTATGTGTGTGTTAATCTCAGGGTGTAGCAGTTTCAGTACAATTTATTTTCCGTTATACGCACTGCCTTGAGTTACTTCACCAATCAGCCTTAATATTAAAAGTACTGACAGATAATGGCACCTGTAAATGGTGGGATCTACATATTAGGCAGCAAAAGTGAACAGTCAGTTTTTGAAGCTGATGAGCTGAAAGCAAGAAAAATAAGATGAGTCTAAGATAAGTATAAGAATCTGAACCACTGTTACAAGGATCGGGAGGTGTTTCTGCTGTGTAGTGCTTGGTAAAGTGTGGATTTGTCCTTGCCCACAGCCTTTTGTTGTGTCTCATGTAAAAGTTACAGTAAGTGAGGTGCCTCATTTGCTATTTCTTTTTTTGCCTATGTGCACTTTGAAGATGATCTCAGAATTTAGAGGACCACAAGCATGACTGTTAAATGACCAGGAGAGCACTTGAAGGCATCCTCCAGCTGGGATGCTCTGGCTGCGGTACTCTGGTGCTTGTCCACCCGGAGGGAAAGGGCGATACAATATAGCCCATCAGCGAGTTTAAATTAGCCACTCGAAGACGTGGCGAGTGTCTTCCCAGTTGTCCGTGCGTTCTTAATAATACAGAAGAAGAGGTTTGAACGCTTCTGCCAGGCATGCAGCCAAACCCTGGTCTGTCCTCTACTCCCCCTACACCTCTCTCTCTCTCTCTCTCTCTCTCTCTCTCTCTATCAGCCTCGCCCATCCAGTCTCTAATTAATCGGCTGCTGTGGTTGCTGAGGTTTTGTTAGCATGCAGCCACAGTAAGCGCTGAATGGGACAGTAGAGACTGGGCCTTCAAAATGAGAGCGAGAAAGAGAGCGAAACAGAGAGAGCGAGCGACACTGACAAGCAGCGGCATGCCTCACTCTCTCCCTCTATTATTGTTTCTCATTTTCTCCTTCTCCAAAAACCCATCTGTTCCTGCAGACAATGGCCCCGTGTCCGCGAGAAATGGCGCAATCCGCTTCTTTTATTTCCTGCATTCATGAGGCTTAATGAAACTGGAATGTTTTCAGACGATGGAGCGCAGCGTTTCTAATGAGGGAACATGTTTTAGTGGTTCTAGATACGACCCCCTCATTTCCTTCTCTGTGAATATACTACAAGCCAACGTTACGCTTAACTGTCCTCCTTGCTTGAATTCATATTAAACTCGTTGATCACGGCTGCCTTTTAAACTAATAATCGGCCCAAAACTCTGTGCTGGAAAAGGAAAAACGCAATTAAAAAGCTGCTACCTGTGAGTATGTGTGTGTATGTTTCTGTGTGTGTGTGGGGGTGTTTGTGTGTGTTTAAATATGTGTGTGTGTGCCTGGTAACCTAAGCAAATTACAACCTGCAGAGTACACAGAGTTCACCAACAGAGCAGTCTTCAAAGGCCTGCCTCTATTCTGCTCCAACAATGACCAGGAAAAGCAGTGCTTTGTGTGTGTGTGTAAATGTGTGTTTATGCGTACAGCAGACAGACACACACATACGAACGCATACTCTATGATATTCCTGAATAGCTTCACCTCTAATAAACCCCAGCATCAAAGAGAGAAGAGAAGCAGAGAGCGGATGGCAGATCAACACGCAGAGTAACACAGTGGTGGGGAATGCAGGCGAGTAATGAAGGCTTGGAGGGCTCGCGAGTCAGGAGCGGAAACCCTGCTGAGCTATTTCTGTCAATCAAAGGAGTGGGCGGGGTGCAGCTGACTCCTACCTGTTACACCTGTTAAGTGGAAAGGCTGGAAATGGCCTTCCGTCTTCTTTCCGTTAGTGCCAAGGTCATGCTCTAGTCCACAGTATTATGCAACACAATGGGTCAGATTTACGGCAAATTCACGGTAGATTTCCTGGAGAAGTCTGACTATTATTGTCAGAAAACACATCCACCATCCACATCAGGCAGGTCCACGGAACATGTTACTTTTATTACATTTACTTTTTTGCACATCGAACACTAATATAAACCCAGAGACTGTAAAAAAAGATGGACGCCGTGTCTCCGTTCCCATTCATTCAATGAAAATGAAGCCAAAATCTTCCGCCATTTTGGCGATCCTGAATAACTGAATAACATTTTATAAAACGAATTCTGTGGGGATATAAAAAAAATTACAATATAAGCAGAGGTTACACTAGCTGTTGCGTTTAAATAATGGAGGTAGAATTACAGTATATTAGAAAAAAATGTGATTAAGAGTTGTCTTTTTTGCCATTGAAACCTATGGGGATGGGTGGGGTTACACAGCTTTCTGAAACCGAACAGCAGGGGGCGCCCGACCTGTGGTGGCTTCACTTTTGAGAGACGATGCTCTGTCCAGCTATACACAGTCTATGTATAAACCTAACTGCTATTCTTATTTAAAGTGTATTCACACCTATAGTTTGAGGGGCTCCAAGTGGTCCAGTGGACTACCCTGAGAGAGCACAATTGGCCTTGCTCTCTTTCGGTGAGTAGATGGCACTCTCTCCCCTCATCACTCCAAAAGGGTGATGTCGGTCAGCACAAGGCTGCGTCTGTGAGCTGATGTATCAGAAACGAGTCGCTGTGCTTTCCTCCGACTGCGCTGTGATGCTACTCGGCAATGCTGCATCCGCAGCAGTTCGATAACAGGGTGATAGCGTAGCTAAATCGGGGAGAAAAGTGAGATAAAAAGGAAGAAAAAAAAAGAAAAGATTTGTAAAGCTTCCGGAGTTCATTTTCATTCTGTTCCATGAACACCTTCTTTCACGGGTCTCAATGTGGTTGTTTTGGTCCACACCAGAGTGTGATGACTGTTTTCACACCTGCCCAAAGAGATCGCACAAAAGTGAAAATGACCGAAATGAAACCGAACATGAACCAATGAGTTCGATTTAACCAGACTAAAAAGTTCAGGTGAGAAAACAGCCTTAGTCTCACTGTCCGGCTCCAGTGAGGAACAGTCAGGCTTCAGGCGATGCATTATCAATTGTATGAGCGTCCAGCCTGTTTAGCACGCTCTGGAGAGACCAAGCGTGCATGTGCGTGCGTGCGCGTGTGTGTGTGTATGTGTGTGAATACAGTGAGAACTCTGGTCTCATCTTAAAGGGTCTGAATTCCCGTCAGGGAGCTGGAGCAGGGGAGCAGTAGACACGAACACAAGGCAACGGAAGGTTTTAGAACCTCCAGAGAATTACATCTGAGGACATATCTTCACGTCAACAGCTGGAGAACACACACACACACACACACACACACTTAGACAAGGAGGGGGATGAGAGACTAAATGAATGCAAGAATAAAACTGAATGAAAAAAGATTGACAGGAAGTCTGAGTTCTGAGGCTGTTAACTGCACTGTGAACTAACAGTAAAATTTACGGCACTATACAGTAAACACTGTTTTACTTAAAAAAATTCTGACTATCTCAATGGAAAATGAACAGATAAACAAATATTTGAAAAACTGAAGGTCAACACACTTGGAGGAGACTAACCACCACTCCTGTTACAACAGTTAACAGACACCAGAGACTGTATATAAGAGTGGAAAGAACACCCTCAAGAATTAATAAAATATATGAATTCAATGATTAAGTAGTTTGGTTTATTACTTCTTTTAATATAGTGTACCTTACAAGAGATGATGTTCGCTCTCTGCAGTCGGACTAAACTGCAGAATGAAAGTCAGGAGCAGCAGGTGTTTATGGCTGAGAAATCACAGATTTGTTACACACAAAGACAGAAAGAGAGAAAGGCAGGTGATCCATGCAATCTCACACACACACACACACACACACACACAGTTGTATAGTTGTAAACAGATATAAAGTAAGCTTGTTCGGCTTCTAGGGATGAAAAGAGACAGCCAGTAATTTTAGCAGAAACGAAAAGAAAAGTAAGCATAAAGCCTCCAATCAGACGACTCGGATTCACCTAATCAGGTTTTCACTGACAGAGTGATTCAATTACACCAATCAGACCAATCAGAGCCCTGTGTTTACACAGAGACACACACACACACACACACACACACAGACAACATAGTCTGGCGCGTGGCGGTGGTGAATCCGGAGCCGGTGAGCTCATGCTTTTCTCTGACCTCTCCCCTCAAGATTTCCTGCCGCCTCTGAAGTTGCCGTGGCAACGTTCCTGCTACGAGGGCTAAGACACACTTCCAGTACACTGTGCCAGGAGGTGTGTGTGAGTGTGTGTGTGTGTGTGGGACGACAGCTGGCTGAGACTCTGGCTGTTGCTCTGTCTCTCCACCACACAGCTGAATAAGACCACAGTGAAGAGAGTCAGAACTCCCCCCCCGATACACAAAAACATGACACAAACCGTTTCATCTGCATGCAATGTTATGCTTTTTTTATTTGTGTGTGTGTGTGTGTGTGTGTGTGTGTTGGGGTGGGGGGGGGTGGGGGGGGGGGGTTGTTAGGTAGTGAACTAAGTATTGTTACTTGTGTTACTATGTTTAGGGGTGTAACAAAATATTAATCATATTAACTATGTGGATGTCAAATTACGGGAAACTGACACCAAAAATCCATAATTCCTGATATTTGATTATTTAAGAGTATCGCAGGATCATAGTGATGTGTTATCATCGTTATTATAGGCAACATATCGTAATAAAATCATATTGTGAGACGCCCTAACTGTGATCTCTGGAATGATGGTGCTCCATCATGTACTTTTTTTGTGTTGGAGATTAGTTGGGGTTTTGAGGATGAGGTGAGGTGGTGATTATCCAACATCATAAAATTATTAAAAAACTCAGAAATACTGCTGCTTTAAATTCAAAGCCCCACTAGGTAGGATTTCCTTGATTTTTGATCTTTTTAAAGAAGTAAAATTACAGCTTGAAACTCACTGCAGCGCTGCATTGAGGTGTAATAGGAGGAATAGCGGTGCTCTTGTGTCTGTGCCGGAGCTCCTCTGAGCTCAAACCAGACTCTGTACGTTTTCAGAAGCGGCCGTGACCAACGCTTGCGAGAACTGCGACAAACTTTACAAACTAACATACAGACACTCTGGCAGAAGCTGGAAAGAGACCGAATATGTCTGTGAAAGCCAGAAAACGAGAAAGAGAATCCGCCTGAAACAATTATTACACTCTGCAACTGTAGGGGGAGCCCACGAGCACAAAATCTCAATCCTACCTGGTGGGGCTTTAAACAAAAACATTAGGGACTGATGTTTGTACACCATCGACAGTAAAGCCTCTTTTAATAATAATAATAATAATAATAATAATGCAGTTTTCATTAAATTTACATTGAATATCAAGCTGGCAGATGCGCACCACACACACACACAAAGGGCATGGCAGCCTTTCCCCTTAAGTATTATAAAATCAACAACCAAGTACAAACAATCAAGTCCACCTCCGCCAAGAGCTCCCGGAGTACAAACACTGCTGAATTATGACTTGTCACAACACGTGGGTGTGTGCTTGTCGCAGGAGGAGGCAGACAGAAGAAAAGCAAGGAAACAACTTCAAACACAAAAGCCTGCAGCTCAATCCACATCAACCAACACACGCTTGCACCTGCCAGCAGCAGATCAGCCACACGCCTCAGATCCAGTGTCAGGTTCACACACTGAAACTTAGATCACAGGTCAGCCGGCACCTCCACATCTAAAGGAGCTGCGTCTCAAATCGAGTAGTTCTGAAGTACACTAGCCACTCTCAGTGCAGGTACTGCACTCCCCCTGGGACCTGTGAAAGGGGATATGGTGTACGGTTAAGACCCCAGGATATATTAGAATTGCTTAAAAAAGAAGTGTGGAGTATTGCACAGGGCAGAAGTGGGGAAACAGGCAGAGAATACTGCAGATGGAAATGTTGAAACTGAACTGAAATGCCTTACACTAAAATGGAGAGGGTGTAAAATTGATAGTTGACTGTTCAGGTGTGAGGCATGGGAAGTGCGTTTAGAATGTGTTTAGAACACTTTAAAAACATAGTACAAAGAGTACTAAAATATACACACTTTGCAGCTAATAGTGTAAGCCTATGGTGCAGAGAAAACAAAAACAAAACACTGTGTAACGTTATTATTGCAAATATACTATATATATATATATACTATATGTATAATCATGTCAGAATATTGTACACATTGTAGATCGTAAGAATCCACTGAACAGTAAAAATTAAGTGTAAATATAGTGCACACTATATTAGGTTCACAAGATTTTAAGAATATATATATTTTTTCAGAGATAAAATATATAATTGAAAATATTTATATATTTTTATATCGTTCTGTAATGCATGACAATCAGTTTTTACTGTTTTATGAACCACATGTGATTTATCATATGCAGAACAGTATGTAAGTAATGCAGCTGGTTTTACCATAAGCCCAACAACTTCTCTCCTGTATGATCTCACATAAGTCCCTTTATACTATTGTCAAAATATGGGGGTACTGAGGGTTCGGTATTCAAGTGGCAATCCCCTTTGAGGGTTCAATACAGACCTGGCAACCTATGACCGAACCTCGACGAGTTACCTCTGCGTGTGTTTGCAATTCCGCATCGCTCTGCCCTTTAAACCGCAGACAAAGGGACAACTCGAATAACAGCAACATGTTAAAGTCAGCAGATACAGAGAGCACTGCTGTTTGCCATTCAAAATGATCAAACATTTGTTTTGGGTACCTGTGCATACGTCTCGCTCGACACATTTAACACCTGATGAGAAATATTGTGCCATTTTAATCTTGTGACACGAGATCTTGTCACATGCCTTGTACACAGTGTACAGCTTATGTACATTACATAGTGTAAAAATACACTAAATACAACATATACACCATACTTGTGCTGAGCACAGACAGAATTTGGCCTACACCTACACGGTGGAGCCCACAGAGCAGTGAGGGTTAAGAGCTTTGCTCAAAGGCCCAACAGTGGCGGCCCACACAACCTTGGTATCGAACCCAAAACCTTGATGGCCAGGTGCTCTATCTGATGAGCCACCCCTGCCCTGTTTTCGCATTTGCCAGCTGGGAGAGCATAGGTCATGCTATGGTGCCCCTGGAGCAGGATGGGTCAAGGGCCTTGCTCAAGGCCCCAACGCTGGTAGTGTGTGTATTGAATACACAACCCTGTTATCACAGTGCAGTCTTTACTGCCAATTATTATGTGGATATGTTTGCATACAGTGCATAGTGAATTGCATAGGTAATACTAAATACAGACTATTCTATATGGTGAATTAGGGCACTAACACAGTAGTACATGGTGCCTGAATTTAGACACAGGGCTCGACTGGTTGTGAACGATCTATCAGGCTGTCAGAGTCCGACGTTGCCGAGGCTATTTATGCTCAACCACCCCCCCAGGGACGAAGCTCAACGAGCAGGAAAAGTCTAAAAGCAATCCATTGTTCATTAATTAGCTTCAGAGAATGCAGGGAAGATATAGGCCCCGATATAAAGAGACTGTCAAAAGTTTGGGAACACCCAGCTTTTCTTTGCCAATTTGATGTAAAAGCACAACAGGCAGCTTTTGTAAGAATAAAGTACAAAATGTATGATGAATAATGTAAGAATAGAGTACAGAATGTATAGAGAATGATGTAAGAAATATAGTGCACAATTACTAGTGAGTAATAAGAGAAAATGGTGCACAATATACAGCAAATAGTGTAATAAAAATTATTCAGTACACAAAACATTACGAAAAAATAAAAAAAATCAGTACATAATGCATGGTAAATGGTTTAAGAACTAAATATTAAACTAAATATAGTGATTTTTTTCTACAGAATGTATGGTGAGAGTGTATGCAAGAAAATAGTGCATAATGTTAGTGAATATTGTAAAAATAAGATACAAACTATATGGTGAATAACTCAAAAATATAGTGCACAATATATAGTGAATATAGTAAGAACACTTTATACTCACTAACATACTCACAATTTATACTCACTAACATAAAAATACAGTACACAACTTATAGTGAACAGTGTAGGAATAGCGCAAAATGTATAATAAATGGAGTGAAAGTAAAAATGTAAGAATACACAATGTTTAGCGAATGGTGTAAGGATATAAAATACAAAGAATAGTCAACAGTATGTATACATGTATACATATATATGGTGTAAAATGTCCAAAAAACATCTAGATGTCCAGAAACTTTTGCTCACATCTCATCCAAGCTGAGGAGAAGAGGCAGGATCCGTGTGTATTCACATATCTCAGGGTGAAATGGAATGCTTTCATAAGCAGTCGAGGGTCGAGGCGTTTGGAGAAGCGCGCCGCGGAGCGTTTACGTTACATTTCCAAACCAAATGAGAAAGAAACGTGAATTATTCAAATGCATGCATCGCCACGGTAACCAATACCTGCAGCGGAGGCACTTTCAATCGCATGCGTGTTATCGCTTGGAGCAAGCGCGTGTCTGTGTGTATATATGTGTGTTTGTGTCTGTGTGTGGTAAACGGTGTATTGTATGGGGGCCTTCCCCATCAGAGGAGGCAGCAATTAGAGCAAGTCTGGCAGCTGGGGCTTGACCCGGCACTGCAGCGAGAGTTTCACACACAGTTCCACTCAGGAGGCCTTCCAATTATCCCAGCCAGCGCACACACACCAACACACACATGCACACACTCCGGGCCCCCACAGTGACTCCCTTCACACACTCTCCCTCAGGCTGATCTGAGCGCAGGCCTGTGAAAGCTGTATGGTCCGCCGCGGCCTACGCTGTCCAGCGTGAAACGGTACACTTTCCGCTTTTATAATCTCTCTATTAAAGCCACGTCTGCTCCCTATAGGACTGCTGCACGGCCACCCTGCAGCCACTATAGGAGCTTATCTATTCAAAGTCTGAGCTGTAGGAGAGAGAGAGTTCTATTTTTGAGTATGTAATATTTAATATTACAGGGTTTCTTTGATTTGACCAAATTGAAAACCTCTGGAATATAATCCAGAAGATGGATGATCACAAGCCATCAAACCAAGCTAAACTGCTTGAATTTTAGCACCAGGAGTAAAGGCATAAAGTTATCCAAAAGCAGTGTGTAAAGGCCCTGTCCCACTGCGATTGTGTCTAAATATCCACTAAAGTACGTCCAAATTTATCAGAAAAATTACGTCCATATTCCGTCTAAATTGAAGTTGGACGCCGACTTCCAAATTTGTACGCCGACTTCCACTTTTTGGACGTCGACTTCCAACTATATATGGTTGTTTTTTCTAGTGAATCATCATTTCTTCTTGAGCTACAAGAGAGAGCACATCTATTCTCTTCTACACAACCATGGACCACAGATTCCTTGCAGTGATGGTGCAGCAGCAGAACATAGTCCTCCATGTGCTGGACCAGACCGGGAGGAGGAGGAGGCGGCAGCAGGAGAGGACTGTATGGGTCAGGCCTTGGATTGTACGCCGGGTGGAGTTTGGACTGTATGACCGGCTGATGGTAAAGCGATGGACACCAGAAAAATATTTGTATGGACGTCGACGTTCACCTGTACGTGCCGTCCAAATATCCACTAAAATACGTCCGTACTGCGTCTAAATATCCAATAAATTACGTCCATATTAGTCGCCGTCTATTCCGAAAATTTTGGGAGGTACCAAAACCACTTTTGCGTCTAAAGTGGACGGCAACGTCTAAACTACCTCCACTTGGACGGTGCCGTCCAAATATCCACTAAACTACGTCCAGATTGCGTCTAAATATCCACTAAATATCCACTAAACTGCGTCCACTGAAATTTGGACGTACTTTAGTGGATATTTAGACGCAATCGCAGTGGGACAGGGCCTTAAGACTGGTGGAGGAGAACATGATGCCAAGATGCATGAAAACTGTGATTAAAAACCAGGGTTATTCCACCAAATATTGATTTCTGATTTTCTTTTAAAACGTTATGAATATGAACTTGTTTTCTTTGCATTATTTGAGGTCTGAAAGCTATGTATCTTTTTTTTTGTTATTTCAGCCATTTCGAATTTTCTGCAAATAAATGCTCTAAATCACAATATTTTTGTTTGGAATTTGGGAGAAATGTTGTTTGTAGTTTATAGAATTAAACAACAATGTTCATTTTACTCAAACAGTGTGTGGCTAGAATTGTCCGTGCAATCAAACAAACAACTCAATAATCACGTCCACATTTAAGTCAGTACTGCATTCTGTATTGTTCTCAGAACAATAGTTTTGGGACAAACAAAATGATGGTCAGTTACAATGTCAAGTGTTCCAATGTCGTTAAAATCAGCTTTTCTAAAAGTTTGTAAAGGTTTATACAGGTATTGATTGTAGCCTTTACTAATGATCTGATACATTCTTAAGAGAACCCCCCCCCCCCCCCTTTTAAACTACTAATTACGATCTTCTAGAGATGATGCAGACAGATGTTAGCACAACTTGTGGTAATGTAAGTTTTTAAAGCAGAAAATGAATACAGTACGATTGCACCATTAAAATAAGTGCAGTGACAGTGTTTGAATTTTTGTGGACACAGCATTTGCTAGCATGCTGAAGTTTACACTTACTTAATATATTAATTTAGCTTGGGGCCCCCAAATGCCTTTAAATGGCCCTTCAATGGGGAAACTTTGATTAGAGCAGCAACCATGCAGTGTTTGTGTGTGTGTGTGTGTGTGTGTGTGGTTTACATGAGGGAGGCACAAAGGTCAGCGTGGTTAATGAAGCTGTCTGTTCACGCTAACAGTGATTAGCTTCTCACTGCAGCTAGTGTTCAGCCACCCCACCTTCTAGACAAGCAGCACACACAAACACAGGGAAATGATGACACTGCAGAGTCCTAAGTCATGTGATTATGAAGAAGGAGTTTTCGGACAGCTTTTTATACCACTCTGTCTGGTGGAGAGATTTTTTTGTTTTCCATAATTATTCCTAGTTCCCAACAGTAAGCTAGGTAAGCTTCCCCAATTAAATAAATTATAATACAGTTTATGATACAGTACAGCAGGCCTCTCTAATGAATTGTCAAATCTGATATTACCAATTACCAAAAAAGACAATATATGGAAAGAAGTATTGGGACACTTGTATCTGTTTGTTCTTCTACAATTAAAGGGGATAATCTTGCTGGTTCTATTATACAGAGAAAGTTTTTCTACTAGATTGTGGAGAATTGCTGTGAGGATTTGATTGAATGCAGGATGTTGAGTAATTACATCCCCACCGCAATCAAAAAGAACTGAATGGAGAACCATCATTCCAGAGAGCAGGAGTGTTTGTTAGTTAGTTCCATCGCTCCACAGCTTAATGTCATGGAACTTATTTAGCTAATTCAGCTAAAGCTAATGTTAAAGATAACCTAATGGGTTAGATAGCTTATGGGGCTAATTAGTTAAGTGAAGTAGTGACTGTATTTGAGTAAATATGCTGTTTACTGATGAATTACCCAAATAAATTATAATTAAGTATATAAAATATATATAAACATAATTACATGAGTAGTTTTTAAGCAACAACTTATCTTTAACTTTTTGTTTTACTTTAGGAAAATTAGCGCCACATTAACAGTAGCTTCTTTATATTTATCTTTCCTGATTTGGAACAGCTTTGACGCACCCGTCCCCTGTTATAGATCCAGACTGTGCTTAGGAATCTGAGGGAGTGTGTATGCGGATATGTGTGTATGAGTGTGTGTGTGTGTGTTGTGCTGCCTCGACTGAGTCACAGAGAGTGCTGAAAGGTTAGACGTGACGCTGCCGTGCGGCCCGCTCCCCGGGGGTTCCATTAGAAAGGGCTGTTGATTGGTTATGGAACGGTTTCTGTGGTGCCAGAGTGGAATTAGAACGCTTGTGAGCACTAGCACAGTGTGCCTGCGTGTGTGTGTGTGTGTGTGTGTGTCACAAAAGGCGAGGGAGGGAGAGAAAGGAACAGATGTGACAGATGGGCAGAATATAGTCTTCAGTCGCCTTCGACGGATACGAAAATATTAAGCCGATAGGGGCTTTTGTCAAATGGAATCAGGTGTGATGAGGAGGGAAGTGAGTCTGTGTGTGTGTGTGTGTGTGTGTGTGTGTGTGTGTGTGTGTGTGTGTGTGTGTGTGTGTGTGAGAGAGAGTGCATTCGTGTTGGAACAGACTGAACACTGCCAAATTCCCCTCTCAGGAGCAGCTGCAGGAGACAGCCCAGCAGAAACACACAGCACAGAGTGTGTGTTGCCTGTGTGTGTTTGTTGCCTTGGTAGAATGCATGCACGCACTGGCCTGACACACACTCAACAGGAGCCTATTCCCCTCTCATCTCCTCTCCTACGCTTCCTTAGCATCCATGCATGTGTGAAAGAGAGGGAAACACACACACAGCACACTCAATAGAGAGCAAATACAGCTCGTCTGTCGTTTCTGTTCCGATGTGATTCAGTGTTCAGTCACACAGCTGTGCTGGAATATTAACCCCAGATTCTCTCTCTTATTTCTCTTCCTCTCTCCATCTCTCTCTTTCTCTTCCTTTTCTTTATATCAGTATAAAAAATACGATAATCTGAAGGACTTGCTCATTAGTCTAAGCTCACCATGGCCTGTCTCAACATTTTCCTACAGGGTATAAAGCCACCAGAACAGGGCTGTGAAGCAGTGGAAATACATGCTCTGAACTTATGGATCATTCAACATCAGCACCTGACCTCACTAATGCTCTTGTGAGGCTCAGTGCTGTCAAATTCTCACAGCAATGTTTTAAACTAAATTGAAAATTCACTACTGCAACAAAATGAAAATTCATTTTTATTATTGCATATGATATGATATAGCACGCCCCTAACTGAGATATAAAAATATAAACATCTCCATATATCTCCATATATCCAGGACTGAAGTAAAACAAATGATACAGGACAGATATAATCTGTCTCTAGTAGATATATAATAGGAATTAGGAATAGTGTGAATTTTTCTTTTGCTAAAAACAGTAAAAAAAAAAAAAAAAATTGTACTCTGATGTGATGATAATTAGGGGTGGGTGATATGGTACAATATTCAAAAATGTTGGCGATATTATTTGACATGATACGATACGGCACATCGCTAATATATGTAACTAAGCAGAACTAGGCAGAACTAAGTCTTGATGAAGAAGGCTGAGTAAAGTGTGTATCTGGGCTGTTTCAGAGCAGATATATAACCTTTACACAACTCAAGTATCATCACAGAAGATACAGATCAGAGTGATCACACAGCCAAAACACACGCATGCACTTTCTAGGAGAGTGCAGTATCTTAGTAAAGGTCAAACTAACCCAAGTGCTGCAGCAAAGCTCTCTCTCTCTCTCTCTCTCTCTCTCTCTCTGTGTCTCTGTTTCTGGCCCTTCCCACTGGCTCTTCCAGGTCAATGGCAGACTAGGCCGAAAGCTGCTTCTCCCTCCCTATCTCTCTCTCTCTCACACGCACAAACACAACTGGAGCAAGTCCTCACAAACAAGCTGTCAGCACGATTACCCCCCTGATTGAGAAAATGAAACGGAGGCTGACGGCTGAAAATTACTGTGATGATCCAACTAAGGTGACTGACATTAACCCTGTACAAGAAAAAGGCAGACCGACAGACAAGAGTCTCAGAGCCAGAGACGCCGTGCCAGAGCCTCAGCGCTGTAGCGAACACGGCCAAACAAAGCTCCCCAAAAACGTGGAGCCCATAATTCAGCACAAACAGAACGCTTCCACTAATTAACTTTAATCAATTTGCTGTGAACAGCCATTATGACTGAAAACCCGCGTAAAAAAACACTCATTATGAAATACGCAACAGACAGCGTACTCTAATCACACCGCACTCACTCTGACTTCTAAAATGAAAAAACTCAACAACACACAAGGTACAAAATACTCTGGAATTTTGTATGAATAGAAAAAATATATCTGCTGCTTTTTCCCACTATTTAAAAATCTTAAGTGTCCATAAGTATTTTTATTTTTTAATTTTGTACACCACCAGCTCAGTGGACTTGAAACCAAAAAATCAATATATGATTCAGGTGTGGTTTTAGGTTTGATTTAAGGCATTAAAACAAAAATACTGCATTAACGACTTGGGACTAAAGTCATTTTTACAGACTCATAACCTACTGGAGAATCATGGCCATGTGTAGCATAATGTCTCGTTATTTTTTGACACATTAGGCAGATAAATGTTCTAGATAAGTACTACCTCACTCTGCCTTCAGCCTAGTTATGTCATGTAAGCACAGTCTGTAGTATGAAGAGCTTCCTTTGTCCCTTTGTATTCACAATGCTATTGCAGCTCTTTTGATGTGTTTATTTTGAAAACTATTGTGAAAAAAACATGAATTATCTTACAGCCATATTGTACAGCTCAGTTGATTATCATGCTCCTGCTTTAACCCCAAAAATCTTACTCTAGTGGCTACTCAGAGTTACTGAAGAAGGTGAGTAGCCATGTCTACAACACATCAAGCGATGCAAGAACATTTATTTTTGTCTGAATTTTTCCTTTAACAGTATTATTAAGTTACAATTTCTGAAATATGATGTTTTGTTACAGCTGCATCCTATTGATTGTGCAGAAATCACCAGAAACATCTATCCACAGGAACTGTATGCTCTTGGTCATAGCTTGGGCCTGATTTAGCATTCAACTTGCGTTAAGCTTCTCTGCTGAAACTGGATCGGCAGGGCTATATAGGGAACGTGAGCTGGACAGCTGGGTAAAGCTATAGGCCAGCTAAAGGAATGAGCTAAAGAGAAGTCACCTTGCTAGCACAAAGCTCATGGACCACCATACATACCGCATTCCACACACACAAACCATGTGGCCTCGGTGAAGAGGGGTCACATAACAGCACTTGGCCAGCGGCAACCACATTACACAGTACACTGGATCACGCAAACACACTAGGGATGCCCTGGAGAAGTGTCTCTGCCCCATCTGAATTCATGACAAGCAACTCATACAATGTTACATCATACATTATACAGCTGTACGATCCACACTTCAACTGTATGAGGGTTGGGAGGGCTATTTATTCTGAAATGTATTTTGTACAGATTTTTGACTATCGTTTGCAAAATGTCTGTAATCCTATTTAAATGACTATTGAATAAGAGTAATGAAATACTGCTGAACTGTATGAATGAAGGTACTTCCTCCAGGTTCAATATTAAGTGTGTAAAGACAATGCACTCAGATGCTGCATGTGTAGTTTGATTTTAAGATTTCAACTTTATCTCTTTACACTTTCATACCTGGCCTGGTTGGTGCAGACTTATCAAACTATTTAATTATGGCAAGCCAACTAAGCCAAAACGTGTGGGAAAGAAACGCCTTCACGCGTAAAAATATCAGGTGCCCACACGTAAAAAAATCACGTGTTGACAGATAAAGACATTATCTTTTTTACGTGTACAGACGTGATCTTTCTACGTGTAGAGGCGTAAATGTATGCCGTCTGTACATCATGTGCTTTTTTTACCTGTACAGAGGTAGATGTGAAATAGGGGGTACATCATAGTCACATGATCACAACGTTTCAGTTACGTGGACCTTACGTGCAGAGTGTGTATGAGTATGTATGGGGCTATGTCACGGTACGTTGACACTGCGTTGTAACCCACGTAAGCGTCTTATGAATATGGAATACAATACGTTGCATGACATCATGTGTTGTCAGGCTGCCTTATTACAATGCAAATGTATGCATAGGCGCGTTTACTGATTGGATGTTAGATGTCAAGACGTGTATACACGAACAGTTTTACCGCCTGTACACGTGATATTTTTACGTGCGGACATGTGATATTTTTACGCGTGGAGGCTTCTTTCCCACACGTTTTGGCTCAGTTGGCTTGCCATATTTAATAGTCTTTTAATTTGACAGACAGGAACAATTTACCTGTCCTTTGGTCTGCAGAAAGACAGAAAGGACAGTGCTTCATCAGTGCAGCATCAAATGTGGGAATTTAACATCAGAGTAAGCTTTTCTCAGTGCGGGTCAGCACTTTAATGACTGCATATCCTGTCTGTTTAGCTTTCAAAATGTTACAGACCCAATACCAGCCAGTATGACCTTATTTCACCCCTTCTAACAGCAGCATAAATGGACTGCAATGGGGAAAAACATGCATAAATAAATGGAAATGGTCAATAAACTAAAAAAAATCCATTAATATATTCCCAGATCTGCTCTGATACTGATAATTTAGACCAGATTGTAACACCCCTAAAACAGCATTAAGTCAACAGCAGTCAGGCTCCCCGGTAGCACCACAGCTCCAGTTGCACAGCCAGCCGGAATGGAGCGATGATGGGCCTGGCGGGAGGTGCCTCTAAAAAAAGCCGCCCAAAGCTGTCCTCCTGCTCCGCTTCCAATCTCAAACAATTTACCAGGACCCTCGCTCCCCACAGCCCACGCAGTGTTCAAACGCCGGCCAGGCCAGGGGCTCCGGATGATCCACAGCGCTCCAGGGCTCGCCTGCCGAGCAGGTCAATGCAGTCGCCGACCAAAGGGATGATAAGACATTAGAGAAGAGCACGGGGTGTGATTTCCGGCCCAGTTAAAAGCAGCGGGCATAATCTGGTCCCAGATCAGGAAGAGTAAAGCCGGATTCACACTTCAGAGACGCAACGCGCTGGCCAGGTGCGTTTAAGCACACCTGCCACACTCTCTGTGAAACCTCCCTGACCTGCCTGTCCATCTCCATCTCTCCTGTTCCTCTCCTTTATAAAAGAATAAGCTGATCCGCATAGAGCTACAGATCTGCAGCAAGATGTTTTAATCCTAAAAAGAGAGTAGGTTATATGATCACAAAGTTTAGCATTGCAAACATACAAATGCAAACAGACTGCTCTGAGTGTGTTAGCTTAACTCTTGCTATGTTTGACTTTAAGAAACTGCCATATTTACACTGACCCATGTTTAACCATGAAAATACAAAAGAAACAATAAAAATAAGAAAAAAATGTTTTCCTCCTTAAACATTATATTTAGCTGTTTTCACTCCATACAGATTGTGATTTACTTATTATCATTCCTAATTCAAATTAAAAAAAGATCAACAATTTTTTGTCTAAATGATATATTTTTGGCCTCTGAAGACCATATTGTCACTATTGGGTCAAAAAAGAACAGAACTGTATCATTTAAAAACATGCTAAATATATTTAAATATCACATGAAATATAACATTTTACCCATATTGCACAGTCCTACCAGAGTTACTTAAAAATTTACCACACACCTTTTCAGGCTGTTTAGCAGAGAGCAATTTTTTTGACCCCCTATTTCACATACATTTTTACTTCATATACACGGCACACAATTTATAAAAGCAAATCTGCTGTATGTGTATTTGAGAGATCCTGCTGTTGTCAGTTTCTTTACTTTCAGTGAAAATCACAAACATGATCAAATCTAAAACTCTATGCTTAAAGACATATTAACTATGCTTCAACATATTACTATTAATATTAACACTATCTTTATAATATCCTGCAGGTTCACTGACCCTCATTTAAATTGAATGTTAATCATAACATAGATTTATTAATTAAATAATTAATAATGTAAAAAAATGTTATGACTGCTTAAGCAATACAGTACAACACTGCAAACCAACTTACTGCAGTAAAGTTGGATTTGGAACTGGCAGTGCTTGCTTCCACACTTGCTTGGCCAGTAGTGTCTATGGCTACATGAGTTTGCCTGGCTTGGCTCCTTGAATGCTCTGAGTGGAATGGCCCACCCTGGGTTCAGCTGGGCTGGACGGTTCTCCTGCAGAAGCAGAAGCAGAAGCCGGAGCCTCCACACCTGCCCTATCTGGCCCTGGCTCCGGCTATCTGCATACGGCTCAGCTAATGGGCAGCCTGCTGCACCGAGCGGCCAAAACTAGCATCCGTTAATGAATCCCGCTCCACCCTTCCGGTCCAACCGGCACCACCTCCTCAAACTCCCTGAACTCCTGTTTGTTTTGGCCAGAGAGCGTGAGGGTGGGGGGGGGGTCATGTATCAGGACGGTCGAGTGGGACGTTCCTGGAAAATTTCAGCTTAATTAAAATGTTTTCATCAGCTCAGGGGGCACGGATTTATCTAAACTATTCCGAATATCTTCCAACAGCTCAGGTATGTAAGAATGTTTGGAATTGGCAGCATGGATTCAGTGGCGTCCCGTAACAAAGGATGAGACGAACGCTGCCTCGGAATATACAGGAACTAGTCATGCCTTAAATTTCACTTCACTCAGCAGCCTGCATCAATTTCCTTCCAAATGAGATATGAAAAATGGCTTGAGTAGAGTAATGAAATTACTATTAGAGGTATTACGAGTTTATTAAGAACAATATCTATTAAACAAATTTGTTTTTATACAAACAGATTTAATTAAACAAAAAATTAAGATAAATGACTGTGCTGCTATTTTTAATTTGATCAAAATAGACACAGCTACTTATTCATTTTAATTTATAAATAAATGATCAAATATTATCAGAGACCTCTGTCCCTAAACAATATTAATGAACGGGCTACTAACCTACGCACTGCACAGTAAAGACTAAAGCCAATCAAAATTATTAAAATTAGAGTTTAATGATTATTTGGGTATTTTAGTGTTTTTTATTTTTATGGGTGGGAAACACACATCTCATAATAAAATATTATCATGATATGCTGTCCATAGGGGCATAACAGTACACAAAATTCACAGTTCGCTTCACACCTCGGTATAAAAACCACAGTTTGGTACAGTTGGTGCAGAAAAAAACATGTTTGGCTGATCTCCGGTGCTGCAGTAGTAAAGCAGGGAGGTAGGCAGGTCCTTGAGCTCCTGTTTACTGTTTTCACTTGCCAAACTCTGTGACATTTCTTAAAGAATACATGTTCCATTACACCTAAATAAGCAAATACCAGGACATATGGATTTATTGGTGTCGGTTTCACAGAAATTTCCAACTAATATTCTTCAGAGTGCATACACTTTAATAAAAAACATTTATATCTGACACTACGCATCAATATTGTATAGCATGCACGCAAAAACAATATGGTGTCAATATGGCGTCCCCCTCTATTTAATATTTTGAGGTAAAATGAATAGAAGATGCTGCTTCATGCCAAAGCTGTTACAGGCTTGTCTGGACTGGAAACACAGTTAGACACAAAAGGCAGTTTCCCAACTATAAAATCTAATTACAATTAGCCTTTTATCGCAGACGGAGCTCTGAGTGTGTACTGTGTGTACCATTATAGTATGACTGTGGATGTTCTGTAAAATCTGCCAGAAGAGTGTACAGTGGACAGGCCGTGTCCCTTCAGCCGCCATACCATCACACTCAAAGGATTTGCTCTGTTTACTTTTGCTGCCTGAAGCTTTCCAGATAGATAAAACCAATCGCTTCCTCACCCACTAGTCCCTCACACACACACACACATTGGTGAAAGTGTGGAAAATGAGGAATGAATCCCTGCCTTAGACACAAATCCACCTAATCTGCAGCATGTTGTTGATACATCCACTCCTGAGCGTTCGTCTCTCTCCCCTGATACTCTTCCACAGGGGTGCTGATCACACATGCACACGCACACACACGCAAACGCACACGTGCACACACACACACAGGTTTGTTTTCGTAACATTTCAGGACCCATATATGTAGACATAGCCTTTTCATTCATTACTATATATATATATAGTTGCATCAGCTTCTGCACACTGAATTCTAGTGTTTGTCAGTGTTAGCGGATTCTTTGTTATTGCCAATTTTGTAGTAATTATTGACGGTGTGCTATGGCCTACAAACGTGACAGATAGAGATTAGGTCAAGCAACACTGAAGTATTCCTTTAACCTCAGAACAAAATGGGGAATGGTAGCTGCTCAGTGATTAGGGCACACTGAGTTATTGACCACAAGGTTGTGGGTTCAATACACTCATTCACTGAGATACCAATGCAGGGACTTTGATCTTCGTGTTTTCTTGTCACACATTTCTGTATTCCTATTTGTTTGTGCTGAAAACGTATAAAAAGATACACACACACACACACACACACACACACACAGTGTTTTATCTCCAGGTGTGTGCTGTCGTCACTGCCCACACCGTGCTTCAATACCTCAGAGGCTTCATTAGGCCACAGACAAGGACTCATTCCACCTCCCTGTATCTCCATGCACACACACACACACACACACACACACACACACACATACAGAGGAGAAATGGGGATGAGCAGAAAAGAGAAGACGAAAAACACAAGGGCATTTCCCCCCTGGCTTTTTTAAAAGTGCACAGTGTGGGAGTCGTCCCATGAGAGGCTGTAAGTTTTTGTGCCTGGATGTCAGACAGAGGTCCTCCGTTAAAGAAGAAGTCATATCTCACTGCTTATTCAGCACACACACACATACACACACATACACACACAAACAAGAGCATGCAGACTACAGGCAGTCAGCTAGGCCCAGACCAGGCACACTTTCCTGTTTACCCGCCGTCAGCACGGCACAACACACACATCCAGCTTTTAAGCAGATGCTCCCAAAGTTAGTTGCCAGCCTCTGCAAAAACTTTATTACAAAAGAAAAAAAAAGTAAAAAAAAATGCAGGTGTGCGCACGCGCATCATCACGCACATACAAACTCACAGTCAGCAGAGCGTTAGCATTATAAATAAACACTGAGGGTGGGTGGTACAGCACAAGCATAACAGTGTGATATTTCAAGGCAGTTTAGTTTTTCAGATATTTGTGAACAACTTCAATTACATCCCTTTCTTGTCATTATACTTGTACAATTTACAAGTTTCTTTTTTAGTATTCCAGCTTATAAAAAAGAATAAGATCGGCCGTAAGAGCTCTAAGCACTGAGCAGAGAAAGTAAAGGTCTTGCTCATGGGCTGTGGGTATCGAACCCACAACCCTGTGAACAATTACTCACAGCTTTAACTACGCAACAGAGAGGTCCTCCAATCAGAGAGCTAAGGGCCCTTCTCAAGAGCCATGGGTATTGAAGCGGCTAAGGGTTTTGTTTAAAAGCTGCAGGTACTGAACCCACAGCCCTGTGATCAATACCTCACCACTTTGATCTATGAGTGACCATTGTTCAACAGAGGCCATATTTAAAACACAGTTTAAAAAAAAGCTAGTGCTAGCATTCCCCCACCAGCAAAATACTTCAGATTGTCTGCTTTGTTCGATGCTACCAGATTACCTATGTTGGATTCTAGCGGCGCAGTGGCTTAGTGGTTAGCACGTTCGCCTCCCAGCACTGGGGTCTTGGGTTCAAGTCCCTATCTGGGTGGAGTTTCCATGTTCTCCCTGTGTCTGCGTGGGTTTCCTCCGGGGACTCTGGTTTCCTCCCACAGTCCAAAAACATTGAGATCAGGTAAATTGGATACTCTAAATTGTCCTGAAAAATGTATTACTGTGTATGTGTAAAGTGTGTGGTATGTATGTAGGTTTGTGTGTGTGTGTGTAAATGTGTGTGTATGACTGTGCCCAGATATGGATTGGCACTCTGTCCTGGGTAAATGCTGTAGTGCCTGATGCAGTCCTCCAGGTGGACGGTCGTTTCCGGTTGAGAGTACGCTGTGCGCTATTGGCTGCCGCTTCTCACCGGTGTGTGGATGAGTGTTAATGTGTAATGTGCTTGTTTGTAAAACATGTAAATTGTAAAGCGTCCTTGGGTTTCTAGAAAGGTGCTATATAAGTTGAACTTCATTCATTCATTCTATGCTATTTGCTTTGTTTGATTTTGTTTGTTTTTTTAATGGACCACTTAATGTAGCTGTGCTAGTGGAAAACCAACCAAGAACTTGGTACTACAATGTTAAACAGAGCCAAGTAGTGCCGTATGTAATGTGCTTATCTTTTGCTGGTGTAAAATATCCAGATGCAATCATGTGAAATCTTATCGTGATGATATATTTTTACCATATCGCCCAGCCTTATCTGTCAACTGTCAAACCTGCTGGGGGTGGAAGAGGGACCTGAAGAACATTTGAAACCTATTCAGCTCAACAATAAAAGGCAGAGGTGTGAGTGTGATGGGGTGGGATTGCTTGGGGGGGGTTGGGCTTCTCTCCAAAAGACTGTCAAGAGCAGGTCGGAAAGTGACACCATAATATTTTGTCTCATTTGGCCGTCCCCAGACGGCTCTGCTGAAGAAGAGCCTGCCAATCAGAGAGCGGCGTCCACCCTGGCCCACCATCAGCACGGCTTTCAAATATCACCTGTCATTGACTAGACACACACACACACACACAGAGCCAAAAAAGTGGCTTTTCATTTAAACCCCACACTGGGCTCTGAACCCAAAAGTTATTACAGCCCCCACCCTGGGGGTCCCTGTCTCAGGTTAAACACACACCACATTAATAGAAATCCCATATAATCCAGCAAATGGTCGTTTTAAGAGGCTGATAGCACCTGAGGCTCAGCCACAGCGCACAGAGCTGACCAGATTGGTGTGTGTATATATATATATATATATATATATGTGTGTGTGTGTGTCTATGTGTGTGTGATCTGATGGAGGTGCGTCCGGCTGCTGATTAATTCCGGTGGTCCGTTTTGTGTGGGAAATGTGACAGCGATGAGGAGAAGACCTGCATTTCCTGCGTTTCTCCACTCGCCATAACCTCAATAAAGATGTAAGATTGCTGCCCCCAAGTCGCCTCCACAATTTCCCCAACCCACACAGACACCACATATATACACATCCTCCCCTGCTGTGTACCCTCACCCCCCTCTCCAAAGAGCAGGTGCTGGAAATCCTCTCCAAATCTGAGTCAATCTCCTTTAAACAGGCCGCTCCTCCAGCAGAGGCAGTGACACAGGCAACCCACCCTGCTTATCTTAAAGGTGGGGGGGGTTTCAGTGAGACACATCTGTCACTGCGATTGATGGGGATGTGAACACATACACAAACCCTACACACACACACACACATGCTGATTGGAATGTGTCAATCAGAGACAATGTTCAATGCACAGAATCACATATGGGAACAGAACTGTAGTAGCAGTATAATATAGCAGTAAAAAGTAGGAAACTGACCCAGTGACCCTCCGCTCCCAAGCTTATATCTTTAGCCCTTGGGCTGAATACTTCCTGGCAAGGGTGCTGGACCACTGCAGGGAATCGGACATACCTATTTGCATTATTGCACAAGATGTGTAGGCAACCTATAGACAAGAAGGCTGTTACAGGCCCATTTGCCTTCTATATAAGGCTTAAAGTAAGGTGCCTAATCAAAAATGTCTCATTTAAATAAGATCAGCTTTTTCCATATAATTGCAAAATAAAATTCCAAAGGGTCATTTTTTTAATTTATCTTATTATCCACTTCTTTCTGGTCATGGTCAAAGTGGGACAGGAGCCTAAATTAAATCAGAAATATTCCTTGGATAGGGAGCCAATCTGTTCAGACAAGACAACCGTAGTGAATATGCTGAGCAAGCCGGGCGAGCAGAGTGGGAGAGGCCGTTACTGTAGTTCATTTCTGCAGTCGTGTCTGCGGGGTCCTCATCGGGCTCTCAGATTAAAAAGCCTCAGGAATGAACTAAACACACACTTACACACACCTATTCAGAGCAGTTAGAGAGACAAACCTTTAGTGCTTGAGGACAGAACTAGACACTGTGGACATCCAGGTCCTTGAGATCTGAAATATTTGTAACAGAGTCGATCAAGGGCCATTCAAATGAATGAATATCAGCTGTGAGATTGCTTTCTAATGAACAGATATAGGCCTAGCAGGCAGATTTGATATCTCTCATGTACATTCATCATGTGGTCAAAAGGTTGTGGGCATCTGCTCATACAGTATTTCCTCTGAAATGAAGAACACTGAAAGGGAAGTGTGTCCCTCTTAACTGCAGTAACTACCTGTATTCCTTTGACCAGGTTTTGGAACACTGTAATTTGCTGTAATGATGACATAATTAGTGAATTCAGGCAGTTGATGAATTAGATTACTTGGAGCAGTTTCTCCCTCTGTTTCGTTTGGTATAAACCCATGCAGCGCAGATATGAGCAGGGAATGCTGCACATACTGCGTGTGTAAACACCATAGAGCATCAGAGACAGCGTTTGTACATAGCAGTATATTATCTGGCTAATATATTAGATTAACTGCGCCTAATCAGCAGTTTAGATCAATTAAAAAGAAATACATATTTTATAGCTGGGTCAGATCAAGACCAGATTACATTCTCACCACAAGAGAACCACTTCAGGGGGCGGAAGTTGGCAACTAAGGCAGAAATTGGGGTCAGACAAAAAAGAAGAATCAGTGGTAATGAGCCTCTGTTCCATGTATATTACCACACTGTTGAGAACAAAATAAAATGTGTTAGGAATAAAAAGTTCAGAAAGCAAAATTTGGGGACCTTAATCACCTGTGTCTATGATTGGTCTACAGAATGCGTTGGGGCCAATCATAATTCACTGTCATAACTCATCAACATAAACTTGGGAAAATCATATGTCTGTTGATATGTCTCTATTCAGAGAGTGAATCTATAGTTGAATGGAAGACTAAGTATGATCTACAGACGAATGTAAGGCTCCCACACACTCCTAGTCATGAGTGCGTGTGTGTGTGTGTGTTTGTGCGTGTGCCTGCAAATTTTAACTTATGAAAAAGTCCACCTAGAGCACAAAATCGTATTGC
Organism: Astyanax mexicanus; assembly: GCF_023375975.1. NCBI lineage: Eukaryota > Metazoa > Chordata > Actinopteri > Characiformes > Acestrorhamphidae > Astyanax > Astyanax mexicanus. The sequence continues at coordinate 5,760,510 of NC_064427.1, forward strand.
AACACACTCCATGCATCGCTGGCTGTGTTGCAATAAGCCCAGATTTTCCCTCCATTTCTCTCCTTTCTATGAAGGTCTTACCTCAGGGTCATACCAGCAAACAAGCTAAACTGCTAAACAAAGGCTTCCCCCACTGCTTCCTCACTCGCCCCCTTTAAAAAGGGCATTTACAGCGGTTGTTTGTGTTCACCGAGGCAGGAAGCGCGGGCAGCACGCTAATGGACATCAACACTGTTTTTATTCGCTACGCCTGAATGGCTCGAATGTTGTTATTAAGCGTTAGCGCTTGGGCAGGTATGCTAAATGAGCTAATATGAAGTCCAGGATGCCACGTTCATCGTGGTTGGCCGCACGTGTGCTTTCTCCCCCACCCCTCCCAACACCTCCACATATACCCATCGCCCTCCCACCAACACCAAGCACGACTCCTCCATTTACTGAACCTCAACTCACACCAAATGTCAGCCGGCGTATCAGATCACCAAAACAAATTTCCTGCTGCTAATCGAGTCGTTTTTTAACCCCCTGCGCTCCTAAATCACCTCCATGCCTCCTCCCACTGCTTCCTCACAGAAGAAGTGTGAGGAAAAAGTACACCCTGCCTGTTTCTCTCTCTTACTGTTTTTCTCAAAGCTATTTTAACATTCAGAACCACTTTTGTAGAATAGAACGCATAGAACGTAGCACAGCTACGAATAAAAAAAATATATATCACTAGACATCCAATAAAAGCTTAGAAAAGCACTGGATCCCCAGCTCTGACCCATCAAACTCCAGACGCCTTAGCCTGCCAGCATCACACTAGGAGAAATTTGGAAAAATGGAGCGCCATCTACCCCACCCTATGTTAATGTTAGATACATATTATCCGACCTCCTTCACATAAACAGACCTAGTCGCACTCTCAGATCTTCCTCATCTGTTAGTCTCACTGTTTTCCCAGCCCGATTGACCACCATGGGGTTAAGAGCTTTCAGCCGGTCTGCCCCCCGTCTTTGGAACTCTCTCCCATCAGACATCCGTAATATTGACTCTCTCCACATTTTCAAATCACGCCTCAAAACGCACCTGTTTAGGATAGCATACAATCTTTAGTCTGCTCCCTCATTTTATGATATTTTTAAATTGCTTCCCTATTTTTACTGTTGTTTTAATGATGTTTGTATATGTTTTCTGCTTTATTTTCATTGTATTATGTACGGTGACCTTGAGAGTCCTGAAAGGCGCCTTTAAATAAAATGTATTATTATTATTATTATTATTATTATTATTATAGATGCCGGGCACTGCCAGGGCTACAGAGGTATAAACCCCTTCAGCATTAAGCTGTTAACCAGTCGATTTAACCATGTTTTTTGGAATGATGATGGTGTTCCATTCAAGTATTTTGAGTTGGGACGTTTAGAAAGATGCTTGTGGAGGTGATCATCCAACATGCTGACTTTGCTTATATGTTTTTTTGCTGAATGCAATCAAATCTTTACAGCAATGCTCTACAATCTAGAAGAAGTCAGGTCTTCCCTGGAAAATAGGGACAGTTTTTCAGAAGAAGCACTAGTTTCTTCACTGTAGACTGGTTAAGAGATAATAAAAGGTCAGTAATAATGATTTTAGTAAATAACTGTTATATGAGGCCAATGTTAGGAGTGACATATGGACTTTAATGGCCTTTATTAAAGACAGTGCTAACACTACAGCAGTGCTTGTGTGTGCAGCAGTGTGTGTCGATGTCAGCATGGAGGAACCGAGGAACAGGGAGGAGTGTGTTAGAGGTTAGAGACAGACAGACAGACAGACAGACAGAGGGAAAGCCACTCTCAGGATGATTGTGAGTCTGGCTGTGTGTGTGCTTGTAGGGATTTAAGTGTGTGTCACAGCAGCTCATCAGCTCAGCAAAGCTCCTATAGCTGTCAAGCACACACACACACACACACACACACACACACACACACAGAGCATCCTATTACTGTTGACATACAGACTGGGGCGAGCAGTAGTGTGTGTGTGTTTATGTGTTGGTGGGGGATTGAAAAGAGAAAGCTCCTGTGACCCCACCACCTGTTTCCTTGCCACAGCCCAGCACCAACCGCCACCTCTGTGTGCGCACACACACACACACTCACACCAACACTCACACTTACACTCACAACCATATACACATACACACACCTCTAATTGGGCACAGATCCACTTCATACAAGCGTGTGTGCAAACAGACACACAGACACACACACACACACTGACACACAGAAGGACATAAAGGGCATCCATGCAGCAACAGTTCAACATCAACACACACACACACACACACACACACACACTGAGTGCAGTCCTGGTGGGTATGTCGAGTGAGTGTGAATGCCTGATGTGGCAACCTGGTAGAGGCACACACACACACACACACACACACACACACACACTTTCCCTCGCTGAAATATTCTAAACATGTCCGCTTCAGACATTTGAATGACAAGCTGAAGTGAAGCCATGCTGAGTGCCTGGACCCCTACATTGCTATCTCTATCTCTCTCTCTCTCTCTCTCTCTCTCTCTCTCTCTCTCCACACCATTCCCCTTCATATTTCTTCCTTTCTCTCCCTCTCTTTCTCTCTCTCTCTCTCTCTCTCTCTCCCTCTGTGCAGAAATGTATGTAATATATGGTTATATAAATCCCTGCTGTTCCCAAGTTTGAAAAAGAACTTCGCTCGCGAGAACTGCGACCTGCTTTCCGACCTTTAGTTCTAATGAAACATTTATTACACTCTGCAACTGTAGGGGAAGCCCATGAGCACAATCTCTCAATTTTACCTAGTGGAGCTTTAATACATACAAATCTATGTTTACTTTGTATCTCCATTTTTTTACTTTTTGATATAATATGAATATGGCAGTTATTTCTGAAGTATTTCTACATATTGTATGTATCTTGTGAAACCAATAAACATTTTATAAGATGTTTACAAATGTACTAAAGACCTTTAGTTCCTTAGTTCAGCATTATCTTTGAGAAATAGCCAAACATCTGCGTGATGCTGGTATTGTTTTATGCAGTAATAAACTGATACTGATAATGATGCTGATATCACTGGGCACACTTGTTATCAATAAAATGAGCAATTCCAAACTTCTAAGTGATACTGGAGACAGACGGATGGACAGACAGGCAGGCAGACAGGCGAGTAGATACAGCAGAAGGCAGCATCTCTCTGATTTGAGTGCAGCCCCCTGGAGACAGCACGCTCAATCACGCTGATTTATTTGTCGTAAGTGTGTGAGGATTCCTCAAACAAAAAAAAACACACAAAAAGACAAGAAAATAAAACACCCACCAGCGTCATACAATCAAGCCAATCAAGTCATTCAATCAAGTGGAGGCTTTGCACAGAGGCCTACTCAGACGGTGATTAGGAGCGGCGTGGGGGGAAACACGGCAATGTCACGACTTGACCACAATCAGCTTTATTTACACCGAGAGTCGCCTGAAATAACAGCAGCACTCAGTCAGGGCCCAAAATTACATACCATTAACATGTCTAGTGATTCCAAACTTTTGAGCAATAGTGGACTTTTCATGCTACATTAATCAGATGAATATGACTGATCACTGATCACAGATGCAGCCAGTCAGTAAAGACATGTTTGCTGTCTGAACAAAGCTTAGAATAGGAGATGCTAATCTAGCGTTGCTAACAATCTCTGGACTTTAGAATACTGTCACCAGTCTTATCATGATACATATTATTACCTATTATTATTATTATTATCTGTGTAATGTTCCTCTTCAAACTAGATTAAGGGGAATAGAAGTTATGTTTGTTTGTTTGTTTGTTACCATAGCTAATAGTGCATATATGTTGCATGAGCTAATGACACAAATAGAGATGACAAAAACTTATACCTGAGAGATCAAATTGGAGTGACTGGTGAAGTGGTCTTGATTAGCTAGGGAACCACAGTTTATTATTTTAATAATATGGACACTGCGATGTGACCAAGGTGTTTTAAGTTGGCTCTTGTTTTATAAAAATATGCAGGAGCATTTTCTGTGTTTTCCATGATTTAATTGAAGATTGTGGTGCATTTTATATCCGTATCCTTATATCCAATAACTGTTGTAAGCCTTATTTCTGCAAATGCATTTTGAGTTATGTGCATAGCAGAAACCTTAAAGCCTACAACCTAACAACCTATTTTGCTAAATTGTCTCCTTTAATTTAAGTAATAAAGTAATAAAAAAAGCTAAGGGTTAGTCCAAAAACAATCTTTTGCCACATTTTACATAATGTATTTATTGTCATGCTGAAAATTTGTAATAAAGGCATCAATAAAATTAAAAAGAAGTAAAAAATATTTTTGTTTAGTTACACCTGTATTTAGACTCATTTTTAGGCTGTGGCCAATTGAATGAATTCAGTGGTTGATGTAGAGTCAGGAACATCAAGACCAATAGTAGTGGAAAGAAGGTGGGACTTAAACAGACACCTGTACAAACAAACACTGATGTAAAATCTCAACATTTAACATAATTTATTAATCTCAGCCAGACACATCCCATTCACATCCCTAACAAAGAGCATGTTTGAGAAAATGAGACCATATGGCCCCTCTAGACGAGCTAAGTTAGTCACACACTACAGTACAGGCTCACTTCCAGCTAAGTGATGCTCAGATGACAAGCTCCAAAGATAAATTCTCAGAATCACAAAATCTGAGAAGCCTAAGTTGATTAAGAATGCATTTTGTGGTGTGTAGCTGTTAGCGAAGATCATTAGCCAGAGCAGATAGAACAAAGCGATAGAAGCCATAATGAATTACTCGCCAATGAAGCCCACCCCGCTACGCTACACCACAGAGAGCAGAGGCACGGCGCTCGGCGGGAGGTCCGCAGAACAACACAGCACAACGTCAACAAACTAACACGATCTGCTTCTAGGCATTTCCGCACACTCGTGTTCAACTGTGCACCAACAGAACAGAACACCCACCCCGTCCACTCCGCACTCCAACACATCTGCAATTTCGCCTTGACTCAGCACCCAGAAGCTCCACAAGCTTGAAGATCTGAAGCTGTTCCTGTCATTCCACGCCTAGCAGCTGCATCTCGTCAGAGGGACGGCCTTTGAGGGGGGACCAAAAAAAGGCGAGAAGAAGAAAAACAGAATCGCTTACCTTTCCGAACTGCTCGAAATACTGCTTCACGTCCTCTACCACCGTGTTCGCTGATAGTCCGCCCACGAATATTTTCTTTGTTCTCGTGACCATCTGGAGAGATAGAAAGACAGAAAGACAGACCTGTTTAAAATAACTGCTTGCATGTATCACGATACATGGGTTAAGATTCAACATTTCACAATATTCTGCGATACTGTAAGCAAGGTGATTTATAGAAACTGTAACTGTAAAATTTTAAACACAACCCTACATAAACCAATGACTGCCATTAATTGTATTCTCATGTAAACTAATAATTACAGCAATACTGTGTTTTTAGAAATCAATATATAACAAACTTGTCTTGATAAGGGAAGGTGGTCGTTTAATTAGCCACACTTCTGTCGATCCCTAGGGTTTGTAGATTAGTGCAAGTACAGACCGCACACTTTCCCAGAAAGAAGCCAACTGACCAACATATAAACCAACTATTCAATCACAGTACGTACAGTTTAGGACATAAAGGCTCACTTTTAATCCATTTGGCCAGTAGAGGTTGCTTTTAGTCACTTTTGCAAGCCTCATTAAAAGAGAACTCTTATCAGCAGGAGCTCATAAATGCATGTTTTCATCCAAAGACGAGCCAAACAAGTTTGAACTCTGGTCATTTATTGCAATCTTTTTTTGTATAATATTTTGTCTTTGTTCTAGATTTTAGAACTTTAGAGTGTTAGTATTGAAGGTGTGGTTATCTCCAATCACACCCTTCACTAGGACTGTTTGCTATGTTCATGAAGGACGCTGAACAGTATGGACCTTTTACTTTGACAGGAAGAGGACATCTGACCAACTGTAAGCCAAGTGACCAACAACAGCAGGCCGAGTTTTAGAAGTCACTGCTCAGGTTCAACACATTTGGTCAGTAGGGGTTCTGTTAGCATGCAAGTCACTTTGTACACCTCACTTAAAGAAAACTCACAAGTGGAAGCTCACAAATGCATGTTCCTGCTTTCATGACTGATTTGACAAATAGTCATGTTTGGTTAAGCAGCATGATCATGTGGGTTGACTATATTGGTAAAGTTGATGCTAAGAGAACAAAAAACATGTCTCATGCTGGTCTACCAGCTCAATCAGCTGTACCAGTTTGAGCTGACCAGACGGGGCTGATTTTTGTCCAGGAGGAATAATCGATAATCAACAAGTCTTGATTTCTTTACCAAGAATCTATTCTTCCTGCTTTTAGACTGAATACATCAACACCTCGATTTATCAAAAACACCCACAGGAACATTCATCTGGAACTGTGATCTTGATTGGTTACAAGGCTCATTTGCATACTGCAGCCCTGTAGACATCTTAGCGCACAGCGCACCATCAGAAGGCCGTTGTGACTCTGTAGACGAGGCTTTTGAGGCCGAGACACAAATTATCCAGTGAACAGAGACTGAATGTGCTGGTGCGAAGCGTGAGCGGCGACTTCTACTGGAGTTCCCCGGTTTTCTCGCCCACACACTTCCAAGCAGCGCGAGTGAGTCATTCGAGCAGCTCACTGGGACCAAAGGCCCGAGCTCCAGCGCTAAAGGTCTCTCTTTGAAGCTGCTTTTCACTCCAAGACGAACCGGCGTTCTGTTGTCTTCACGAGCGCTTTAATTGTAACCGAGGCTGAAAGTGAAACTGCTTTATTATCACCACTGACCTCAGCAGCGGCTCAGCACAGGTGTGTGTGTGATCTACAGAATATGAATAAATACAGTATACGAATACATCTACAGTACGCTTTTTTCTGTCATATTTCACTATTGCTCTAGTGTCCACCAGACAGACCACAGCAACCACAAGGGAAACCATCAGCAAGCAAACACATAGCAACACCATAGCAACCACCTTGGAAACCACAGCACATAGCAACCACCTGGAATACTATCCATTCAGTGTTTCCTCCATGACATTTTCTCAGTTATTTCTATTAATTCTATCTTTCTATTCTATTCTATTTTCTATTTCATTTTATTCTATTTTATTTATTTAATGTCCGCACTGTACTCTCTATACTTTTCTATTCTATTCTATTCTATTTTATTAAACTATGTAATTAAAATATGTAAAATTCAGTTATGGCAACACTATCATTTCAGATTTTTTTTTTCAATGCCACTGTATTACACTCTATAATTCTACTCCTCTGTTTCTATATATTTTTTTCTATGCAACCTCTACTGTTCTATTCTCTTCATACATTTGTGTATTTTTCATTCTGTTCTACTGTCTATTTTTTCTTTTAATTCTATTTTATTCATTTTTTTTCTTTTCCATAATATTCTGTTCTATTATTTTCTACAATATGCCTCTCCATTTTCCTCTCTTTTGGGTCTTCTTCTGCCTTTAATTCTAGTCTATCCTCTGTGTTTAATATTCTATTGTATTCTACTCACATTTTATCTACTTAATTCTGTTCAGTTCTGCTCCACTCCATACTTCTGAGGCTTGTGCACAGCAGTGCATTCACTATACTTTATTGATTAAGGCTTTATTGCGGGGAATGCTGTTTTAATGCACTTTAATAGTCACAGCACAACCCAATCAAAACAACTTGCCGTGCACCCCCCTCTCATCCCCACCCTCACACACACATGCTCACACACACCGCACTACCACACTTATAGACAGTCAAACACACACACACACACACACACACAGTGGGCACCATTAGAGCACCTTTTCCACCCTGTTAAACCTCTGGCATGTTTATTTGTTCGACAACACGTTCTGGTACTTTCTATCAACCATCAAAAACACGCCGCACTTAAGACAATAAAGAGCACAAATGCAGGCCCTTTCCCCCCCGTCCAAACACAATTAGGCAGCGCAGGGGGAAAGAATCAGAGCACATTAAAGCCTCAATTAATTCCACAGCAGAAAATATACAGAGCATTAGAAACGAGCGGGGGGAAAGAGAGCACAAATATGAAGCTAAGTGCATCAGAGAGAAAGAGAGACAGAGAAAAGAGGAAAGGGGGGTTGGGGAGTTTATGCCTAATATATGTATATAAATATATGTGTGTGTGTGTGTGTATATATATATATATACATAGACCAACCCACACACACACACAATCTCTGAACATGCGTCTCCTTGCTGGTTCAGGTGCAAATGGAATGGTCGGCCCCGCCTTCTCTGTTTGCATGTGAGGTCACACCATTTGTATGAAACCCAGTCACAGATGCAAATCCACCCGATGCTTCCCTCAGACCGACACCCTGTCCGGATCTCAGCCCGTCTCTGGGGTTATCGGCCCTTCCTGCGGTCACAATAAAGACGCCGTGCACTCGTTTATCACCCTCCTTCACTTCTGTCAGACATGGCCCAGGACTTACATCCTACTCACCACAGCATGTGAATGGGTCAGCTGTCATGTTTGTGCACTGATGGGTAGTTTACCTATCTCTCTATTAGATGTAGGTCATTTATCATCGAGTTCAGTATCCCTGAACTGATGTTATACCATACTAAACGCAAAAAATAAAATACTGCATATCCATAATAGCAATTCTTTGCTGCCACACTAGTAAGAACACACTATGGTAGATCTGTCCCTCTGTCCCAATAACTTTTTTTTTCATATATATGCACTAAATATTTAACAGTCTCATTTCACGTTTTTTCTTCATTAATTTTGCAGTGGTCTCTAGTAGAAATGAATAACCAGTGAGCTGTTTTTTGTAAAAAAAAATAAAAAAATAAAAAAATAATCAGGGTTTCATCTGAACTCATGAATATTCATGACATGCAAACATACTGCCTCTGGATGGCTAACAGCACTAAGACCCTCCCTCCACGGCTCTGCAGTGGGCAGTCACAAGCCAAGGTGGGCGAGGCCATGAATCCTAATTACAGGCTGATGTCAGTCCAGAGGCTTTTTCTTATTAACTCGTTTTTTCATTTCACGTGCATTTCAAAAAGAGCAAGTACTAAATGGTTTCTAGCAAAATGACACCTTTAAAAATGCTATATGTTTAATAATCTTGCTTTTTAGTTTTTTTTTTATTTTACTACGTTTTATTTTTGCTACCGTGTATGAAAAGCACTGTACAAATAAACTTGATTTGGCTAAATCATTTTAAGACCATTTTACGCCACTGATATAATAGTAAAATAATATCATATTAATGTGTATATGTTTATGTTTAACTTCAGTGCAGAAGGATGGGACTATATGCCTTTAACATGAGGATGAAGAGAGGGGTTAAACTCTTTCAGCTTCGGGGTGAAAAGGCAGGTTAAACTCATTTAAGTTAAGCGCAGGGCTAAATACCTCTATCTTCATTAGGAAAGGGCAGTGCTAAGCTGCTATAGGCTGAACTGTACAATCTTTCTGTTTTTACGACATCACAGACTCCAAACTGTTTTCAGGCTGTTCCTGCAGCCTGATATGTCAGACAAATATGTCTTAGTGTCTGTCTGTCTGTCTGCTAGCAGTCTCTGAGGGCTGGCTGGCTGTCTGTCTGTCTGGGGCAGGACCTCTGTGTCTCCTTCTGTTGTTTGTGTGTTCTGTAAGGGTGGGTGAGGCGGGAACGCCTCGTTGAGGGGCTTTTTTAGCACCTTGTCGGCGGATGCTTGAATTTTTTTAGCTCCGTCTTTATGCTGTGTGACAGGGCCGCCCCGCACAGCTGAAGGGATTTCTGCAGGCCCTGCAACAACACAATTACACACAAACACACACACACACACCACACACTCCTACTCTTTCTCTCTATGGTAACAACAGAACACACTGAGCACCCTCTGGACTGCCAAAGTGCCCCATGGATCGAAGACTTCAGAAAAGATACAGGCAACAGTGGAAAAAAAGGAAAATGACATCATGATACTGTGATTCTGTTATACTCAATAAGACAAATCTCTTCCACACTTCACAGCATCTGTGTTACTGAAGAAGATGAAATACTACTGAATAAGCAAGTACCATTAATTATGGATTTATTGTTTTTAGTTTTTACAGAATTTCAAAATCAATATTAATATTCTTCATATGAATAGGTTTACCCTATTCATTTGATTTCATCCATAGTAATGTAGCAGGAACTTCAATAAGTCAAACGAGTCTTAAGGAAGTTAAAGCACCCATGTTTCAATATTAACAGTGTTATCTGATGCCAATCAATAATGTATCAATGTATATGTATATCAATATTTTATCCAACCCCTAATGGCCATTATGATTATATCACCCAGGATGCATTGTTAATGGCAGGTATGAACAGGGTCTATGGTGTAGCGGCTGCTGCCTAGGCTTTGGGACATAAAATACATTCAACTGAGAGAACCTGGGAGGCAGCAGGTTTGATTGATTGACTTTAGTCATTCAGATCCAACCAGAGCATCTCCTGCTGCAATCTCAACCAGAGCGAAGAGAAAACTCAACCCAAAGAGGCGACGGCACTCCCAACATGCAAATCACTCTGAGCAGCACCAGCCTCGCAAAGACCAAGACATCTCCAGTTAGCATTCACAGCCCCTATCTGCACAGGCCTTATCTCAATCTGCACACTGCCTCCGTCAGCAGCCACAGCAGCAGAACACACACACACACACACACACACACAGAGCTAATGGATGGTATCAGTGACTGCCATAATGCCAAACAAACTGGTCCGAGGGAGAAGCTGTGCTATCTAGCCATCACTCTGGGATTTGTCAGCGCAAACCCTGCAGCACCGAGACCACCGATTCATTACTTGTGCAAATGTGAGTGCGAGGGAGAGCGCGCACGAGAGAGAGAGCTGATTGTGGGGAGATACAGGCTTTATTATGAAGCTGTAACATCAGTGGGGGGTGGGGGGGTAGACAGGCAAAACCAATTAAAACCCCCCGAATGTGGAGAAGAAGAACACGATGAGACTAAAAGTGACATGGCAAAAGAAAGAAAGAAAGAAAGAAAGAAAGAAAGAAAGAAAGAAAGAAAGAAAGAAAGAAAGAAAGAAAGAAAGAAAGAAAGAAAGAAAGAAAGAAAGAAAGAAAGAAAGAAAGAAAGAAAGAAAGAAAGAAAGAAAGAAAGAAAGAAAGAAAGAAAGAAAGAAAGAAAGAAAGAAAGAAAGAAAGAAAGAAAGAAAGAAAGAAAGAAAGAAAGAAAGAAAGTAGCAGCCTGGAATTCAGGACCACACGCAGAGCAGAGTGTTTCTGGGACACACACTGGTTTTTACAGCCACCAAAACATCAGGCCTGGGACAAGCTGGGAGCAAACATCTGCAAAACAGCGATAAATCGGCAGGCAAGAAGCCACAGCTGGACACCAAATGACCTCTCTCACTCACTCTCCCCCAGAAGGACAAAGTCTCCTTTCCCTTACATTTTGTACTTTTTTTTCTTTGGAGGGCATTCTGGACTTTTTTTTAGTATAAAAGACACTTCAGAATAGCGGTGTCCGCTGACCCAACTCTAAACTGAAAACTCGACTTTGTACACAAACAATTCAGAACTTGACACAGATTTGCCCTAAAATGACTGATACCTTATCGTAAACATAGTGTAGGCCTACCTCACTTACAGCTCAGCTTTAACTTGTCCTTAACTAACTCAACTTAGACTTGGTGTTAACTGACTCACTGATTCACTACCTCTCTCAGACTAATCTTTATCTGTCACAACTGGCCTTTGAGTCACCCTCAACTGAATCGCTAAGAAATATGTTCAAACAATTCCTAACACAGTTTGGACTCAAAAACACACAATTATTCACAAGTAGACTTTGACTTGCCTTCACTGGCTATATTTAGACTAGCTTTTAACTGACTCAAAAAATCTCTAAATCTCTAAGCTCTTAACTAACTTGCATCTTGATATGTATTTGCTGACTCATACTTGACCCTAATTAAGTAACAAAAATCCCCTTAATGTACATGCCATTTTTTGTTAAAAGATTCAAGTTTACTCAGACACTTCTGATTTGTCCTTAACTGGCAATATGACCTGGACTTGCTTGTAACTGACCCAAAATTGAACCTGGAGTTGGCAATAACTGATTTAATTTGCCCTTAACTACTTTCATGTAACTTGAGCTAGACTTGGTGTGAACTTAAACTTATTGCTCTACTTGAACTTCAATTTGTGAATGGGACCTAGCTGACATTTTAGTATGGGGTACAATCATGTATATTTGTTACTTTGTCAAACTACTGCTTTAACCTGAGTAATGTGAGGTAGGCTGAGTAGGTGGGAGGCTGGGGGTCTGCACTATCCCAGGCTGGTGGTAGGCTGGCAGAGTTTCATCTAGCGAACAGTAACAGGGATCCACAGAGTCATTCAATGATGAACGGAGCCGAGCTGAAAGCTGACAGCAGAGCAGAGGAAGAGTGGGTGAGCTTAAGAGGCACTCTCCAAATGCATCCTCTCCATCAGATACTCCGACACACACACACACACACACACACACACGAACACACACACTCCACTCGATTCCTCCATCGGCCCTGATTAAGTGGATGGCAGTATTTGTGGCCAGCTGATTACAGCTGTCTGACTTTGCCACAAGTGCCCTTGTTTTAGACAAAAAGCCAAAGGGAGTCATTTAGACCCAAGGTACCCCCCTTCCCCGCACACCCAACCCATCCCCAACCACCTGCAATCAGAGCTCTCTGGGACGGCCTGCTGATTTTTCAGAACTGGTGATTGCGAGGTGACGACGGTCCATCATAGGGGGCAACAGGGACAGGGATTTGGGTGAATTATCACATCTCCAGAGCTGAAGAATCAGCGGACTCAACTGGCTGAAGGAGACCAGAAGCATCATCAGAAGACAAAAAAGAAGCTCAGAGTTTTAAATAGAAACCAGCTTTATATAAAGCAGGAATTATTCTGAATTAAAATAACAATTGTAAGCTCTTCAAAACTTACAAAAACCAGCCCAGCGTGACTCCACTGGATGCAACAGATTTAAAGCAGAATTATATGTGAATAAAAAAATGTGCCTATAAACATATCTCACATCCACATTCAGTGCAATAGGCCCAACACAATACTAGCTCCTGTCTATACTATTAATTAAAGATCTATACTGTTTTTTGTTTTTTTTTTTTTTGAGAATCGAGACAATACTGTAAAACATATTATTGTTATAATTCAAACAATGTCAATTTTGCCAAATGCTAAAAGGGTTTGAAGCCCACCAGTACTGGCATATGTATGAACCTGATCATTCGACATAAGCACCTGACTCTCTTGATACAACACTGATGTTCATGTAATGTTGATGTTTGCTCAATTAGCGCTGAGGTCCAGCAGAAACGTCACCGCTGTTTATTCATGCTAGCCGCTGGCAGAGCAGCTCGTGACAGCGGTCTGATGAGCTAAATTAATATCTACAGCAAATGAGGGAACATGGTTGAATGTGTGTGTGTGTGTGTGTGTGTGTGAGTGAGAAAGAGAGAGAGAGAGAGAGAGAGAGAGGGACTGAATTGCGTCATATTGCTTGCGTTTTCAGTGTCACAGCTGCACGGCTGTGCGGGAAAGGCAAAACAAGGTCAGAAGACTTCAAGGTCAAACTACACTCTCACATTCTCTCTCTTTCTCTCTCTCTCTCACATACACACACACACACAAACACACACACACACGATAGAGAGACATTTTCTCAGTACATAAAAAGAGAAAGTGCAGCTAAAGTGTTTAACTCTTAGTAACACTGGCCTGATTTAAGTAAGCTATACACTACATTTATGCCTCTTCATTACACATAAGTTCATCCTGCCTTTTTTGGAGTAACTGTATCTATGTTCTATGTAGCACTTCTGTGAGGATTTGATTGCACTCAGTGATAACAGTACTATTGTATAGGAAGTACTCCTCTGGACTAAAAATAGACACCTGCTGTGTGCATATGCATCTGTGACAGCAATGGGTTTCACATAAAGTAGCTAAATGCATTCATAAGTAGGGGTGTTCACACATATTTACAAAGTGCATTTATTATTTTGGCCAGCAGTTATTTAGGTGACATATACCTCTTTTTACACAAGTTAGAATAGGTCTAAGGGCTATACAAAACATGTTTATTTGCACAAAATCACTCTCACATAAAGAGATCTCACCAGCTTTATTTTTTGCCAGTTTCAGTCATTTTCAGAATGAGCTGTTTAAGGGCTCGGTCACTTTTATGCAAATTGTAACACTTTTAGCGTTAGCTTGTGCTATATGTCATACACAAACAAGCTAATTCATGCTTACCTGTGATAGAAGCTGAAAGCTCATTATATGAAAGTTGCTGACCAACTGACTTGCCACAGATTCCTACAGACAAGCGACTCTGTCTAAAATTCACATTCTTTCATTCACATTCACAGGCCTTATCCCACAGGTCAGTTCATTATACTTTGGCTTCCGCAGGACAAGTAAAAATTTGTGAGACACAATACGAGTACCTGTTCTAACAGATGGCATTCAGACAGTGTATGTATAATCTGTTTATAAACAGAGTAATAAAGGATCCTGCAGGCAGTAATAAGATAAATGTGTTTATATGATTATCACTATTCATGATGCATTCACTGCTTTGGCAACAGCTGTTAATTATAGTTCACACCAATAAAACCTGCAGAATCTGAACCAGAGAGAGAGAGAGAGAGGGGACAAGAGGAAACTAGAAAGAGATCAAAATAGAAAGCAAGACAAAGCAAGAGAGCAAGCAAAAACAAGGTAGAGGCAGTGTGAGAATAAGAGCAAAGGTGAAAAAGAGAGCGAGAGAGTAAGAGCACACAAATTAAGTGAAAGATTGTGAATGTAAAAAGGGAAAATACAATAGCATTAGAAAGTTGCTGAACAAAAGATCAAAAGAGAGAGCACACAATTGCAAAAGTCAGAGTGAGGAAATTTAAGATTCAAGAAAAAATCGTCGGTATGCCGGTGATGGGGGTCCGAGCTCCTCCAGGCCTCTCTGTTAGAAGTGCTCCTGTCTGAGCTCCAGTGCGCATAAATAGATCCCTAATTGCTAATTACAATACAATTAGCGCTGAGGAGACGAGCGAAGGAGAGGCGCTTAGTGCAAATTCAGACTGACAGGGTAAAGCACTGCAGCTCAGGATTACACACACACACACACACACACATACACACGCACACACACAGCCAGGGGACCCTGTCAAAAAGACCAGCCAAGTGAAAGACGTGGGCTCCTGTAACTGTAAACCTTTTCCTGCTGCTGCACCACAGCTGTACCATGCTGCCTCCGGGGAGGAGTTTGTGCCCATTTGAGGGGCGGGGCAATACACTGATTCACACTGATATGGGCAACGATGGCTGTTCACACTGTGCGAACATTTTTTTTATAATTAATGGATCAATGCAAATGCCCCATAATTACTTTAAGTGTATATTCCAGTCTATATCCACAGAGTTTAATAGTGGTTGTACACATACCAAACACAGAATATCATAGGACAGGAACTAGCATTGTGCCATGAGCATGCTGACCAGTACTCAACCTCACTCACAAGATACCTTAACCTTACAGTTACACATGTGTGTGGGTTCAGTTCTGAATGGTTTGTAAGTTTGTGATGACCAGAGCACCTGAAAAAATCCCTGTAGTTCTAACCCGGCTTAGATCTGCTGTGTTACAGATGAACATCCGTATTGAAGACTGATAGCATGGTCTACACCAGGGGTGTCCAAATTAAGGAGATATTTTAGAAATAGAATGAAAGTTGGCCCGCTGTTAAGCAGGTTTTTATAATGTGAGATTCAAAGTTTGATCGCTAGGTGTCAGAAACGGGCCAAAGGGTCTAAAAGCGGAGAGAGTGCGGATTTCTAGCGCAAAAAAAAAAAAGGGCCAAAGAGTCTAAAGCCGGAGAGAGTGCGCATTTCTAGCGCAGAAAAACGGGCCTAAGAGTCTAAAAGCAGCAAGGGTACGCGTTTCTAGCGCAGAAAAACGGGCCAAAGAGTCTAAAAGAGACTTCATGAAATTAAACATAAATTTTAAAAATGTTAGTTTACACAACACTGTCAAAGATAAAGATCAAGTCAAGTAAAATGGTGTGTAAATGAAATAATCAGGAAAAAGGATTATTTAAAGTGGTATATTTCATTTTTCGTTTTATCACAGAGTGTGGCCCGTGACTTCAAATATATTTCTCCTTCTGGCCCCCAACAAAAAAAGTTTGGACACACCTGGTCTACACTTTATCACAGGTCTTTGGAGATTATGGCACTGCTACTGAAAACCAATCACTGGCAATGCAGCCCGACAAACCTTCCAGTAAGTCTACAGCAGCAACTAGGCCTAGATAGATAAATGAATAAACAAGTAAACAAATAAATAAATAAGGCTCCTACACCAAGATGTAAATAAGAGCACTGGCAAAACCAGAAGTGCTCTTCAAAGCTGTTCTGAAAAATTAATATTATGTTAATTAAGTGCTCGCCTCGGGCCAAATCTCAGAGACCGGAGCGAGGGAGTTTGGAGTGTTTAAGGAAGTATCCAGACTATTAGGCTGAGGGCAATACAACATCTGCAGGAGAGCAAGAGGCCTGGCCTGCGCCTGCTCTACACTGAACTGCACACCTCTTAGCATATGTGCTGGTGCTTAAAGCATCCCAAAACCATGAAAAAAGAAAATTATATGTTTATAATACAACTCACTCCTAGTGTTTTTATTCATTGTGTCTCTGATGTCTTAAATACAAACTCAATTATCAATTCATTTACACATATCTACCAATTCTGCCTGTCTTCATGTTACTTAGATAAAAGAACGCAAAGTTCTTTCCTACAGGCTGCCAGGCTGGGAAATCAAGACCTAGTTTTTTGGGGGGAAACTAAAAGCTATTAGGAGCATTTCAGCCAAGACTGCTTTCTGAATTATGCACTACTGATTGGTGTAGGGCAGAATGCACAGTGTATTTACATATCAGTCTTAAAGGCACATCGTGCTTCATTCTAAGGGATTTGCAATGGTAACCATCCTTAACAGAAGCTCCCATGATTTACAATCAGAATCAAGATTCAATCAGAAAGCAAGCATGGAAAATTCAAGATTTAATGCATTGTAGTCTGGCAACAAGAACGTAGACACCACAGAACACACACACACACACACATACGTGCACACATACATACAGATACATACACAAATGCATCGGTGACACAAATGCATTAAACCTCCAGACACCCTGCACTCACTCACCCTGAGCCTGTAATCACATCAATACTGCTAATGCTGTACTGTGCAACGAAGCAGACTGAAGCTGAGATCACTACTGCTCCAACCCACACACACACACACACACACTTTTATATTCTTTCTTCACAATTACATGTACTCTCTCTCTCTATATACATCTAAATATATAGATATATGTGTGTGTGCGTGTGTGTATCTATGTATTTCTCTATATACACTGTAGGTATTGCTGACACAGCTGTGCAAACGCACACACAGTACAAAAGTACTACCAACAAAATAGAACTCGTTGGAGCACCACGCCTAATGCTAGGTATGGGTGACTCACTCATTAGAGAAACAAGTTAAACTACAACTACCATATACATTGCATTACCACTGGAACCTGCTTTACCGTATGCCTAATCAAACGCTACTGATTTCTGCTATACTAAGATGACTAAGCTACTGCAACCGATTCTGCTAATACGGCTAATTTGCAACTTATAGCTTAGCTATACGGATAATTTCTCAACAATTACATCCTGCTATGCTAATATGGATAATTCATTAGATCGTGCTCTGCTAATTCACTGGATTTGCTCCACAAATATTGCTAATTCAATACCACAGCAGCCTGCTCTGTTACTATGAGTAATTTATTGGATCCCACTCTGCTAATATGGCTAATTTACTAGATCCTGCTACACTTATTCGCCAGCAGTGGATTGTGCTGTTCTAGATATCGCTAATTCATCTCGAATGGATTCTTCTAGTGAATTTATGTCCTCTGTATCCTGCAAACACGAATGGGATTGACAGCTCAAGGTGAGCAAGATGTCAGCAGGACGGCCTCGGCTGCACATGAAACAGCCGTCGATAGCTGCTGATGACTTTCCCCCCGTCAGATCCTCTGAACTGCGTCCAGCTGATCGATGGAGCTTCTGAAGGAGAGTGTTTTAATGTTAATATTCCACTGAACACAATAATGATCAGCCTGGCTCCAGGGGGGTTAACCGCTGCCATACGCACCACAAAGGCATGATAATACACCAGATCAGAACACGCACTGTACGCACTGAAGCTCTCAGCTCTCTCTCTCTCTCTCTCTCTCTCTCTCTTTCTTTCTTTGTATGACAGGACATGCTCCAAGTGAGCCCACCCGCCCGTCAGCGGGAAGAGAGAGAGGGAGGGGCTCGCTAGGGCTCTGACTTTAATTGGCTCTCACCATCTTTCTCCCTCACCCACCAAAAACCTACTGTCAATCTGCCCATTTTGACTGACTGCTCAGTGTTGCTCACAGTGAGAGAGAGAGATAGGGAGCAAGAAATGAGTTGGGAGTGATAGGAAGTAAGAGAGAGAGTGATAAAGAGAGAGAGAGAGCACAAGAGCAAGAATGGAGAGAGAGAGAGCAAGAGAGAGAGAAAGAGAGAGAGAGAAAGAAGAAAAGAAGAAGAAAGAGCAAAAGTCAGAGCTGTCCTGGATGTAAAGCAGTGGGAAGTCAGTTCTGCATGCTGGTTTACAGCAGAATGTCCACCCAAATGCTTCTTCCTCTGGACATGTCCTGTTGTCCCAAGGCTAAACACCCTCCTGCCACCCCCGGCTACGTACGGGGCAGTTATCCCATGCGCAGGAGCGGTACGCTCGTGCAGATCGGCTGCAGAGATGAGCTTCTTTAATCTCAGCTCAAACACAGAGAGTCTGAATCACACAGGCTTCCAGCAGCAGCTCCAGAAACACAGCTGTCAATTAGTGAATGGGACTGTGATTTGAGAGAGTGAGCGAGAGTGCGTGCAGAAGAGAGCGACAGGGCCTGAGGCTGGGAGTGTGTTTCTGTTAAATCGACTCCCACGCCAGTCCCGGTAGTCGTACCGCGCTGCCGTTAGCGCTGCTGCGGGACTCGCTCAGTCTGCATGGATCCATATGTCAGTCAGTGGGAGGCACAGAACTGCGCAGAACTGCACAGAACTCAAGAACCACGTTGCTACTAAGTACAGCAGCGACAGAACAGGACATGTGCAGTGCAGTTTTACTGATGAATTCTTCAACGATTCTTTATTTAAGGCTATGGTTTTATATTAGACCTCTGACAACCATTTAGATACAAAAGTAATTATTGATGCCTGGTCAAAGGCTCTTTAGACTTGTTGAATAACTTGTTGAATAGCATTTTAAGTGAAACATTCATTTTCCTTAGATGGTAGCCAAAGATTCTTCATTACTATGAAATCTGCTGCACTCAGAAGACACATTCAAGTCCAGCCATGGGTGTCCGCTTCTAAATAATGGAGATGTTACCATGATGGAGAATTACATACCTGGCAGAACTGACACATTTGTATTATTTTTTTATAATTATTAGTCATTATTTTACAAGATTTAGCCAGATTTAGAGACCATTACTCAACACTGTGTGACATAAATCTAGGAGAGTAAGTAAAATTGGAAAAAAGATAAATAAAAATAAGATAACATAAATAAAAAATATTAAAGTTAGAAAAGAATAAGTAAAATTTGGAAAAGATTATTGCAAAGAAAGATAAGCCTAAATTAGGACAAATGTCAGAATAATAAGGTTTAAGAAAAAATATTTAATTTATGTAATTACAATAAGAAAATTGAGAGAGATTTTTTCTCTCTGACTGCTGGAGGAACTGATCCAAACAGTGGTTAGAGCTTCACTGAGCAAAAACAGGAGCTGCTAAGCAGTGCAACTGTCTTATGTGTTAGTTTTTTTATCAGCAGATCGCAAATTCATTACCAGGAGATTCCACAGCCATTCGTGCCTGGGAGTCTCAGGAAAAATAACTGCCCTCATTGGGTGCGTAAGATTGCTGATGTAACAAAACTGGAGGTTTTGTTGGAGTGTTCTTCTCAATGTGTGCTGTATTAGTAGCCATTTAAAAAGATGTACTTCTGTTGCTATGCTAGTCCTTACATTCCCCTACAGCTGGTAGCAACATCCTAGCAAGCAACCTTTACTGAAAACAAGTAATTCTTTACTTTTGATTTAAATGTTGAACTTTTGAAACAAAATTGACTTTGTCCTAAGAAAAACACACTGGCTGTCATCTAAATTGTGCCATCATACAGAACTGTACGTCAATGAATGCAGCAACAATAGAAAAATAGATTCCAAAACAAGCCTCTTGCCTTAGCACTGTTGCTGTGAGAAAGCTACAACATCCAGGGGATTGGTTTGCAATTACAACAACGTTTCTAGTGACAACCCAAGCACCCCCCCCCCTCCATCCCTCAGCCTACTCCCCCAGGAGGGAGCTGTGCAACTAAGCAAGAAACATCACAGCTGGTCGGCCTCTAGGGGCGCGGGACAGATGAGCTACGGACTCCAAACCCTCCGCCGCACTTCCACTGACTCTATCTTTCTTTCTCTCTCCCTCACTGACTCATCCATTCTCTCTCTCCCGCTCCCTCGTTCATCACTCTTTTCACTTCTCGCTCCGTCTTCACTAATTGCTCCCAGCTCCCTCGTTTCCAGCCCTGTGCCTTCCAAGGTATTCCTCCATCTTTTCCACCTTTCCTCACGCAGCAGCGTTGAGGGGAGGGAAACGAGGGTGCGTTTGGTTCATTTATCATCTACACTCTACACCGCGAACCTCCGAGGTCCGGCCGACCAATTAAAGAACGGCATTCCTGCCAGCCGCACTCGGGGCATCCCGCCAGGGATAGCCACTGTTTCCAACGTCTTTTGCAAAAGTGTTATTTCTCCTTAAAAAACCTTGAATGTCAGAGAGGTACTTGAGCAGCAGGCCGAGAACAGTCAGCGGTAAGTGCCCGCCATCCAAATGCCACCATAAAGAACTGTTGACTTTTATGTAATGAACCATTTGGGAGTCCAGGATAAATCAGTTTTACAGGAGAGACCGCTGCAGCTGCTCCGTTATGGAAAAGGGTCCAGGGATTTTTACAGCCGTCATATTTTACATTAACAGTCCCACTTTACCCCGCCGCTACCTCGCATAGTTATTGTTGCTCCGTTATTACATCACTGCTGTTTCAACACAGCACCTGTATAACGGCGATATGGAGTTATTTGCCGACATTAAGGAAAATGACCCGCCAAATGGACATATGAAACTGTAACACGGACGAGTTCGATTCCATCTCCACATGCTTCTGTGTGACTTGCATTAGATGTCTTTTGGAACAAGCCTAAATTGTCTGTTTTACACACTCTCCTAGAACCTCATTAGAGAAAGACTTATAAAAGTAATTGAAGGCATTAAAGAAATAGGACCACTTATCCCAAATGCAATTTCCCATATTTAATGTTCAGAGTTTGCTTCTTTAGTTCTGGACACTAGTACAGGCTCTATCGTTGGATGCAACTGTTGCATAACGTAGAACAGTGCTTTTTTTCAGTCTGTGGGCCGTGCCCCCCCCAGACTGTGGCCCGCTAATGGCCACAAAATGATTGTCTGTGTGAAATAAATCTTTTCCAAAATATAGATATAGACATTTCAACAAATGTAATTTATGATGTAAAATATTGTAAAAAAAAAAAAAAAAAAAAAAAAAAACACATATATTTAGGTCAAGCTCATAAATTTTTCTGGCACAGTGCTTAGGGCTGGACAATAGTTCAATATTAATTTTTATCGAGTTGGAAAATAGTCCAATAATAGTGATATAATTCGTTAACCTGCATTAAGCCAGTAACTGTATTCCGGTGTTCTGATATTTCCCCACTGTTCGTGATCATTTTAATAATGCATTGGACAGATTTTAACCTGATTTTAGTAGCTTTAGCTAGGCCTGTCACAAAATAATTTTTTGTGGATGATATATCATCCCAGAAACTACTGTGATACACAATAGTTTTGTAATTTTATGGCTATTAAATACCACTGACATAATGATAACAGAATAGCATAAAAAAATTATACACTTTTTTAAGACAGCAAAAACATTTAATAATTATTTGTTATAATTAGTTTGGGAATTATTTACTTATTTCTTCACCTATTTTAGTCCACACTGTGTGTATGGAGTCACAGTTATTGAAGCATGACTGGCTAAAATACTGTTCACTGTTATGTATGTGAACAAACATAAAAATGGACAATATCACAATTATCCAAAATGATTGCGGTCATGTTCATTTATTGTGCGATAAAACGATATTACAATTATTGTGACAGGCCTAGCTTTAGCAATCTCCTCAAATGTTTTCTCTGCTTGATGCATGTCGATAATCATGTCAATGAACCTTCTGAAACAGATAACTACCTTTCCCACAACCAAAGGATGAGCCTTTTCATAACGTTGTTTAACAAATGAGACGCTACTCAATGCATTAGGTCAGGTTAATCACCTATGCAGTAATTATTAATTAAATCCAGGTGGTGACTTTTTTTGGTTAGACATTGTATATCCTGATATATTTTTTTCCACATCATCCAGAAATAATACTCTCACATGACTAATATAGCTAGTTATGTTAATATTAGTTTGAGGGAAATGTTTACAAATTAAGTATTTTTTTTAATGATAAAGGATGAGAAGTAAACCTGAATTACTTCACTCTATTTGTTGTTGAACATTTCGTGAGAGTTTTACATTTGGGAACACCTGGCATAGAATAACTAATTCAGCTTCCATAAAGAAGAATGTTTATTCTTAGAACGTTTGTGACTGTGTGAATCTTTGTAGCATTGAAAAGAACACTCATATACCATTAACAAAAATAGTTCTATAAAGAAATGTTCTCTGAAGAATAAAAAAGTGTCTCTCTAAATGAAGCACAATCATTTATGGATTATTCTAGATTGCTGTAAAAGATGCCATAGAAGAACCACTGTAATAAATTGAGCAGTAAAGAAAGGTAATGTATACGTTTTGTACCAATTTTTCTGTACCCTTTCTATTATGTTGATCTTCACATAAGGGTAATCAGTGATTGCCTTTATAATGAGCTGATCTGAAGATTAAACCTTCCTCTGCACTTCTCTCACAACTGTCTGTTGGACATGATCAGAGTGGCATGAAGATTTTAGCCTTCATTAGTTGGACCACTGCTCATACTGCCTAATGACATCCAGAAAATATTGAAATGGCTATAGAGATAAATCTCCTGAAAGAGTGAGGTAAATCTCTCCATTGTGCTTGTTTCAATGCTGCTCCTAATCACGGTAGCCTCATTTTTATGCTGAAATTTAGGAATTGCAAATAACTTTGCAAAATATTTTAACCCGTGTGTGGTGTTCATATTTTTGTTACTCGTTCACTTTGTTACTTGTACTTAATTCAGCAAAATTAAGCAATTTTACATTAAAATGCTTTACACATGCTTGCTTCACCTAAATTGCAAGCAATATAAACAGCTTACATGGTTAATATTTGCCCTTTACCTTTCTTATGTTACATTTCTTTCAAAAAGTGCTACTCTTTTTTTATTAGTTTTTTTAATAAAATGTAAAAGAAAATGAATTAAACTTTTTTGTTTACAAAGTTTGTTTAGTTTCAAATTTACAAATGAAGCAATGTTTATTAGCCCATGGCCAAACATACTGTGTAGGGGGGGGTGTACAGTGTGTGTTTATCGAAAATGTGTTTTGATATATGTTTTTCACAAAAAATGAGCCAATGCCAATGAGTTTGAGTTAGAAAAAATATTTTTAGTATCATTTGATGAAAAATGAAAACGGGTCCCACAGACCCGAACACCACACAAGGGTTAATTTAAACACAGTTATTATGGACCTGAGGCACATTTAGAAGGTTTGTAAATTATTATGTAAAGATCCTTTTCAAAACTAAGGTTTGACTTTTCAAACATCTCATTTATAAAAATGCTACTCCAAAGAACCAACCACTGAAAGGTTTTTAGGAAAACTGAAAGTGTTTTTTTTTAACCCTGATTGCATAAAGAACCTTTTTTTAGTACCTTTTCAGAATTCAACAAAGAGGAAAAAAGGCTGAAGTAGAAAACGATAACGAACCTCAACCACATAAGAGCCTTTCCGCCCTCCTCTAATGACAGCGACAAGGGCACCTTGAACAGCTACTTTGCCAGACAATGCGGCTCCGTTTTAAGAAGGCTAAAACTGAGGAATGTGAGGGGGAAGAAAGCGCAGCGTTATTAATAAGTCAAATAGAATTCGGAGCGGGTGAATGCAAACGGCTGACACCGAGGACACCCAGCCTTTATTGAAATCCACCTTTCCCTTGGCTCGCTGACGCATTTTAGGCAGGAATAGGAGAACCACGCTAACAGGCTTTTGGTGTCCATAAGAATAAATCATGAAAGCTCCTCCAGGCACAGGAGTCGAGTAAGGTTTTCCGCCGGTCACTGCTTGCACTGGAGAGTCGCTCTTAACTAGGCAAGAAAAAGGGAGCTGGTGAAAAGGAGAGGGCAAAAAAAAATATCTGTCTTTCTGAAAAAGAACAGAATCTGCCTCTTTTTTTTCCTCGCCACATTCTCTCTCGCTCACTCGCTCTGTCCTCTTTGAAATAATGAAAACAGCTTGTGGCTATAGTGGCGGCTGGAGATGGGCTAGAAGTGGCGCCTCATTCGCCTCGCTCTCCGCCAGCCCACTTCACTTTCCCCAAATCTCCCTATCTTTGCCCCAGGAGCGTCCTTGCAAATAAACAAACTCACACTCACACACACACACGCACATGCACGAGACCATACGGATCTTAGGAGTGTGCCGCTTTCTCTTCCATTCATTTCCGCACCAAATTGGCAAAGAGATGGCTATTTGTTAGTGTTTCTGTTGATTACAAGCAAGTCAACACGAGCACTTTTCATGTTATTGAACACAAAAGAGCTCTGAAGGAGGTATCCTTCATACTGGAACGGGAAAAGTCAAGGCGAGCTCGTAATCAAGGGACGAGTAGGAGCGGTCTCGCTGCATTACAGGTATTATGCAGCACATTTGGGAGGGAACAAGGTGCTCAAGTGTCTGAAGCACACAGACACCCGAAGATACACCATACAGATTAGCTGAGCTGTCAATGAGAGAAAAACTTCCTTTTGTTATGAGATGTTCTAATTTAGTTATTTAGAAGTAATAAAGTGACAGAGCCATACTTAAGAACCTGACTGATTGATCATGAAGTGATACTTCAGGGGGCAGGCTTGGGAACAGTACAAAGCAGTTTAAAATGTGAGGTGTTATCTTGTGAGCGAGGCTGAACAATGGTCAGCATGCTTGTGGTAAGGTGACCTGAATCATTGGAGTCTGAAAAAGGCCTGATAGTGGCAGATGGATGGGAGATTCTATTTCTGAAGTCACGTGTGCCGGAATACCACCCAGTAGACAGCACATTGGGTGGTAGGGATTGTGACCCACACGCATATGGTTAAGGTTAATGTAACGAATGTGTGTTCATTAGCTTTCAAGGGACACTTTAAAAGTCAAGGGACAAGGAGTTCCTGTAGCTTAGTTACTGACTAGTACTGGAGCTTAACTGGAAGCGGTCAGCTGAATTCAGATCAGAACCTTCTCCTTGTCCTCCTACTACCTCATCAAACAGCCAGCAAACAACAAACTGCAGCCTCCTAACTGCTTTTTAAATTGCAAACAACTTATCTTGGCAAACAAACAAACCGTCAACTTCAAATATACAATCACAGTCGAAACACAAATTAAAACAACCTCTTTAACATTCTATTCTGTGGACCCTCAATCTTACATTCCCTGGAGTAGACTCTCAAAAGTGGCTTGTTTCAGGCCAAGCGAGTGAGGAACGCTTAACACCTTGAGCGACACGGCGGAAATTACCGGTAGAATAATCAATATTTCAATCATGATCCTTAATTTGAACTAAACAAGGAGCTGGTTTAACAGCTGTCCCTCGGTGATATCAGCAGCTAAAGGAGAAAAAAACCTTAATTGAACTCCTAAAGAAGACAAAAACAAAACACACAAACACACACACTTGAACTCAAACAAGAAATGCACAGAGCTTAGGCTTTAATTAATAAAACATTGCCAAGTGGCATGAGGCATTAGGTTTACAGTGTAAACAGCGGCATGGTTCTGCTGTGCTCTGATAACGCTTGTTCAAACCCGTTTTGGAGTGCGGCGTTGAGAGAAGCCCTTCACTTTTGCTGTGCAAACCTCCCCAACACACACACACACACACACACACACACACACACACACACGTACACAATCCCGCTGTGCTAATAGTGTCCATTACAGCGTGAGAAGGCCTCCGCTGCTCCTGGACTAAAGATGTGCTTAATTACAAACAGCAGATGCGCGCAGGGAACAGTTACTGAGGAGAAACGGCTGTTTAAAAAACCCAAATCTCTACTATTCCTGAGGAGATGCAGCTTCTAGAACTGGAGATGGCCAATCTGATCTAAATAAACTACTACACATTAACCACTTAACAATTTGCCACTTTATTAAAACACCCATCTTGAGCTTTTACTCAAACTTTGCTAGGTATGTACAGGTTGACCATTTCATTACAAACCCCTACCTTGAACTTTTACTCAATGGGCACCTTGTTCTTCAATTGGTGCTTCCAGCCACTTGCCATTTTAATAGAAACTTCCACCTTGTGCCTTCATTTATTAGCCACTTCATTAGAAACACAAATTGTGCTTTAACTCACTGGTCACTTTATTAGATACATCAACCTGTTGCATATTTATAAGCTGATCATTACTATCATTTATCTGACCACAGAGCCATTTGTGGCTAGATGTTATTTCAGTGGTGGGCAGAGACACGGTTGACATGGTTGTGTGTGCGTGTGTGTGTGTTCAGCATTTCAACACTGATACAGATTAACGAGTGATGTATATCACACATCTGCCATACATCATGTCCTACTACGCCTGCTCCAACACATAGCCCACACTGTATGGAAATTTATCGCTTAGGTTGTGCCTTTCGACGTCCTCCAAGAGACATAATCCTCCGATGGTGGCAGGCATTTGTGGGGGAGTGTACAAGGCCTCAGAAGCAGCCGAGCATATTCAATCTTACAAGAAGACGCATCTTTTTCCGCTCGCTTTTCTCCCGAAAGCCGGCTGCCTTTTGTTCGGCATAAATGCCAATTACCTAATTCTCTCTAGCATGCAAATCAGATTACACCGGGGTACGGCAGACCGCCTATACCGCACCGCTGTGAACGCTGCAGCTCGAGTGACACAGTGGCACACCTTTTGGGACGAATCTTCAGCCGGCACTTAACAGTTCAATCGAGCTGCTTTTAAAACGGGCCAAAAACCTATTTGCTGACATTCCAAATAAGGAGCTGTAACAATAGTACTAATTAAAGTAATAATCACTGCCTCCTTAAATGTACACTGCCAAGCCTTCTGCTGCCAAAGGCTAATTTCCACTGATTCTTTTTTCACCCTCTTTCAATCTATTCGCAGCCAAATAATTGCCTTTCTGTACGCACAGTATTTGCATACTATAGTGACCATTATTAGCATCCTAATGTAAAAAAAAAACAAAAACGACTGAAATATTCAAGTTGTTGAAGCCCAACTATTTAATGTGCCCCAAAATACAAGCAGAGAAATTAATCTGTGCTGAATAATAAATTATTAAACATGTTGTTCATCTCAGTTTCACCCAAGAAACTACTAAGAACAGCACAAAAGCATCCCAAGAATTGACACTTCCAACAGGAGCTATACTTTTTCAATCACCTTAGATGTAGTCGATTATCTAAGATATGTCTAGAATCCAAATAAAATAAGGTTTATTTTGAGTCTGCTGTGTGTAAATATTTTACTGTGGAGCACGAAAAGATAACATCTGAAACTATAATAAACTATTGCAGAAATGCTCTGTTTATCAGCAGGATGTTAATAAAAACTATAGATCACGCTACAGATATTCAAATCATAGCACATGCACTTTATGTCTGATGAAGTTACGGAAGAGGAGAGAAGAGAGAAATAGTGAGGGAGACAGAAAGGCAATATCTAGTCCTTATCTTGATTATCTTGTATCTCTACACTTATTAAAAGAATAGGTGCCAAGGATGCCCAAGCCAGCGATGGTTATTAAAGACAAAGCGAGTTTCTTTACTACCCCCTCCACCAGGAGGTTGAGCCCATCATTTTCTGATCCCAAGCTCAGAGCTCTTTAGTTTTAGGTCATAGCCGCCCCCTAAGCTCAGGTCACAAAGGGATAAGGTGCTTTGCTCAATAGCCCAACAGTGGCAGTGAGTATTGAGCTCACAACCTTGTGATCAACTGTTGCATTGAATTAGTAAAAAATAAGTAGACCAACACATTATGTAAAAATAACTGCAGCAAGATGTTATATCTGGCAGGGTTAAGGAAAGGGACATAAACAGATATTTCAACTGTATTTCAGCTTTATTTCTACACTTACACTGACTAAACAGACAGTGCTGTTTCTTCACTACCCCTCACCTCAAGAGACTAAACCAACAACCTCATGGTTCCAAGCTCAATTTCTCTCAATATAATGTCAAGACTTGGCTGGGGTCAGCCATACTTTGGAACAGAGCAGGTTAAGTTACTTGCTCAAAGGCTCGACACAGAAGCAGTGGGTATTGAACACACAACCTTGTGACCAATTCTTTTAATGAATTAAAGAATCTGACCATACATTCTGCGAACATAACTCCAGAGAGAAGCTGGGTTTGGTTTGGTGTTAAGCAACAAAAAAGCAGAGGAAGAGTGAGAGAAAGAGAGTCAGTAAGAGAAAGAGAGAGAGAGAGAGAGAGAGAGAGAGACGGAGCCTGTCAGGAAGGGTGAGGGTGAACATGTGAGCCGGGCCGCGAGCAGGCCAGAGCTGTAAATGTTAGAATCTGCATTAATGCACTGAGTGCAGACTTGCCGTCCTCAAGGCACGCTTTCTTATACAATTAAAGAGCGCTCGGCAGCAAAGCTGACATTAACCAAGACGGAGCAGAAATTCCACTTTTCATCACACACACACACACACACACAAACACAAACACACTCAGACACACACACAGGTTCTGGACTGGCAGAAAACCCCCGCTGAGAGTGCACAGAAGGGGGCAGTTTACCATCATTTACCATCAAGCTTACAGTATTTAGCATGATTTCAGTTCAGTTTTTTAACTATACAATTACAGCAAATAACTGCAATTGTGGAGAAGAGTGTTCTCTGATCAGATTGCCCAAAGTTTTGCATATGGCTGCATTTAACCGTTCAATTTAGAACAAGAGAAGATAGATTAGACTGACACCATGCTCAATGGCATCCAAGCTAGCAGACACACCTGGACCTAATCTGTGACACTTTTAGCACTTACAGCTCAGTTATGTCACTGAGTAGTGTTGAGTGGGCCAGATGTGGGACAGATGTGGGCCAACTGTCATAGGACAGGCTACACTTGGGTTGTGGCAATTGTTGTGTGGGCCAAAGATGGGACTGTGAATACAGCCAGATGCATGGACCACAACATGCTAGACATCTGTCTCATTTAAGGTGGACCTGTGGCTCAACCTGAGTCAAAATGTTTGTTCAATGGTATATGTGACCCATGGATATGATATGGCCCAGATGTGACAAACATCTGGCATATACTGTTCCTGATATTTGGCCAATTTAAGGTAAAACTAGGTTTTATTAGGTTTTATTATGCCCCAATTTCAATTTCACTCCATAGCCCATACGCAGGTGACCTGTGGCTCAGCTGAGGCAACCAGACTGAGTCAATATTGTCATTTAAGGCTAAATATGGGCCAATGAAAGAACCACAGATGTGGTCTGCAGATGTGGATTTGTTAGGAAAACTAGTCCATCGTCTCTGGTTCTAAACTAAAGAAACAAAAGTCCAAGCATATCACTGAAATATTCCTTGCCAATATCGTAATAACACCCAAAACACTGTATATAGTTCAGCCCTACTCGTTCACTGTCTCAAGTAATGTTAAGCCTGCATGCAGCTCAGCGGAGGTGTGTACACACACACACCTTCCGTTCCATGCCACACACACTCTTCCTGTCTTGGCTGGCTGCAATGTTTAGGGCAAACACACACACCTGCACAGCAAGAAGCAGGCAAACAGCCATTAGAGCGGAGCAACAGCTTCAAGCCAAGCTTTAGCAGACTTATCAGAGATAGGGGTCCTAACACCAGTCAGCCACACACATACACACACACAATCCCCCCAGAAGTAGTGTGTAACACATGTGTAACACATGTCTAACACAACAGGTTTTTTTTTTAAGTCAGAACACACACACACACACACACACACACACACAAGCCCGGGTGTAGGTAGACACCAACAGGTCACAGTAAACAGGCTGACATGTTCAGCGGCTCGTGCGAGTGTGTGAGGGTGACTCTCAGTGATCCCCCACTCAGCCATGTGTGTGGAGCTCCGCTGCTCTGAGAACACTACCACGCTCACACTCTTCAACCCTTGAGGGTGTAAACACAATCTAACAGGGTCACTCCTCACAACACCTGAGGTCACTTCAATTTAAAGTCCACATTCTTCCAACTTTTCTCCAACAGTCATCCACACCACGCTCACCGGCCACTTTTTCAGACACGCTTGTGCTCAAATGGCACAAAGTGCCTCACCATCACTCGACAATTTCTTAACATTAAGGATAACCATTGTTTTGCTCATGGCTTACCATGAGGATTTTTTAGGCATTGAGGACAATTGCTGGTGATTTTAAGGAAGTACCCAATGTCTTAATATCAAAGCTACCTTTAAATCTAATAATAATTCTGATATGTCATTAATTAATGAACTATGGTTTAGGAAAAGTCTGTGTACAGTTACAATATATAGCTCACTGATTGCTCTAACTACTGTCACTGACACGGCTGAGGGTATTACAACAGCAGTCTTGTGGTCAGAAAGTGGCAAAAAAAAGTGGAAGTGCAAAGTGTGTGTTTTTAATAAATTGGTCAGTGAGGGGAAGTAAATGATAGGGGTTTCAGATAAAGTGGCCGGAAAATAAATAATCAAGATGGGTGCTTCCAATAAAGTGGCCAATGAGCTGAAGTAATGGATGTGAGTTTCTAATAAAGTTACCCATGAAAGGAAGTTCATTTGATCAGAAAATAGAAGATCAATGTATGTAATGCATGTGCTCATTAAAGTGGCCAGTGAGCTAAATAAAAAGGTGGGTGTTTCTTATAATGTGGCCAGTGATTGGAAGTTTAAGGTACGGGATTCAAATTAAGTGGCTATAGAATTGAAGCACAAGATAAAAAAAAGCTAAAAAGATGGACTACTTTGTAGTTGTATTTAATAAGAATAAAATACAATGCGATTTATAATTAACTATAGTAACTACCATACAGGCAAACAAGTATAAGTAGTGTATACCAGTGATGGCACAAATGAATTGTAATTAGCCATGTTACTTGAGTACTAATATATATATTCTCACATATTTGAGAAGATTTGTGGATCCTGTTGAGCCTCCCTGAAAAAGCAACCTATTAAGACAAATTTTCTCGATTAATAACAGTGGAATGCCAAACAGTAAGTGTTGCGTTACTAATGATCGTGACAGCCAAGTGACTGAGAGGGAGGAAAAAAGAGCAAAACCAGCGAACAAACAAACAAACACAAACAAAACGGAGGCCTGACAGCAAAGGATGTTGCAAGAAAAAGGAAAGGAGAGAAAGTGCAGAAGAGGTGTGGAACGTAAAGCTTGGGCTGAAAGCACGAACGTTCTCTTTCTTTCTCTCCTGCTGAGAGAGGGACTTCCAACACCTTCAGCTCCAATATAAATGTTAATAGAGTTCAGGCGGGGAAAGAAAAAACTAGGCGTAAACAAACAAAATGTGCCGGAGCGTGCGCCATGAGCCCGCGGGAGGCCACGATGCTTCGGAAAAAGAGAGGGAGCGAGGGAGAGGAGGAGGAGGAGAAGAGGAGGAGGGTGAATGGCGGATTGAGTAAGGAATCGGCCCGTAAGTGGAGCGATGATAACTCAAATCTAGTGGACTCCCAGAGGTGCATCTGTTCAAGCCATTGTTCTCTCTTTCTATTCTGTCTCCTCCTCTCTCACTCCCTCTCTAGATGATGGAGAGATCTGAGCTTAGAAGCTGAACTGAGCTTAGACCTGCAGCTCTGCACAGCGTAGTGTTCGACGTGTGTGGTTACCTCCATTCTTAAACTTAGTAAATACGAGTACTGGCAAAAAAGGAAGCAATTTTTGTTCACTGAGGAACATTCTAGTCGATGTTCTTGACAGAATTTCTTCATTAACTCATTTACAAAAAAAGGTTCTGTAAACTTAATTTAATGGCTCTTAAAAGAATATCTGAACCTTTGAAAAATCCTTATATATTGTAGTTGAAACTCAGACCTTTACTTTACTTTAAGGCCAATTTCTAATTCTGCAGATGACCCTGACCTTGACCATGCCTTGATCTCAACCCCATTCAGACATGACCTTTTCTTGACTCGACCTTGACCCTTTTCAAACTGTCTTTACTTTATCTTGATCCTGTTCAGACTCTCTCTTCACACTGGGCCTTGACTTGGTCTTTGCCCCCCTTTGTTAGTCTCTATTGTGCCTTGAAGTTAAATTTGGATTTGGCCTTGATTTGATCTCCATTTCCCTGGACTTGGGCTTGACTTGGTATCAGACTGCTTTTAGACTCTGTCTTCATCCCTTTGGGAATTAATCTCAACCCCTTCAGATTTAGTGTTGACTTGGCCTGGAACCATTTTATGCTCTGCCTTAACTTGATTTCAGCTGTCTTTAAACCTGGTCTTAACTTGGTCTTGGGCCCAGTCAGCCTCAGCTTTAACTTGGTCTTGGACTCTGTTAGACTCAAGACTAGTAAAATATGGTCTTGACCACAGTTTCAGTATTTTCACACTGGTGACAGTGATGTGTTAATTTTTCCTCAAGCATTTTTATATACTGCCATACCGATATAAGCGCTGCATGGAACAGTAAAACCAAACGGCACATAATTAAAGCTTGCTAGCTAATGCTAGCCATGTAGCATACCAAACATATGTTAGCTCAATGCTGTGAGAGGCTATCCATGTCGTGTGATTGGTTTGTTTTGTAACGTGACTGCTTTAACTTATTGATTTCTCTCTCCTTTTATCATTAAATGCTTAATAATACACACTTTCACTGGACTGGAGCGAGGGTGCTGCAATAAGCTCCATTCTGTGCAGCGATAAAGTGCCATGCACCCCAAAAGTGCTGTCCCTCGCAGTATGAGTTTTTTATACAAGTAAAATAATATTTACTAAGCAACTAATCAAAGCTATTTCATTTAATGGCCCTAATGTTTTGTATTCGATGTACTCCTGAAAGTAGATTAAGCCACTTATCTATATAAAAGCTAAATCAAACAAATGTAATGTAAAAGCAAACAAATGTAAATAAATAATAATAAAAAAAATATAGGGGTGGGCCAAATGCCCCTAAAATGATATCACAATATTTCATGGCATTTTTGCAATAACTATTCTCTTGGCGATATGAAAAAACACTGAATTTAAAAAATATATATTTTAAGAATACACTACTGCAATTAAAATTTACAAAATTACATTTTATTATTCATATAACAATTTCATATGGCACACCCCTAACTGAGATATTTAAAAAAAATAGTCAGTCTCTAGTAAATTTATAATGGGAAATGAGAAAAGTTTTGTTAAGTGTTTCAGGGTATAATATTGCTCACGATATTAAAAAATGTTGGCTATATTATTGCGTGTGATATGATAGGGGGCCCAGTATTGTGATATACTGTGAAACCGCCAGAATATTTCAAAAGTGATATTAAATGTTGGTCATACCACCCAGCACTATTTCACACTATTAGACTTCACAACTGTATTCACTCAATCACTGGTCTTCAGCAGCTGTAAAAAAACAGTGAGTCATAGTCTACAGTAAGTGAGCTAATGAAAAGCTGAAATGATGTAACAGCAGAGTTCATACAAAGCACAGAAAAATTGTTCTTTTCTTAAAATGCAGAGACAGATGATTCTTTTCTCTTTCCATCCTCTGATGAGATAACCTTAACCTCAGAACACTTTGTAAGAAAATTTTGGTGTTTATTATCTCTCTACGGACTGGAGATGCCTCATTCTTTACCTGCAATCTGCCATGCAAGAACAAAAGTGCGAGGGGGGAAACAGAGGGTGGCATCCGCGAGTGGCAGCAGCGGTAGCGTCGGAAAAAATCTAAATAAACATTCTCATCCTTATTCAGCGTGCACGAGGCGGAAGGAACTCGCAGTCCCGACTTGTTCAAAGGTTTGGCAACCTTCAGACCAATTAGACATCAGAGGGCAGCCTGAGCAGAGCCTCTGCTGAGCCGGGCGAGTGCATAAACGGCAGGCCATGCATTTTTAATCAGCTATAATTTAAGGATTTAAATAAAGATCAAATTCTTCCTGTTGCACCCAAGAGGAGAAGAGAAGAGGGGAAGGAGGGGTGGGAGCATGAGAGAGAGAAAGGAAAGAGAGAGAGACTAAATGGGAATGGAAGAGAGGAAAAGCAAACAGGAAAAGAGATGAAAACAGAAATAGAGATACACAGATAAATAAACCACAAAGAATAAAAAAGAGAGGGGGGCAAGAATAAGTAGATAGGATAGAGTAGATAGATAGAGTAAAGGGGGTTCTATTACAGCTAAGAAGAGAAAGAGAGAGACAGGAAAGAAAGAAAGAAAGAAAAATAAAGACAGAAAGAGAGAGATATACAGTGTGTGCTGGTTTGTGAAGAGCAGGGAGTAGAGCTGGGTCTGTCCGGCTGCTCTGGAGGCTGGTCAGTGACGGCTGTAATTAATGAGGCGTTGTCGGTCGCTGCCTCTTCCCTGGATATCCGCCTCAGCCTCCACCGCAAACCTGCAGCCACACCGACCGCTGCGTCGGCCACCGCGGCTACCTTAATCACAGCCCACGAGCCTCCACCTCCACTGCTCATTAATCAGCACACCCAGGGCTCACCGCAGCACATGTGGATGCAGCGGTGGGCGAGAAGCGGTCAGCTGATGCCCATGTGGCTTGTCCTGACACGCTAAAGCAGGAGTTATGAAAGGCTTACGTAAATGCCCTTTAGCGTCAGCTCTAAACGCTGCCTACCGGAGCTGAGGTCCACTATTAGCACAACAGAACAGCAAGCAGTCATTCTGAACCTCCTGTTTTAAAGGACCCACAGTCTCTAGTTCTCTGCTGGGAATTGTTTTATACATTGTCTTTAATGTATAAAACACATGTAAAGTACCCCATTTATATATAAAACATGTGGATGGCTTTATATTATCATATTAGACACAAATCGAGCTGAAACAACATCCAGTCTCACCAAGTCTGCTCTCCAGGTAAAAGCTGTATTTAAGGGACTGTAAGAAAATTACCAGACAAAACAAATAATGGGTATATCTATAACATGTGACTTCACGATGGCAACAGTATAATATATGCACATTCAACATACACATGTTTTATATTAAGATATATTGAAGCAA
This sequence comes from Astyanax mexicanus, assembly GCF_023375975.1. Lineage (NCBI taxonomy): Eukaryota > Metazoa > Chordata > Actinopteri > Characiformes > Acestrorhamphidae > Astyanax > Astyanax mexicanus. The sequence continues at coordinate 5,796,241 of NC_064427.1, forward strand.
ATGAACATAGTATGATAACCATACATCATATGAAAACAGCTCACAACTATGCTAATTCTGAGAGAAAGGGAAATAAATCTGGATTCACCTCTGGTGTTTACGCATACTTTCATTGCCAATTTCACAATATTTCAGCAAGTTCTGACTTAATTTCATTTGAATGTAAGGGAACTGAAACATTCATGGATGAATATATTGATTACATATACATTTTAATGTGTAATGTATAAAAAAACAGCCCATTTCTGAAGCTTAATTTCATAGATGGGCTTTACGGACCCATAGAGTGACTACAGTGGACACTGTAACACTTTAAAAATGTTAATTAAAAAATAAAAATAAATAAAACAGAAAAATGACAAGGGAAAATCCACCAAAGTGGACAACTTCTTTAAGTTGTTGCTGTTAGCATCTGCAGGTTAGTTCCAGCGCTGTAGGGCGTTATAGCTTACAGTTCCTAGCTCAGACTAAGAACTGTTCTGGAGTCAGCGCTGGTGCTCAGTGCCTGTCTTGTCTGCTACAGCCACTGTCAGGAAAGCTGATCTGATGTCAGAACAGAAGCCCCTGGATGGCTGTGGCACCATGCTGGCACTAGCATGCTAAGCCCCCTGACGCACTAGCCATTGAGAATCAGCTGTGGCTAATCTTATCCAGCAGCTTTGTGTGTCACACGCTCCTTAAAGTGTGTGTACGTATATACTGGTTTGTGAGTGAGTGTGGGTGTGTTACAGACAAGCACGTCCTCCCACACACACTCACACACCCACACATACACACGCTTAAGCCATCTCTCCAATGCCCAAGAGCGGAGTGTTTTTATTACCTGTAAATGTGCAGGGGGTCACACTCAGCTGGGGGGCAGCCGTGAGAAAAGTGTGTATTTGGGACAAAGAGTCAAAGTCTTCCCTGAGGAGTGTGTTCTCTCTCTCTCTCTCTATTTCGTTCTCTCTCTCACGCACACACACACACACACACACACACACACACACACACACTCCTCTGGATCTGTCTATGCAGCTGCCAAGGCCTAATTATGGCCTTCTCTGCAGCTTCCTGCCGCATGCACTTACTCAGAAGCCTGCAATGCCCTCTAAACACACAGAACAAAGACACACACACACACACCGGTGGACATACACACATTCGTATGATGCACACACACACAAGCTGGGCTCCTTCAAAAGGCACACCAGGAGTAATCAAGCTGTCTCACAGTGCCTCCACACTTTGAGCTCTTTACTGGTAGACCTTGTAGACCCTGTTTCCCCTTATTCACATTTACAGCCCGAAAGGAGAAGTCCACCACATTCCAGAATTTCTGCATAATGAAGGGGTTAAGATGTAAACAAAGTCATTCAGAGTGGCTTTGGTGTGAAGCACTCTGTTCCAGGGAAACACGTTCCAGAGCGGAGGTAAAGAACAGGCCCAGATGTATGAAGAGTTTGAAGTCTACAATGCCTCCTCCCTCACAGGAAGCTGGTTACATAGTTACAAAATTACAATGAACTGGTTACAAGACTGCTGTCTCCTACCAGAGTCACAGAATCATAATAGTTTATATAGTTATATAGTAAATATAGACTGAAAGATGCATCATTTTAAATACACTCAATGTGGAGGGATACGTAAAAGGTCTTTTGAGAAAAATAGTCCCCTAAGTAAACATAGCTGTTTTCAGATTAAAGACTACTTTACAAAAAGCAGCTCAACTCTGCAGCCCTAAAGGCATGAATTTAAACAGTGTGAGTTTAACACATACAAACACACACACACAGTTAGGGGGTGGCTTTGTAGAGAGTCAGCAAAAATAAAAGTAAAAGAAAGACAGACAGATAGACAGACAGATAGATAGATAGATAGACAGATAGATAAAGACAGAGAATCAGACTCAGTTATAAATACCAGGCGAAGGAGCAGAGAAGAGCAAAGCCATTACCCACGAGCACCAGCCGCTTCTCAATTAATCAAGCAGCGGGCTTTATGTAACCCAGCCCCCGCTCTCACACACACACACACACACACACACACACCCTAGCCTCCCATCTCTCTCACCCCAGCGTCACACACCGCCAGCCGAGACGGCAGAGACACCTTGAGGGTCTCCATCTCCCCGAACGCTCTGGGGCTGGCACTCGTGCTCCTGCAGCATGACACTCCATCTCCACGAGCAACCAGCTCTGAAATAGACCCCCGCCTCCCCCCACTCACCTGCTGTCCCACCTCCGTCACACACCGGCAGAAAAACACGGCGACGCCGGCACTTCGCACACATCCGTCCCGCGCACGCCAAACGTGCCCCAGGCAAAGCACAAATGCTTTATTTTGAGAATCAGTGTTTACGTGTTTTTCAGTCCTATAGGCTTATAGATTGAGTCTATGACTCCCCAGAGGGCAGATGGGGAGGCAGTGATGAATAATGTAAACAATAAATCAAATGGAAATATCCAAAATAAAGCTAATAGCTGGAAAAATGATCAGAAATGTTAATGGACACATATCTAAAGCAGTGTGGTAGAAGTACCAGGGGCTTGCCAGTGCTACTGCAGACCATGATGGGACTATCAGACATTTAATGTAATTAAAGAAAGAAAAACATATAATAAACCAGGATGCACTATTTAGCAATGATAAGGAAACATTCTGAGGAAAGTACCAGATGACAAGCTCTGACATGTCAGCTTACAGACGCCTGTGCCATACATAAGAGTCATCATCATCAGACTGGCTCTACCTTTAGAAGATTATCAGTTCCTTAGTGATGACTTTGGGGGAGTGGGGACTCTAATTAGTGGGCGGGAATTGAAAATGTCTTAATTGGGAAGAACACTGGGTAATAAAGACCAAAAAAAATGTTGGTTTTTCCAAGTTAATAAATCAGAAAAATAAAAGTAAGATGGGCTTTGGAGAGGTAAAAAGGCTGCAGGGACTGCCCTCATGCTGCACCTGCAAAAGAACAACCTCACCTCGTTCTCTATCTCATTCTGCCTCCCTCTCTCCCTCCCCCCCTCCCTCACCCGTTCTCTCCTTCCTTATATAGCTCAATCTCTCATTCTCTATAAAAAGGTCTGCTGTCGACTCTTCCCGGCCGCAGCGTGGTTATTTTGAGACGATTGTCCAGGCTAGCTATTGTCCATAGTTGGAAAAAGGCAAAGAGGGTTAACTGCTCATGGTCAGTGTCACAGAACCGACATCCAGCAATGACAATCCGGCACAAAGTTCCAGTAGAGATGCTGAAAAGCTGCCTCAAGGCAATTAAGCGACATGCTGTGGTCACACCTCAATGCAGCCACATCAGAGCTGGGTCCAGCGGCCTGCTGTTTTTAAATTTAGCAGGGTAGCGCTGGTCAGGCAGAATAGTTTATAGGGTTTACAGGGCCTGTGCTGGGGTCACAATGACCAAGTGTGATAGGGCTCTCTTACATACACACATAACAAGACACACTCTGTATGTGTAGCAAAAGATAAAAATATGTAAAATATATTTCCTATGTATTTTGCTATCCACTGTGGGTGGTAATGACTTCTATTAGGTATTTTTTCTAGTGTTCATACTCCTTACACGAAAACACCTCACAACACAAGTGTGACCATTCCATCGATGATCCTTGAAGTTGCAATTGAGGTCGATTGACATACTGTTGTCCCATGACTTTTGCCAATGCAACACAGTGGATAAGATTCAAGATCTCATCCTTACTGCCAATGTTCCCTTGAACTGTCAAACTTCAGAATGGCTAACTAAAAAATCTTGGATATCTTTTAATAGTCTTCTCCTGGCTTGAGGGCACTGATTACTTTCATTGTCATTTTCAATTTATATACAAACCTGCTTGTTTTTTACTGCTTGAATGCAATTTTGTCAGAATTTTCACAAAACAAACACACACACACACACACACACACACATATACAATCTCATACACACACTGGCTCCAGTCTGCACATCACAAGGTTATGGAAGGAAATGAGTGGAAGCAGGCTGCAGTGAGGAGGCAGATAAAAGCACAGTCTCTGCTAGCATACAGAGACTGTGCATTAGCAAAGCGCTGTGGAGGTGAGATGTATCAGGGCCCACCGCAGCTCCCGCAGCCCACGGTGCAGTCATTTTCCTGAGGGGCCGTGCTTGCTGCTCGGTCTGCTGGCTCTCCAGCACTGGTTAAGTGAATCATTAGCGCTGGACGAGGGGGCCAAGCATGCAAACACACATCCGCTAGCAGCATCACCAGCATCAGCACAGCTATATTTAGAGATTTTTCCATGCACATCCAGAGCTGGGCACAGCAAGGCCAGGAGAGAGGGGAACTTTCCACACTAAGGCCACAGGTCAACAGCACATACACACATACAGACATGCACACACATTTCAATTAGAAGTGTGCAAATGATGCAACTGATGATTCAACTGCATTTATTTTACAAAGGTATGATTAATTATAATCAATATAAAAATCTATACAAATAATATATTACAATATAATCACAGATAGGGGGGCTACATAAATTTCACGTTAAAACTGTCCACATTCAGGATGCACTGAATCATTTTTTTGCTGAATCAATTGTAGGTCTGATTCAAAGCCTTAATTCAAACACATATACACACCATTATAGAGGCATACAAACACAGCGAACGCATATGACAGGTCTAAATCACTGAGGTCAAAGAGCTTCATGTGTGCTTAGAGATGCGATTTTTTAAAGCGCACTGATGGTGACAGCTTTCTGTGACGGATGGAGGCTTGTTAGATCTACTCAGCCAGCACAGGACACTAATCACAGCCACGACACAGCTATCATTAACCACGCTGTCTACCTGAACATCACACAGGACACTCTTTTGGAAACAGAGCCGTCCCTTCCGACAGGACATTTTTCATGTTTCTTACTGAGAGCTGGACCAATCAGTATGATTTTTTAACACAATGGCCTGTCAAAGCACTTTAATAATCTTTACACAAACTAATATAATATTACATACATATACACATATACACATATATATATATATATTTTTTTTTTTTTTAAACAATGCTGTATTTTCCCAGTACTATAGCACTGTAAGTGTTTTTTAAAGAACTACCTTCAGAAGACTACTCTGGATAGTGTTTCTGGAAAACCTGTGGATCGAGCTCCTGTTCCCCTTAGAACAGGGGTGTCAAACTCATTTTGGCCGAGGGCCACATTGGCATATTGGCTGTCCTCCGAGGGCCAGATGTAACTTATAAATGTAATAAAATGTAACCAAATGTAATATATGTAAATGAATGTAATTACTCCTTAATGTTAAATAACTCTCAATATATTATTTATTCAATCAAATATTACAGTTGCATGGAAAAAATGTTTGCTTGTTGCTCTATTAACATAAATCCTTTTAATTTGTCATGTCATGAAATCCAAAAACTCCATCAATCAAGAACCAAACTATTCAAGTGAATAGAAATGACATCAAGTTATATTAACTTTGAAATTATTAACTGAAATAAGGCTTAATAAATATAAAATCAAAAATTGTGACTGTTAAGAACATAGCATTTCCTCAGATTTAGCAGTTCCTCATCCAACCACTAGTGGGAGCTGCAGCAGCAGCACCACAAGCTCGCAGTCTTTACTGAGTCAGAGCTACAGCCCAGCCACGGGCTACAGGGCTCAGCTCAGCCAGTCTGGAGCGTTTTTAAAAATTTTAAGTTCTTCTGTGTATGAAATAAAGATTTTTGTAACCGAATAATACAGCTCTCTACAGTTCATCTTTCAGCCCAATCAGCTAACAGCAGCCGTTTAGAGCATGAGTCACTGCTGGGATTACATTATAAACAGGTCAGTTATCGCGCTGCTAACCTCAGGATGTTTATAACTACGGAGTTTAGTGGACACACCACGGCTGCAAGGTTAGACTGTTGAAGGCTACTGAAGACTATTAAAGGCTATTGGAGGTTATTGAAAGGGTTATTGAGGGCAGAAATTAGTAAAGGCTGGTTAGATAAGTTATTCACGTCCTCGTACTTTGCTGCGGTGAAACTGCGACTAGCGCTGTCCCAGTGATGTTTATTAACGTCATTAAAACAGATTTTGTCAGCTATTGTCTTATAAATATTTACACAGAACTTATATCTCTCCTAAAAAGCGTTTATTTTGGTCAGTAACACTCTTCGTAACACAAAAGGCATACCGGTCTTTCGCCTTGAAGCACAGCCGTCCGTCTGCATCAACTTCTCTTTTTCTGGACATTATGGGATAAACATTTATATGTCTCAATTCCACCCGCGAAGTTACACCTTCCCTCCGGCAGGGTTTCCACATCAATGACTACACTGCCGTGTAGTGGCAGTAAGCCGTAACTTTGCGGGTAATACAATCGACAAGCATTGTGGGAAATGTATTTTTTGGTCAAAGAACGCTTCTGACTTATTTATTATAGACACTAAGATCTTACAAGCTCTCGCGGGCCACATAAAAAGACGTGGCGGGCCACATTTGGCCCGCGGGCCTTGTGTTTGACACATGTGCCTTAGAACATCCTAAAGGTGTGTGTGTGTTCGTGTGTATAAAGGTGTAGCCTCAGAGCTATCTGAGGTGAAGGCACAGATGCCGTGTGAGAGATCAGCTTCTCTCTGATCTCTCGAAGCTCTCAGAGCTTTTCCAAAAAACACATACAAAATCATACAGCAAGGTCACGACCTACACACTCAAAGGACTGACCGAAGAAAGAAAGAGAGAAAAAGAGAGTGAAACAGAGGAAAATACAGATGAAAGCTGAGAGAAAGGGAGAAGAGTAGAGAAGAGAGAGAGAGAAAGAGAGGTAGAGAGAGGAGTCTTTTAACTGAGCCGGTATAAACGGATGATGCAGCTGGATGATAATGACACTCATCACTACTACATTTCCCACAGCTCACACACACACACACACACACACACACACACACACACACACACACACACACACAGGGACGAGTGGCTGAGCGATGCTGTGCAGCACAGCAGCCCAAAAAGAGCCCTTCTTTAAATAATAACTTACAGGGCCATTTAAAAAACATTAGCCTGCCCACACGCTCAATTACCACGGCCCACTTCTGCACTCTGTCCCCCATTGTGTCCCAGAATAGCACCGCCTCTGATTGGCCGGCAGGGGCCTGCGTCGTCACGGCGAGGCCCCAGCACTGCCTACTCAGCCGTGGCCCGTGTTTGCCCGCGCTCGCTGAGAGACGGACTTAACGGCTCCGCAGATCACATATCAAACGCCTCGCTTTGAAGAGCCTAAATGGATGTAATTACCTGCTGCTTCTTTGTTCGCTCACTTAGAGAAGCCTCGCAGCATCCGATTGGAGGGTCGGGGGAGCGGGGGGCTTTTCAGAACACTGCGTATCTGAGATGGGAACGGGGGGTTTCAACAGGCCTGTTTAAACAGGAATGCGGAGGCACAGGTGTGAATGCTTAAATATCCCCCTCGGTAGCGGGGGGCAGGTGCAAATTGAATTTAGTGTATTGGCTTTTGAGCAACCATCAAAAAACACAATCAATAGAGCTGCCTGAAGAAGCGTTCATTAGGCCTTTAAAGGGCTTATATCGTACGACCTTCTTGTGGTTCATTTTTAATGACATTTTCAGTAGGTTTATGCACCAAAACTAGCATTTTTGAAACTTACTTTTTCTAGCCGTACGCTTTCATAAATATATATTTGTGCAAGTAAGCCTACAACCAATCATGATACATTTTGGTAAATGCTATGAACATTTTGGCTAATTGCAAAATTTCATTTTAAAAAGGATTCATATGATCTCTAACACTAAGAACTATGACCAACTTTGGTCAATAATAATAATAAAGGCCAGTTAATAATCATTTAAAATAGCGTCACATGACTTGTAATCTATGACATCATAAACACAGTTGAAAACTGCAACAAAGCTGCATTTATAAAAAGTCTAATAATACATTATTTATTTTCTTAGTAATTTTGTTTCAAATCATTCTGGCTTGACAGAATGAACAACTTCAGTGTGAATGGGTGGGCTTCCCTGCTGTAGACAGAATATTAATGCATATATACAAACAATACGTAAATATACACCTTGGGTTCCAAGCTGGGTTCCAGCTGTAGCTACATCTTTCCTTTTGAGAATCTTTTAACCCCCCTCTCACAACTTTTTATCTGATTAAAAAACTTAAAAATAAAAATGTGTTCACACACTTTTAACTACAAAACAAACAAACAAACACTGAGTGAATCCAAGTCTGCAGTCACTCAGCCAGGCTAAAGACAATAAGCTAAATATAGCAGTAGTTAGTACTGAAGAGCAGACACACACACACACACACACATACAAGTGCGTAGGATACAAAAGCAGAGAAAGGGGAGAGAAAGAGACCATTTGCAGCCAACTCTACAAAAATGCACACACACTGTCACATCCAATGGGATTGCTGGTATTGGGTGGTTTCAAACAGTGTACAACTGTGTTATTACACAGAGGCCAGGTCTCCAGTGCTTCCATCCTTACACAATGGCCGTTAGAAGATAGAAGCGCACTCTCTCTCTTGACCTCCTGACCCTGCGGTATTGAGCGCTGATCTCTAATTAGAGCCGGAGTGCTGGGAGTTCACTTGGAGTGAAAAACACAGACTTTGAAATGAGCTCTGCCTACCACATCACCTGCCATTGATTTCAACTCAAGCAAATCAATTCCATTCAATGTTTTTATCTTTACACATAAACACCAGCATACAGCACAACTAAGAGTTTTCCTTGTAGGCCTAAGATGAGACAACATTCACAAAACTGCACATTTCCTAATCTTATATTCCTAACTAATATGCATTGAAATACAATTCCACACATTTTACAAAATTTCCATTTCAGCTGTTCAGCTTTCCAGTTTTCTTTTTTGTGCAAGAACAGAGGGAAGCTGTCTTGTATATCTAAAAACTGGCAACCTGGTAAACGTGCCTTGTGTATATACAGTAATACTAAATAACAACACAGTTTTAACAAATTCAGATACATCTTTGTGATATAACAAAGATCCACTCTGGTTATCTGACTCTTGGTCAGTGCTAAGAGATGTCCCCGCTAAGTGGCCAGCAGCTGTAACCTGAGGCAAGGCCATTAACTGGTTGGCTGCACCGTGTTTAAGCTCGGCAAATGCTCTGCGGATCCAGTTTCTGAGGCCTGGCACTGGGCAACAAGCAACAAGCTGTCTGTGCTAAGCATATTCGGCCACCCAGGCTTGGACTGGACTGGGGTTCTGGACTTGGCCGTGGCCATTTGAGGAGCTGAGACAGGGCTAACGCAGCTTGTTTAGGGTGGCGAACAAGACGCCCATGTTAGACATGTGGCATCTTAAACATTTTAAACGAAGGAACATTTTAGAAAATTTTAAAGGGGGTATCTTATATAAAAGGTTTATTTCACACGAGAAAAAGCGACCCTAGCTTATAATGTAATAGTTACAAGTGTAAGAGGGTAAACAATGACTGCCCAAAAGTCTTGGAAGAGCAAAATCAGATCAGGGGTGTGGGACACCAAGCCTAATTTGACATAGAACTATTGTATTTTGTAAAAAAAACGATCCACAAAGACCAATGAGGTACCCTCAGGAGATTATATATGTTTAGAAACGTCCTAATGATTACTGAGAATTAAATAACAAAAACAAAATTAACAAATGTATTTATTTTTTATTCAATAAAATGCTTGTATTAAGTTACTACAATTCTTATTTCATCATCCGCATCAAAAGGGTTAAATGAAAATGTGAAAAAGGCTCAAATGAAAATCATTATGGATTCTATATACAGTATATAGAATACAGATTCTGATTTATAGTGGTGTTTAGCCAGATACAGCTCTGATTTCCAGTGTGAGGAATCAGAATCATCCGAACAAATGTCACTCTAGGACTTCTGGGAGTTGTAGACATGTCACTGACTGTGAACGCGAGTGGCCAACTGACTAGCATTTTAGTGACTGGAACAGCTTTAAATGCATTTTTGTACAGCTAGAATCCTGCAATGTGACCAGAGAAATTAGAAGTTGTGGCATATGTGGTTTGAACTGAAGGCCTAGCTCTAACAGTTGTACCCTGCACAAAAATACCTCTGCAAAAACAGTATAACGTCAGCAAAGTCGGGACAGACACAAGGACGCGGCTTTTCCAGCACAGGTGAGGGGACACATCAGTAGATTAGCACTTGCTGAGCCTGGGGAGGATAAGGGAAGAAGCCCTACTGAGCTGTGCTGCAGTAAGCAGTAGACAGCTTACTACTGCGACCTGCCTGCAAGAACACACCCACTGTGAGACAAGTCAGAGCTCCTGAAAAAGAGGGGAAAACGGGAAAAAAAAGTTGGGAAAAGTGTTTCATTCTGCAAAGGAAATCAAATCCAGTCAGGCTGAGGGGGTTTGTGGGTTTATAGAGAGCATGTGAGGAGCACATGAGCGCTAGTAGAGAAATGCCAGGCCATGGAGGGTAAGTGGAGAGATTGAGGAGAAACTGGGCAGTATGGATGTGGCGATTCAATACTGTTAAAAAAGATATCACAATTTACTATGGTAATATTTAGTAAATACCTGAATCTAGAATTTTGCCAAATTTAAAACAGCTGTTGGAACAAAAAATAAAGCATCTCATTTCTAGTCAGAAGATCCAGAGTCTTCTTAGAGTCATTGGGAGAAAAGCAGGCATAGATACCCCATGGCCAGTACTACGCAGATTACCACACACACCCACATAAGCATGGCCAATTCAGGCCTATATAGGACCGTCATGAAAATTACATTATCAACTTATCGTACAATATAAGGACATGAATCATTTTTGCTGATCTAGATATTGCCCTTAGCAAGGAAAGCCCATTCGCATGAATGAGCCAATATGTCAACTTAAAAACTTTTTAATTCATGTTTGTATATATTTTCGATAATTTTTCCAATTACTCCAATGTTTAAATATTCATAATTACCAGTTTTTTGGTAGAATTGCACAAAAAAAACCAGAACAAAATTAAACATTTGGCTTAAGGCTGAATACTGGGTAATGAACATATTTTTTCACAGGCTTTTGTTAATGTTGCCACGTTTTTTTATTATTGCATAAATGAAATAGCCTACATGTATTTTTTCTTTTTTTTTATTTAGAAAAAGCTTTTTAAAAAATTATATTGAAAAAAAATTAACACAACATTTTTAATATCCTAGCATATTTAAATCTCGTGAGAAGTTCTGATGGCCTGTGGTGGGAGGTTAAGGGGCTCACCTGGCCAAAAGAGTCACCAGCAAGAGCTAGACCCAGGCTAATGAATGTGGGCCAGCTTTAATCTTAGTGTGGCGGTCCGGCTGAACTAGAGACTCTGGCAGAGGAGTGCTTTGAAGTGGAGGGAAACTTCCATTAGCTTTCAGCGCTGTGATCCACACACACACACACACACTGGCAGACAATACTCATTTCCCTTCCTATCCACTGTCTACTGCAGATGCACCATTTGGACCAGAGAAAAAAAAACAAAGAGAGACAACTTTATAGAACAGGATCAATAGGAAAACTTGATGTAGCGGCCCCTTTTCTCTCTTTTTTTCTCTGCTTCTGCTTGTGCTCCGTCACCCGCCACGTCCCGTCCTGACTTCAAGGGCTTCCCTTCACTTTGATCCAGTCAAATATGACTATCACTTAGGATCCGACTACCAGGCAGATGAGAGGAAAGCAGGACCACCATCTGGACTGGCCTTGTAGCTGCTGGCTTCCACCTACGGCCCCTCTCAAACTTGGCTGGCACTAAACAATATGGACCTGACTAATACTTTCAGCGGTTAACCAGACAGGGATTCAGCCTAGTCCTGCATTACACAGCATTCTGAAGGTAGATTCTCAACTGAAAAAATAAAATGCGGTCCTGGACTAGGCTTAATTCTATTTTGTGAAATCAACCTTTATGAGGTTCTTCAGTACCACTGGCAATGATGTCGTATATGGGCCAATAAGCAGACTTGTTTTATGGTTTAGATTGACTGGAAACATGCTTTGCATGTACCATCAACAGTTTGTTACAAATACACAAAGAGCAGCAGATAGAGTAGCAGTCTCTGAAATGCAAGACTATAGAAATCTAAAGCGGCTTGGGTTTTTGGCTCAACTCAAAAACTTTCTGTCCAGGTCAAACTTGATCCACAAAACAACACTTTAAGACTGAATCTGACCCAAGCACCAAATTACAAAAATTTAAATTTGGACTAGCCTGAAGCTTCTCCGAACCTTAACATTAAATTTACCCAAGGCCTTAAAATTTTGGTCTGAATCTGACAACCTGCAAGATTGCACTCTGAGCCCATCTGACCTGAACCAGACTAAACTCTGACCTGGTTTTTCCTCCAAACTCAAAAATAAGTAAAAAAGAGTATTAGGTAGTGGCTATGAATCTGTACTCTGTACTCTGTGCTCAAGACTATATCTCATATCAGGATTCACACTACTTCACGTTTGAGGTCAATAATCACTACCTCAAGCTGTCAAATCAAATCCTGAGGCGAGATGTCTAGAGACTCCCACTCATAGTTGAAAGTGTTTAAAAGTCATAAAAATGAAAGCGCGAGGCGGCAGGGAAAAGGGAGAAAACATGTTTTGAAAAACAAAAGCCCAATCTAACCCACTGACCCGATACACTCACAGACGTTTGTATTCAAACAAGATGGAGCAAAACCGGGGCCAGACAACCCAGCTTGGCAAACAGAGACAGGCGCGCATTTTCTCATTACCACCCAGCGAGGAGGGAGGGAGGGGGCAAGGAGTATAAATTAGGATGCGAAACTGCAAGGAAAGCAAACCGAGCGGGTCACCCGCGATGTTTGAAGCCTGCTGAGAGGCATTTATATTCCTCGACATGATTTTAATTTTAATATTACAGAGCCGACGACCAGGCAGGGCTGGATTATGCAGTGCGGTGTGGACTGATAGCCGCAGATAGCGAACAGGAGAGGCTAAAAAACGGCTGCTGGTTGTGTTTTCTTTATCCTTTCACCCCTCCTCCCCATTACAGGACGGTGAAGGGGTGGAGAGGTGCGCGTTGTGTTGTGCGTCGGGGCTGTGCTGTGAGATAAGAGGGCTAAAGACTGAGGAGAACAGCGGGGAGGCCTTGCTGCTTTATTGCGAGACACAGGGTCAGAGTGTGTGTATGTATTACACAGCCACGCAGAGCATTAGCGTGTCCGTCCGTTCAGTAGGCAGCTTACAGCGGCATGTCCGGTACCTCCCCTCCTGTGCCCCAGGGCCTAGGGGCCCTGTGCTGTCCAAAGTGCAGTCCATTTACAGGCTGTCCCACAGCCTGGTTTGAGTTAGCATGGTGCTAAATTTCCAGCTGGGCCTCTTTGCAGCATCTGCACGGCTCTGAAGGCAACATCCCCCAGACTACTGGAAGGAGGGGATGGACGCCACCATACTAGTTTTTCTTTTGATCTAACGCGAAGTGCTTCAAAAGCTGGTAAAATACTGATTTCTGATTTACCAAATAAGCTGGCATTTTCTGGAGATGAGGGCTCATCAGTTTCAGTCCTGGAAAGTTGGTTTAGAGTACAGGTCATTTTTTCATGCTCAAATACACCTACCTATTACACCAGGTCATAATAAACAGCTGAGTTAAAGCAGGTCTGTTTAAGCAGGAAAATCACTACTCTATTGGGACCACCAGGAACAGAATTGAAGGACTGTGGTGTTGAATTGGGTTGGAGAACAAATCTGAAACATCTGGATCATCTTTCAGTGGGGGATCTTTAAATTACAACTGTAGAAAATGAGCTAAGCATGGGCAAGAATGACCTTTGTACGGTTTTCTGTAATAAGCTGGCGCCTTGGTAAAGGGTTGTTTCTGCCTTGCAGAATGGTCCGCTCAATGGTTCCAACTAGGTTCTGGACATGTACGTTAGATGCACACTAAAGAGAAAAAAATCAAGAACCTTCAGTTTTAAAAGCACATAGACAGGAAATGAGCTCACTCCATTAAAAAGCACTGTCAGCCACAGAGCACAGACCATAAATACAAAAGCCTAAGCGCTCATGGAAATTCGAATTGGACAAAATCAACTCAGACTGCACACACACACAAACACACTTGTAGCGACAAAACCAAAGACGCAACTAATAAAATCAATTAAGGCGAGAGCGTGAAATTAAACATTGACCTTCAAAAACACACCTAATTAAATGCACACCGCTATACCATCGGTGATTTCCCTGGGTGATTATCTGTGTTTTACACAATTCATTTACTCACAATGACCATAACAGGGCCAAGCAATTAATTTTACAGGTCTGAGCAAATAGTTTGATATTTCTGAATGGCAATAAGACGTTTCATTGCTCTTACAATAATGGCAGAAATGGAAATGAGAGCATTCTACAGTAGCAATGGTTTCACACTCTGGTGGCACCAACAAACTATGTTGAGTTTACAAAAGAACAGTGAAGGCCAAACGCAGACAAGCTGTTTTTTTTCTGGTTCTAAATCTGGTTTTGAAATCAAACAGAAACCAAGTCTAACTTTGGGGAACAATATATAAGAAAAGGAGCTGCGCCAATATGAATTTGTGTGTATCTACATATAAAGCCTCATCGGTATATGCAATTTAAACTGTAATTTAAATATGTCATGCTTGTAAGCAGTTCATAGGGAAATTGAGTATGTAGGAATACAACCCATTGTCGAAAGTCTGGTAAAGTTGAAGCAGTAATCTACCTGCACCAGGTCTAAAAGGCTAGTGTAAATTATAGTAATGCCCAGATTATCTCCTGCAACTCATGTAACCTGGTAAAATGTGTCCAACCCTCTTCCACACACTTTACTCTGATAGGCTCAACCCATTGAGACACTATTGGAACATGTAACTAAAATAGTTCTTTGAAATAAATATTTCCTGGTTGATACATGTGCCTTAATTGTTGATACAAATTTTGAAAGTATCAACAATTAATTTATTAATTAATTTAAGGCAAATATTTTTTTATTATTTAAACTCTATTTGTAAAATAGTGTAAAAAAGTACAGTTAAATGCATTAAGTTTCCATTGCACGCACTGCTAAACATGCATTGCAACGTCTGCCTAGGAAGACAGCAGCTTGACCCACCATTCCACAGCCTCACCATTAAGCTCTTTTCAATATGGTCCGGATTTCCGACAGTGTTCATTCTTTGCTCTCAACAAAACTGACTTCAAAAAGAGCAGAGTCCCACAGCCCACCTCCCCACTCACGGACCCTGATCGCTTTCAGTCTCCTTGACTAAGGACGCGGGGGCTAATAAAAAGGAGACAGAATAACAGGGTTAAAGGTTTTGCTGCAGGGAGGGAAGGAGGGATGATTGTGTTTTTAATAAAGGCTGGTGGGAGGGGGCATAGGGGAGCTTTGGAGGGGAGGAGAGAGGGAGCAGGGGGCAGAAGAGGGGGCAAAAGGAGCAGAGAATCCACACGGCTCGCAGGTTCTCCTCTGTGCCTTGACCTTTTGGAGGAGCAACGTCCTTGTAGCAAAGAAGTCGTGAGGCACAGAGCGACAGGCCTGAACGCTTCACTCAGTGAAGCCAATACTCTGGACACCAGGTTTGGTGTGGGTGATATAGCAAAGAATACAGTGTAAAGATACTATTCACAATATATTTTTACAGTATATTAGAAATCAGTACTAGGATATTCGTAACCCTTGCAAGACGCCAATGGATCCGACAGAATTTTCACTTTATGAGACACAGTTTACAAATGCAACCGTTGGCTAGCAAAAAGGGTCCAGCGACATTTGCTCATGAAACACTCACAAATTTCTGTTTATTTAGACCTGCAGTGACTGACTATATTTGAGGAAAGGTGAAAATGGGAATGTTAGATATGTGACTGAACTTTCCCTTTAAAGAGGGCGGTTGTGGTGTGACGTGGTGACGGACAGAAGCCCTCACTGGTGCAGGCAGGCAGAAAAGCCTGCTGAGAGCACTGGGTGTAATCAAGCGCCTACGAGAGAGAGAGTGAGTGAGAGAGAGAGAGACGGGGAAAGATAGAAAAAGAGAGATAGAATGATTGAGAGGGGGAGAAAGAGAAAGATGGACAGAGGAGAAAGAGAAAGCACAAAGCGTCTGATTGGCCTGACAGAAGTGCAGACACACAGCCGGAGAGACAGAATGGGTGACAGTGTCACACAGACATAGACATACACTACACATACATACACACGACTAGAATCAGAGAGCAAAAGAATAAGAGAGAGAGAGACAGTGAAAGAGACAAAGGAAGAGAGGAGGAAAGATGGAAAGCTCAATCACGCAGCAGGAGACAATTCCTGAAAAAAAAACACAACGTCTGATTTGGGCCTGCATCTCCGAGCAAAAATACCGTAGATAATCAAAAATAAACTATAAAAAAGAGCCGAACAAAGAGCTGGAAGACACAGTGACTCAGAGATATTCATTCAGCGCTTAGTTTCGAAACTCAATCACACCCCCTCCCCTCCACCGCCTGAAGGAGTGTGTTTGTTTTAGTGGCTCTTTCATCACAAGTGTTTGTTTAAGCCAGTGATGACGCGAGAGTTACAGTCGCAACCAACTGTAGCCTACTCTTCACTTTTATAGTCCTCTCTATAAAAGCACAGGACATCTGCAGCATGTGAGACATGTGCTATACTATACATTCATCAGCCAAAACATTAAAACCACTGACAGGCAACATAAAATATATTGAGTACCTGGTTACAGAACACATCCAAAGCACCAGGCAGGTCTTGCGGGGAGTTCTCGACATGCAGTGGTCATTATCTACCAGTCACTGCCAGTCATAATAATGCATTGTGCACTGTGGGTGATAATGATTTATATAATATTCAAAACCTTGTGATCGAGGAATGTTCAATGCAATTTCATAAATGGAATGTCCCATCCATCACATGATAACACCTCACAACTTATACATGTGTGGGACTTCACAAGCATTCCCCTGGGGTAACATTTTATGATGAATTAATTGTGTTTAATTATAAATGGACCAATATACGGCTCATACATGACTTTTCCTTGTCAGGTTTTGATGGTTTTAAGTAACAGTGACAATTTATTCATGTTTTGTAGCTAGGAGCTCAAACTGGATCCTGTGTGTTCACACTGGACAAACAGAACTGGGCTAAACATAAACCCAGATACAATCCAAAGCCTTCATGTAAATGCAAGCTGTAAACAAGCGCTCTCGGTCCCTTTCTCTATCTCTCTTTCCAGATGTACAAAAGAGCAGCAGCATACCTCTTCTCTCCGAGAAGCTAATGCTGCCATTACTTCTTGCCCTGCACACACACGCATACACACACACTGTAAAAACAAACACGTCTAGCAAACAGCTCCTCCACACGAACCTGACAAGCGCACATCCTCCTCAAAGTGAGAGTACATTGCGTGCATACTGTACTGCAGACACCTGTTTCTCCAGCTTTCTCGAAAATCAAGAGAACTAATAGTAGAGGTTGTTCCCATTTTACACCAGGTATATATATATATATATATATATATATATATATATATATATATATATTTACAAGGAGTTTTAAATATATATATATATATATATATGTATAATTGATGTCAATTAATTAGTACTCTGAATTATGAATTATGTATGATTTATTACACACAGTATAATACAGAGCTGCATGAAAGTATAAACCCAAAGTATAAACCCAACAACTTATTTCCTGTATGATCTCACATTAATCTCTTTAGACCTTAGAACCATTGTCAAAATCCTCCAAGTGAAGGTTCTATATTCAACTGGCCACCCCCCTTGAGGGTTCTATGCTGTGTGTATGCAGTCCTTGCATAAGCATATGTGTACACTCTCTCCAGGCCGTCAGCTGGAATAAACTAAGTACACATGAGTTAGTTTAGGTGGGGGTGGGTGTGCAGGCCCCTCCATCTTAATTGTGGGGCTGAATCTCCTCTCTGGTGCTTTATTTGCCCGACGCCTCTCTTGACGTACTGTCAGTGCGTTTAAAAAGCTGAGCGTTTAAATCCGCAAGCAGGCCACGAGTGTGTGCTGTGATGAGCCATAGAACAACATTAATTCATTGCCTTCACCGAGCAATTAATCTTTGCCACGTTAGCCGAGAGCACAGCACTTAGCGAGGCAGCATTTCCCCGGCGCCGGCCTTAAAGAGCAACTCTCCACTTACAGGCTTCGTCTGTGCTCGTATGACTTATGCCCACCAATTACATCATGAGGCTTTCGGGGTCACAGACGGTGGTCAGTGCGTGTGGTGCAAATCTTTCTGTGCATTTGTTGTTTTAAAATAGGCTGTGATGAACATTCTCAATCTATTGAATTGCTGGTTTATAATTCAGATATTAATCTTAAAATCGTACAATTTACTGCATCTGTAGAGTAGAGTCAATTACCATGGACAGTAATTTGGACAATGAAGCCATTGGCACTGAAGACACTGAAGCCACGGAAGGAGTTACTCACAACAGGCATAGCATCTTTATCACTTCTTGTTGTACAAAGCAGGTTAATACATTAATATATTATAACTAGGGGTGTGCCATATCGTATCGTACGCGATAATATCGCCAACATTTTTGAATATCGTGAACGATATTATACCCTAAAAATATGGTGCCATATCACCAACCCTAATGATCACATCAGGGTACTTCTTTTTTACTGTTTTTAGCAAAAGAAAAAAATCACACTGTTCTTATTTTCCATTATATATCTACTAGAGACAGATTATATATATATATCCAGTGTTGTTTATTTTACTTTAACCCTGGATATATGGAGAAATTTGGAGTGCATTATTAGTATCATGACATTCTGGATCATTGACTTCTGTTACAAATCTGATCAAATTCTTGTATTTTTAATATCTCAGGTAGAAGTGTGACATAAATGTATGCACGTATGCAATAATAAAATCAAATTTTCATTTTGTTGCAGTAGTGTATTCCTAAAAAAAAATAATAATAATTCATATCGCCAAGAGTATCGTTATCGCAAAAATACCATAAAATATCGTGATATTATTTTAGGGCCATATCGCCCACCCCTAATTTTAATATAGTATATTATTGTATTAAAATGTTATGTACTATCCTGCCAAGTTAAGATTAGTATATTGTTTATACCTTATATTTTTAGTTTGTAGTACTCATTTTTAATTACACTTTTTTTGCATGATGACAATGATGCGCAAATGTAATATAAGTGGTTTGGGCCCAATAATAAACAAGCCTTTGCTATTTAAAGAGCTGGAAGACAAAAAACAAAAAGCACTTTTTTGCCTTTTCATGAGAATAATCCACGTCTTATAACTATATAAGGTCACCTTCAAACAAAAGCCCTTACTTTTATGACTACATTTATCATGTTTATTGTTTTTAATGTGTAGTCATTCTGCTCACCCATGAGGGTTTAGCAGCTGTGGCTACATCACGACTTCCTTGTGCTTATTTGCGCAGGTAATGATGGCTCAACCCAACTGTTGCAGACCCAGCTGCGATGAAACGGCACCGTTTTCAACAAAGCACCTGGGGAACATGGCAAACAGCGTGCAGAAATTCTTCACAGACTCCAGTATGACTGAAAGAGGTTCTATTTGTTTAGTCAGAAACAATGAAGCTTCATAAGGGCATGTGTGCCATGTGTGTAAAATACATTATTTGGACACAACACTGGGACTCTGCTCTGCTCATTTATTGTTTCTTCTGAACTCAAGGGATTTTGGAGCACTGCTGTGAGTGTGGTAAGCAACTCAACTGTATTGGATGGAGCACCTCATTACAGGGAACACAGTTCAAAAGTCTCACAACTCAATGTTGGGAGCATCGTACCCCACTAGCCCACACCTGACACTAAGCAGTGTTTTAAGGTTTATGTTCATGTGTATCTGCTTTAGAGAGTCTTATTCTTTTGGCAAAACAGTCCCTCCAGGGACTAAGCAAGCAGTATCTGAGCATGTGCACATCTGTGTCAGCATAAGGGTGCCAATGATATTAGCTGAATGAACTCATTAAAAAAAGTGTACACTAGGGGTGGGTGATATGGCTCTGAAATAATATCACGATATTTCATGGTATTTCTGCAATAACGATATACTTGGCGATATAGGAAAACAGAAAAATAATTAATTCATTTCAGGAATATAGTATAAGAGTATAACAGCATAATCATAATGTGGAAAAATAAATAATATAGCATAAAATAATATAATGCAGCAAATAATATTGCAGAATATTTAATGCATGCATATAAACTGCAAACTAAAACAATTATACAATAAATACACCTAAAGATTCACAGTAAATAATAGACTACTTTTAAGACAGAACATCTCTATTATCACGATATGTATTTTTAATATCATGATATTTCTGTGTTACGATATAGTGTATACGATATAAAATTGCCCACCCCTAGTGTACACAGACATTTGGACATATTGGGTCAGTTACCAGGAAAGAGGTTTAGCCTAGTCACATTAGACCACATTTTCCTTGCAAAAGAAACTCTTGATTGAAAAGGCTGTTAAGTCCAAGACTAGGCTTAAACCTTTTCTGAGAAATTGTCCCATAGTCTACAAAGTTCTCTTCGCACATTTTAGAATCATTTACCTCAAAATGGAACATTTCCTACCCTACATACAGGGTTCATACACTTTTTAAACAAAAAAATTCCATGATTTTTTCATGCCTTTTCCATGCCTTCAAGGCAAATTTTCATGACCATACAATTTTTAAAACATGGACAAATCAACTAAACCTACAATCGAAATTGATTATAGTAGGCATAAAATGAATCTGACACACATTTTTTGATAATAAAGTGTGTGTCAGATCCTGAGAGCTCCATTGTGTAGGGCTAAATTACTGAATTACTGAACTTTGAGCTGATATATTTGTTGCTCAAAACAGATTTTCTCCATCGATAAACAGAAACACAGAGATTTGTAGACCAAATTTCCCTGACTTTTCCAAAACTTTCTGGGTGTTTTTATTTTTCCAAAACTTATCCAGGCCTGGAAATAGACCTTTTTTAAATTCCATGACTTTTCCAGGTTTTTAATGACCGTACGAACCCTGCACATAAGAACGTCTGTACGTGAGTGTGAGTGTGCACATGTGTATCTATCTGTCTGCGACCCTGGTTCCAGCGACCCTTAACAAGTAGCTTAATGAGATCGCCCCCTATCCACATTCACACTTTCCCCTTCATTACACCAGTAATGGTCTTTTAATAGCCAATGTGATCAAGGTTCAAGAAATGCCACATATTAAGATCTCTGCTGGACCTGGGCTTGTCAACACACACACATACACACACACACACACATATTTTCAGTTCAGATCCACCCTCAAATCCAGTATGTTTTGTAGATTTTGAAAGATGATTTTGAAAGATGTTTTTCACATGTTCACATGATCTGTTTTCAAACTGTTTTCACGATGAAAGAACCAGAACAAAGAATGCATCAAAACTGGGTACTAACTGTGTGGTATGTAACAAAGTAAAGATGAGTAAACTCATGATATCAATAATCCATACTTGGAACTACTTGTATTTTGAGCGTGGTTACGATGGGCACTATTATCCTACAGTGTAATATGAACCAGAACGGCAGAAGCTACTTGACTTCTGGAGCAACTATTGAAAAAAATGGCAGATATTATGTAAGTGCAGCTGCAATGGTATAAGGAGAAGTTGCAGAGATTAAAGTTGGCATAAAACAATCAATATTTTGTGTACTAACCTGTCACATGCACTATTAAGATTAGTATATAATATTCATTAATATGTAACTATTTTTAGCATGACAGCAATATATATGCCGGACTTGTAGCTATAAGTGAAACATTTTGATTTAAGCATAATAATGCATAAGCCATTGCTGTTTAAGGTGTCTGGCCAACAAAGCACAAAAGTACTCAATTAATTCAAATTACCCAAGTAAAGTAAATGAATAAACCTCAGCTGCTTGTTTCTGTTCATTTGTTTTTCTTCTACACATAGCTTGTTGTTTACAATCCCAATGTAATTCTCTATATCTGTCTCATAAACACAGCTGTTCAGTGCTCTAACATTACTACATGCTACACATGATGATCCATGATACACTGAGAAACCTGTCCTGTGACGTAACCTGTCCCAATAACTGCAGGGTAACATCAGACACCCCCTGTGTGTACACGTGAGTGAAGCCTCTTGCACACTATTTTTACTCTCTATTTATCAGCTCCTTTCAGTGCAATTCAAATACACTGCGCACACATACACACAAACACACACACACACACACACATTGACAGTTGCCATCACACACAACAGCTTCCACCCACAGGACAAAAAGAGGGGAAAAAAAAGGGAAAAGCTAAATTAAACCGACTAAATAAAGCCTTCCAAATTACAGTTTTCCACACCATGAGCTGAAATAGCCTCCTCAATTTAGCTTTCTCTGTCTCATTGTCTCATCCAATAGAACTGCTCGTCCTTCCATTGCAGTGGAAAAATGGGAGCTCATTTGAAAATTTCCCATTTTCCGGTCCAGTTTAGTTACTTAACAATTTACTGAAATTACTGAATAATTTATAGCATTCACTGAATAATTAATAGCAGTTAAGGAATTATTTATAGTAGTGCATGGGATATTTTAAGCAGATACTAAATAGACAATAGCAGTTAATTGATCATTTATAGTTCTTACTGAATAATTTGTAGTAGTTACTGAATAATTTGTAGTAGTTACTGAATAAACTAAATAGATAGTAAATATTAAAGAAATATATTAATAAAGGACAAAAAGAGCTTATAATTTACAGTTGCTAAAATACTTGGCACAGTTATTAAATATTTAAAGCAATTACTGAACAATTTAAAATAACAACTAGCTATTTACCACACTGCTGACAGTTACTAGATCACTAAAAACAATTACTGAATCATTTACAGCAGTAATTTGTAAAATATACTGAATAGTTTATCATAGCTGTTAAATAGTTTATGGTAGTCACAGCATAAAAGATCTTAAAATAAATTAAAACTCAAAAGCTAAGAGTTAAAATGGCTTCTAAAACATTACTGCAATATATACTGGGAAATATTGTGATGGTAAATTCG
Organism: Astyanax mexicanus; assembly: GCF_023375975.1. Taxonomy (NCBI): domain Eukaryota; kingdom Metazoa; phylum Chordata; class Actinopteri; order Characiformes; family Acestrorhamphidae; genus Astyanax; species Astyanax mexicanus. Next base: position 5,819,354 of record NC_064427.1, read on the forward strand.
ACCAGTATCGTCCAGCACTGGCTGGACCACTGGGGACGTGAAGCGAGCTGAAATAAAGCATGGTAAACGATGATTGCCGCCATAGGTCAAGCTGCTCTTGCTCAGAGCGTGCATCAATAACAAAGAATAGGAAAAGGTCAGTTCAAGGCCTTCTTAACGTGTGCATCAGCACGTGTATAAAAGCACTTTCTGTTTTCTCCCATGTCTCTTGCACACTCACTCGCTCTCTCTCTCTCTCTCTCCCTTTCTCCTTCTCTAGGGTTCCCTTTCTCCATTACTTGTCCTCTCTCTCTCCCTCTCTCTCTCTCGCAGTAAAAACAATGAGAGGGATGCAGTCATCAGTCAGCGGAGGAGAATTCCTCTGCCCTTCTGTATCCTCTGTCAGCTATTAGAGTGAGACCGCCTCAGAGGAGAGAGAAAGAGAGAGAGAGACAGAGGAAGAAAGAGAGAGATATGGGGAGGCAGTGTGCAAAGAGAGAGCAACAGAGACTCAAGCGTCTGAGAGAAAGACAGAGAGAGAATGCAGAGACTCTGAAATGAAAGAGAAGAGACAGAAACAGAGATCAGAGCGTGAGAAAGATGGGAGAGTGTGAAACAAAAAAAGAAAAGAGAGAGACAGAGTGGCTAACACAAGGTGAGTAACCTGGGTTACTGAAAGGTGGACTGCACAGCCCCTTACTGATGGGTGCCAAGATAGTTTCTGGGATGGGCATTGTCTTAAGGTAGGACTTAAGGACAATAAGGCTCCGCCCCCTGTCTGCCGGTTCTGTTCCCCTAGTCTCAGCACAGCGCTCACTCTCGCTGCATTCCAGACAGACGGCTGTCTTCCTGCACAGCTCCGGCTCGACTACAGCTCCTGCAGAAAGCCGCAGCCCCTGTGGCCTCATCCAACATCAAAAAAGCTCCAACGGATACAAATAATTGGCCTGTTTTTCCCCTCACTCGCGTTTTGTCGTTGCAATTGCTTCCAGTTCCTTATCTCATCCTGTTCTGGTGGGGGCAGTTAGGAGCTACTGGACTTATTTGCTTCCCTCCTTCTCTTTCTCCGCATCTTTCTGAAGCTCATAGGAACCCAGTATAGGATCAAGCATGATTGTTGCGGCACACTGCAAAGCAGTATGGGTACAACAGCTTTCAGGTGTGAAACTGCCCTTAAAAAGGATCAATGTCTGAGCTGACACATCCATTTTTTTTAAGTACAACACTATTCCCAATATACTGAGGCCTTCACAACCCTGCGATCCCACACTTCTCCAGCCTGGCCACCTCCTTCTTCTCAACTTTCCTGTCCTGGGGTCATTGGGTCCACTGCCATCTCCTCCCCCCTTCAGGCCACACGGCAATGTTTTCGTCCCACTCCCCACAGCGTCCCTAGAAGCTGATTATAGTGCTCCGAAGATGGTTCACTCCTAAACACTACACAGCCCCAGCTGCTTTTAGCTGGGAGACAACAAAAACGGCTTGATGCCGGTCTCCCTCCTTCTCTCTCTCTCTTTCTCACTCTCTCTCAGCTCAGTGAAACATATCAGACGAGAAGGCAAAAAAAGGGCCATCTGTCATGCATTATTCAAACTTCAAAGCAGCTAGAAAGTGAAATGACTACGCAGGTTAGGTTCAATTTAATTACTGGGAGATCAGTTTTGTGTCCGTCATGCATGCAGACGCGCTCCGCCACCTGCGCACCTGTAGCTATGGCTGGCTGATACTCATGTAACAGATTCGGCAATAGGTCTATCGATAGAAATTACTATCGTTACTATCAGTAAGCGCCGAGGGTCAAATAAGTACGGAATTTTTTGCCTGCATTCGTACAGTCGGTTTCTGTTTTGCACAATGAAAATGATGGTTCATCTATTCCATTGGGCCCCTGTGGGTCAAGGTAGTACTGTTATGGGGCCATTGGCCACAAATGTTTTCTGTAATACATCAGCTCTGTCTGACAAATACCTGTCTCCGTTTTTCACTTTCCAGATTTTTTATTGTAGTTTAACATTTTTTGATGAATGAACCAATATAAATAACTGAATACTTAATTTATAATACTAATTAAATTATTAGCAAAAATAAAACATAATATTTCAGTCAAACTACAAAGTCAGCTAGTGGATTAGAAAGATAATATTGGTGCTATCCTAAATAAAATGTTTCAGTCATATTGTTTGAGTTTTACCAATCATAGATATACAGTCAGAGGCCATTTAAGCCCATCAATCCAGGATACACTGATAGTTGTGCTGTATTTGTTTATATTTTTAAGTGTTGTTATGAAATAATTAAGTTTTGGGAGAAGTAACATGACTGAAGTACTCTTCCAATATACCATCCTGTAAAATACCCTGCACTTCACTTATGTTTCATAATGAGTTTTTGCAACCCTTCACCACCCCATCTCCTCTTTTTAGCTATTTTATCTCTCCTTCCAGACTGTATTTAAAGGAGTGGCTTGCTTCCTACAACAAGCAAAGCTTCCCAAACTCCAGCTCAAAGTTCTTTCTCCTCTCATCTTCTGTTCCTATAGGCTGATAGCAAATGAATAATTCAATTTATAGGCATGAGCCACATAATGTTTTGTGGTGGGTTAGGTGGGCCATGAGTTGCAAGGTTGGGAAACTCCTGTGTTTAGACATTACACAACCAAAACCAGGCCTGCTGAATGCGAGTCATTTAAATACACAAGGTGCTACTGGTGCTAAGCACAATGTATGCAAAATCACAAAACCACATGTAGCCTACGAGAAAAAGACATACCCATTTATACCAATACAATACGTGGCACGGGATGCTAATTCACCACTGCATTCGCCGGGCTTCATTTATGGCTCCACACACAATCCCATTTTCAGCTACATCCTCCAGGTTCCTGTTCGGCTATTGTCCAGGGCTCGTCTCCCAGGCTTCGCAGAAAAACCTCAGCATGCAACAGCGGACACTGAGCGCACAGACAAGCCTAATCTCTGCAACAATCTCTGGCAGAACATGAAAGGCCTCTTGGATGGCTGTGGATGCTGAAAACGGCAGAATAGTAGAAGTTAAAAAGATGCAGATACTCAATGCCTGTCACAGGTTTGCGTTTTTTTACAGTATAAATGCACTTCGCTGCACTTGGGAAGCATGGAAAGGACTCTAAGTAGGTCTTAAGAAGTGCAATCAGGATCTGAAGAAAGACTTCTTCAATGTCTTCTCATATACCACATGTTGCCATGCTAAGTTTGAGGAAGGTGGCAGTTTAGGTGGATCATTCACGGCACAACATGAAGCTTCCCCTTCTTGGAATTCTCGATTGAGCAGACAGTCAGTGCCTCTAATTAATCAGCCTAGGTAATTGATTTAATTAGGGCTGCAATTAGGTCTAAACACCAAACCTCATGCTTAAGGGTGGGGAAAACACAAACAAAAATCAAAATGGGAGGTGCTTCCGTTTGTCAGAGGAAGGAAAGAGTTGAGGCGCATGCAGTGGCCTCCTCTTTAGAGAGAAAATAAACACTGTTCTTGTCTCAAAAATAGACGGCAATCGAAGGCTTAGCACAAAAGAGCTTCCTTCCTGACAGCCGTGACCTGTTTCCTCGCTGCAATCTGACCATAGCTTGGAGCTAACAGGGCTATTAATCCTAAAGTCTGGCTAATTGCACACTTAACAACTATCACTTCCTAAATGAACGGCCAAAGTGTGTCACTACTTCCTGCACTTTCAGTTCTCCACAGGAGAAACCTATGGGTTTTTCCCAAGAACTTTCAACTTGCCAAAATGGCAAGACAAACCAAAACTATATTATCATATTTAAGGGAAAGTAATGCAGTAAGCAGAAGTAAGATAAACCTTGTTTTAGGTCAACAAGACAACAAGCTCATAACTAGTACCAATCAGGTTCTTCCTGAATTCAGAACACGAAAAACTTCCATGTGAAGAATATACCACCCTGCAGGTTCCAGGTGAGATTTGAGACGTCAAAGGAATGAGGCACGAATCCACAGTTTATCGGAATTAAAAGCAAGTTGTTAAAGTGATGCCTCCTGGGGCTCCCCTTTCCACCAAAACTCCCAGCCTCGGGCAAGCACCGCTGCTCTCCTAGTGTGTCGAAAGTCTCCCGGATTACCAAGGCATGTGACACAAGGGAAAAAAAAAGATGAAAAAAAAACCCCTTTTAATAAGCCATGAATTCCTCACAAAAGGAAAAAATGAAGGATCTTACAGAAGCAGACTAAAAAGGAAGCGATGAGGAGCTTTAGAAGGTAGCGAAAGAAAGTCAGTGAGAGGAAGACAAGGGGAAGTAAAATTCTTGAGAGAGGAAGTGAGTGTTGTGGGCCTTTGCTGGATCCCAGCCAGCTGCTGTTAGTTCAGGTGTATCGTCTTGATCGACTGAGCAAACAGCTGCGCACTGGACTAAATATCAGGAGTTTTATAAAATGAACAGCTAAAGCAATATCATGATAGTTCCTCTACTAATATTTCGCCAATATGTGGTTACTAAGCTTAAGTCTACACCTTTATAGGTTGCGAGTCGTTATCTTGTAAGTGCAGCTGGTAGCAAGTATGATCATGAGTGATCAAATGGGTGGGACACTTCATTTTCCAAGTTGTGAAAGAATTAAAAAATTCTTGATCCATGTGCACCAGTGGGTGGCAATGATCGTGACTGGCGACATCTGGCTGGAATTGCCCATACAAATAGCAGATAAAATGTGACTGCTGGAGACCCCACACACACCCATGTTTGTTGAGTCACTTTATATTGCAAATCGCAAAATTGTTAGTACATGTGATTGAAGCCATTTTAAAACCCAATAAAAATAACAACTATATACCAGATATTTTTTACTACTTATTTTCATTACTCTGACTGACATACTTTTAAATTCTGCATAATTTTTCCATAAAATAATATTAATTAAATATTACTATAAAAACATCACTGACAACTAATGGTATAATGCATTAAAATCACCCTTACTGAATAACCAACTCCTCCACATTCCCTCATGCGGGCAAAATCCAAACTCCCAGATATCAAAATCTGCTGAAAAAAAATGAAGCAAAGCACTATTTCTGGTCCCGGATGTCTTCCGTTATTGCAAACCTTATTTTTTCTTCTGTTTCTTTTCCTCCCGCCCCTCCTACAGTATTGATCGTGATGTAATTGCCTCTAAAACACTCGTGTACTGAGGTGCTTCCACTATCGATGCTGTGTGGGGCATAGTGGGATTTTCGCACAGAGCGCAAATAAAGAACCGGCGCCTGTCCCAGCCGTTATTAAAAGCAAGCGCCGGGGTAAAACCAGCGGCAGTGCATTTCTACAGTAATTCCACTTGCAGGATCATTTCATCAGATAGTGGGCCAGACTGGAGCCTAGTTCACACACACATATATATATACACACACACTCACACGCTAGACTTTTACTAAGACTAAATGGGACAGGCACAAAGCACTCACGAGGGAGACACCCTGTCTGGAATTAACTGCACAGCTTTCATTAAAGGAAAAAAATGAGCAACAGCGGCATTAATATCCCAAAGAGGATGATTTAGAAGAGAATTAGCCCTTTTTAAAGCCAACACTTCTTCAAAGGCCTTGAGGCGAGCTCGAGTGCGGCCGCCAGGTACAGAATATCCTGCTCCTGCAACATTCAAAAGCCTCAAGGTAAAGGCATTGGAAAAGCTAATACACTTAGAGAGACACTTAGCACCAGAATACAACACCCAGTGATCTAGCAACTATCCAATCCTCTCATAACACTCTTCTAAAGAGGGCCAGAGCAGAGCGAGAGCAGCCTTTAAAAGGACATGGTTGCACAGAGGAAGCTTTTTAATGAAGAAAAACTGGGTTTTTTAGAAGTATATTTAGGCAATTAAACCCAATTTTTCACACCTAGTCAAAGTCAGATAAGCTTAGCAATAATATTTTATCCTCTCTACATTTCATACAACACAGAACTTAGAGTAGCATAGTCAGTAGGAACTTGCACATCTACAAAGCACTGAAATTAACATCATGTGGCACTCAGTTAATTCAAGGTTACAAATCAGCTTTATTTATTTATAATAATATGTAATATTTGCACTGTTCTTGTTATTCAGACTTGTGCTACACATATAACTTATCTTTTACTATGGACTCTTGAAAATAGACCAATATCAAAGTCAAAAAAGTAGTTTCAGTAAACAACTTTTCTATTTTTAAAGCCACAGATTATGTATTAGTTTATTCTGGTAAAACACAGAAACCTGAATCAGTTAGCAGGAACATTTATCCATATAAAAAAAGACTTGAAATGACTGAAGAAAAGAGCAATAAATAGAACAGGTGGCAGTTCCAACTTTATTGTCCAAGTCTACTGATGAGTAAGGACTTAAAATTCAGCTGTTCACTCTCATTATTGAGATTTTTTTAACTAAAACTCTACGTACCTGTACCATCAACCTGAACTTATCTTAAAAAAAGGTAGTCAGATAAGCTCTAGCTATCTTCTCTACATGCAGCAGGCAGGTGTTGTTAGCACAGCACAAGCATAACAAACAAACACTTACAGTAGTTGTCTAGCTAGATCATTTATATAATATAATAAACCACATGATTAAGGTTATTGGTCCTTTTTAGCCTTTTAATGCTATAAATTACATACAAAGTTTCAAACTTTGGTTTAATAATTATCATATCAAGTTTTATATGTCTCTTTTTGGCGCTAAATGAAGTGGCTAGCTAACTGCTGTTATCAGAGCAAGCTTCTGGAAAAACATGCTAATCCAGGCTATGCTAAGGACAGCACTACATTTAAATTCACACCGAATGAAAATGGTTTACATAGATGTATAATAATAAGTGTAATAAGTTGGTAAAATGTTTATATACGCCTTTAAATTCGGCTTGAGGGGTGAGAGAGGACCAGTAGACTAATGTCTCTCTCTGTCTCTCTCTCTCTCTCTCTCTCTCTTGTTCTCTGACGGAACAGAGAAAAAAAACACTCATCTAAATTTACCTTCAGATTTATCAGGCTGTGGCAAAATGAGAAGGAGAGAGAGAGTGTGTGTGTGTGTGTGTTTGTAAGTGTGTGTGGGGGGGAGTGAGAGAGGCAGGGATGGCAGGCAGCTCAGGGGTGGGCGTAGACAGAGGGGAACTGTTCGTCATGAGTCACGTTCAGACAGAACCAAAATATATCTCCGCCAGGCTTGAAAATAGCACAGTGCACTGACGCTGCCCCCCCCCCCCCCTCACACACATTCGCGCGAGAGACAAAAAAAGGCCTGCCCAATAGCAAGATCACAGTAGAGGAGGAGGAGACGGGAATTTAAAAAAGCTCAAGGAAACACGCCCAATGTGGAAAGAAACACCACGCCAGAGAGAGAGAGAGAGAGAGAGAGAGAGAGAGAGATGTGATATAAACCCCCTGGAGCCACCAAGCAGATAAAGTGTAGAAGTGCTACAGGAGTGCATGAAGGACACAGAGTTGACAAGCTTACAGCAAAAGCCAAACCAACACAGCAGCTCCTATTAGTTACACGTATAATCTCACAAGGACATTTAAGTTTTCTTTCCACACCAAGTCAAAGTTAAACTCCAAATGTCCAAATGTTCTTGGACAAACCTTTTAATGAATGCATTCAGCTACTTGCACCCATTGCTAAAACAGGTCTGCAATTCACACATACAACTTGGAACAATTAATAAACCTAATAAAGATGGGTTTTAAGCCAATTTTTTAATAGCAAGCCAATTTCACAAGGCTTACTCTCAAACAAAAACAATTAAAAAGTCTACCTGGAGGACTGCATTAGGCACTAACGCAATAAACCAATACAGAGTGCCAAACTATACCAAGGCATATATTTGTACACGCATTTACACACACTCTAAAAAACAGAGGTACGATATGAGTACTTTTTTGTACTCAAAGGTACACTCTTCATAATTGTACCCTCAAAGGTACAATATTGGTCTTTACAGGGTCAGATTTGTTCACTATGAAGTACAAAGTAATTTCTAACAGCAATAAGTACAAATTTGTACCATTTTACCAGCCAAAGGGTACATTCAGTATTCTGTATCACTGTACTAATAAACAATATATATTTTAATTGCACATTTTTTATTTGAAAGCCAGACAATTTTGGATCATTAAGTTTTTGAGCCATATTTAGTTGATTATAATGTTTATAATCTTTATAATCTTTACTGGCACAAAAACCATGGGTACAAAAAAGACTTTGTACTTTTTTCTACTTTTTTGTACCTCAATTTAAGGTACAGCCCCGGCGACAAGCATTGTACCCTTTAATCTGTACTTACTTTTCTTAGTGTGCACATACACACCAGGGAAATTTAAAGTGACCAGTTCCCTGGGCAATTTAAAGCAAACAATCTACATGATCTCCATGTTTTCAGACTGTAAGAAGAAACCTATGATACAGTTCTAGACAGATGCTGCAGACCACAATCTTTACAAACCCACTACACTGTGAAACTGTAAATTCAGTCATTTTTCATGCCTGCACAACTTTGAAAATGTAATGTCACATCCATCTGTCACCAACTATCAATCATCACTTAAACTTTGATAATTCATGTGGACTTGTCATGTGCCCTCTGACCAGAGTTCAGATTTTTCAAGCTGTCCCCCGAAGTAACATTTTCTGATCAGTTTATTTACAGCTATTGCATGACTTTTGACATATCAGTGAATAATTCAACTTGTTTGGGACACCATCATTCAGAGAAGATTCAAACATACTCTGTAGAAAATGTTGTATCACAAACCATATCAGATGGTGTACATGCTTTTTTTGTCTTAAAAAAAATTATATCACAGAGATAGTTTGAGGGCCAAAGCTCCAACTGCAAACATGACACAAACCAGAAAACAATGGCATGAAGTTAGCAGCATTGTTTCTTGATGGAAATACTACCACTCTGGTCTTCCACCTTTACATAAACCGACAGAATAAACATGGCACTTTGTTGTATCTTATGGAAATGATGTATAAACTGACTTGGTAAAGTCTGGTTTATGCTTAACATGTTGCAAAAAAACTACAAAAACAGATGCAGCCCTGCAAGAAAGCTCTGCACGTCGGTCAAACGCCGGACAAGAGACAGGCAAGACAATGAAAACTTTTGGGGACAGAAATCAGAAAGTACAGGCACCTTAGATATGCGCTGCAAGTGAGCATAAATAGGTCTTTAGCCCAAAGTATAAACCAGCCTTAAGTCTGTAGCTTCTATGTTTTCTCATAGAAAGGTCCCCTTATATGTGTCTCTCTCTCTCTCTCTCTCTGCCTCATGCTCTCTCTCCCTCTCCTTTAAATACACACATACACAAACCACACTTTGCTTGGCCAGGTGTTTTTCCATGTCATGCAAATGCTGCTGACGTGCTCAGGTCCTCTTCCTCCTCAGAGCTGGAGCCTGATGGGCCACTCAACGGATGAGTTCATCTGAGTTCAGATAGGGACTGCAGTACACTTACACTTACTTCCTCGCCCTCTACCTTTCCCAGTCTCTCACTTTTTTTTGAGACCACACAGTACGTCAGCATAAAGCTGTGCTAAGGAAAGCCACCATATGAAAATGAATGAGTGACTGGGCTCTAAATAAAGGCATCAAATAAGCTCCTTTCGGATGGGGCTGCGCCACTCCAGCAGTTTAAGGATAAAGGATTCACACTGCCAGGAAAACAAAAGATCATGAGTGTACGGCTAATTACTGCAAAGCACAAACATCCCGCCTCAGCCTAAGATAAATCACTTTAAACGCTATGACTAAGCGGTTAAATAAGGCAGAGTCTAGTGGAAGCTAACAGCTGAGAGAGCTCCGGTGTGGTGTGGAGTGGGGGGAACACTAGCAGCCAGAGATAATTGTCCACTCTTCCAAAGGTGCTCAAATAGGCCTGCTAGGCAGCAAACGCTGCAGTCTGCAGAAGCCGGTTTTAGTCTGTAAAAAACACAAACTCCTGCACCATGCACAGTCTAGCAGGAAAAAGCCTTGGTGGGTTGTTTTACCGTTCTGTGTGCCAGCAAACAACCTTAGTCAACCTTGGTCAAAAGTTAGGGTCGCACAAGCATACCTGCTAACAAGAACTTTAGAATACAATATGATACATTTCTTTATTGTTTTCTATCCATTACCTTTCCACCACGGCAGATAATCAGACAGTCTCAGTGGAAAATAGATCCTAATTTTACTACATGCAACTCACTTTTCATTTTAGTTTTCACACAACTTGAAATGCCAGGTGACTTTAACATTGTGTTAAGATTTCATTGTGTGTGATCCAACAACAATGGTATGAAATCACTATTGCAACTATGAATGTAGTTTTGAAAGGTTTAAAAAAGAAACCTCCTGGAGGGCCTCTAATGGTAGTCATTACGCCAATTCACAGCAGGAAACAAAACCATCAGGGCTTTAATCCTTATGGTTTTTATTACAATCAGACCACAGCTAATTCTGGGCAAGTTGACACTTATGCTGACTAGATCTGTTGCCCCTTCTATGTAAGGGCTTACATAACTTGGCAGGTTCTTGTCTAATCCGGTATGGAAATGGGCAGCATGTTTCTCTAGAAAGAAAAAACTTCTTAATTAATGATTTTGCAAGATTTTGCGATCACCATTCTATCCACTCCCAGCAAATGGCCTCGATGGACATGGGAGACATCAGTGAGGCGAAGCAGTCGCTAAAGCTTGCACGGAGGAGTTAAAGGACCGTGAGCTCCCCGAATGACATTCAGCAGTAGAAATGTCAGCCTCTTTTACTCGGCGGCTGTAAAAGCCGCTCTGTAGCGTGTGGGGGTTTGAATCACAGGGCAGGGATTTGACGCAGCCGAGATGAAGTGTGCAAGGAGTTGCAGCACGTCTCTGAGACAAGCGTAGCAGAAAATTGATAATTACTCTTTGGGCACAGCTGTGCCTAGTCATCAGGTATGACAAACAACGGCAGGAGAGAGGATGGAGGGTGGGTGTGGGTATACCAAGCCCAGGTGGGCTGTCTCCTGCTGCGTTGCTCTACTGGAGGGTCCTTCAAGTGCTCCAGAGGCCCTGGGAGATGGAGGTCTGGCTGTAAGGCTCTGGTCTAGCCAAGAGCCGGGCATAAGGGACAGCGCCAAGGGGGCCGCCTCCAGGCATGTCACACTCCACACACACTTACACACACATTCACACAGATAAGCATGAGCAAAACACTACTTCAGCTCCTGGATTCCATCTGCGCCCTCCTCCAGCCCCTGACCCCAGAACTAATCTACCGCCTCTGCACCCACTGCATGCTGATTACTGGCCTTGCCATAGGCCTCTATTACCGGGCAAGACACACAAGAGGGCTCGTCACTCAGCCAAGGTGTTCTTAGCCAGGGGCCCAGACTGTGCAGGACAAGACAGGCACCGTCCCTTCAGAAACAGAGGGTTTCCAACTCCAGTCCTTTAAGGCTATTTTATTTTACTGTTTCAATTATTTCATTTGTTAAAGACTAGTCCATTTTACCTAGTCTGTTTTGCAACCCTCCAACCTCAACCTGGAGAGGCCTTTCTATGGGTGTCAACTTTAACACAAATCTAAGACACTCCAATAAGACAATCAATGACTTCTGAAGTCCTTCTGGGGCAAAGGTCGCGCAAAAGTTCTGAATGACAGGCATTAACTGGGTTGGAGACCACTGCTAATGTATGATTGTAAAAAGGCAAGTCAAATCTATCTGTACGTAATTAGTAAACCGCTTTGCTCGGAATCGGGCAATAAAGACAACTTAAATGGAACATCCCTAGCAAGCAGTACATGGTTAAAGCAACTGAAGAAGCTAATGTAGAGGCCATCCCCCACAAAGGCAGGTCCTGCTGGGGCTCCTTTGGGGCACCCAGGTCCCTGCTGGTCCTCCTTTTCGCCTGGCTCTCCTCATTACGGTCACTCAACAAGGAGCCCTCAGACAGGCTAGTTGAAACAGCCTGGTGCCCTCCCCTGCTCGCTCACACACACACACACACACACACACACACATACTGAGGCAGCCGGCTGCCAGTGATAACTACACGGCCCGGAACCCCCACCCACCACAATCTAATTAGCCAAGAGCCAGGAAGACAGAGGGAGAGCACTCCCAAAGAGGAGACAGGAGGCGCACATACACACTCACACACACACACTTACAAATACACACACCACATGAATAAACATCTGCCTTAAACGTGTAGAAACACACCCAAAACACGCGGGCAGGCGCAGACAGACACCGCCACAAACCCTTGGAAGCCAATCTGAGAACGCTTTCAGCTTGCAAACAGGGAAAATCAAACCCGTTACGCTCTTCAAAACTAAGGTGCCACAAAGGGCTCTTTGGAGTAATGCCATACAAGTCCATTTCATTCAATGGATGGTTCTTAAAGGGTTGTGGCCAACCCTCTGCAGGTAAGCCCTTATGCCATACTTATGAGTATGCGAGCTTAGATAACTTCTAAAGTATCCAAGACAGTACTACACTGGTGTTAGACACTGCTGCAAATTTTCAGTGTTACAAACGCAAACTAATCTACTGAAATGTTTGTTACAGGGGTCCAGGTAAATTCAGGGGTCTGTAAAATGTAGCCAGGAGATTTTTAAGTGGACAAGAGCTTTGCTACATGATCTACACTGACATTTAAAAAATCATTGGACAGATGTATGTAAATGACATATTACCTGAGGGGAGGGCTTGGGAACACCTCAAGATGATTGGGACATTACACTTCGGACTTTGTGCAAAAATTTAACATACACAATCCATGGCGTGTGTGTACTGGGAATTCATCCTACAAGGCATTACCACCCCAGGGGACAGGACAGTGGGTGGTAATGAACGTGACCAAACATTATATGCATATCCCACAGGCCTGTGCATTATTTATTAGCTTCCATGGGACATAAGGGCAAAAGATATGGGATTCAATACTAGTGACACCACAAGAATGATGGAAACAATCTCCAGAAAAAATCAAAAACAGTGAGTAAGTAATAAAAGCTAAAACCCATCTCAACATCAGTGAAGAAGAGCTTGTGATTCCAACAAAATGATGCAACATTGGAACAATTCAACTGCAAAAAGAACAGATATTTGATGTCTTGGGCTACAAAAAAATGGTTGGCATGGCTCCAAAGCACCAGTTGGGCACCTTTATACTTTAGAATGTTCATCCACTACACACGTCCAAGCAAGTAAGTCTAAGGAAGTCCTTGACATCACACTTTGGCATCATGTAGATTGGAAACGTTTAGAGTCATGCCCATGACTCTTCCATTCCACCTCCCCAGCCACCCCCACTGGTACTTGAAGGAGATTTATGAGATCCTATCTCTGCTTGGCTGCTTTTTACACAGGCCATTTCAAATCAGAAACAAAAGGGTAAGGAGGTTATTCCATCTCCAGACACTTTGATCCATCTATTACCACCCAAGAATAACAGCCTCTCCCATCCTCCCCTGCTCAAACCGGCTCGTTTGTGTCGGCGACAGGCATTCTTGTTTTTGTGGGCTTTTTTCCCCCTGTTCCTCCCTGGGCCCCCAGGGTGAGCGCGGGGTGACAATAAAGCAATCCCATCAACTCTGCGCTGATTGATCGACTACCCCCAATCCAGGTTAGCTTTCCTAGATATCGGATTGTTTCTTGTTTTCCGGCGAAAAGTCGATGGACTTTTCCTGTCGCTTTTTTTTTGTTGCTGTTGTTTAAAGGGAAATTTATTTTCTTAACTACAACAGACACTCACATGCACACACACACACACACACATTTATATATACGCTGTTTACACTCTCACAGCTGGAGAGTTTTGTTTATACCCCCGGTTGTTTTGGATCTGGAAACAAAATGAAGGGGTGGTGGAGGGGTAAAAACAAAAGATAGAAGACAGTTGAAGTCGAAGTACTTTCGCAGGGCTTTGGGAAAAATCTAGTCTAGTATGACAGTCTTGAGAGAGCACTTGACTGAAGTGTTAAGGGTGCGGGAACGTGCTGCCTGGCAGCTTTAATTTTCTCGGTGGTCTGCCGACTCAGTTAAAATGAGTATCTTTTTGAGGCTAGAGAGAGCACGATCTGCCATAACACAAAAATTACCACAAAGATTTGCCAAAATTGGAGGTACACAACGAGCCATGTTCAATTCGTTCCACTCAGAATGGCTGAGCAGGAGCTCCACTCTGTGTGAGAGCAGGAGGGACAGTGATATGGAATTTCTGGGTCGATATCAGAAGCTGATAATAGATAACAGATACTCTGTTGTTGCATTTACAGTGTAATCCACATGTGATGTGCAGTGAATGTAACTATGTGATCACAATGCTGATAAGGAAAGTAGTAAATAGGTATGAAGTAATTTGTATTGAATGTTTGTTCCAGTGAATTTGCAGGTAAATTTTGAGAAAGATTACAGTTACAACTAAGCTACAGGGGTTACAAATTAATACTGTGAGCAATGTGATATATTGTAATTGTTAAAATCACATTTTAGGACAACTGAGAACAGAAACACAGCTATCTAGCTTATCTAGAGTTTAAACCGAACACTAAATGAACCACTTTCTGACACCAATTATTGCATATAAATGAATAATTAAAATCAATACTGTATTTTTGACCCCTAAATTATATCAACAAGTCTGTGTTTATTTGTTAAAGATCAGAAACTCTACAGTCTGGGTAGATGAAATCTGGATGTATTTTAATTAGCTGATGTTTTTTGTATTCTCAGTGAATTATAAAAATATTTTTATTGGTTGCTTTCAGATTTCAAATGACTGCTTTGGGCTGCTATAAGTGTTAGACCAAAGCAAAGTTGTGGTTCGCTGGTTATTTCTAAGGTATTTCAGGTGGTTGTTAGGGTGTTGCCAACTGGCTGCTGTGGTGCCCCACGTTTTTGGTTGGGTGCTGCTAGTGTAGTTGTATCATAGTTACATAAGAAGCACTGCACTTATTCCATGAACAAAAAATCTGCTGCACAGGAACTGTGCACCCGATCCCACAGCTGTACCGAGAGAGAGAGACAGAGAGAGAGAGACAGAGAGAGAAAGGTAAACAGAAGTGAGGAGGAAAACACAGGCCCTCGCCTGGTGTCTTAATTGGCGTTGGAGCTGAGGGCTTGTAGAAAGAGCAAAGCAGCAAAGCTCCTGGGCCTCCCTTCTTTGGCAAACTCCTGCACTGTGTAAGAGTGTGGCAGGGTGTCTGGAAGCATATGCGTGTGTGTGAGAAAGAAAGAGAGAGAGAGAGACATGCATTACCTTTGGACTTCATTAAAAACTTGGCTTGGAGCTCTCTCACCAAGCAACACGTTTTCTCTCCCTCGGCTGCAGCACTGCAGGCCTCACGGGAGCTTTGCTCTCCGGATAAGAACATTACCAACACAACCGGCCCCCGAGAGACAGAGCTCTTACCAAAACACTCCACCGGAGCTCTGTCGCGACCAGCCACACTTTCTCCGGCACAATATAAACCAAATAAAAGATTGACCGCTTCCTGTGGGATGGGCTGCACTTGTCCCAGGTTGGTACGATATTCCAGTAGAGTGGATTTAAG
The DNA here is from genome assembly GCF_023375975.1 of Astyanax mexicanus. NCBI lineage: Eukaryota > Metazoa > Chordata > Actinopteri > Characiformes > Acestrorhamphidae > Astyanax > Astyanax mexicanus. The sequence continues at coordinate 5,834,874 of NC_064427.1, forward strand.
CTCTGCTCCACTTATAGGCTCTTTTGTCATTTTAATTGTTATATGTCAGCCTTAAATATGTACAATTAGGATAGTGAAGTATTCATATTTGTGAATTTTCCATATTAGTGTTAAGTAGGGCCGGGACTAACAGTACTCTATTCATTACTTTTTTCTATTAATCACATAAATTGACATAAACTGAGTAACTAAGTTAAATTTGGTGAAAACCAGTTTGAAAAAATCTGATGTGTGTTCACACACCCCTGAAAAATTCAGATTTGTTTCTGTTTTTTCCTGTAATCTGAACAAGGCCTGACAGCGCAAGCTCACTGTTGGTGAGGAAAGTGTTAAGAACCCAGAGGTCACCTCTTCTGAAGCTTTGTGACGAGCATTCATTTCCATAACGAGCTCCTCTCGCGGCGCAAGTGGCCGCGGCCCCAGTGGCAATTAAAATCATGTCGGGACACGCCGGGATCTGTTGCGACGTCGCTGCTCAAAAACAACAACAACTGCGACAAACATCCAGCGAGCATCACCTCGACTACCGACAGCACGCGGTGTCTCTCTTTCCTCCTGTGTTTCTTGAGAAAGACTCAATTGGGCCCATTTTGCACAAAGAGCGGAGGAGGGGGGGGGGGGAGGCGGGTGTGTGAACGGCAGCCGTTTTGCTTTTGATTTCTGTAGCAGCTCACGAGCGCCACCGTTTCTCTCTCATTAGGCCGTGTGTCCCGCCGGCTCGGCGGACTCATCTGAGCAAATGATAGCAGAGAGTGAATCACACCAGGGTGGGTTTATGAGGACGAGAACAGCTTCACCATGGCCAATCACTCTCAGGCTGCCTCATGCACCAGCAGAAGCACTGGACATTTATCCCTGAGGCGATTTCACAACCATCGGCCATGTTAAAGGTTACAACTGTTCATTACGAAGACTTATTCATTACAAAAACATTACAAAACAAAAACTTTTGGTACTGTCATTTTCAGAACAAACCCTTGTACAGGGTATTTGCAGGTATGAGGAAATTAAATGTACACATATTTAATACTGTTCAGACTAGCTAACTTACATTTCAAATTTGGAAAATAATACTAACATTGAAAATTTAATAGTCTCAATGCATTTAGGTAAAGGTTAAACACATTTCAAGACAATTTTTTTTTAAGCTAAACTTACAACTTACAATTAAGACTAAGATAAATATGTCTATTTTTAAAATTTTACAGGAAGATGATAAAAATAGATACAACACAAATAACTACTTCCAGATTCCAAAATGTTCATGTTAAAAAATGTATTTTGTTTTATACGTAAAGTTTTACTGTCTCTCCAAACATGAAAAACAAATATATACAGTGTGGTGCGTGCAAACATATGTTGTTGCAAAATGCTCATGTATATATTTTTTTTACAAGATCTCAAACCTTGCTAACCAAATTATGCTTGAGGCATATGACATGTTATAATTAGGATCTGTCGGATCAATCACCTCTCCAAGCTTAAATTATAAAAAAAAAATTCTCAGACTCTTTACACCTTGTACTAACATTTATGTGTGCTTTTCCCAGTAACTGTGTAAACATATGAAAACAAAAGTATTCAATGCCCTCAAGGCAGGAGGAGGTTGTGGTTTTACAGTGCAGAATATTATCAAGAAACAGAACAGTTCAGGTTAACTGTCTAGCTGGAATTCCAAGAAAACTATTATAGAGAACTGCTCATATGCTGCTAAGACAAATTAAAACCTCATTTAAAGCACAGAGAGATCAAGTCAAGAAGATGGTTCACCATTCTACTGTGCAGAACTCCTTCATGTAAGAGTTATGAGCTTGATACAAAACTCAATGTCCAGAGTATTGCCACTTTTAAGTGGTGCCAAATTCATCATAAAACAAGTTTTCCAACAGGAAGGAGCACATGAACACGCCCTGATGTCAGAAACTGTAGTCAGACACATGGACATTTTTAATGCAGCACTAAAAAAGGGGCTAAATGTCACATCTATCTCATGCCCACTACCAAACGTCGCTTCAGATCCATGCCACCTTAATATAAACGTATGATTTTTTTTTTTTTGGTTTTATATGGTATGGACCTTTATTAATATTTTAATCGTATTTTAGTTATGTTTTCTCACATTACTCATATATCCCATATATAGATTTACAGATGTCTATGTATCCAGAAAACACAGATATATATATATATATATATATATATATATATATATATATATATATATATATATATATATATATATATATCTTTGTGAAAAAGAAGTATACTTATGTTACGTTATTTTGGAACCAATAATTTGTACTTAATTACTACTTATTTGTAATTAAAATGATATAAATTTGCACTAATTTCATATTAAGTATACTAGTCGTATTTTATTTCCGCCACTTTTTAAAATATATATATTTGTGTATATTTGTGTGAGCTGTCCAACTGAACATTAAAAATCTATATATAAACATAATAATAATGTACTTGAACTATATGCGCAATAATTCAAGTATACATTTTTTACTTATACTTACATTTTTACTTACTTAATCTGTAATTCAGTCTAATTTGAAAAAGTATACTTTATTTGGCTGTGCTGATTTTATACTGGTGATGTATTTAGTAAAAGTATATGCTTAGTATTATTTTATAAAACTGTGCTTTTTATGATAAAACTATACTTTTACTAAATGAGTCTAAAGGAGTCGATATTTCTGCAATAAAACTCTACTTCAGTCAAATTTGCTACAAAACAATAATTTTGTGTAGACAAATTAAAACTGTGATAATGACTGATAATAACTTTTATGTGTTAAATTTATACCTAAAAAGTTTACTTTAGTTACTTTAGTGTCGGTAAAAGAACTTAAAAAAAACTTGTAGCAATGAGATATATTGCTTTTGTTTTCCCCAGTTTTTATACACTCCTCAAAATAAATGTGATGTTAAATCTATATTTTAATCACATTTTTAATAGATTTTTAATGTTCAGTCGGACAGCTCACACAAATATACTTTAATTATATTAAATGGCAAAAATAACATATGACTAGTATACTCAATATGAATTTAGTGCCAATTTATATCATTTTAATTACAAATAAGTAGTAATTAAGTACAAATTATTGGTCCCAAAATATCATAATTAAGTATACTTCTTTTTCACAAGGGGAGTTACGGCTTCATCATAGTAAAACTTGCACAGTGTGCCTTAAAATAACTCTGTATGACTGTGGGCAACAGTGCGAATCTTATTATCAAAACGTAACCAACAGCAAACTTCCTGCCACTGACACCAGCTCAACAAACTCTTGAACTCTTGATTTATTTTTCAATCATTCACTTTGGGAATTTTTTAACCACTATGACTTTTACTGACACTAATACACAGAACATGTAGTTATAGGAGTGATTAAAATGTTAACTCAAATACAGGCCCATAAGATGAAGTGAAAGCACTGACTAAAATGGTCTTCTTTTAATTAGATTAGTTGACTCATTTAAAGAAACAGTCAACAGGTTAACCCCCAGCACTCGAGTTATTACTTTTGTTTTGATTGTGTATCAAATGTAGAGCTGCAGCACTCAAATCAAGACTGTAGACATGTTTTCTCTGGCCTCAGACTTGTTTGGACGCCACATTGTTTGTACACGGACTTGTCGGAATGTCACCAACATGTGCTGACTCATTATCATCAAGCATTATGCATCTGCCTGTGCCTTTTCAGTCATTATTTTGCTGATAATGTTTGTAGCGTTGGTATTTATTGTATTATGTGATGATTAACGGACTGAATATTTGATTAAATTATCAAGCAACTCAGAACCTTAACTCAAAAATTATTGCATCTGTTTGTGTTTGTTTCAGCCAATCAGATTAGAAACCAGTTTCATTTGTGTTAAAACTCTAGATTTTCCCATGCAGTCTCAACCACAACTTAATCAAGTTGATCTGATCACAGACCCCAGCAGATTCTGTATTGATGTGGTCTCGACCCTTTGTAGACTCTGCCTTAATTCGGTTTCGTCCCCCACGATCAGTCCTAATATAATCACGGCTCCCTCCAGACTTGGACTTGCCATGATCTTGACTGTTTATTTAGACACTGCTTTGAATTAGACTTGACCCTGCCCCTCCCTTTTTGATTCAGCCTTGGTTTATCTCAATCCCCCTTTAGATTGGGCCTTAACCTGACCACTACCATCATTTGGGTGTTTAACCTTAACTTTTTTCCGCCTGTAGACTCAACCATGACCTGGTCTTGACCCCTTCATTTGGTCTTAGCCCCTTTTTAGATTAAGTGTGCATTAAAGCATTTTTTCTTGCAGCTATTTCCACTATATTTACACAAGTATTGGAAGAGTATTGGGAGTATCCTCTTTTGATAGAGTAACTGTCTCTACTGCTGTGAGGATTTGGATGGAACACAGATCCACTACTTTTTTTTTCACAGCTAAATGCTCCAGAAAGTTGTTTTTTTATTGGCAATATTTCTCTTCTCAGGAATTAGACAAGCTGTGTGTGTGTATCTGCGCATCCTTGTCAGCAACTTAAAAAAGATGACCAATTATCTACCAATTCTAACAGATATCATTACTGCAACTGAGGAAGTATCTACATACCAGTCCATATGCTGTAAATAGGGCTGCTTATCGTGTATTGATGTGTATTGGTATGATACACATCACAATATATGGTTTATGAATCAATATCTTGTGATACTGTAAACAAGGATATATATGTATAATAGGGGTGGGCGATATGGCCCTAAAATAAAATCACAATATTTCATGGTATTTTGGCGATAACGATACTCTTGGCGATATGACAAAACACTGATTTAAAAATAAAATCAAGAATACACTACTGCAACAAAATAAAAATTAGGTTTTATTATTGTGTACGATATGATATGGCACACCCCTAACTGAGATATTAAAAAACACAAGAATTTGATCCGATTTGTAACAGAAGTCAATGATCCAGAATGTCATAATATTAATAATGCACTCCAAATATCTCCATATAGATATAATCTGTCTCCAGTAGATATAATTGGAAAGGAGAACAGTGTGAATTTTTTTCTTTTGCTAAAAACAGCAAAAAAGTAGTACCCTGATGTGATAATTAGGGGGTGGGTGATATGGCACGATATTTCAGGGTAAAATATCGTTCGCGATATTCAAAAATGTTGGCAATATTATCGCGTACGATACGATATTGCACACCCCTAATGTATAAATGTAATTATTAAAATTTTAACTTTAGGGAAACTGTCATAAATAACACTGGGCCCATTTTAATCCACCAGGTAAACTAATAATTAAAACTTTACTTTTTTTTATAAATGATACAATAATGATAAAGATTGAACAGCATAGACACACACAGATAGGCCCTGTTATTCTAAGCCTGTTCATCCCCAGCCCCTGCCTGGTCCGCCCACAGCCAAGGCCTTTTACACACACCTGCCCGCTCGCTGAAAGAGCTGAAACCGATACCTCCACGCAACGTCCTGGCCCGGCCACAGGACAGGCAGAGCGGAAGGACACAGAAAGAGACAGAGCATGAGAGAGAGAGAGAGAGAAGGGGAGGGAGGGAGAGAGGTAGGAGAGAAAAACGTTGACAAATGCAAAACAGAGTGAAGCTCTCCGAGCCAGACTGCTTATGTAGGGCCTTAAATCAATTTTACATGAAGGAAAAAAGCTGCGCAATGCTAATCTATCTGCCTTAATCCTATTGCTCCCAGATCCTTTGAAATCCACATTCTCTGCTTAATACTAAAACAAATACAAACCCCCTTTCTTCACTAATGAGCTCGCCCTTCAAAAACAATGAAAGGAAAAAAATAGTAAAAGCATGGATTTTTCGATTATTTTTTTTTTCCTGATATCAAAATCAGAACACATTATTTTAATCTGTCACTGTGCCTTTTTTTTTTTTTTAAAAAAGCAAGATTCGGCAGCTGATAGGATTGACGCTCGGCTCCCGAGCGAAAAAGCCATTCATGTCTCTCTGAAATTGCCAATTCAGTCTTTTCATATCCTGGCCTCCGCTACAGAGATCATATTGTTCTGGAAGGTCTGAAAAACAACAGCCGTGCCTCCGAGCGCAAAACATATTTTCTTCCTTTCTTCTTCTTTTTTTTTTTCTTCTTTTTGGTCATGAATCTGAAGACCTGTGCTGCAGAAGTGCCTCGACTATTTTTTAAAGATTTTTTTTAACCCACTTTTTATTTATTTATTTATTTTATTGTTTTATTTTTTGCCAGAAGCTCGGGCCTTGACACAGATAAGAAAAGGTTAAAGCAAATGAGAGAAGAGAGGGAAAGAGAAAAAAAAACACACTCTCTAGTAGTTTCTCAACCATATGCCGATACCCTTAAGACACCATGTGCTCTGACTTTGAAAGCTTTCGCTGCCAATTCCCCCGTTTGAAACCTGATTCACTCTGTAACAATACCTCTCTGAAAAGCATGAGGAAAAAGGGGAGGTGGGTGAAATCCATTATCGATCTCAGTCTTGTTTTGGGATGAAGAAGAAAAAAAAACTGATGAAAAAAGAGAAAAACTGGACCTGGACTTCCACCAGACAGATCTTCAAAGTCACAAGACAAAAAAACACGACATAATCTAATGACAACCTCTACAACCACATTAGCGCAGAGCAGACGTGGACGCTGACACGCTATTATAACCCCATCTGAAGCCCAAGAAAGGAGCTGCAGAGGCGACAAGTCAGTCTAAAACTCACACACCTGACCACCAGGGCCATATCACACCAAGGCCTTTCCAAAATGTCTCAAACCTGCCAAAACTTAGGTATGGGGATACTAAAGTCTTTTACCATTCACAGTAATATATATTATATATATATATATATATATATATTATATATATATATATATATATATATATATATATATATATATATATATATATATATATATATATATATATTACTGTGAATGGTAAAAGACTTTTTTTTTGTATATATATCTGCTTTTCTTTTTAAAACCTTTTGGAGATTATTTTAAAACAGTTTAATACAAATTATGGCCTTGATTATAAGAGTATAAGATTATAAGCTGGATGTATTTGTAAAAGGTCCTGTTTATTCTGAAAGATAATCTAAAGTGTAGACCTTTACAGTTTAAAGGGTTTTTAGTAGAATCAACCAAAAGCAGGACAAACAGACACAGGACAAACCCTCAGTCACCAATACTGCAACTCAGACCTCAGAAGTCTCTGGTTGCAGGTAGAAGAGCAGGAGGACGAGTCCAGCTGGACTCTTTATCACAGCTAAAGCAGGGCAGCTTTCAGACAGCACCAGCCGCCAGCAGAATGAATGCTGAATGAATGCAGTCTTACCTTAGGCTGAGCACGTCGAGGGAAGGCCACTTTGGGATCGATCTGCACACAAAGAGAGGAGGAAGGAGTTAGTACAGTAGCAAAACATAGTATATACAAGTATAGTGGTAAAGTAGGAAATAATAGTAATCATATACGTAACAGTAAGAACAAGTAACAGAAATACAGCAGAAATGTAATATTGCATCACATTACACACATTTCACACACACAAAGACACACACACATGATATGTATAAATATGTGTGTATGTGTTTATTGTATGTTTCTATATTAGAAATTAGTTTCAGATTACCCACATTCATTAAAAACAGATTCAGTTGCATATTCCATTTTGGAATATATTAATTACAATCATGATAAGTCTTGCCAAATTCTGGGGCCTAAATCACATCTTATCTTTAACTTTAAAATTTATTTACAACTTTACTTAAGATTTAACAATTTACTCACATTAAATTAACGCTTATTTCTGTTCGGATACAAATATAGTACAATAAAAAAGAACTGATTCCGATTTGAGATCAGAATCTAAACATTCTTCTTATCTGTTCTAATGTGAATAATAACCTCATCATCTCTTTTCAGTTTTCAATATAATCCCAATGCAAACATGCCGTTGCTGATAGTTTTGTAAGCAAACATCTGCTGATCATGCAGCGCTCCTGTTTAATTATATTCAGTGAAACATTTAGTAAATATAAGCTTGCTTAGTATTTATGACTATTATACTGAAATGTGGAACTACTTTGGGGATTTATATTTGATTGGTTTTGACTTGTATTTAATTAATAGCAGAGTTTTGGATTTTCAGCAGTGCATATAAGAAAAGTTATGAGAAGGAAACTTAAAATTCTACAATTCACACAATTATTTAGTTACATTATAAAAACAGTAAGATCTCATGACACGTTTATGTAATTTTCTTATATTATTTAACATTATTTATATACCAATTTGATTTTATATATCACTAGGTATCTCTACCTATATCATTGGTAATAACAATAATTTTAAAGATGGCAAGGATGATTCAGATAGTGCACTACACTTTTTTTTATTTAGATTTCCACATATGTAATTTGATACAGTGCTGTGAAACGTAAAATGAAATGACAAATAATGAAATGAAAATTAAATTAAAATGAGATAACTCCTTATTTAGGAGGTAAGTGTTTATTTACTCAATAAAACACTAATATTAGGTTCTTGCTACTTTTCACTGCATTTATTGTTACCTGCATCTGTTCTAATGTGATCTGCTGTTTTTCAACAAAAAAAAAAAAAACTCACTCTGATTTTGGGAAGAAATCTTAAATAATGTGTTTATGGGTCTAAAACATCTGCACAGTACTATGTGTGTATATAATCTGTTATACAAATTTCAGGAAAACAACATCTCAGCTATTAATGCCATTATTGTAATTATGTTTTATTATAAAATATTATTTTACTATTAATACTAATATGATTTATATCACTCTGCAGCCCTACTACCAACAATGATAACAGTTATTTTAATTAAAGCAGTAGTCATTCCACGTGATAACGTGTGCTAAGCCATACAGGCAAGAGAACAGAATTGTTCAGCAGACAGAATATTTAAAAGAGACACAAACACAGAGATATGCACACAGCCCGGTTCACTGATAGCAGCAGCAGGTTACAGGTAGAACTCTGTCTTCAGAGTTTTGGGGACAATACAACACAGAGAGATAACGACAAAAAAAACAAAGACTCCCGGATTTGCCATTATTCTAAAAACTGGAAAATAAGAGAGGACATCAGATTGGGTTTGGAACGGAGTTCTTTATATTTTTTACTCCCTGGTTTGTCATCTCATTAATTTCTATGTTTTGCCCCCCCCTGCCTTTTCTTCTCTCTCCCTCTCTGTGGTTAACCGGTACTGAGGCTTGCAGTGGGAGCCTTATCAATCTTGCATTTGGAATGAAGAGAAACTATTTCATGCACCAATGTCACGCTGCCTTCGCTCAGCTTTAATGCACGGCTCTTTAAAAGAGAACTTTCAAACAATCTCATCCAAGCAGACGTAGCGAGGCTGGTGAGAAAAAAAAAGGGAGGGGGGGGGGGCTGTATGGGGTTGTTACAGATGGGGGAGGGGCAAAACGTAAACAGATCGAAATTGTTCTCTTGCAGAAAATTACTTGTCCGTGTTCAGCAAGGCAAGTGCTTTACGTTGTGGTGAATCTCACACGATGGAGCTGCTGAAAGTTCACCTGCTATGGTGAGAAGGGCAAGTGTCACTATGAAGCCAAACAGCGACCACATACAATATGCTAGCTGCGACTGTGTCTTATCTGAAATTGGTGGATTTCCTCCATGTTTTGTATGAAATGAATGAATGGACACTTAAAAAATTACTATCACGTCAGAAACCTGTTAATCTTAACAGGAGAGAGGTGTGTATAAACAGTTCACAGCTGCTGGAGTTTCTGCAACAGTAGAGTGTTTTTATAAAAAGAAAGGGCTTCATTCACAAATATCCTTTTTAAAAAAATTACTTATTCGCCCAATGTTGCTTCTTAAAACCCTGACATACACCAATGTGTAATTTGTCAAATTTACAAGGACAAGAGAATTCATCATTATAAGAACAAAGCTAAGAACATTTCTGTATATACTCCTCCGACTTTTCTCAAAAACTAATTAAAGATCATTCTTAGAAAGATGTTGGTGAAAGGAGACACATGGTTTTACATCTATCTGTTTTTGAGAAAATATCTACCAAAATTTCAACATCAGATTCATGATCTCTTTTTAAAACTAGAGAATAAAATTGGTCACAGCTCTTCTCTTACAACAAACAATATATACTACTATTTTTCCATGATATGGACATTTAAAAAATACAAAAATAAATCAGTATAGCTGTGTAGCAGTAGCTTTATTATAAAGTACAAGACAATCAATCTTATACTAACCATAATCTATACTAGACTAATTCACATAGTGCTTTCAAAGCACTTAAAAAAAGGAGTTTCTCTAAGGGTTCATCAGTAAATCAGTGGGTTGCTACAGTTATTTACATTAAAGGAAAAGCTCCTGCAGAAGGTTCTTTACAGGGTTCTTTACAAATGATTTTAAGCAGCACCAAAATTGTTTTCTCTGCCATTACAAATCAAAGAGTCCTTTTTCTTTTTTAAATACACACTTTAAAAAGGTTCTTTTATTAAACACTATATTGAGTCTTCATCGATTTTTGATTTTGTTTTTCGAGGTGCACAACTGAAATGGGTTTCAGCACCAAGCTCAGCGCTATACGTCTCCTAAAACACACAGCTAAACAAGGCTAAGAAATTAAAGCGACACTGGTGTTATCTGGAGCACACCTTCATTACCCCGTTGTGTGCCTCATTTGCTGGAGCGACGGGGAGATGAGAAATTTGTCTGGAGTGCCGCAATGTCCCGTCCCCCCCACCCCCCGCCATAATTCCATTTGACAGAGTTATGACTGTTATCTCTGTAAATCAGGTCAATTTGGGAGATGAATTCCATAACACCTGGGTATGGTAACCTTCCTCATAATGAATTCCATGTAATGATTCGTTTTAGCAATTAGCCCCAGGCACAACCAATTCAACCTCAATTACTCCATGGAAGCAGCCCTATCAGAGCAAAGACAACACCACGCTTTGAATTGCAAAGCAGTTTGACTTTTTGATGAGCCATTTTTCTCTAAAAAGCACCCCGCCCCTGCAGCCACACACACGCACACACACATGAAAGAATCAAAGTTTCTACTTTTGCAAAAGCGTGATCTCCTCTGAAAGAAGTTACAGCTGATTGAGGACATATATGACAGCGACCCACAAAGTGGAAAAGATCCCACACAAGATTAACATGGCGATCAACACTGGCAACTTAAGTACACATACCGTGTCTGTCATGTAAAAAATATATATCTACATAACTGTGTATCTATGTCTTCTCTATTTTTTGAAACAACCTAATTTTGGCACAAGAATGTCAGAATTTTAAAATAAATGGACAAATAGAAACATTCCAAAATTATAACTAAGATTTTTTTTTCTTTCACTATAAGTATTATTAGCAGCAGTCTTTTAAGATTTTTTTTAAACTGAAAGCAGCTCCAATCCTTAGAGATGAAGGAAAAAGGGGATAATAAATTAATAAATAAGTTTTAGCGTGCATCTACAACCAGCCCTGCAAAGCCAAATATATTTATTCTAAAAACAGAAATGTTCTGGTCACAATAGCCTTTTCTGGATAGCTGTGAAATCACAGCTCTGATAATAGCACTACGGTACTACGGGACAAGAGCTACGGTAAACATGCAGACATCAAAAAGTCATATTCACACTTTACTTGTTCATTCACACATCGTTACAGCACAAAAAGCTAAATTAGAACTGAAGTGAGCTGACAAGCTAAACAAGAGCTGCTAAAATCACCATTCATCTCCTCTAAAAGATATATAACACTGCACCACAATGCAGGAACCTTTTTTCACATGCTCAGTACAATTACATATTTTTTCCAATTATTACAAGCCCCAAAGCTTATGGACTATCACTCTAAAAATGGTTTACTTTTTGTCATTTTTTACTTTTTAAGGTTTCTGAGTGACAACCGGTTATCAGTCTAAGTTTTGCTTTCATTCAATAAAAACAGCATGTAAAATATCAGACCAATCAGTGCACACCTTCTATTTCAGATCATGGCTTTGGGGCTGAATGACTCTCTGTGGACCAGAGCAAACGAGAAAATGCCATCAATTTGTATCCTTTCAGTCAAGGTATTTATGCAAATGCAGGGCTGATGGGAGAATTAGCTCGCATTCATGTCAGAAAGGGTGACCAGTGACTGGACCCAGATTACAGTGTTTACAAAAATAAAGGGGGTGAGAAATATGCAGAAACATGGAATATCTAGTTTCCTCTAAGGTCTAGTTAAGTTTTGTGTCTGTTTATTTTGCAAACACAGAAGGAAAACTCCCTTTAAGACTGGTGTATGCAAATGAGGTCTGCTGTGACTGGCTTGTCTGCACTGTGTCCTAATCAGCCTTAACTGTTGCCTATAAAGTTGTTGTGAATGGTGTTGTTTTCTCAGCTTCTCTAATCTAATCATCACTTATGATCAAATGTGTGGCATTCTGGATATTTAATTAGATTTTTTATTCTCTGATTTTCAACTGCTTTCTAAGACATTCTTGAATCAACTACAATCTAATTTTGTGTTTAGTTTCCTATTTTCACATTCACAGCACCATGCAAATGTCTTAGACCCCCATGCAATCCATTCATAATTATTTCTCTCCACAGGTTTTTTTTTTTGCCTGTAAAAAGTAAAATAAATAAATAAAAAAAGCCAATAAAGCACTCATGTTCTGGTGGTTCACTGATGTGTTGGTTTAGAAAAACATAGGATTTAGATAGAAAAATAGATTTTGTTTTCTGTATTGTGCATAAAATGTAGATATTTAAGAGCAGTAGTCCAGCTGAGCAATGTTTAGAGATATGTTCTGCAATGCTGTATCGATTCAAATGAATCAAAAACAAAGTACAGTTTTTAATTACTAGTTTACATGCAAAGATTGGTGACAGTGGTTTGTTTTGTATTGTATTTAAACCCCAACTACTAGATATCAGTGTTTGACTCTGTCTTCAGATCCTTTAGCTATTATTGCACAAAAGGTATTTTTATTTAACTTAGATTTAATTAATACAATATATTTTTATACTATGACAGTAACAAACTAGTAACAAAAATGCAATATATGTAATATAGAGTATAGCAATATATGGCAATACATCAAATTGAATCTTTGGATTGTTGTTCAAATATTATTTTCAGTTTGTGTTCGTGCCAAAACATTATGATCCTGTGTATCCTTAGCTCTAAGACTACAAAATTAAGCTAGCATGAATTTAGGAAAAAATATATATATTTTTTTCAAATCAAATTTTATTTATGTAAATTTTATCCATTGTCAGGAATTATACAGAAGTTTGGATTCCACCTTTATGTACAGACAAAAAAGAAAAAAAGTAAAGCATAATTTCAGACAATAAAAGCATAAAAACAGCCACAGAGACAAGAAAACAGAACAAGCTTAAAAAAACAAACACACAGGGTGAGTTAATATAGGGCTCAATCCTCAAGAATCAATGTGATTAAATCCCACATCAATATCAGAGCTTATTTAGCTTTATTTTACCTGTCCAGGCACAACAAAATCTTTTATTGCAGAATGCTGGCCATTGTTGTGATCAGTGTTGACTGGACCAGACTGAACTACATCAATAAATACAACATAGATTTAGAGTTTTGTTGTTTTATGAGCAGCCAAATCCTCATTTATGCGATCCATGAAAGCTTCAACTAAAAACTAAAAGTAAACCTACACATTATTATATGGGTGGTTTTAATGTTACGGTTGTTTGTTGAAGGTGTTCCTTAATTGCTGAAAACATATGGAGAAAGAAGCTGATGGTCTCCGTGTTTGAGGCGAGTTGTCATGGGTAGCTTATTAAGGATTGATCACACAGTGCTAAAACCTCAATAAATCACTAATAAATCTCCATCTCCTGCATACTGACTCCTTCAATAATCAGTTAGACTTTTATACGCTCATATTAATGAGACAGAAACTGACCACAGAATACAGAATAATCATACGAGAATTCACTTGAGACGTGCGGTGCTCCACTGAACGAAAGCTCCCAAGCGCCTCGCTTTCTAAGAAGTAATGCCAGGCCATTAGAAGAATAAAACTGAGCCGGTGCATTGCTCCCTTTGCTTTTTTTATCTGCTTTGGCAGGGTTTCTCTTGCACTGTCTCTCAGGGCCTGCTCAGCGAAAGATGAGGGGGAAATCAGGGCAGAAGCCAATTGCTTTACATCCTTACAGCTTAGATCTTCCTATGGATTCTGTTCATTATTAGAGCTTCTAGGGAACGCTTCTTCTCCTTCTCTCAGCAAATTTAAAAAAGCCCAGATGACAGCTACAGTTAGTGGGCATCTGAAGAAAGAACAGGGGCCAGTGGAACAGAAAGGTGGGGTAGAGCAGCAAATTAGCTCCAAACTGTCTTAGATATTGAAAAAATGTCTTTATTTAAGTCTTAATTATTTCACATTAAAAAAAAAAAAAAACCTGCAAAAATGTGTTCGTTATTCAGTTTCATTTTGCTTGGTTTTGGTTTCGACCTAAAAAATGTTATTCCGATAGACCCTTAGTAATACAGAAACTGCAGAACCAAAGACGGAACCTAAACTTTCAATCCAACACCACTTTCACGTTTGTAAGTAGATCGGAAGACAATGTAGTGAAGATTTAAAGCTGATGATTACTGCTGTCAAAAACAGCTTTTACATTTTAATCACTTTTTGGCAGACAAACAAAAAAAGAACAAAGCAGAAATGACAAATAGCTGAGATGTAAACAAAGTCATTTAGAGTGGGTTTGGTGTGACAGGCTCAGTTCTAGAAAAAAAAAATATATATATATTGGTAAATATTAGCTACGAGTTGCTCACACTGGTGGTGCATGGAACAAGCATCTCTTTTAAAAGCTCCCTCACATACAATTATTACACCGGATGTTATGAATAGTAGGGGTGGGCGATATGGCCCTAAAATAATATTTCATGGTATTATCGCGATAACGATACTCTTGACGATATGACGAAATACTGAATTTAAAAAATGTTTTCAAGAATACACTACTGCACCAAAATGAATATTAGATTTTCTTATTCCATATGATATGATATGGCACGCCCCTAATTGAGATATTAAAAAATACAATAAATTTATCAGATTTGTTACAGAAGTCAATACTATAATATTGCGCTCTACATATATCCAGTATTAAATAAAAAAACAAATGATACTGGACAGAATCTGTTTCTAGTAGATATATAATGGGAAATGAGAACAATTTTTGAATAGTACTGTGTGTTGGGAACCTGGCAATACAATGCAGATCACAACACAGGAGCATTGCAGTATAAAAATATAAGCAACATTACAGTTACTGAGTAAAATTCATCCCTTTTTGCTTTTGTACATATATCTGAGCCAGTCTGAGATAATACTGTACAGTGTATGCAGTGCCTGGTGCTGCCCACACCAAGCTACGCTGTTTGGCAACTAAAGCAAAAACAGCAGAAAGTGACTCATCACCACTTTTCTGACACTCACATTCCCCCCAAAGTGTAACTGTACACCTATGCAGAGCTAACCTTGCTTGCCACGGTGGCGGCAGCAGCGCCTGTTTCGCAAATGGCAGCAAAGCAGGTGACTGTGCAGGTGCACACCACAGACACACACACACACACAGACACACACACATAAGTTCAAGGCCTTAAACAACCGTCTGCTCCCATTCCATCACTGTAGCTATCAGAAATGATAAAGAAAAGAGATGAGTGAAAAAAAGTCAAACTTGCAGCTCAATTACAGCACAATTACTTACAGTACCAGAGCACAGCTGGAGTTAGTGGAGTCTCTGAACAGGCCCAATCCTTTAGCAGCTTTTAGCTTTTATTAGTAGTAGAAACTTAAGAAAAAGGGTATTTGACAATAACATACCTGTATCTGTGTACTAAAACAAAACACTCTAATTGTTGCGAATAAATATGTGCATAATGTAGCTTAAGGCATTTAGTATAGTGCATTTGGATCCTGGAAATCAATTAAGTAAATTTACCTGCCTAATATTGTGTAGATCACTTTTTTGCCACTGCAAAACATGCAGCACAGACTCTGAAGGTGCCCTGTGGTATCTGACACCAATATAGAGTCCTGTCGCAATAACTTTTTGGATGATATACCATGTATAATAATAAATAGCATAATAATTAAATTCTACCCTTTCAAAAAGCAATGAACTTTTTAAATAATTTGATATGATATAGACACTGGATTTGGAAAAGAACAATCTATTAATATCATACATGAACATAATATAAATTAAATGAAACACTATTTTAAAAGTACAAAGTCAACATACTGGTTTATTCACATTTATGGGTTGTCCTAATGGGCAGTTCTAAAATCAAAAGAAATTAATGAGGTCATGTATGTGAATATGTTGTGAGGTGGGGCCTCCATGTGCATCAAACTCCATGAGCCTTGGGTTACCATGACCCTGACAACAGTAAAGGAAACGACTGTTCCCTTGCTGACTATCACTATCACCATAAGGGTCAAGCAATTGGCTGCACTTTCATATTTAGAGAATCTTACTGATAAACATGTCATAGAAAATGAGGATAATTCAAATATTTATATCCAGCAGCGGACAAATGTAGCATACTATATTTGATAAAGTCTGACCCTGCACATCCTGCGATTTGACTACTGTACACTGTGCACACTGCGAAGGTGATGCTTAAACAATATATACCATGGAGCTCAGCTACACAATACAGTGTTTTCCAGCCGAAATATATGCAACACATTCTCCGTGGCCAAGATCGTGAACACATGAAACTCAAGGCACAAACCAAAGGCTCAAATGCAAAACCCCCCACACTATTTAAAGGTTAATGCAAGCCTTTTTTAAAGCAGCGCACACCTGCATATTATTGGAAATCATTTCACACTGCGCAGACAAAATGGGAGCCAAACAGCGTGTCTTTAATCATAACCTGATTTGCTGCAATTTCCTTTAATTTTCCTTTTCTGCAAAACACAAACACACAGTTTCCCCACTAACCAAAAAAAACAACATTGCTTCTATTTTTATGAGCAATTGTAAGCAGACAGAGAAGCGACAGCTGTGGTGAAAGAATGGACGCAACATCCAAGTGCAACAAATGCACAGCGCCCGCAGTCAATTCTGCATGATGTAGCAGAGGACTGACATTTAAAGCAGATTAAACATACATGTGCAAATGCAAAGTGTTATGCCTGTGTCAACATGTCCTGTGTATGTGTGTGTGTAGGTCTGCTGACCAAGCATTTAAAGGGGCTATTTCATGTGTTACTTTGAATAAAATCACATGTCAGCTTGTCAGCTTTACAGGAGAAGGGAAAAAATAGTATTTAAAGGGCAATATTACCAATTTCTGCATTTCTGATTTTGCTGCTGGTAGACAGGGCATTTCTGGTATTTACTACAATGTTCAAATGTCATTACGCAATTAATTACCTTTAAACAGACACATAACATCAAAGTGTGAACATGCTGAAAGTAATTTTTAAAAATCTGTATGAATAAATGAAAGGATTTTTTGATGCTACTTAACTCATTTCTGGTATTACCAAGAACGTTCAAATGTAATTACACAATTAATAAGATATACATAGACGTATCCCATTGAAGTGAAAATCCAATGAAAAATATTCAGCACAAATAAATGCAAGATTTCTTGATGATAATTACTACGCTGTGCAAATGTAAAAATAAGAATTTCTGCACACATTTAACGTTTCTTGCTGATATTTGCTAGATTGTTCACATGTAATTGCCCTATTACATCAGTGAGCACATCACACTCAGTACACGGCACATACACTAAACATTCTACATTTATGTAAAAGTAAATGTAAGCTTTTTGCTCAAATTCTGGCTGACCTATTGCTGACATTTGCTAGACTGTTTAAATGCACTTCTGTCATTAATTTTATTATAATGAGCTTATCAACACTAATGAAGGTTATAAAGTTGCAAGACATTTACTGAATTTGGTGATATATTCAAATGTAATTATATCACTATGCTAGTGAGAATATTTCACACTGTAAAGGGCAAGTCCCCCAAACTTTCATAATTTCAGCATAATTACAGAGTTGAAATGTACACCAAGTGGTTTTGATGTGAAATGCTCTATTCTAAAGGAACTTACTGAGTCATAACTGTTCACAGTGGTGCTAAATGGAATCAGACATCTGAAGAGTCGAATAGTTCTAAATGCTGCATTATAGATCAATATTACATAAAATGTTTATGAGGATGTTACCTGAATAAACTGGAGACACTGTTTAATGATTGTTGTTTTAAAAGTCTTTAGCAGAGGATAAAAGGCCAAATAATTTAATGATTGATTTAGTTTAATGATTGTAACAATTTTACCATCATTAATAAAACATACATAACTCAAAGGACACATGGTGCTGGTAGCTTCACTAACAGATTTGAATAGTAAATAAAGTATATGTGTATAAAGATCCAATCACAAACCATGTATATTTCGATCCCATTTCAGTAATTAAACTATGCCAATTTTTTAAAACCGTAAAATGTAATATGAGTTTATTCTAAATGATTCTCAAATCCTCATAAAAACGTTTAAAACTGAAAAGGACTCATGAAATGGTAAAAATAAAACAAAAATTTTCTATGATGGCAATGAAATCCTCCTTTGCCTTTACATTTATAAAACAAACCAACAATGAACTCTCACAGCCCCACCCCCTGCTATTGTGAGCAACAAGTCAGTGTCATGGAGAGGCGAGCGCGACTGTAACTTCACACTACCTGACGTCAAGCAACACCCCGGTACACCTAAAAGCCATCTCCGAAAGCTCCCCTTCAGCAGGACTCCGGCAATCAAAGCCATTTATTTTTCAATATGCGCCGCTCCATTCGTCGCGCTGATTGAAGCAGGCTGCATAACACCCCCCGCTGAGGGAAAACTTCAGATGAATCTGATTTCAGCTGAGCGCCATCTATTCCGACGCCGCGCCAGCAGCCCTTCAAAAATCAGTGCCGCGCTTCATTATTCGGCTGCTGGTAGCTATACAGGCAGAGCCCCGCAACGTGACATTTCAGAGCTTTTAAAATGACAATGGTGAGGAGGAGGGGTTGGGGTGTAGACTGAGGGTGGTGGGGGGGATAATGTGGCATACAGGCAGTGTGGGACATGGATGCCCTGTGACGTTTTTCGATTTCTGATTTAAGCAAAAAGATAAAAATAAACAGTGCCACGTGGCGACGTCCCGCTATGAGAGTGGTAACAAAGCACGTCAGTACAGTGCATACATCAGCTGAACGCTGTTATTAGTTGAATGTCAGCTGTCAAATATAACACAAGAATGGAATACGAAACACTCGCACCATTATAGTGTCAAGTTATATAGTGCTGAAAACCTTTTAAAATCTATTTTAGCTCTGCACAAATTAGCTTGAACAACACGGTTGTACTGAACTGTGGAAACCAACCAAATACCTGATGATTTAAAATCAATTTTAGTCTATACTAAGTACTGTTTCATTTATTTCAAGGGTACACCTAAACCATAGAAGTCAATCAAGTGTCTGATGTGTTAAATAGCATTATTTTATTGATAAAGCCATGCTTTAGATTTGGCCATTTATTTTGGATAATGGGTAGATAAACAGCAAAAATAAAATAAAAATACATTTTAACTCTGTACTGAGTAATGTTTTCTCAAAGGCTACATCAGAACCACAGAAGTCACGCAAAAATATAATAGGAGAAGCAGTTTGATCATTTGATCTGTACAACGATTACTTAAAAAGCAAAAACATTTAAGAACATTTAACTCTGCATTAAGTGATGTTTTCTTTTTGTGAAGACCTTAACAATACAAGTCACCTAAGGTGGTGTGCTTTAGTTCCAGTCATTGGATTTTGTAGTCATCCAAATACTCAAATATGCTTTTGAAAACCTTTTAAAATCTATTTTATTGGACTAAGTAATGTTTTTGAAGGCCATGTCTAAAACATAGAAGTCAACCAAGTGCCTAAAGGTGTAGCCTGCCATGATATATATAAATAAAGGAATGCTTTGGTTCCAGTCATTTGATCTGAACAAT